>NC_055669.1:16712034-17346319 GCF_017976325.1 Chelmon rostratus | reverse complement strand
TCTGCCTCCATCCCTCTCTCTGCTGAGCCAAACGCCTTGTTTATCCTGCTTCCCTCCTCTCTCCTGTGAGTGTGTTTCCTGTGTGTGTGTGTGTGTGTGTGTTGTGTTGGTTCAAAGGCACAGATCTCAGAGAGATATCGGCCACATTTCACTGAGCCATAAAATTGAATAATGATGTGTGTGTGTGTGTGTGTGTGTGTGTGTGTGTGTGTGTGTGTGTGTGTCAGCCTCAGCATTTAACATCTTCAGTGGTGGGAGCTGAGCCCGAGGTGAGGATGAAAATGACATCAATTAATAAGGTACAAAAAAGCAAATCCTATTATGCAACTTGTGTCTGCAAACGTTTAATCTGCTCCAACACTGTGTTGCTGCCAAAGCGTGGCTGACTTTGTGTTGGCCTGTCACAAAAGTGGACGAAGCGCTGAAAACACGATGCTGTAGCGGGCCATCTCGGTCAGAACAGACCGCTCTTAAGTGCAATCATATCTCGGCTGCACAGCAGGCATCAGCAGGCTGGATCAGCTCACGGACCGCAGTGCAATAAAACGAGCATCCTTCTGTTTCATCGCGCTCCACAGATGAGGAATGCTCCATGTTTTCGCCGTTAAGTGCGCGAGCTGTCCTGATAGGCTTGCAATGCATCCATGTTATGCGTTATGGTAATTGTGCCCACGGATAGCGTGGGGAGCCTCTCTCTTCGTATATATCTGTGTTTTGTCGCGCTGAGGAAGATGATGTGGAGGAGAGAGAGCGGTCGTTTGTGATAACCGCGGAGGGGAAGGCCGTTTATCTTACCTCAACGTTGAAATGATGAGAATTCTCCCCGGACACGGCACACGAAATCCAAAGCAAAAAATGCAAGCAGAACGCTGCCGCGTAAAAGCAATCCGATGGTTTCCTTTTACTGGAGGATGCTAAGGTCATAATGACCTGCTTTTTCCCGAGCGTTTATTAGAAGAAGCCGCCCGTCTGCTGTGGCTCTTGTGTCAAATGGAAATCATCAGGCGAGCTGTCAAGGCAGGATTCGGATGAAACCGAGAAAAGAGAGGGGGGGGCACGCGTTTTTATAAAATCCCGATGGTGGCATAAAGATGTTCCGATGTCAAGCAGAGATAACGCGGCATGTTAGACCCGCTGCCCTCGCCATTCTTATTTACATCAGGGGCTACATCTATCCAGCAGCATCAATGGCCATGTACAGTACCCAGTCTGCGCAAGATAGGCTCCCTCCCGACTCGACGCCTGCGCTTTGATTTCTCACACAGCGCAGCGCTGCCTGGCAGCATCGTGAGAGCTGCCCTACAGAGTGCATGAGAGATGAAACACCGTGCCTCAGAGCTGCCTGTGCGTTTGGCTTTTACGCTGCAGAGGCCACCGCTCTGTGCAATTTCAAGCGCACATGTGCAGCAGGATGAGCTTAAATTCCTTATGGTAAACAGGCCTTGGCCCAGATTGTGGACTGATGTAGCTTTCGACTCTCTGCTGATGCTTTTATAAGTTAAATTATACTTATGTGCACCCTGCAACAAAGAAACTATAGCCCGCACCTCCCCAATAATGCTCAAATGAATGCGCATCAGTCTTTAGCCTATATAAGCACATAAGACATCAGGGCAGAAGTGGCTCATTAGCCCACTTTTGCTCACCCATATTAAAATATGTGCCCCACACTTTATCCCTGTGCTGATCTGTGGCCTGAAGACCCACAACCCGACAGCTTCCCAAGTCATTTATAGCACCTACAGCCCCTTTATAGGCCAGAGATGCTCCAACAACCTGCCTCAAGCGACCGAGCCGCAAGATGGCGGTGTTTCATTGAGGAACGTGGCCGCCAGCTGTTTTCCCGTCAGACCTCTGAGGACGCGGGACACACCGGAACCTGAATCCACCCCTCACGAACTAATGAGGCGAGAAACTGATCTGACATTGATTCGATCTGACAGGCAGAAAGGGCATATTATGGAGAGGAGTGTAGAAGAGGCACGTGACGCGGTCTGTGCCACACACAAGGTTTGTTTGTTTTTTTTTTATGTTCACTTTCAGGGGAGAGGGTTGGCTCATTTATTTGGGCACAAATAAATCAGGAATAGATAGAAAACAGATAAATAACATTTTCCACCCACTCCTCAATTTTTAAACCTTTTATCTCTTTATAATGAGGACACATCAAGGGAAATTGAGAGGCCTGGTTATAACATTAAGCATATCTGCCAAGCATTTTTTTAAAAAGACTTCTTGGAGCAGTGGCTCCTGAGTCTGACAGCTACCTGCAGAGAATCCACACTTTAGCTGATTACATCCACGATCTCATTCTATCAATCACTTGTACAAGAGCGATTTTGAACGAACATCATCTGCCAAGCTGACACAGTTGTGGTTTGGCAGTTTTTTCATGACCCCGGTCCAATGTAAAATCAGCAGCCAGCGTGCTGACGGTCAATCCTTTTCATCCCTTTTATTCCCACTTGTGAATGACTCAGAAGTTCCTGTAGTTCGGGACACTTTCTCATCACTGGGTTGAATGGATCTGGAATGTGCCACCCCTTTGCCAAGAGAGAACCATGGCACCGGCTTCGGGAATGCTAACCTTCAGCCCGACTGAGCCACGCCGGACCACCTCAGCGCGCTCAAAGCTCCACCAACCGCGAAGGCCACGTCAAAGACAAGAGATGTCGCCTTAATGAGATTAAACTCTCCTGACCTCCATGATGTATTGTTCTCCTGATCAAGAGGACCATAAAAAGCTAATTTTTCAGTCTGTTGCCCCTATTTTATCTAGGTGACCAGGAACCGAACAGGTCGCAGCACCTACAGCACAGGACCCTGAAGGAGAATCCCTAATGGCTGCTTTAAAGACCCCCCCAAAAACAGCTAATTTATCTGTCACAAAGTTTCATGTTTTTTAAGAAAGTTTCCCTTTATATTTCTTTATTTCTAATTCTCAGTTATCACACTAGCCATAACAGGCACTGCACTGCAGTTCATTCTGCATGCTATGTGACTAAAAAACTGTGGAAAGACCTGGCTGATGCACTCAGCCTTGCAAAATCATTACCTTCTCTCAAATCATCCCTGAGACCCAATTTTTTCCTCTAATTCATAATTAACTGGATAACATTAGTGCAGTAGTAGTCTCTTTCCCCCAGTGTTCTCACTGTTTGATCAGATTCTTCCTATTGTTTTACTGCTTTCTGTTCGGGTTTTGCAGAAACTTGCCACACACAATAAACCCAAATGTGTAAATTACCTTTCAGACCTGAGCTCACACAGAACCTTCAGGAAATTATTCACATTGCTCATAATCGCGAACAAGGTGTTCAGTGTTACGAAACAGGATGTGACTGGTTGCGAGTTGAGAAAGGGATTCCTATTGGATTAAAACAGGTTCATTCATTTACTCTGAGGTGTTTACTGTATAACCTGATGGGCTGCCATGGCGACTGCATGCCCCGGCAAGTGACATGGCTGAGAGCCAAAAGAGCGGGGGCCTCACCAGGATACAGCAAAACGCAGAGAAATAAGTCACGCACATGTTTTATTGCGTTTCATAGGAAGAGAAAACAAAGTGTGCGTGTTTTTGTTCCTTTGTGTGTGTGTGTGTCCATTCACACATTTAAATATTTGTCTTTTCTTTTTAAGTTTAGCTGAGGGAGGATTTCCTTTTGGGGGGCAGATGGTGAGATACAAGGTAATCTCACTGGCTTCTCTAATTAAACCTAATTAATTGGTACTTGACAGCGTGTTCTGAGCGCCCGAGGCTTTTCAGCCATACCGCTGAAAACGGGATTTAGGAGGCTATTATTAAA
Source organism: Chelmon rostratus (assembly GCF_017976325.1). Taxonomy (NCBI): domain Eukaryota; kingdom Metazoa; phylum Chordata; class Actinopteri; order Chaetodontiformes; family Chaetodontidae; genus Chelmon; species Chelmon rostratus. The sequence goes on along the minus strand of NC_055669.1, from coordinate 17,342,513 downwards.
GCTTTTATGGATTCAGTCACATCTAATCCAAGTCTTATCTCACATGTCAGAGATATGGCAGCCATGACAGGTGCCCAAAATAGAGTGGAGATTCACAGCGAGGACATCTTAAACTGAACATTAACTTTCTGCTTTTTATCTGATCAAATTTGTCAACAGTGCTACTCAATAAATACACAGATCAGTGGATCTGAGTTGAGTTCAAGAGCAACAGATTTAGTAGAAGAAAAAACACCCTTGATTAAAGCTGTCATTACTTTCTTTCTCGATTAAGATCATTTTTATCACAACTTTTCCAAATAATGCTAACCCACTGATTCTCGTGGCTGATCGTCATTTTTAGATCTCTCATGTTTATCATCAGAGACACGTCGTGAGGGTGGATGCTGTCTGGGTGGATGCAGCAGATGTTGAGCCTTTGATTGACAGCGAATCCTATACGATCCCATATGCTCTTCACTGCTTCTGCTGCACGGCTTCATCTCTAGCATGCGCGAGGCGCCAGAAATGGTCATGTCGTTAGCGCCGGCTGCTATGTGCCGAGATGTTGCTGGTCCATCTGGGCCCTGTCATGCAGATCAGACTTCAGACCTTCAGGATAACGAGTCCTCTCCCCCCACAGCACGGTCACATGCCTCGCCGAACCAGCTAATAAGACTCCTTGTGCAAACATTATCCTCTGAGAAGTTGTGTCTTACATTGTTTGGCTTTTACTGCACCTGAAAGAGTCTCAAATATGAGCTGCATTAATTAACACGCACTGTGCATCCAAAATGTTCCCTCGGGTACTGAATAGCAGCACTTACTGAACATAAGAGATGGAAAATGTGAGAATGCTGCAAGGTGGGACATGAATTTTCTCTGCCAGCCACTATCTGTCATCTCCTCTCGCTCTTTCACACACTTTCATCTTTCCTCTGCGGTTCCTTTTTTTTTTTTTTTTTACACTCTCTTTTGAATCCCCAGTGGTCTGGGCATTATTCTGTGTTTGTTTAGTGTTTCTGCTTGGCTGACAGACAGCTGTGGTGTGAAGCTCTGGGTAGGCCTGTGCAAAACGCACACAGCCTCAGGATGGACGGCGATATGTAACAACTAGGACTTCTTCATTCTCACTGTGGAACATTTCATAATTGAGACATTGACCAGCGGTGTAGAAATCGGCTGCTGGTGAGAGGCCAAGGCGATTTCTTGCCTTTTTTTTCTCCTTTTAACAAGCCTCCATTGTGGTTTTATATGTAGCAAACCTTGGTTTCAAAACATTTAAAACCGACCTCTGAGTCAGATTCAAGTCTATGACCCTGAAGTGAAGCAGAAATTTGACTTTCACTAAGAGAAAAACTTCAATATTTGACCTCCCTTCATCCTGTTTATGAGACTTGGACCATTTTAAAGTGTGTAACCTTACAAAGGGAATAACTTTCCTGCTAAACGGTGCTCCCTCAGTTACCATTTTCCCCCTGACGTACCAAAATGTTTTTTTTTATTTCCCCCTGTTTCCCAATGACAGTATTAGAACAGTGAAACTGACAGTTGCGTCACATCCAAAGCACACTGGAAATAGAAGCGTCTCATGTGAAACGTTAGCCTCACATTAGGTAATTTCTCCTTGAGGAAAATGGTCATAATTTCACCCAACACAATAACCTCTTCCTCCGACAGTGCAGCCAAAGACGATTTGCTGAGCCATTAGGCTGCGGTAATGAAATAAACACCAGCGTGACAAATGATTTCTATCACTCCTGTCCTCATAGAGTCTGATCTGTGTACAACAACAAACACATTTAAGCAGCTTGACATGCAATTAGACTCGGCCCTGATCAAACAGGCTCTCAGTCAGCAGTCTAGACGTTCTGTCCATTCAACCCCGTGCGGCACTGACGCTGAGGACTGTCTGTCATACACGCATGTCAAGAAATAAATGCGGGTGAAAGTGTGGCTGTTATGGGCCAAATTCAATGAAACCTCTAGAAGTTAGATTTGACATCCTGGATGAGTCATCATCTTCTTCCTCTTACTTTCTATATCCACATGTTTACCCAAAACAGCTCCAGGGACACTTATAACAGAAAAACTCCAACAAATCATAGATGTTTTTCTGTAAAATAAATGTGTAGTTCATCTGTAAATCTCCGTCTGTGGCATCAGTTCCATTTGCAGCACTTCATTTTAGATCATTTGATGTGATCAAAGCTTTCTGTGTTGTTTCTTCAGGCTTTACATTGCAGTGACAAGTCCTGTGATAACAAAATATCTATTCTTATCCATACATATGCTAAAGAGGCAAAGTCACATCAAAAGTCTAATTCCCTTTAGAAATATCATCAGAGCTTTACACCCAGGGCAATTTAAGGCTCACTCTAAACTATACTGAGCATTCAAGGAGGAAGAGAAGGAAACCACATTCAAACTGCATAAAAAGCCTCTTTTTAAAGATAATATTCATGTTTTTGAGTTCAAACTCAAACCCTTACTTACTGGACATAAGTACTAGAGTGGGACCAACGTGAGCTTTTTAGATGTCCTGTATACCTGAATGGCGACTGACAAGAAAATGCAGTGGAGATATACCAAAAATGTGTTTGAGACAGATTTGTATTACATGTCAGCCTCAAAAATCCACCACCAGAATGAATGAATCTCATCTTTTAAAAGCAAACAAACACAAAAATATTTTCTGCAGATAAGAAAAGTTGGGTAAAGTTTATCTGGGTCATCTGCCTTTTCCATCTCTTCCTTCACTCGGCTTCCTGTATCTAGATTGAATGGTTTTAAGGAGGCAGACCATAAATCCAGCCCTTTCTGCTTTTTGTTTACTGTAGGAAGTTTAGGCAGCTTTTCATCAATCACTGCGTCACTGAGGGGAGCAGCTCGAGGGTATACCTGTGGAGGTGGGGGTCAACAAATGATGTGTACTTTTCCACACTGCAAACCGTTTCCCTAAAAAAATTACCATTTAACAGTGTGCACAATTATTTTTTTCTGAAAAAAAAGAGAGCAAACTGCTCGCCCTGCCTCTACCTGAGCGCTCCGAGGCGCATCTGTCCTTCCTCTTGCTGACGTCAGAGCAGCCAGTGGTGTGTCCTCGCGCTCCACGAGCTCGGACTGCTGGAGATATCTTCGAGGAGGAGGAGCTGTCAAAGTTTCCCAGAGAAGGAAAAAGTCTCCCAGTTGACGAGAAAGACCCAGGGATCCAGAACCGTCGAGAGGCCGGAATACCGCGCGTGGTTGGCATGGAATGACACCTTCTCGCCAGGAGCTTCCAAAAACACGATGGCAACCCGTTTTCTGGAGCGGATCGGTCTCACCTCTCTGCTCTGTCTGTGCTGCTGCGTTCTGGCGGAAAGGAAAGGTATGTCAGGGAGCGATTACAACACGTACGTGGCTCGGGGGTAACGCTCGGCGGGCTTTCTTTCCCCTTTCCCCGTCTCACGCCTCCATAAATCTCGGAGAAAATCTCAGAGCGCTCCGGGAGCCGCAGGGAAACTCGACCCAGCGTGGGAGAAAAGTTTCTCACAGGCTCCGCGTTCAGTCTGTGTGACCTGGTAAAAGCTCCAATAAAGTCTGGCGTTCAGTGTGAGTGCGGGATAGTTTTAGTTTTACCATGAGTACAGTCGCGTAAAAGTTACGGAAAAGTTGAGGTTAATTGGTTAATTACGCAAAAAACGCCACATCCCGTATGAAATGACGATGACCCAAAGTACGCAAATCTGCCCCGCTGTGATGATGATGATGATGATGCTGCAGGGAGGGGATGTGGATCACGCAATTTGCTTCACTTTGAAGTCCCTTAATGTTTCTTTCGTCCCATTTTATTTGATTTTGATGTTTTGTGAGCAGTGTATTGTGAGCATTTTGTCTTGGTGCTTTGCGCAATGTTTGACCCATTTGTAGGTAAATTTAGAATTAAAATCAGGACGATGCTGTCACCTTGAAACACCAAAAGCTCATCTGATGCTTTTATCCACTATTTCTCATACACTAAACCTTCTATCCATCACTGACATCGTTTGAGTTTGAGGCTTTGTTGCCCACTGGGCTGTTGTTGTTATTTGTGTTCAGAGCATAATAATAAAAGCTGGTGCATGTTCCCAGTTTGCATCTGGCCCTCAAAGGAAATTAGATCAAATTGTGAAGACAGTCACTTGATGCCACTTGCGCAAATGATATGAAGCAGAGAGCGTGGAGAGTGTGGAGTGGGGCTGATAAGTAGCAGGAGCAGGTTTCTTGGTTTCTGCTTGTGTTTAATGCTTCTCTTTGGCCCTGAAGTAAAGGTCACAGACATCTCATTTTTTTAATGACATGGCAGTGTTTTGACTGTTATTCCAATGCATTCTTTCACAAATGATGTCTTTCTCTTTCCATATCTGGGATTTCAGCCACTAGATGAACGCCTCACAAGGCGATATTTGACACAGATGATAGAATAAGCACAGGGAAGATCCTGCAATTAGATGTCAGCGTAAGATTAAACGTGTCAAAAATACTGAAATATATTCCACATGTAGTCTGAGTGACTCAGACCAGATGTCAGGGGAGAAAGTGACCAGAAGTATCACTTTACTCCCTAATGACTTCAGCTTCCTCTTCTCATGAATCATCATTGTCCACGCTCATTGCGCTGCTGTTCCTCCTTATAAGCAGATAAGCGCAGTGTGCTCAGTGCCAGCGGCGCACGTGAAAGTTGCATCTTTCCTGTCTGCTCCAGCGAGTAACAACCAGTGCCGCTTTTCGGAGAACCATAACAAATCAAAAGTGTTTGTGAGCCAAAAAGACAAGAGTCCCTAAATATTTCTGGGCTTCTAAACAAACTAGACGGCGCACATTTCACGCAGCAGCAGGTCTCCCACAGTAAATAAGGATTTTAGTATTTTATTAAGACCAAGGAAGATTAGAAATGAGCAGCTGTAATGATAATTATGGTATGCAGCACAATGCGGTTTAATTACTGTTCATTTTTTTGCGACTGATCCAATTTCCATTTACTAGGAAAGGCGAGCTCTGCCATATGGTCTGACAGTTTTAGTTGTTGTTGTTGTTGTTTGCTTTTGGCCAGAGGCTAAGACAGATGTTTCGATGTGGCACGCTGTGCTTTCCTAGCACACAGTGTCCAGTGATTGTTAAACTTGATGTGAACAAGATGTCCAGTTGCTTTCTTATGCCGTCGAAACTCCAAACTGCAAAAAAGCCAAATGGCAAACTGCTTGGATCTGTGCTAGCAGGAGGGTGTTCCTGGGTTTGCGCCATCCAGTTTGCAGTTGGCTTATCAATTAACTCAGAATAAAACCTAAATAACTACATATTGACTGCTTGAAATACTTTGTTTAACCTGCAGAAGTTTCGGCCTCAGTTTGTCATAATGTTTGTCAAAGGATGCTTAAAAAAAACCCAGAAGTACTGAGTGCACAGCAATATTAGAATATTAGAATTATCTGGACATATGAGGCAAGCTACACAGCACACCACTGAGAAAGTCTGCTCCAAGGCTGGATTTTTAGTTATCAGGGTTGTCAAAGGGATTTTGAGTGGGGTTTTTCTCACTTCTGCATCATAACCCAGATGTTGGTTTCAGTTCAGCTCTCTGTGGGATGTTACTGGTGGGCCGATCATATCTTGGAGAGATTTGGATCCATATCTGCACAAATACAGCAATACCTGTATGTGATTTCAGGCTGGATTTGGGAATATTGGCCAAATAGACATTAGCCAACTTTTCTTTTGAAAATCAGTGGTGTTATTTTCCTGTCTGGCAGAATGATGAAGGATTACTGAAGCTGGCTGAACCTGCCTGTGTGTCTGCAAGTCCACACAAATTAGGAGATAATTAAGGATTTCTGTTCTTTCTAAAAAAAATGTAAGTAAGTAAAATAGTAAAACAGATAAGGTACTGTAATTTAACATTGCTCTCCATTGCAAACCAAGTATCTCCAAAATGTCAAAACAAAAAAGAAAGAGACGCAGTCTTGATCTAAGCTTAGTGACAATGCATTTCTAAGATAATCCAAAGGGGTTTGGAAGGGTTTTACAAGCCTGAAGAAGAAGGATAATTTTCTCAGCCCACAAAGGAGCGTGTAATCCTTCGACTTATTTCAAAAATCACCAAACTGGGGCAAAATGACTCTTCTATCTATATTAGTGGAGTCTGTTAGACCTGAAAGTGTTTGTGTTGCTAGGAGGCAAGAGGGAACATCTGGTCAGCTGTTTACACCAAGAAGTGCCAAAAGATTTTCAAGTTGAGAAAAACTTGAAGGTGATGGAGATCACGGGTGAAAAAATAACACTTGGAGCACATTGTTCCGAGCGCTCTGCAGGGACGTCCTGAAAACTGGTTCTCATCATACACAGACCAATGAGGTGAGGAGATTGCCTCATTACTCACCTAATCACAGATGGCGTTAGAAAACTATTAGTGTAGGGAAGTACGTACACACGTTAGCACACGCTAATTGACAGTTTGCTTAACCCCTCCTCTCAACAGCAATTGTCCAATCGTAGCTTAGCAACTGTAACTAGGCAAGGCAGAGTCTGCTAAGCTTGGATTTCTCCACATGTTGAAACAGTGTGCACAGGTCTGCGGTAAGAATGATTTAAAGACTTTTGGAGGGTGGTGTCTTTCTTTTTAACCTTAACAAAATATAAAGAAAAAAATGTCAAATTTAAAGATAATTGTACTTTGGAAATAAACAGCTTTTCACCAGGTGGTCATTTAGCCCACTGCTAGTTTCAGTCCTGGGGAAGATGTTTTTGGAAATGAACTGGAGATTTGATGATGCGCCTGAGCGGCCTCTCCCACAGGAAGCCCACCTGTCAGTCCGCCGCTCAGCGACAGCCTGCCAGGGTGTGATGGCTTCTGTGGGACTCAGGCAGGATTTGCTGAATAATAGAGAAGCTCCTCGTCCTGCACGCTGGCATGCTCAGTTTATTAACTGCCATCATCTGTGGGGAGGTTGTAAATAATGCCCACAGCTTCACCCAGCAGCCGACCGCGAGTAATAACTGGTGATTTATTTCCCAGATGAAATGCTAAACGGCCTCGGAATCAATTGGACTCCTTCTGCTTGTGGCTGGAGTTGTACTGTTGAGGTGATGATTGCATTTTTTATTGCACAGTAAAATATTTCTACCTTTTCTGTGTTGAATGGTGCTTTTCCAAGCTGCCAATGCACAGACAGGAGGTGAATCTGCCTCTAACTGGGCTGTGAGTTAACCTGTGAAAGATCAAACTAATTTCAGGGGCATGTCAATGGCTAAACCCTTAATCCCTAACGCGAGGCTCCCCGGCCTGCTTTGAGCACAGGATAACCGGCTTATATATAATATGCTTTTTCAGAGCTAATGGGTTATTCAGGTTCTAGACAGAATGAGATTGAAAGATAATACATGGAGGTGAAGTCCAGCTCTATCATTTCTGCATCTCAATGTGCTTGCACACCTGCAAAAGTTGAGCTGAATCATGACAAAATTTCACCCCTGCAGTGCGTTTCAGCATCCTGAGTAAGCGCTTTCCCCTCTGCGTTGTGTTGGGATCTAACAAGCCAGCTTCCCTTAATCAGTCATCTGTTTTTTTTCCCATCGCTTTCAGAAACCGTGCCTTTTCTTTTCATTAGAGCCCACTCTCTGGGATTAGATGGATGTCGGCAGTGAAATATAGGTTATGATCCCGTGTAATCCTAGAATCTCCTGTTTTAGGGTCCAGAGTGGCCCTCGTGCTACTATCGCCTCTGCTGTGTCTTGCTCTTCCTCTGACGACCTTCCCAGACTTTCATCTGCTGCAGCCATTGCTGGAAGCATGGCTTTTTGGTTTGGGCCGTGGGAGCTGGAGGATAATGTCTTGCCGCCCTCCCTCCCAGCTTTGATAAACTGCAGCATGTCTGAGTGGTAGAGATTTTAGAGAGAGAGCTGCTGGTGAGGTGCAGGATTTTGGTTTCACTCTGGGACAATGGTGCCTCTGTAGAGGGCAGGTTATCTGGCAGCGCTGATACTTTTGTAGAGCAAACGAGATCTGTGGCGTGGCCGCAGACTCACCCAAGGCTAGACGTGTATGTCATCAAGAGGGAACACAGAAGTAAAGCAACTTTTGTTCTTCTTCATGCTTTTAAGCGTTAAGACACACCTGAATATAATAAATCCATCATGTAGCCCTAAAAATCAAGCAGCACTGCAGCTCTATGACCATTAATTACGTTTCGGGTCATGCTGTTTTTCAGTCTAAACAAACCACATGCAGTAAAGTTTTATGTATTTCTTTCATCTCTGGCAGTAACATTTAATAAGTTAAGGAATTCTGCCTGCTGCATCTCTGATTTTAATTACTGAAAGCTCTTCTTTTGGCCTCTCACTGAAAGTAAGCCAGTGTTTATTGTGTTGTAGCTGCAGCTACTAAAATCCATTCTGCAGTTTGTATACATCCACCGAGGACCCGGCATGGAATACGTGAGCGAATGTGGTTACTGATTGAACTGATTTGCTTCCTTTGTTTGTACATGGTAACAAAGTGATCCGCTGCATTTATGGCCTTTCCATGATCCACGGGCCGTGCGTGGAGTCTCCGGTGGAAAGAGACCCAGGAATTCAGGTTGGAAAAAAGGCCCTCTGCTATCTTCCCATCTCATCAGGTGCAGTGTTGTGTTAAAACGGAAAAGAGGCCACGGCTCCAGTTGAGTGATTGAGTTATTAAACCTGCCAATGTATGTTTATCTCCACCAGCATATCTAACTGAGGGAGTGTTGAGGAGTGCTCATAATCTTGTATGATTTTAATTCGTTTGCCTTTCGGAGTGATGTTTTAAGACAGTATTTGACTAATAAAATGACCTTGTCTTTGGAAAAACAGCACTCACTGATAATGCTATTTTATTAGTGTTGCATAATATATTATTACATATTTCTATGAGTGTCTCTTCATATAACTGTCAAAAAAACAGTCTGAAACTATTTTGATAAACACACAAATCCGAAATATTCCAGCTTCTTAGTTTTGAGGATTTGCTTCATCTCTTTGCTCTATGTGATAGCTGATAGATATATTTGGGTTTTGGACTGTTGGTTGGACAAAACAGTCTGTGGCCTTCAGAAAATGGTAACAGGAATTTATCTTTTTTTCTGACATTTTATTGACCAAACAATCAATCAAGAAAATAATCTGCAGATTAACTGATTGTTATTTGAAGCCTGAATTAAAGGGCCAACGTGCAGGATTTAGTGGCGTCTAGCGGTGAGACCAGCTAGAACCAGCGTGGCGGCCTCCATGGAAAAGGACCCGCTCCGTCTGTAGATATAAAGAGCTCATTGTAAGGTACAGGTAACAGATCCCCCTAAATCTTACACACTGGACCTTTAACTTTTGTTTTAAGATACAGTTGGCATACCCTAACTTCCAGCTGCATTAATACCAAGACCAGAACAGAAATGTGTATTATAATCAGCATTTGGTGTTTTAAAAGAAAAATATTGGACACAGTATGTTAAACATCCTCACAAAAATGTTTATTTAATAATAAAAAAGATGAATATTTATCTGTGTGGACTGTATGTTTGCAGTATGTACATCTGCATACTAGTATTTGAAGTTCACACTGGCTTGGTAAATAGCATCAGAACAAATGCATGACTTACTTTTAGCTCAATTTCTGGTTCAAAGAAAAGACTGCTGAAATTTTGGTTTGCTGGTTTATGTTTGCCAGCGCACGACACACACCCAGACGCCAGCTGCAGCAACTGAAACATTTCTTACCAATTAATATCTGCTGTGAATGAATTTCGTGTTTTTCATGTGTTTGACAAAGCAGCTTTTGAAAGTGCCCTGGAACTGCTGAAACAGTAAGTCAGCTCCAGTAGTGAAGGTAAAGATGGAAATTGGGCACCGAACATGTTTCCATCCTGGAGGCTTTCAGCTTGGATGAAAACCGTCGCTCCAACACGCCCAAGAGAATTTTGCAGCGGTTCAGTTCAGGAGGACAGAGAACAGGCATAGTCTGAGGCCTTTTTTTCCTCACACATAAATAAGTGGGCGTATTTGTATTCAGCGCCGAGCTCTATGGATCTCCGTGTCACAATGCAAATGTAAGAGATGTCAAAGAGATGGACAGGGGTGGCACACGGATTAAAGGAGGAATCGCAGCAAGGGGAGGAAAACAAGAAAGTTGAGGATGCACAAACAAACACGAGAAGGACGGGGTGAGATCTTTGACTTTGGTGTTCGTGCCCTCGCTTAATCCCTCATCAAAGAGGCCCCGAGCTGTTCTGTCTATCTGCTGGTGCCTCGCTTTGACTCCCTCGCCCTTAGACCTGCTGTAGGTGTGGCATCTTCTCCGATGACCTGAGGGTCATTTTGTGGAGCAGGGTTTCAAACAGTGCTCGCCCAAAAGAGGAATCCCCTACAGGGAAGGGAACAATAGCTTCACAAACAAATCTCCATCTCGGAGTATTCCAGAAGAAAGCAGTGGTTGAAGGGTGTTGGCTGATCTCTAAACTCGCTTCCCTCATAGCATTTAGCCTCTTCCTGTGTGGTCCATTGGCCTAGTAAACTAAATGGTGCATTTTAAGCTGTGACTCACTGTTAGTGGTTTGGACCTTGTGCCACATTATTGTTAATTTACCCAATTTTTGTAAATGAATTCCTGCATTCGTCAAAAACAATCGGGACGGACATCCAGGATGTTTAATTTGTAATCCCCTTTGCAGTATAAATAGGGGGAGGGGGCTTCCTGCCCCACATCCTGATTAAAAGGATGTTGGAGCTCTTTAACAGCATTACCTGAGGGATTAGGCTATTTTCCATTAGTTTGCATTGGCTCTGGACGAGTCTATAACTGCTTGAAGGTTTAGCTTTTTCCACACTCACACCTGTAAACAATAGAAAACATGTGACACTGGCATGAAGTTGTTCTGCTTTCTGCAACTGACTCCTTCACTCAAGATGAGGGTGAACATGCTTACTTTAAAAAAAAACTACATCAGTAGAGATCATAATTATTTATGCCTTTCAAGGGAATCTTGAACAGGCTTGTCTGATAGTTTTCATTGCTCGACTACCCATGAAAAAGCGTGTTTTCTTTGACGTTGTGATTAAGGCATTACATGCTTCATTGCAAGGGCGTGGTGGAGCGCCAGTCAAGGCCTACAGTATGTAACTTTCCAGTATTTATTGAAAAGGTAGCTAGTAGTGGCGAGTAATAACTAGTCAAATAGAAACAGGGGGCCTTGCCTCATTCGTTCATTGTGGACTCTGCCTTGTATCCTCTGCAAGGAAAAGACAAACAGCCTCACTGGTGTTATCACGTTTATCTTGCTTTCAGCTGCACAGCTGCCAACATCAAGTGAAAAATCCTTTATTAACATGCTGAATTGATTTGTCCTGTAGGTGCATAGGAAAATAGGAAACTTGCTTCACAGAGCAGACTTTCTCACATGCAAAGTAAACATCTACAGACATGTTAACTGATACCTGTATTGCCTCCAGGTTTCTCCTCGTCTAGACCCTCTGTCACGTCTCCGAACGGGCTGGGCATTGACAAGTTGCAGAGTGCTAAGCTTGTGTGTCTTGTGTGGTGTGCTTTCTTAGTCTCCTTAACAGGGCTGTCTCCTTCAAAACATTTCAATCAGGCTGAAAATTAGCCCATATACAGTACATAGTGGGTGGTGCTGGCAGGGATCCAAATAGGATAATGAGGGCGCACGCATGACTGAGAAACGTACACAAGAAAAAGGAAAGTGCATGAGATGAATTAATTCTCACCCAGCCCCTGCGGTTCATGTGCAGACCAAGCTTGAATGAATGTCTCCTTCCCCGCAGAAACCCTAAGTCTTTGGACAAAAGGCTCTTTATTCAGGACTTTGTTGTCTTCTTTGACACAGGCTTATCTGTCTTCCTTGACCTTAACTTGCCATGTAGACATGACTTTACAGCCCTGTGTCAACAGTGAGGAGAAAGGAATCCCTGTTAGTGAAAAGTTGTGGAGGCTGTTAGGGCGAGTGAGTCCATTTAACTGTGCCAGAACGTTATGTTGGAGCGGGGCATCTTATCCTACATACAGACATCAATAGAGAAAAATGGCTTTTGCCTTGATATCCTATGCTAGTGGCTCTGTTAGGCTGCACATAGGCACAGCAATTCTTTGAGCTAAATGCTAATATAAATGTGCTAAAATGACATCTCAATGACAATGCTAGCATGCTGAATGCTAGCAGGGATAATGGTATTAATTTGCGTGAAGTAACATTTTTGACGAATGAAATTTAGATGAAAACTTGAGAATTCACAACAACTAATTTCACACCTCATCTTGAGGGGAACATGGATGTCTCCAAGTGTCACAGCAGTCTTTCCAAAAGTTGTAGAGACATTTCACACAAAACCGTGAATGTCAGTCTCACGGTGGCACTAGAGGAAAAGTTGAGAAATGACTAAAGACACTGGGATTGACCCTCTGGGAACCATGAACATCAGTATAAACCTTTGTTCCAGTCCAACCAGTAGATGTTGAAATATTTTAATGCATCAATGAACACTTTGACCTGATTCATCTTCTAGACACCACGGATGTCTGCAACAAATTCTGTTGCAATCCATCCAATGGCTGTTGAGATATTTCACTCTGGACAACTACATGGGCAACCAACCAACAAACATTGCCACCCCTACAGTCATGCCACTAGTGTGGCTAAAAAGTGTTCGATCGGGTATTTTTTATCTGCTTAAAGGTTGTCCTCAAAGCTGCAAGAACTCTGCAACAAAAGGACATGAATGAGTAATCGCCTCATAGACCAGTCAAGCATAAATCTGGCAAGCAAACAACAGACATCCCTCCTCACAACATAGCTCTGTCTGAATTATGACAACAATGATGATAGTCTCGCAGTGTATCGTTGCCCTTCTCCCGCCATGGATCCAGTACGTTACAAGCCAATATCACCTCTCAGGGATTTTGTGCGCATCATAACCGTGTTTCATCCCAGCCTTGTATATATGAGATGACAGCATTGTTCATAATATTGTAGTGGAGGTGAGGCGAGGCTACAGAGTCGATCTGTGATTTGTTTAACTCCCGGAGCACTAAAACATAATGTGCTCTAAACACAACAGGCCTTCTGTAGTACCTTTTCTAATTGCTTGGTAAGTTTCAACAATACCAATGCTTCATTGAGCTCAGAATTAATTTCCTGGTGGGACTGTGAGCACAACATCTTCATTACCACATGTTTTCATAATTGAAGCCAGAGGCCTGTAAAAAAGAAAGAATTCTGTTTGCTTCACTTGCAATGTTTCCATCCATAAAAAGGTGGAACTGACCCTCTTGCAAGATTGCCCAATAAACCATTGTGAAGGCCATATATTGTGAGTTTATTCCCATGCCCTGCATCATATTACACCCCCACACCACTGATAATTGATCAATATCAATTGCTTTCCTTTCATTTTCATAACATACCACTTCAGCTTGATAGCTGTGTAGCTACTGTAGATGGAGAATGGGCTCCCTGGTGAAAGTACCCTGGAGTGCATAGTTGGCCTTGTGCCAGGCAGGAAGGATTAGCCCTCTGGACCTGCGGTATATCCACGACAACAGCAACCTCCTCCTGATCTGATTAGAAGGCAGTCTGAATTTTTTTTTTTTAATATGAATCCACTTGTTTCGTTTTTATCCTGGTATTATTCCAATAATCAGGCACCCATACGATTACCAAGAGATTCAGATACTCAGAATCTAATTGGGTTTTTGGGTCAAAGGACGTGTAAACAACCCACTGAACTTTACTTCTTTAAACAGTCTAGCAGGAGGAAGGCATTTGAAATATGCATGTTAGACAGAGGAAATTGTCTTCTCATTTTCTTCTTGTTATTATTCTGGCTTGGTAAGGCAGCATTTTGGACACTTTTTACGCGATTATTTCTTATGCTTCCAGGAAATTAAGCGATCTGAACTGTCCAAGATTTATCCTGGGTTATAAATGCTTGGCACCTGTTGGTCAATTGAAAAACATCCGAAATTAGATCCAGGATTTGGAGCTGGAAACATTGTTACATCTGCTGAGCTGTTTGGAACTGACAGCACTTCTCCCCATGACGTCCATTTAGGAGCTGGTCTGGAGCTTTTCATTGTTGCACAGTCTTCATCAACAAGTGGAGTTTGCTTTGTTCTCATGAATGTCAGGAATGGTAGATGTCCCCCTTTTCCATTTTTTGGGGAACTTTGAGGACCTCTTGTCGATGTTGGCATAAGAGTTGGAGATGAAAGTTTATTTGCGACCATGGAAGCAAGAGGAGACAAAACAAACTCACCACGAGACATTAAGATTGTATGATATCATCACCACAAGGTCCAATTAGTAGCTTTCAACTGTATCACACAATCTCTCTCGGGAAATGTTGCCCAAGTTTAATTTTTTTTGAGAACTTTAAGGACTTTTCCGCTTTTGGCTTAAAAGTTTATTCTTGGCTTTGACAAAACACTCACAAGGAGAGTAAGATTGTTGGATAGGATCAAAAAGCTCTAGAACAACTTCCAAACAGACCTTGTGATGAGATTTTTTTTGACAACTACTGTTTCCAAGGTCAAACATAGGGTTGCAACTAACAATTATTTTCATTACTGATTCATCTGCAGATTACTTTTGATTAATCATTAATCATTCAGTCTATAAAATGTCAAGAAAATGTGAAAAATGCTCTTCATCAGTCCGTAACCCGAAGACTCTTCATTTACTATCATTAATGACAAAGAAAAGCAGCAAATCCTGACGTTCAAGAAGCTGGAACCAGCGAATGTGGCATTTTTGCTTGAAAAAAATGACTGAAACGATCAATCGATTATCAAAGTAGTTGGCGACCAACCATTGCATCTCTGCATGTAATGGCTGCACATGTCTAATATAAACCACGTGTCTCACCGCAGTGTTAAGGTAATTATTCCATTAACGTTGGTTGTATTTTCTGTCTGTAATGAGAGGAAAGAAGACGATATTTCTCTTATTTTTTTTCCTGGGTTGGACACTGGATAACCATTATGTTGGAAATGTTTTGTACCCTGGCTCATGTGCTAGTTGTCCACTCTCTGAAGTAGCCATGAGAGTTCGTAGCGTGTGTTTCATGCACAGTGATTCTGAGCCAGGGTCCTTGTGTTCAGCGGTGTAGCTGATAGCGAGAAAAGGGTCTAGCCTGCCAAGTCTGATGCCTTTGATGACTGATGCAAAGCAGCCAGGCCTTAGGTTGTGCAAAAGCCCCTCTGTGTCTCTGCAGTGAGGGGGCGGCCTTGAAACAACCGCCCTCCTCAGTCATAATCATCTTAAACAAGCTAGCGCATTGTTTCGGAGCTTTGTTAACCATGTGTGATGTGCTGTGTTTTCTTTTTTTTTGGTCAGGAACAGGATAACGCCCCGCGCGTTAACAATGGAGGAAATCTGAGCCGTGGGCTGGTGGGAGAGGTGTTTGATGAAAAACTAGCACCATTTTCTGTCAGTCGTTGTTGTTCACACCGTTTCAGCGGACACAGAGTTGTTTTGAAGATACTCTGAAGATTATAACCGAGCACTCTCGGGCCCCAAGTGCTTGGCTGTGGCCCCCCAGCTGCATTTCAGACATTTCAGTTTGATGTGTCACCAGGAAGACGTAGTGAAATTCCTCCGAGCTTTCCTGTGCAAATTAAATTGGTCATGCTTTCGGCGAGTACAACGCTACACGTAACAAAATACCCTTTCGCAGTGTTGAAAATTATGAGAGCTCCTCGGTTGTACAAACTAATTCCCCGAGCTCCGTTTGTCCCTGACTCTTGCCCTCAGCCAGTGTGGATGAGGAAGAAACTACTCATCAGTGGATTTAAGGCCCTGCTGATGTGCAAAGCAGAGGTTGAAATGGTGAGTAAGGGCTGAGCAACAGAGTAAAGCTTACTAACGCAAACCCCAGGGCTTTTGTCGAATATTCCTTTTATGGGGTCTCTGTGAAGACTCCAGCGGGGCTAGAGTTGCTAGAGTCATGACTAAGGCAGTAACAGAGTTGTTGGCAGGCAACGCTGCGAAACAGCGGTCAGACCTACACAGAAATGAGCCTGTCAGCAATCGGGCTAAAAATAAGAAACCCTTGAGCAGTAATGCCGCCTCAAAGAGCGTCTATCGCCTTTGTTTAGATGAGGAGAGGAGTCCGGTGAGTGAGAGTTATCTGTCCTCCCAGTTGATGTGCTCCAACCTGGGCCCGCCGCTCTGCGCCGGGAATGCTTAAACCAACAGGGGATTCCCGAGTCACAGCTGCTTTCTCCTGCTGGAATGATGTGTGAAATGTGTGGGTTTCTTCGCTTGTGGTTGTTGTTTTTCTTTCTCTCTTCTCTGACTCTCTTCCTCCGCTCCTCTTTTCTTTTCCAGGCATTGCTCAGTAACTGTCGGTGGAGGCTTGGGGGGGGGGTTGAGCAGCGAGTTAGCAGCAGTGCGTTTGCCGCCCACTCCCTCTTCAGTCTTCCTCTCGTGCTTCCTGTGGGATTGAAGAGGAGTATGGTTTTAACAGGGAAGGAGAAAGAGGAAAAAAGGGGGGGGGGGGGGGGTGTTGTCTTGGCCAGAATGGGCTTCAATAGGGAGAATGTCTGGACGTTAAAGAGGAAATGGGCAATGTTGGAACATTTCAGGAGGTGCATTATTGGAATTTCAATGGGGCTGGGGCTAATGGAGCTTGTGTGAGTTTTGGGTAACAGGAGTGGGATTGTTTGGTGCCTTTATGGAGGACTAATGGTCTTACCAACAGGGCATGTGGGAGGATTTTCTGACTAATGATTGTATTGCTTGATTATTTGGGCCATCGCGTTGGGCCCCTCGCATAGTGGCCGCAGCTGGAGGGTAATACGAGTGCAGCTGCGTTCAACTGACTCCAATAAATCAACTCGGTGCTCAGTAATTTATGCATCTTCTACCATTTCTCGTTTATTTATCTCTTTTGTTGTGAATATCTCTACTGGCTAATAAATGCATCATTGACTATTGAGATAAATGTACGGTGTGCTGATTCTTCACAGCAGTAGCTCAAACAGTAACCAGCGTGAATGCAATGAAAGATCCTTGTGTAAGTCTGTAACTAAATGAATTTTTTTTTTTTTTAATTAAAGGGTTGGCTCAAATTATTTTATAAAATTAACACGTTTTCTCACTTTCCCCTTGTGATTTTATTTTTTTCTTCCTTATTCTTCATATAAAAGTGTTGATTACTGCAATGTCTCTGTTACCATGAGTAGTCCACAGACTTCAATGGTTTTCACTGGAACTACTTTCTTCTTTATGAATAATTTGTTTTTATGAAAACTGCAGATTATCCAGAGAAACGTGGACACTATTTCTGTGATTTTTCTTTTTTTCTGTTAGCAGCAAGTAAAATCCCATTAACCTTCACTGTATTGATCTACTGTATTTTTAAGCTCTATATTAATTTAAACCCAAGAATGTAAGAATTACATTGCTCAGAAGGTCTGAATGGTTCTGGTTCTCAAGTGAGCCATTATAGTGGACTAATTTATGTGCCCTAAGGTCTTAGAAATGCTGATCACAGTGTGCAGGAGTGTGAGTATACATACTGTATTCCTGTGTTTGTGCAGAACCTAAATTCACGGTTTCCTCACGCTGAGGTGGAGAGTAAACATTATGATGGGCCCAGCCACAGGTATCTGGAGTGTCTCACTGACTGGTAAAGAGTGCTCTTCAGGAGCGGAGAGTAAACATTCGCCTTTTTGGTCTTTATTTGGTCACTTTGCCGAGCTTTCAACAGACTAAACTTCTCTGACTGCGCTCAAACACGGCGAGCAGAGTCACGGTAGTTGAACTGTTTAGAGGACTTGACGTGTTCAGTTGGATGCCTCGTTCGCTTGTGTTCTACAGCTGGCCGTCCCCTTTGTTAGCCTTCAGGGAAAGGTCAGCCATGTTCATGCATCAAGTGTGAGGCTTCACACCCCGTTTTCCACAGTTTGACCCCCACAGCCGGCTGCATTGTCCCACATCTACGTCCCGGTTAGCTAACCCGCAATGTTTCTTTGCTTCTTCCTGTCCACCAGTGCTCTTTCTCTCCAGTAGTACATTATGTTACGTCCTAACACTGCACACTGCGCATCCTCCTCCGCTGGAGACGACAATCAGCTACCATCTGCTTTAGCATCGCAGGGCAGCGTCTGGAACCGACCCTGTGCAAAGATCAACTTCCTGAGATGTCAAAGGGACTTGTGTTGTTGCATTCACTGGGGATCGGAAGGGAAAGTGGGGGGGTATCCTCTCATCCTCACTGGCCCCTTTTTCTCTTTTCTGAGGCCCTCAAGATGTTTTCTCTAAGGGATTGGTGCATCTCCCACGCAAAGGAAGATTGTGTTTCCCCTGTACAGAGGGCAGGATATCAGGATTTAAACTACATAGTATGTTTACGAATATAGTACACCACCAAAGAATGCACAGTTTCTGCCTGTGCTGCTGGTTCAGTCTTTTTATGACATTTGATCTCTCTCTGTCTTAGCCAGAAGAAAATATAAGAGGAGATGTATGAGCTGAAGGCACAGAGAGAATCAAGGAACTGGCTTTTTTCCCCTCCGGTCACTGATAGTGGGCTTTGAAAGATTTATGCTTCCCTGAAATCTGGAAGTCTGGAAATTTGAGTCAACGCAACCAAAAGCGAGCCCCAACTTTAAACTGAGGCAGATAATGTGTTTCTTTTGTTTCCCGTTCATCTGCAGAGAGGTAAGAGCGGGTTAACCGTAATTTACCTCTAAATAAGTTAATTGTTATCAGCGGGGAAACACACTACAGATTGAGTTACGTAAGATGCTTTGCCGTAATGCTGCAGACTTGGAGAGAGAAATGAGCAAGTCATGTCATATCAGTTAGCATTGCCACTTCCCATTAATTATGTTTAAGTTTTCACATAATCTAATTATCAGACTCTGGACACAGCTTAATTGCATTGCAGGTATTAATTGAGAGGAAGAGGACGCGGCAGGGCCATGTTCGTTGTCTGTAGAAAGATATAAAGCATGATTCAAATGTATAGTAGATGGCTCGGTGCAGCAAAGGAAACCATTAGATGGGTTCGAGAAGTCTAAGCCGTGTTCCTGGAACGGTCGGTTTGCATTTGTGGACGTTCAGTGTTTCCTCTCGTGGCAAGAAAAATACAGAGTTTCATCCAAACATGTAAATGAGACCTCCAAAAGGGAATTTATAGCAGACTTTAACCCTTTTCCTTTGGTTGGTTTTGGCACATTTGATCTCACCATGTTTGGTTAATGTGTCTCAAATGTTTGTAAATTTTGTCTGCCTTGACTTTGGTTTTATACCCCGCTTCAGTTGTTCCCTTTTCCTCTGTCAAAGAAGTTCTTCAGCTTCAAAGTTTAAAGAGAAGGTTTCCATTTTGCAACTTTGTGCCAACACTGCTTCAATAAGAAAAAAGGGGCTGGACCTAATAACCTGCTGCATATACTGTATGTAATCCAATGCAAAAGCCCTTCAGCAAATGCTACCTTTGGAAAGCTCCAATAAAGTTAGACATTGTTGGAAATATGCTTATTCGCTGTCTTGCAGAGAGTTCAATGTTCGACACCACTCTCATATCTTTACTTTAAATGTAAGGCTGCGGCTGCCAGTTAGCGTAGCATAAAGACTGGAAACAGGGAGGAACTACTAGCTGTGTCTTATCCAAACTCTGCCTACCAGCACCTCCATGGCTCATTAATTAACACATTTTCCATCGCTTGTATCATAAACAAATAATGACCTATACCATGCTGCTGAAATATTTGCTCGTTTCAGCTTGACCTACATTTCTTGTTCACTCAACCAAAGTGAGTTTCCAATTGGTCCATGTGACTTGAAAGAGTTCAATGTCCCGGATGAAAGGGAGAAATTCCGGTAAAATATTATCTGTGTTTATGCACCCTATTTTCCCATGTTTTTGTGTTCAAGTAACTAATGGAGACCACTGTTTTCTGATGTTTTTCCACTATTTAGCAGCCGGCAGCCACAAAATGTAATCCCTCTAGGCGTTTGCGCGCTGTCAATGTACGTATGTAAGTGTTTGTTTATGCCACTGACGGGCTCCGATTGTTATTCTAAGTGTCTGACAAACATTATGGAAAGGATCCTTACAGAGATGGACCTTTTTGTTAAAAAGTAAGATCCTTTTTGTTTAACCAGAAACAGCCACTATTCCCCTCTCGCCAAAGCCACCAGACTCCATTTACAGAAACAGCAATTTTATCGTCAGAAAACACATTCAAACTCGACAGAAACAAAATAAAACTCACCAAAACCTTCTTGGTTTGTCTTTCAGTGTTCCAACAATCAGCACCAACTCCGGTTTGGTTGTAATAAACTTTTAATTCACCTCTGGAGAGGAGCGAGACAGAGGGCGGACATCAGAGAAACAGTAAAAACAGAGTGTACAGCCAAATTTATTTCCACATCTGACTCAGGAATTATTTTCACCAGACATTATGACCGCAGAGATTTAAGTGTGTCGGACTTCAACAGATTTTCCCGTAAAAAAATGGTGATAACAGAAAGTGTTTGTTGTCTGTCATGCGTTCAATTAAATATTCAAATTTAGAATTTTAGTTGGATGTCAGTATTTTCTAAGGCTTTTCTGTGATTTTGCACTGTACATAAACAGTTAAACAAACATACATTATCAAATATTACATGGTAAGATTTAAGCTATTATTCCTCTATTTCCAGCTAGCGGAGGGACAAACAGGTAAAGCACAGATTTGACCTGCAGCCTCTGTAACAGTAGCACGTGAATTTACTTTGTTTGTTTAGTTATATGAGAGTATATTTAGCGCTGACCTTAACAATGAGCTAATTATCTCACATAATATGCGCCGGCTACAGATCCTGTAGCCTCGAGAAACGAATATCTACCACACACCCTTGAATTCCAGCGCAAGTCCCCAAGTAAACATCGAAAGAGTGATATGTGGCCGCACATTTCAACAAGCTTAGATGACTAATGATCGGGTTCGTCGAGTCTTTTGTCTAGCTCTGGCTGCCTGCTGATCAGCGCAGCGCAATCCAGGGAATGTTTTGTACCCATCACGGCATTACACTCCAATGCCAGAATACACACCCACATCCACACACACACATATGTGCACGCAATGCTGGAGATAAACCAGATCTACCACTCTTTGCACCTAGAGTTACCTCTTGGACATTTTGTGATGACAGTACAGCTGGAGGAAGTGAAGCAATCGGTAATTTGTCTTTGTCACAGTATCAGTTACGTCACTGCAGGCCCCACCCTTGCAGACAGTAAGTGGTGAATCACCTGCTATGGAACAGGGCTCCCAGCACTTACAAATCTGCACAGCCTGTCCACGCTAACTATCTCCTAGCAGAAAGGTTGTTTGCTAGTTGCGCAAACCTTTTATGACACATCTAACTCAGATACTGTATAAAAGTCGCTTTAATTTGTGGGAGGCTGCGTCATTAAAGGAATATAAAAGTCCCGGTTGAACTATGAGGCCATCGTTGAGTTGTAACTTCTACGTAGCTACAGCCTGACTTTGTTTGTTTCTCGTGTGTTGCAGCCTGATGAGGAAGTCATTTTATGGTCGTGGAATATCAGGTCATTCCCCACCAACCTGCAACTGGACAGAGCCGAATGTTTGCAGTGGCTATATGGCTGATTGCTCGAGCAATCGGCAGGTTGTTGTGTTTTTTTTTCCCCCTCTTTGCCACGCATGACTGAGTCTCCGGTGCAGGAAGTTTGTTAAACCTTTAGTCACCTGCTCCATACAGCATTTACTGCTCATCATAAATATTAACTGCACAAAACATTTAGACAGGAAGGAGGCTGTATGTTTGCAGCTGGGAGTTATACAGTGCATCTATGTACTGTCTACAGTAGAACAACAAACTAATTAACCATAATCAGCTATTAGCAAACTGTCACTCTGGTTATCCAAATCAGGTTGATTCATATTCACAGCTGCACAGTCATGACAACCTTTTTGTTTATTACAGTTTGGTTTCTCAGTCTGAGTAATAATTAGGGGGCTAATTACATCTCGCATGGCTCCTCTAATTAAAATGGTCAGCTTGCTTTCGCTGGTCTGCCTCTGTTGCCTGGGCGTTAGGCTGCTGGACTGCAGGGTTCACGTTGGCGAGATCCCTCAGGGACAAACTAATGAGGAGGAGGAAGAGGGAGGGTGGGAGACAGCTGTTCGCGCCTAATTCTCACTGATTGGGTGCCCAACCGCCGTTGGTTTGCGTCAAATCAAAACAACTATGTGTGAAAAGCGGAGTGGACGAAGACAAAGGACAAAATATAGGCTTCAGTCGCTAGTTTGACTGAAATGAGAGATGATATTGTGTCTTTTCCTTCAAACAGGCGAATCAGAAATGCCTCTATGCAGTTATATTAACTGTTACATGCAAGGTGTGGTGAAACTTTGGCTTCCTTCGCAGTCAAGAGCAGACACGTTGTGGAATGTGACCCCAGAGACGTTACGCCACCGTAAATTCTAATGAACGGGAAAGGAATCTCTGGTTTTTCTGAACTTCTTGCTTAAGTGAAACCATAAATAAAGACTTTAAAGAGAAAAAAAAACAGTTATGTGCATATCATTTGTGCGTGCAGAGCGTTTGCCTGGCTGTGTGTCGGAGGGCTGTCACAGTGTTAAACACAGCTGACTCCCTCCTCAATGCCAGTCAGAACCTGTCTGACCAGCTCAGGGGGAGACGACCGGCTTTCTTAAGAAATGCATTCTTCCTTTAAAACTACATTCATTAGAAAAAGATCCTCTTGTGTCTTCTGCACTTATCAGTAATGCTGCCGCCCTTATCCAAACAGTTTATTGCAAAACACCAGATAGCCACATTATCAGCCCATAATTGTAGCCCTGTGAATCTCTCTAGCAGTAGCTTTGTTGTTATTGCAACTTAAAACTCGAGAAACTGCACGGATCAGCATTTAATTTAAGCCCCAAGTTGTTATTTAGTCATGTCAGGAAGAGAATATGCTTAAACAAGGCAGACGTCATTGAGACGGTTATTAATTATGAGATTTAGAGCGCTAAAGCCCCCCCTCCCTCAAAGAAATGCACTCACAAATCCCACGGAATCTGTGAGACACCAGATCTTTTCTCTGAAATGACACAATGGGCCTGGAGACGCTGGTCGCGGCGGTTGTTTTAACTAGCCTGCATAGCAGTGGAAAGATTCAGGCCTTTGCCAGTGTAAATACAGCCAGCTCACTTTGACTCATGAGCCAGAATTCGCTTCGTTGCTGTGATTTGATTCCTATTGTAGATCGTGTATTTTCACATGAAAGCCGGCCAAGTTATGACTGTCCAGATCAAATTCACAAACAGAGACACACACACACGCAGAAAGGCATAAATCGAGCCAGTGTGTTACATAAGCAATGGATGTTTCTGTCTGATAGCACTGTGGGCTTTGGATGAATGCTTTTGTGACATTGTGGATGATTTACAGCCAGTTTGCATCTTGTGTTTTAAGTTACATTCAAATAAATCTCAGAAATTCCCCCTTATTTCTCTTTTTCTTGCCTTTCCCTGCAGTATGCCAAGGCATCAACAACCAATTAAACCTTCTGGGAACCAGCGAGGACCACTATATGAACTTGGTGAAGACCTACAGCAACTGCACTGTGATCCTGGAGAACCTGGAGATCACCCACATGGAGGAGCACCGTGACCTGTCCTTCCTCAGGGTAAAGACTGCGCTCTGTTAGCAGTGGAGGCTAAACATGCACGTAACAATTGGGAGAAGGTTCCCATTATCTGTTGTTTTTTTTTTAAGTCATCACTTTGGTGGTCTGAACCTCGCCAGACAATCTATCCTGGATCTTCATAGGCTCTCTGCTGTTCTTATCGCTTCAATACAGATCATTAAAATCAGCGGAGAGTCCGTAGTGATTGACCTATTTCACGACGGACCACACACACTCGCGTACAAGCTTTCACACATAAACGCAGAATTACATGCAGCCAGAAGACATCATGTTTTGGTCCAATTCCACGAGTGAGGAGGGGGCATGAATCCCTCACTTTTCATTATTGTCCTCCTCGCTTTTACGTTTTCAGCTTGACTCTAAATAATCTGCTTGCTCCTAACTTAAGCTCTGAGTTGATCAAAATGCTGACACAAATGTAAAGGTAATCACTGCAGTAAGCGCTAACAAGAGATTTCCAGCACTTTCTGGGATTTTTTATTCTTATTTTATTTATCGCCCTGGGTTTTGCCTCTCAGGCTGCAGGGACGTTAAAGCTAAAGCTGCAACATCTTGTACATATTTTTTGGAAGGACACAAATGAGTTCATTTATATTTGATTTACAGGTGGCAATATGCAGTTATAGCATTCTTCTAAGCATTTCATATTATTTTGTTATAATTTGAAATGCATGTCAATGATGGATGACCGTATTGTAATAAGGTGGATATGTCACATAGGTTTAGTTTTTATTCTTTTGCACATTCAGTTTACAACACATTCAGCTTTTTTGTTCCTTCCACAGTCTATTGAAGAAGTGGGCGGTTATGTCCTGATCGCGCTCAACACGGCGTCCAGGATTCCCCTGGAGAACCTGCGCATTATTCGAGGTCACTCCCTCTTTAAAAGGAAGTTTGCTCTTGCCGTGCTCGCGAATTTCAAGAAAGGTACAGGTCAGGCCACCACTGAGCTTCTTCTGACCAGCCTGACAGGTCCGTGCGCCTTTACACTTTTTCTTTACAAGCCTTCAGAAGTTTCCACTCAATCAGTATCTTTAAAAATATTAGTGTGTTATAAAATTGTGTTTTTCTATTGAATTCACACATCTGTTTTATTTTGCAGAAATTCTTAAAGGAGGTGTGCAGTTTGGGAACCAGCAGCTTTGCAATGTGGAAACAATACAGTGGAATGATATTGTCAACATTGACAGCAAGCCTGCCATGGAGCTCCCAGTGGCCAGCAACAATCCACGCTGTGAGTGACCGCAAAGTCATTCATTGTATCAGCTCCTTTGTGCACCGTTAAATAATTTCAGGTGTGTCAAGTGCATGTTTCACCCTGTTTATTTCTGCTTTTACAGGTCAGAAATGCCACTCGAGCTGCTTCAACGGTTCGTGCTGGGGACCTGGCCCTGAACACTGTCAGACCTGTGAGTTGTCACTCTGTGATTCATTTTATCATGGCAGAAAAAAGTATAGCAAAAACTCACCTTTAATATTGCAGTATTAAAGGTGTAATCTGTTTTTGATTTATGTATTGTTGTTCGCTTTCAGTATATCCATACATATGTTGTCGTGCAACGCTAAAAGAAGTTTGCCCTACTCCACCACTGAGAAAGAATAGGTCTCTCATTGCATTCTGATAAGATAAGCCTTTATTGATCTAGAGAGGGCAAATTCAGGTGTTGCAACAGCAGGAGGCCAGAAATGTGTACAGATAAATAAAGGGGCGAAGCCGGCAGGTCAAAGTGATTGGCATAGTCTGTGTTCTCCACTGCTGTTGTTCAGTCTGATAGCAGCAGGCACAAACGAGTGTGTTTTTTTTTTTGTTTACAATTTTCACCTGCAGGAAAAATGCATTCATGCACCGTTGTTTTTGCCATAATATGAACATGCAAATGGTCTCAAAATCAAACTTGCTACAGGTCACTTCCACTGACTGTCCTGATCTTATTTCCAGTAACAAAGCTGAACTGTGCACAGCAGTGCTCGAAGAGATGCAAAGGTCCTTCACCCAGCGACTGCTGCAATGAGCACTGCGCTGCAGGCTGCACGGGACCACGGCCCACCGACTGTCTGGTGAGGGAAAGACACCTTCGCATGGGGTTGCAAGAGGAATGGTGTGATCAAGGAGCCGGGGAGGAGACAAGCTTCAACAACAAAACACACACACATACTTGTGCCCTAAACCTGAATGAGAAGCCGCCAACAAAACAAAGCCTTCATTCAGCAGCATCTTATTTAATGATCAGAAGTATTGTTATTGGTTCCGGCACCCATGCTGAATGTTGCATATAAGTGCTGATTAAATCTTTCATTTGGCAGTGCCTCGAGCATCAGTGTCTGCTCTCCTTCTCTGTGCAGCTCTGAGGGTTAAGCCAAGGCTGTGATGGAGGAATGCAGTGTTATCATTAGCGTGGGGCTCTGTTATGGTCCCAGCGTACTAGATGACTGCTGTTTGTGTTGCAGGCCTGTCGGGACTTCCAGGACGACGGGGTGTGTAAGGACTCCTGCCCGGGCCTCATGCGCTACGACCCCAACCTGCACCAGCTGGTACCCAACCCACATGGAAAGTACAACTTCGGGGCCACCTGTGTCAAGAGCTGCCCACGTAAGAACGGCTCAAAACAGAGAAACTCACGCTCAGCTTTTTTGCATTTTTAGCAAAGACTGTTAATAAACTTTTCATCCATCTAGACACTGATATATTAATTAACGTGAAAGCACGCACTGTTGTAGCTGTTGTCTTGACAGTCAAGATAAATAAAATGAAACCACTAGGCTTCACTGGCCAATATGAAACTCATCATGCATGTTTATGAGCTTTTTCCCATTGTGGCATGCTGAACAAGTGCCCAGGTCGTCCTTCAGGGTTGTTAGACATTACAGTTAGTCCCAGTTTAATTATAAACTGTATAAACGCAGAAGGAAAATGATTGAGTTTCAGGGCGTGTTAATGCAATACTGTTCTCAGTTTAACTCCCACAGGTCTGTCCCTGTATCTATACTGTATGGCCTGCAATGCTATTATGTACCTGTAGCCGTACTGGTAGTATAACTCATGTGGGTTATTAATGTTTAAAGGCATGTTTAGTTTTCTCACATGCTTTGTAATATTCAACCTGCAAATGTTGAATATTACAGGATTATGGGTCAAACAGCTTGTATTTTGCAATCGTTCCAGATAACTATGTTGTGACTGATCATGGAGCGTGCGTGCGGACATGCACCGGCAACACGTACGAGGTGGACGAGGGAGGAATCAGGAAGTGCGCCAAGTGTGACGGGCTGTGTCCAAAAGGTAGCGGATTAAACCGTCACTGTGCAGCCTGTCTGACTCATATACATGACACAGTTTGTAGTGGCGGAACAAAACTATTATCTTACTGCTTCCATTTTATGCTATTTAAATTTCAGATTTCACAATCTTTTAGAGGCCAATATTTCTTTACATAAATATGCTTCTTCAGTTGATTACAGAGAGTTACTGTAGATGAGAAGAAAGATACCACTCGCACATCTGTACAGGGAACATGACACTAGCAGCCAGCAGCCGGTTAGCTTAGCACGTAACTCCCCCTAAAACCACAGCTTGTCATTTTCACACTTGAGTTCTTACAAGTTTTACAACTTGTTAATTAGCGATCTTTAGAGGTGCTGATAGGTGGATTTTGTTACAGGCGAGCTGCTTTGCACTGTTTCATGCTAAGACAAGAGCAATACAACGAAATCGTTTCATCAAATTTTAGAATATGATACATTGCCATGAATCTACTTTATAGTATCCAAAATTCTTAAATTGGATTGACCAACTTGGTAATGCTGCTAGCATGTTAATGCATCACTTGTAATAATCCTCTAAATATAACATATGATAATATACCACTTTAAAGGAACACACTGTAGATATAAGGAGTACGTTTAGTACATTTTATTCATAATAATTAGTACTTTTACTCTACCTTACATCATGTTGCTTCTGTTGCTGAAGTGAAGGGTCTGAATCTCAATAAAAATTTGCATTTTAAGATCTTTCTCTGCTGGTATTTGTTTTCTTAACTCTTTACAGTGTGCAATGGACTCGGAACAGGAGACCTGATGCACACCATGTCTATCAATGCCACCAACATTGACTCCTTCAAGAACTGCACGAAAATCAATGGTAACATTGATATCATCCACACATCGATTTACGGGTAAGTCAACATAAGGACATTAACAGCCTTCATGCCTGTCTGTATCAACTGCAATGGATCAGTGGGCACCTTTACCAATGGCAGATAACATGTATGTTCTTATCTGTAGGGACGCATTCACCAAAACACCAAAGATGAATCCTTCCCAGCTTGATGTGTTTAAGACGGTTAAAGAAATTACTGGTAAGACTGTGTAAAACCTGAGTAATGCATGACACACTAAATGCACACTAAAGACTTTCACGATTAACAATCCATTTGTTGCTTCAGGGTACTTGTGGATTCAAACGTGGCCAGAGAGCATGAGCTCACTCAGTCCTTTTGAAAATCTGGAGATCATTCGAGGACGGACGAAGCGGTATGTTCCTCGTAAAGACCCCCCCTTGTAGATTCACAGCCACTGGCTCACAGGAAGTGAATTTCTTTTTCAAGAGTTGAGTATTATTCAAGGCTGTCATAAAACCTTTTCCTTTTTTCCCTTCCTCTCTTCCCCCTGTTCTACCTTTTTTCTTTTTTGTAGCGGTAGCCGCAGCGTGGTTGTGATTCAGCTCAGTATCACCTCCCTGGGCCTCCGCTCCCTCAAAGAAATCAGCGACGGCGACGTGGTCATCATTAAGAACCAGAACCTGTGCTACACCAACAAAAACCACTGGACGAGGCTCTTCAAATCGGACAGCCAAAGTGCCACCATAGATGAAAATGCTGATGCGTCCACGTGTTGTAAGCTGAATTTGGTTTCCCACGCACACTTCAGTCAGATCCTTTTGTTGCTTTGTTTTGAAACTTCTGATTACGCAACGCACGAGCCAGATTTAATTAATGAGGCGTAATTTCAAAATTGGATAATTATGCGGCAAAGATCTCTTTTTGAGACTGCGTGTTTGTTTTCAGCTCTGAGGAACAACACTTGTGACAGGAAGTGTACCACGGACGGCTGCTGGGGCCCCGGCCCGGACATGTGTTTCGCCTGCCGTGACTACAGCCGTGATGGGAGCTGTGTTGACTCTTGCAACATCCTCGAGGGGTAAGGGAGGAATCCGGGTTTTAATGCCTTTTTAAGCTCCAAAATGCAGTCTTCCTTATTTTGCACAAACAAGCAGTCTGAACGTGAGATCTGTGAGCTGTACAGTTAACTCCTTCAAAGTCTATTTTCATACCACAAGCATTTCCAGACTGTGACATTAGATGCGTTTGGGGATTTGTTATTGAAGAAAATCTAAGACCATAGACGATCCGAGGTATTTTGAAGCTAAACCGCCAGGAGATATAAAACAAACATCGCTGGGAAATGGCACATTCACTCACATCTGTTTATCTTTGCGGATCTCTGTCAAACATTGAATCCCGACATGCTTACAAATTAACTCATGCCCTCAAAACGGGGATCAAGGATTTCGCCTCACATGTGACTGTTTGAAATGTGGCGCACCAGCGCTGAGAGTCTGCCGGCTTTGTTATTGTTTTCGCAGAGCGCCGCGGGAGGCCGTCGTGAACACAACCTGCGTGGAGTGTCACCCCGAGTGTCAGCTCATGAACGGGACTACAACCTGCAGTGCCCCGGTATGTGTGTCAGCTAAACTGTTATTACAAACATACATAAAAAAAACCCCTCGAGGCTATTGCGGAACATCTTTGTGGATGTTATTTATGAATCTAAAACACCAGCAATGAGTTTTGTGCCAGTTGCCCAGAATCAAAGAGCACCACAATTAGGCAGCCTGAAATATCTTGCACAAGTTGTAGCTCCACCAATTTCTCCATCAGCAGCAGCCCTAATAGACCATAATGCAAGTGCAACCACAAGACATGTTGTGCTTTGGATAAGGGTTGCGGTTGTGTGATCTAGTTGGCGCACTGTCTGCTTTTATTCCCTCATAATCCCGCCTGTGACTGAAAATAAGTTCAAGACCATTTTCAAGCATCATTATTGAAAATAGCAGCAGACTGGCTGAGAGAGGGGTATTAAATGATTAAATGCAATTGCAGCACTTGATTGCAGTAAGTGTCTCAGAGAAGAAACTGACCTGAATCTAAAGCACCGAAAATTTCTTGGTGGTTTTTATTGCTAAACAGTTGCAGAATATAGGTGCAGCTTGCTTCGAGAAATTATTACTATGCGATAGCCTAAAGAGAGTTGTAAACATAGTTTTTTTGCTTTTGCTTCCAGGGTTCTGGTAACTGTACGAAGTGTGCCAACTTCCAGGACGGCCTGTTCTGCGTGTCCCGATGTCCCCAAGGCGTGCCCGGGGAGGACGACACGCTGGTGTGGAAATACGCGGACGAGATGAAAGTGTGCCAGCTGTGCCACAAAAACTGCACTCAAGGGTAAAAGCAATGTTCGGCCGACCTGAGAACTGGCACCACATTTTCCCCGATGTTGCAAGCATTTGTCTGATGAAATGTGGATTCAGTAACTTGATCCAGGCCAGATGGGTCAGCTGTGGTTCTGTTGGCACAGTCTGCAGGCAGCATGAGACCATTTTCCCTGAGATTAATGATAAAATGGGACAATTTAGGCGGGGTACTGTGGATTTAGATTAAATTATCAGTGATTTTGCATTTTCGCCCGTTTATTGAGAAATTCATATACTTCACTTTTTTTTAAAGCGTGCTACCATTTTGCAGATTTCTGATTGCTTTTGCCACCAGTTTCATTCATTTCAGTGTTCAAGGGATAGAAGTCTATGCTTCGTTATAGAACAGAACAAAATATCTATTAACCTAACTATCAGCATTCAACCATGGTGGTGGTTGGCTGGTACACTGATGAGTAAAGCCGAAATTATACTTGGCACATCCGTGAGTGTGGCGGGGTCCGTCAGGGTCTGCTTGACATAAATTTAGGCAAGTCAATTCAGTTTTATATACATAGCACCAAATCATAACAGAAGGGCACTCTTCATATTGAGCTTTATTCTTTGTAATAGTTGTCAACAGAGGGTGTGCATGTCGGTTCTGCGTGGACATCCGCGTGACTCCAGTTTGTTGGTCACTACGCTACAACAAGCTACAGAGTATGTTTGAGCATGTGTGGACCG
This sequence comes from Chelmon rostratus, assembly GCF_017976325.1. Classification (NCBI taxonomy): domain Eukaryota; kingdom Metazoa; phylum Chordata; class Actinopteri; order Chaetodontiformes; family Chaetodontidae; genus Chelmon; species Chelmon rostratus. The sequence continues at coordinate 17,311,603 of NC_055669.1, read as the reverse complement.
CAAACTCCAAGCAGACTCAAGACTCAGACTCAGACACAAGCAGAACCAGTGTGTGTGGTGTCTACAGCTGTCTGTGCATGTGTCTGTTTGGTATTATATTTAGGCCATAAGGAGGGAAGTGGTTCAGGGGCACAAGACTTTAAATTTAAATCCCTCCAAGCACCTGTGTTGACGGGCTTTATAACCGTCTTTCGCAAGTTTTTATGAAGAAAAATGTGATGACGAATTTCCACAGCTTGTGTTTTTCACCAGTTTAGCAGACTTCGATTGAGCCCGGCGATTGACGCCTCCATTCAGAGCATTTAGTCAATGACTGCTTCACTCTAATTGCTCTGCATGCGACTGTAAAGAGTGTAAACCTCAGTCTCGTAGACTTGGAACAGAGAACTTGGATTGTTTTACTGGCAGAAATCAGCTTCTCATTGTTTTTGCACTCACATAATGAATTTAAATATGTCAGGAAACAGAAGTGGGGCAGCTGCTGCTTGATTGCAACAGCTGATTGTTCAGCTTCAAAAGAAAACAATGGACTCTGTCACTATTTGATGAATTTGTAGTGTGATGGTATGCTTACATCAGATCCTTTGCATTGTTTCTTTCTTACAGGTGCGTTGCGCCTGGTCTCGAAGGCTGCCAGAGTAAGAGGTGAGCAGTAACACTGATCACTGATGCTCAAGTATGCACTGATTTCGCCTAAGTTTGGAATTTTAATCTTGTTTAATTGAATTTGGAAATGTGCTCTGTTTTCTATCTGCGCTCTTAAATCAGCTTCTGCCTGTCTTTCAGCTCCTCCGGCCTTTCCATGATCGCGGCGGGTGTAGTTGGTGGACTGCTGGCTGTTCTCATTGCGGGCCTGTCCGTCTTCGTGTTGCTACGCCGACGCCACATCAAGAGGAAGAGAACCATGCGTAGACTTCTCCAAGAGAGAGAGGTAAGAAGTAGGTCACCGCGGGGAGACGTCCAGACGTAATGATGCTGAGCTGTTTTTGAGACGTCGGGTTTCATTTACAGAGACGCGAGCAGCGCTGTCTGCGAGACCGTATGTAAGAAATTCAATCCTTCTTTTCCAGCTTGTTGAACCTTTGACTCCGAGCGGCGAGGCACCAAACCAGGCTCTGCTGCGGATCCTGAAGGAACCCGAATTTAAGAAAATTAAAGTGCTGGGATCAGGAGCTTTTGGTACAGTTTACAAGGTAATAACCTGCTTCAGGTTTGCGTCTCCAAACACCTTGTTGACAAAATTACACTCCAGCGCTGAGCTTTATTGAAGCTGGAGCTCGGGAACACTGAATGTGCCAAGTCTGCGTAAGCAACACCCGTCAGTGTTTTCGCTCATCTACATCTGTTCTGAATTTTACAATTACGAGACACATTTTTAACTTGCCAGATCATGCTTGAGTGACTCCACTCTCACTTTCAGTGCTGTGTGTGTGGATGCAGCTTATTCTTATGTGTGTTTACACAGTGACATTGTGGGGACTTATCTTCCGTATGAAAAGGCTGATCTCCACAAAGTTAACCGTCTATTTTAGGGGAGGTTTTAGGTCAAGGTTAGGGTAAATCCCCAGAGAGAGGCTGTAAGTCAGCACAGTGTTCTTGGTACAAAAACAAGTGTGCACGCCTGCTCTCGGATTTCTGTCTTTGTGAGGACCAAATTTGACTTTTAGACCTTGAGAGCTTTCTTTTTAAGGAAAGTAGGCACAATTTTTTTCCAAAGGGGCTATTTGAGGGCTAAGACTTGGTTCTAGGTCTAAAATCAAGTTTAACTTGTATTTAGGATAGGGGTTTGGGTTAGCCATTCATCTGTGAGGGGAAAGATTCGGTTTAGTTACTGGTGACGGAAGGACTGACAACTATAGTTAAGTCAAACTACCAATATTAAGGTGTAAAAATACTCCATTATTAGTAAAAGTCCTGCATTTATAATTTTGCTGAAGTAGAAATCCAAAAATATTTGCAGGAAAATGTACTTAAAGTATCAAAAGTACAAGTATTCATTAGGCGTGTCAAAGTTAAATTGTAGTATTTGAGTATTTTTACTGATGCAACAGTATTTTAATGTTTTAGCTGGTTGAGGTGGAGAACTTTAAACTGCTTTATTTACTGTTGACAATGCATCATATTTTATAACTGGTTATATGTTTTTGTATGTAAAATACAGAGGTCAGACACATGTACAATACAAGTACATTAAAACTGCACTTAAGCGCAGTACTTGAGTAAATACAGTTATTAGTTAGTTATTTTCCAACATATGGGTTTAGGGGGAATTAAGGGTGCAAAGTGTATGTACTACTCAGGCAGTACATACAGTACATGTCAGCATTTCTAAGTGTTAACATCTGTACATGTGCACGTGTTCCCTCGATGATTCAGGTGTAACTGCAGCATGTGAAATAACCAGCGTGTGTCCATACAGGGCCTGTGGGTTCCAGAGGGGGAGGATGTGAAGATCCCAGTGGCCATCAAGGTTTTGAGAGAAGCCACATCACCGAAAGCAAACAAAGAGATCTTGGACGTAGGTTCACCGATTTCCGTCTTACTGGAATACTGAGTCAGAACTTAGAAAGCCATTCATCTGAAATGTTATTTCTCCAGCTACTTCAGTTAAGTGTGCGCTGGTGGGAAGTGACAGTGGAAGTATAAAAGTTAAGAACTATGCACTTTTTGTTTAGTAATTATCACAATATTTTGACTTGATTAAAAAGGCCCAGGGGTACTTGGTGTGTTGGTACAAAGTGAGTGGCAGTTATTGCTTCCCAGACATCAGTTTAACTGTAATGTGTTATGTAATTTGTAGCACATGCAACTTTTATTTGAAACTAATGACCACTTATTTTCGTTCCTTTGCTGAACGTGTCATGTTTCTGCGTGGCGACCTTCTTACAGAGCTGTAGGAAATGGGATTAATTCATTTGAGGGTTGTGTGAGGGCGCTGGTGTGTAACCCAAGGCTGAGGTGTTCTGGAAAGGAATGCAGCCCTGTAGCCGCACTGAGGAAGCAGCAGCTTGTTCAGCCTGCATTATGCAAACGGCTGAATGTGCATCTCAGATCCTGTGATTTTGTGGTCGTGTTGCTCAGTCACTGAGCATCTGGAAGCTGCGGTGGACGCGCGCGTCCTCTGAACTTCATGTCTTAAGGGCATGCATTTAAAAGTGCTTTGAAGCCTCTTTCTCATCAGACTGTCAGGATTACAGAGCTCCTAACGATCAAATGGTTATTTACAACAATTCTGATATTGTAATAGGCACGTAGAAAATATTTGGGGTGCAAGTAATGCACTCATGACTGGAAATCTACTAATTAAAGCTCAGCTTGAAGGGCTGTTTGCACGGCTCTACTTGTAGGAAGCCTGTTGTTGGTGGCCAGTGCCAATTATGCCCATAGTTTTGTCTTTAAGTCACTTTCCTGTTAAGAGTTTCCACTCTCAGCTGAGACACATAAAATATGCTTGGCTGGGTATGACTGCTAAGAAACGTATCGTCCAACACTGGATATCCGTCATCTGCTGTTTTTTCTTTTTCCCCATGTGTAAGATAAGGGGGTTGTTTTTTGTGTCACCTGACTGCACCTGAGTGATATTAAATATTTAATGACATAAAACCTCTCCGTATGGCTACATGTGCACCACAGGAGGCTTATGTGATGGCCAGCGTGGAGCACCCCCATGTGTGTCGTCTGCTCGGCATCTGCCTGACGTCCACGGTGCAGCTCGTCACCCAGCTGATGCCCTACGGCTGCCTGCTGGACTATGTCAGAGAGAACAAGGACAACATTGGCTCCCAGTATCTGCTCAACTGGTGTGTGCAGATAGCGAAGGTAAGACAGAAACCACACGATGGTAGGGTTTGCTCAATGGGTACAACAGGTAATAAAGTAGTTAATTTGTCATGGTTGTTTACATGCAGTAACAGTAGTGTTTGTCCCATGTCTGCATGGGTTGCTTTAAGTGATACAGAGCATGTGATAAAAGCAAAAGCAAGTGAGCATTTCTGCAGAGCAAGTCAAGTGTTAAGAGCAAAACATGCTGCCTATATCTGCTAAGAAATACTGTTGAATAATACGACATTCATCAGGTGATCATGACAAGTCTATCAGCGCGGCATTCAGCGCTCGTAGAACTTTTTTTCGTATCTGATCAAGCAATGTTTCCATGTTCTGACACCCATATCAGATGCAAGACACTTATGCAATAACATGTTTGTTTGACAAAAGGGTATGAACTACCTGGAGGAGCGCCACTTGGTACACCGTGACTTGGCAGCGAGGAACGTCCTGGTGAAGACTCCTCAACATGTCAAGATCACCGACTTTGGTTTGGCCAAACTCCTCAACTCGGATGAGAAAGAGTACCATGCAGATGGCGGAAAGGTTGGTTGGAGATTGAAGTAGTCTGCAGGGTCAGCCTGTCTGTCACGAATATTGCAAAAACACCTTAAATGCGTGTTTTGGCTTTATAGCCATGGGTTGTTGCTGCATGTGAATAGGCTTGATATGAACAACCTTATTTGTGCTTTTATAGCTTGTTACAAATTGGGTGCTTGTTCGACAGACGACTTCCTGCAGATGAGTGAATTTGCTCCATGTCAGGAAAAATGGTATTTTTGCTCTAGATTGTATCTTATGTAAGCGATGTGGCAAAAATAGTTCTGTCAGTGAACTGAGTTCTAAGAGAAATGACAAACCAGATAAGTTCTTCCTCCTGTCAGTGTTTTCTTTATGCACCATTTTCCTCACAAAAAAACACATTGTACTTTGGTTTATTTGTATCTACTGTATGCACTTGGTACCCAATAATGTCATAATTTACCCATAATATGATAATCCCCAAATATTCGTAGTCGTTATCTTAACTTGGTCAAAATCCAATAATGCAGTCAAATGTAACATATTTAATGATCTTGACTGATTTATTACCCTATCAGAACTTCATCTGTGTTTTTTCCATTTTTTCCCCAACAAATGATAAAATGATTTTCCCTGGTAATGTAACACAATATTCAGTTTCTGTCCAGAGATCGTATTGCTTGTCCTCACCAGAGGTACAGATGTGGAGCCTCTCCAGTTGTTTGAAATGCATCTGGACAAAGCTGGACTGGATCTCAAACAGAAACACCTGCCGCTGTTGAGATTTCCTTCATTCGCTGTCGCTGTTCTGAAATAATGTTAATTAAACATTACACGACAGTTTTACAGACAGGGAGCCTTGTGTTAGAGTGAAATACTTTGAAAAGCATCCTCAGTATGGAATAGGACTTAATCCTTACACAGGAAACTATCCCTGAAATCATTTTTCAAGCTTTATGTGACGCACTTCGTGTGATGACAGCATGCTGCCTCTTAGCTCCTATAAATTGCAAACTGCACCAAAAACTTCTAACACTGAAATCTTTGGTAATTGTTAGTATTTCCATTAACTCCATGATAAAATGTGGATTTTTCTAAGTGTGACTGATTGAATTATGCACCACTAGGTGACAGCACACTTCTCCATGTGGGATAGACCGTAATGGATTTCAGTCTGAGAAAGCACTGCAGTACTTTGAGTAAAGAAGCCTAATTTCACTGGATGTTATTAAGGTACAAATTAAGGTATTACTCCTGTTAACAGGCTATTACTGCACAGACATTGCTGTTGAGAGCACATTGGCAAGTGCAGAGCTAAGGGCGCTGTCTTAATGAGATAATTAACCTTCCCTTCACCCCTCTTTTAAAAACACATGTAAAATGTTCTGATCTGCTTAAACATATGGAGCGCAGTGCTGCATTGTTAAAGGGCTGCAGGGAAATATCTTCTGTGTGAGTGGTCCAGTCAAGCTCACTGTCCAGATGTACTCAAAGGAACGCCATGTTACGTGCCAATTTACTTATTATTATTATAATTTTTGTTCCACAGGTACCAATTAAATGGATGGCCCTTGAATCTATCCTGAATCGAACATACACACATCAGAGTGACGTATGGAGTTATGGTAAGTCTTGCACTTTCTGTTGTGAATGCATGCTCTACCTCTAACCCAGTGGAGCACGAACCCTGCTTGCGATGCAGCTCAGGCTCGGATGCTTGTGGAACTTCAGACATGCAGAACAGCTGAGCTTCTGTCCTCTTGAGTATTGGTGACAGTCTCACTGGAGAAATATTTATTCATTGCAAAACGGAGTGTTTTAACAGCGGGTGAGAGGAGAGGACGGACGTTTTGAAGACTCGGATAGGATACTGGTTTTGGATCTAATAAGGCTTGTCAACATTTTGAAACACAAAATGAGAAGGGGGAACATCTTGCTAGCATCTGCGATTTTAGGACACTGGTAGCACACACCTACACACCAGCAGTCTCAGATGGACAATATCACGTCAGCAGAGGCTATTGGCACAACAGGCGTACAAATGCTTCTTCCAGCCCAGGAGCACACAGATGCCTACACACACACACACACACACGCACACACACACACAGCTTTCTTGTGTGGGCCGGCTTCCAAATCGTCTTCTCCCCGGGGTTTGATCATGCCTTCCGCTCAATATGGCAAAAGCATCAGTAGACCCTGGCAGAAGTGACGGGCTTCCTTTCCTCCTTCTCCCTTCTTCAGCTCCTCCAACACAGATATGCATCCTGCTCACTCCCACTCCTGCAAGCCGAGCCAATTTGTCAACATTTCTATTTTGATACTCGGTGTTATTTGGAAAGCGTACATCCTGTCACTCTCATTTCTCCTCTGTTATTGGGAGCAAAACAAAGTGAGTGACGGCTCACCAGGCTGACGTATACCAACTGCCCTCCCTTCTCTAGGTGTAACAGTTTGGGAGCTGATGACGTTTGGGACCAAACCGTATGATGGGATTCCAGCCAGTGAAATAGCCGGGGTCCTGGAGAAGGGGGAGCGACTGCCTCAACCACCAATCTGCACCATAGATGTCTACATGATCATGGTGAAATGTAAGCTTTGTGAGATGGAGGTTGAAGCCCCCTGCTTTTATGTACATGTGTTTACTACATCTACCGATTTCCCCACAGACAATGTTATATTCTTGTCTTATAACGACATCTGCTGTGTGTCTGCACAGGTTGGATGATTGATGCGGATAGCCGACCTCGTTTCCGCGAACTAATAGCTGAGTTTACAAAGATGGCTCGGGATCCTTCTCGTTATCTGGTCATTCAGGTATAATTGCACCTCTAACAGTCCTAAATCTTCACTCTAGTTGATGATGCATTGTGGCAGCACACTGGACAAACAACGCTGATTGAGGTAATTGTTTTCCCGTTCCAGGGTGATGACTGCATGCACCTGCCGAGTCCCACAGACGCCAAATTGTACCGCAGCCTGATCAGCGGGGAGGACATGGAGGACGCGGTGGATGCAGATGAGTACCTGGTGCCACAACATGGCTTCTTCAGCAGCCCGAGCACCTCCCACACCCCGCTGCTGCACTCCACGGTGAGCCACTTTGTACAAAAAAATGAAAGGTTTCGCATCAGGTGTGTTTGTATGTCTGCCTGTCTGTCTCAGGTGATAGTTGTGGCGCCAGGGCTCATGTCATATAAGCACTGTAGGCAAGCAATTGTGCACGGAGCAGCAAAATAATTAATTAACTCAGCTGGCCTCTGAGTCACACGTGGCGAGGACAGGGTACAGCCTGTAGAACGTCCACAAGGTGGTGCAGTTGTACTCTAAATGTACTTGCAAACATCATTAAGTATTTTGTGTGACTTTCCACCCACAGTATAACTACAAATTACACTGACTAGCCTAATAGTGCGCTATCATTAATAGTCAAAATCAACCATGTTAATTTCAAAAAAGGGAACAAAACTAAGAAAAAAAAACATGCCAGAATAGTGTAGACAGAAAAACCTCTAAGACAAAATATATAACAAAATCTATACAGTATATATGTGACAGTACTTCTATGTCAACAAATAAGCCCAAACCTACCACCAGATACTGGGCTCCAGTTAGTTGAATTTAAACTATAACAGCTGTTGGCCTGATTCACCACATTTACTCCTAATCATGTGAAGATTTTAGCTAGAACGAGCCAGAATATTGACACAAGATTTAACGCAGTGAACCTTCAGCCGCAGTGGAATCAACTGAAAAAAAGGTGAAGCGGCACATGTAATGAGGCACACATACCTTCACTGCAGACGCACACACCAGCCTCTGCACTGACCTTCTCTATCCAAACAGTGAAAGAGGAATAGCAGCTGCTGTGGAGGCAGGGTAAAGTTTCACAGACAAAGCAGCATTAATTGATAAAGAAATCGCAGCACATGCGCCGGCACTGCAGGCAGTCGTTTAATGCGGCTGTTTTAACAGCGCGTTGGGACATAGGTTTTCTGCATAAATCATTATCCTGTGAGTCAGAATGGAAACAAACGTTTTTTTAGCACGTTGAAAGCAAATTAGCCTCCGCTGGTGGCAGCAGAAGCCAAGCGCTGACATGTTAAACTGAATCCAGGTGACCATACAGCGAGGAGAGTTAGGCTAATTGTTCGTCAGTCGTACCTGGCCTGAACCCTGCTGACCCCGTATGCCCTTGTTCTTTTTAACAGTCACCCTTGGGACTATTTCTCCTCTCCCTGACCCCTACGCATTTGTCCTCGTCATCATCATCATCATCACCCCCCCTCTTCCCACATTTCCTCCCAGGTGCCCTTTGATTGATGAGAGCTGAACGAGCAGAACTCTTCTACCTCTGGTTCAGTGAAGGCCGTGCGTAGGTCTGGCTCTTCTACCTGGGATCACTGCCGGCCACTGACAGCCTGGTTAGCTCATACGAGCCTTAAAGTTTGATTACCTTTGCAGGCGACCAGGAGAAGTTTTTTTAAAATCTTTGTCCAACCGAGGCTCAGCGTAAGCCTGCTTTTGTAATATCACCGTTGGGGCACTGTGGGTCGAGACGTTTTCTTTACAGATGGTTGCTCCTTCGGCGTGTTTAATTTCCTCTTCTTGTTGAAAGTAATTGCATTGCCACAGCTGTCGCTCTCTTGGTCTTTATTCGCTCGGTTTCCATGGTTTTTAACGCAGTTCACAGTCCTCTGACTCGAGCTTCTGACGGACACAGCAAAGCTCGTCACATTGCCTGAGTGAATATGAATCTGCTCGGTGGACGTTTGTTTTGATCCTAATCAGCTTGTACTGAGATGACAGCTGTGCTTCCTCGGGTACCATAAAAACACATTACTATCACTATTCAAAGGGAACTTATAGTTCCCCTGAGAGGCTTTAAAATAAGTCACAGTGACTGAAAGAAATGCACCCACTTCAACAAAGCTATAAATAAAAGAAGAAAGTCAAAACCAAAGTGAAAGACAACAAAAATTAAGGATTTGCCGCATTTGAAACTGCCTGTTTAGCTACACTTTAAACCTTTCTTCACTTAGTGTTTCCTTTATGGACAATAGAGGCATATTCAAATGTGTTACAGATCTCTAAAACACTCATTTTCTGGCCTTCATTTGCTGTGGTGTCATCACAAGACATTTAAGTTTATATTGTCTTTTTTTTTTTTTTTTTTTTTGCAGAGCCTCAACAGCAGCATCGGAACGTGCCACAGCAGGAATGGCTTAATGGTAAGAGAAAAACAAACTGCACCCAAGGAAAATGACTTTCCTCCCTGTGTTGCTTTTGGCACAGAGCCCTAAAAACCTCTACCCTTTGTTGCAGAACGGATTCCCGAGCAGAGATGGAAGCATCGTTCTCCGGTATATTCCTGACCCCACCGACAAACTATTAAACAGCGCCTTCCAGCCAGCTCCAGGCAAGTGTCCCCCAACTCCAAAGCCCCACTTTTTTCATATCATTCATGTGACTCTCACTTGACTTAGTGAGGAGGGGGCCATCTAGTGGTCAAGAAGTGCGTTGCTGTAGGTATTGCACTGCTGCTGCAGCTGAAGAACATTATGCTTTTTTTCTTCTGGTGGTCTTTCTTCCAGTGCTTTTACAGCACCATTAGTGCATAAATCTTTAGTGTTAGAGCTGCAGAGGGGGATTTAAAATGAGCAGTGTAATACATCAAACATGTATTATTACCATCTGTGTATTACATGCCCCCTTTATTAGATTTTTTTAAACACCGTGCAAGTTTTTTTGCCTTCAGAAAAACTCTAGGATCAGTCAGCTGCTGACCAACAAGTTTTTTAGTTTAGTTGTTGTAGAGGCCAAGATGCTTCACAAACTACTGGGTCCTACATTTCCCACAATGTATCCTGAATCATTTTTTTTAGTTCCTGTCTTGTAAACATCCACTTCTTTCAAACTCAGTGCCCCCAGTTTGTGACGCAGACCTGTTGTCAGAGTTTTGAAGTCTCCCAGCTCAAGCTGCGGTAACACTGATGATGTGATGTGTAATGATTTGTGGCTAATGGGCTGAAACGTGCAGCACTGTCATTATGGTGTGTTCAGTTTGATGAACGACCCGCTCGAATCTATTTTAGCTGTGTACGCAGTTAATGAGAAACCATCTCTAATGTCGCTGGCTCTCTTACAGACTACATGAACCAGAACGGAGTCTCAGATGTGATGAATCCCATCTACCAGCACCCGGGTCCCCCCCGCGCCATCCTCCCCACCATCTCTTCAGACGACACAGAAACAGAGTACCTGAACTGCTTCAGAGACGAGGCCAACGGACCCGAGTACCTCAACGAGGTCCCGTCCCCCGCCGTCCTCCCGCTCACCTCCAACGGCACGGTCCACAGCATTCAGAAGTACCAGCCCCAGAACAGCATAGACAACCCTGATTACCAGCAGGATTTCACTCCCACCTTCAAGACCCACACCAATGGGCACATCCCGGCGGCGGAGAACGCAGAGTACCTGGGTCCAGACTGAGGACTTATGATACAGAAAAGAAATAAGAAACTGTTTTCTGTTCCAGGAAGTGAGGGCATTGACGTCTTAGTTAAGTGGTACCGCCAGTCATCATATGTGCTGTCTTAGAGAGTCAGGTGACACTTTGTGCAGCTTCCCGTGTTGTTTGCATGCAGTCATACTTGTCACGCAGAACCCCTCTCAGAGTTTTCCTTTCTCGCCACCAAACTGCAAACGGCTCTTTCGCGATGAAAGCTGGACCGAAGCTGCCGCGTACGTGACTCAGTTGACCTGAGAGTTGCCGGACCAGACACGCATATTGTAAACTCCCGCCAGAAAGTGAAAAATCTCAGAAGTGAAAATCTCTCTAATTGTTCTGCACAAGAGGACTACGATTTAAAGGATGGAAACGCCTCCATTTTTTTTTTTTTGGGGGAGGCAGAAACGCTATTGCAAAGGACAGAAACTGGCAGCTCGACCCAGACCACGACCTGAGGTACACGTGTTGCAGGATCACAATCACAGCGGTGCTCTCACTTGACGCCAATGTGAAGCCTCAGAACATTTCTCTCTGCTGAAGTCAAGACGATTAAAGGGAGGTTTTAACAGTAAAATGACTGTTGAGGTCCTCGGAGGCCTGACGACACTCGTCCTGAAGGATGAGTCAATGAGGAAACATAATGTTGCAATTTATAGAATGTATAGCCAATGTAAAGGGGAATACTGTTGAATTGTAACATTAAAATATGTTACCTTTATGCTCTAAGACAGCTCTGTATGTATTTCAAATTGGCTGATGTCTCTCTTAGACTGAAATAAGAGAGTTTCCTGTCGCCTGGTGTGTGATATCACACTAACTATGTAGAGAATGTAATGGTAAACATAGCAGATGTGACTGTGGTCGTATGCACACTGCTGGGTTTTACAGTTGAGAACCTGCAGCACTCTTGTAGCATGAAGCGTATTTGTGTGGACCCACAAAGTCAGCTGAGCTTTATCAGTGTGGAAGCAAAACTGAAAGAAGCCAACAAACTTCAAAACAGTAGAGAGGTAAAAACCATCACTTCCAAATGCATTTAAATAAAGTTTTCACTGTTTTTATTTTTTTTCACTTGAAAAATGCTGTCTTAGCTCATGTGGAGAACTTGTTTGAATTTTTAGATTGGAAGTAGTATTTCCCAGTAAACATGAGTTGTTATCTGAATGGCTCTATGTCAAGTCACACATGTTCCTGATGTTCTTCCCCCTTTTTTTTAGACTATTGTTTCAAGCCTGGTGTTGACACCACATCTATGAATCTTCTCTGAGCTTTAAAGTCTTGTAGTCTTTTCCATTATTATTCCTAGTTTTAAAGGAATATACTATTGTAGCAACCCGTAAGCCTTCTTTTGCAGATTTTACACAGGTACGTGTCCAGAAAACAGTGATTATGCTGCAATATACCCCAAAATAGTCACCTATAATTTATACTCATTACACAGTTTTGTCACATCATACGTGAATATGCACTTAATCCTGAATTGTGATGATTTCATTCAAAAGTGAACATGAATAAATCTCTTTTTTTTTAAGAAAAGACATTTTTGTTTGTTCTTTTCCCCCCACAGCTTTAACAAGTTAAGGGTGAGATACGGGACAAAGAAGGATTCACTCATCTGCTTTTATCAGGCATTTTATCGTAATGCCTGCAGCCCTTCAAGTAACACCTTGATGAAACGCCTTCGGCAGATAATCTTCTGAGAGCAGCCTCCCCCCCGATGCTCTGCTGTTTCACGTGAAGTGATTAGAACTCACACGTTTAGAGGGCTCAGTGTGGCCACCATGTTGTTGACCACCGCTGACGAGGTAAAGGGAGCTTGATGAGGACAAAACCTCATTGTATACATTATATGTAATGTACACAGACTCAAATAGTGGCTAGATCAAAGCTGAGCTCTAGAAGTTGTGTATTCTCCTCCATCTGCCCATGCACTGCTGATTATACTCTTTTAAATCCTAACATAGGAGTTTACATTAAACATCTTTTCAATGGCCCTGTTTTAAACTGGGGGGATTCAGTAATTAATTTAAATAAACAAAAGGTTCAATCTGCAGGTTTTAGCGATATTTGAGTTACAGGTTACAAACTCTTGTATTAGGTCATAGTTATGCTAAAGGATAGGAATTATTAATAAATCACCTGAAAACTTCAAATTCAAGCTTAACAGAATCCATAGATACGTTATTGAAAGTTTACCAGAGGATTGTCAGTTCAACGCTCAGCTAATCGGCTTCATCAGGACTGTTTGGATGTGCTTTGATCAGATTTGATTGACAGTTTCCTCAGACTGTGTTGAGAGAGACAATTGACAATAACAGAGGCCTTGTTTGAAGAACAGATTGTGTCAGTTTGATTAATGAGTAAGAAAAATAGGGGTTTTGAATTTGCATATTTAGATTTGTTACTAGTTAAAAATTAATCACAAATATTTCTTTTAGCCTATTTTTACATCTTTTTCCAATTAATCTTGTGATATCTTCCCATAAATATTCACATTAAAGCCACACAAACAATATTCCTATTATTTCAAGAAGGTGGCGGAAGTTCATAGTCGTATGACCAGAGCCTGGTCAGCAAACTTAAATCTTTAAAGAAAAGTCAAATATGCATGCGTTCAAGGCAAAGGCTAAAAAATGCAACAAGCTTTCTGCATATTTTAGAGAAAAGATCGCAGCCATCAGAATAAACATTACTCAGAAAAGGAAAGAGGAATGAACAACAGAGCAAATCTAAATGCATCATGCATTGTTTTACAGCAGTGGACACTGAAGTTATCAAGGAAGTTAAAGTCCTCTACCTGGGCTCTTGATCCCATTCCCACTACTTTTTAAAATAGTTTTTTAGCTGTTTGACAGAGGAAGTTTTAACAATCATTATTCACACACTGTTCACAGGCACCTTTCCTGCAGCTTTTTAAAATGTCTCTGATCAAACCACTGCTGAAAAACAGACAAAAAGGCAGAACAATCTCCAACCTGCCTTTTCTTAGTAAGATTTTAGAAGAAATTGTTCATAAACCGCTGAATGATTTACTCTGTGACAGCAGCGTGTTTGAAAGATTCTAGTCTGGTTTCAGGGCCCAGCACAGTCCAGAAACAGCTCCAGTTAAAGTTGTGAATGACCACAGAGTGAACAGTGATGAGAAAAAGCTGTCTGTGCTGGTCCTGTTAGAACTCCGTGCTGCATTTAATACTATAGATCAAAATATTCTGCTGGACAGACTTGGACTTGAATACTTTGATCAATTGACTACAGTTCTATCAACAGCTTAATAGCACATATCACAGCTAAATCAAGACAAAACTGAGATCCCTGTTATCCTTGTTATTTATCTACTTACTCTAAACACCAAGGAACGAGTCAGAAACCCTAGTGTTATCATTGAGACTGACACAAATGTGACAAAGTGTCCTTCTATCATAAAGAATAAGGAATATTGCCAAAGTCAGACTGTTTCTGTCATGTATGAACAGAAATGTTCATACATGCTTTTATCTCCAGCAGGCTGGACTGCTGTAATGCTCTTCTGTCTGATGCTGCCTATTGGTCATTTACAGCTCATGCAGAACGCAGCAGCATGTGTTCTGACAAAAGCCAAAGATACAGCCCACATTACTCCTATCTTAAAGTCTTTACATTGGTCACCTGTCTGCCGCAGAATTCATTTTAAAATTCTGTTACTGGTTTTTAAATCACTAAATAGCTTTGCTCCGTCTTACCTGTCCGACATGGTTAAGACATATGTGCCCATTAGGTCTCTTAGATTGTCTGACTCAAACCTCAAGGGTTTTTTTTTCATGTGATTTAAAAATTCTAGCTTTTTGTCCCTACTTTTTTTACTGTTTCTTAACGTCAGACATTGGTGGTCCTCCTCGGTTCGATAGGGGTTGATGGACTGTGTAAACACCAGGACCTTATAGTTGTATCACTGAAAAATTCTGATGTGATGTATTTTATAATTATGTTAGAATGCTGTCAAAAACACTAAACTAACGAGTCCATCGCCCATACTATTGATAAAATACGTTTTCAGGGCCTATGAATTACAAAGGGTAGACTATTGTAGTTATGGCGTTTAGGTGTAGTGCGTCCTCAGCGCCGTTTGGTGGCAGCACCGAGAGAACAATTTGTCTCCGCCCAAAACAAATAATCCGAAGAAGAAGAAACCGTCAACAAGATATGCGAAACTTTAACTGGACTGTCACTTCGATTCGATCTCGTTAATAAGAGGCATGGGAGTCTTACCGAGGAGAAGCATTTTGTGTACACTTTTCTTTATTATACTCCTGTCAGAGGGACATTTTCGATGGGTAAGTCAAACTAAACGTTCGTGTTCTCGTGACTAAAACATGACTCAGCTTGGTCTGCTGTTGCTAGTGTGATGTTTATCTGAGGCGGTTAGCGAAACTAATATTCCGCTCCGTTTAGCCGCTAAGGGTTTCGGCTCTTTATCCCTGGTAAAAACAGCGTCAGCCAGTCGTTGGCTTAATAGTGGCGCAAACATAGAAGATCGTGTTGTTGTTACGTTGAAAGTGCACCAGCCTCGTAACATTAGCAAAAACAGAAAATGGATGATAGAAGACGTTAGCTTTGACATTCCTTACGGATCCTGTTGATGCAGGTTGTATCCTGGACTCGGAGCCGGTGTCGAAAGAAGTTTCCTTCAGTCACGTCGTGACAGATCGACAACACCACCCTATTTCACCTAGATATCAAAATAAAGCTTACATAAATTTCTTCCAGTAAATGTTGCTCACAAAGCTGCAATGAAAAATACCGAGTCTTTAATGTTAGCAAGTTGTTTAGACGTTACATGGGTTGTAAGCTAGCTAAATAGCTAGCTAACGCAAAATTAGTTTGATCATCGCTGTTTGAAAATGTAGGTGATTATCTTTTTGTACGTGTGAAATTCTCTTTGTGTTTTCTTTCTTCTCATTAAGTGTACATGTAATGTCGTAATTGCTTGACTGATTAGACAGCTGTATTAAGGGATGAGAATAAGAACTGAAATAGTAACAATAAATAATACGTAATGAAGTAATTACATAGAAATTACAACAGAAAAGACAACTAAATTATTGAGCTATACTTAGATGATATATAATTGCAAAAAGACTGATATTAAACGAATGATGGCGATAAAAGTCTACTATACAAGATCCACCTTTTCCATATTAGTTACAAATCTATCTTGTGAGAATGCTACTCTTCCATAAGGACACCATTTATTATGTCAATCCGGTCATTACTATTTCTTGTGAAGATGCCATTTCAAAACAAACTAGAAAAAACCTTTACCTCCCTGATCCATCCGTTTGGCTTGATTTAATCAGATGGGTAGTATGGAGGTAATTAGGTCAGTCCAGTGCAATGCATGGAACTACATCAAACCTATGCTAAAATGTTTGATAGGGATCTGATCAATCATTACCATGTCAAGATAAGATAACAGCCTGTTGGTAAAACAGGAAGGATGTAGGATGAGTAAAAATAATGATTGTTATATTATATTATATATTGTTATAGTAGAAAGGCGGGGGGGTCGTGCATCAGGTTTCTGTTTTATTTATGAACTGCTCAAGAAAACATTGCAGTGTTCTGGTTCTCACTCAATACAAATAGGGCTCTTACAACTAGTTCAGAGTCTTCTGAAGTGGACCATGAACATAGTAGCACTGGCCTAGTCTTCAGCTACATAAAACGCCAACTGAGAAAATAATGACATTCGAAGGCAGCCCTTGAACTCAATCCCACAAGTAGGACAGAGTGAACACTGGGCGCACTCATAAAACAGTCTGTCGAGTAAGTGAATTAACTTCCCTAAGTCAAGCCTCCAACAAAGAACCCGTGAGAGCTCTGATGCTGAATAGACAGATGACGAAAAACTTTGGCAGCAGAAGCTACAAATAGCAAAAAAATTTACTCAACATTTTTAAACCATGGTAACTTTGTTATTGTATTTTCTCTAACATATCAGGTTTAAAGCAAGTGTTTCAAGTCCTGAGTTGATCTTGGTTGTAGCTATAACAACAGTGGCTGAATGTTATGTTTCCACAGAAATATGACGACAGTTCTTTTTCTGGCTGCCTTTTCTGATGTTGAATATCAGTTAGTCAAGATAAAATTGCACAATGTGACTAAACTGACTGTCAGTATGACAAGACTTAGTCTTCAAATTCAGGGCTGTTCTTGCAGAAGTGAAATTGTTATTTCCAGACGTGCAAAGTTCGAGATACTCGAAACACGGGATATGAAACATGTCCACAGGTTAAACCTGGCAAATATAAAACCTCAAGGTAAAAAGATACAGCTTAAACCTCAGTTCAAAATGGTGAAGTCACATGGTTGACTTTAGCGGAACTCAGTGTGTTTTGGGCTGTCTTTGATTTGTTGCTAAGACCTTGCTAAGATAAAATAGCAATAGGTTTCTATGAGTAAATAGATATACAAGAGTCAACAGACTCTGCAGAAAAAGGAAATATTCTTTAGCACTCTGAAACAGAACGGCCAAATGAATTTGCTCCATGAAGACACTGTGCAAATGATCTGTGTTCTGTTGTCTTTCCGTAGGTTGAGGCCCAGCACTGTGTGTGGCATGGTGAGTGTGGGGAGTCCGAAAAGGTGCCCGGAAAAAACTACAACTGTAACTACACTGGTCCTCCACTCCCGCTACAGTCTGAGGGTTATGACCTTCTCACGGTACTTACAGTGTCTTTTGCTTTTGTCCTGTTATTGCTGACATTTGATGCTCAAACTAAACTTTTGTTGCATACTTCTGCTTTCCAGCGGTGCTTTATTTTGCACTGTGGAAAAATTCTATCAAAGTGACGTCATCCCGTTTGTGTTTGTATGCAGGAGCTTTGTCCTGGATATGACTATGGAAACCGAAGCCTCTGCTGTGATGTCCACCAGTTGCGCACTCTTAAAGGGAGTCTTCAGCTGCCCCTTCAGTTCCTGTCCCGGTATGTGTCACAGTGATAGCATTAACTAATGGAGCACATGACATGCTTGGAAGGGCATTATCAATCCCCTTCTGAATTTCTGAGCACAAAGAGTAACCTGTGTGTCCTTTTTAAATCTGTCAGTATATGTGCTGCTCAAATGTTGTATGTTGTTGCTCTAACATGGAAGCCTTGCCTTTCCATGTTCCAAATAAAAGCTTAGAGATGGGCTGGCTCATAGGCCAGGTGACTATGATTTGATGAGGTTGGCATGTTTTCTTATCTTAGTGGATTTTATTCACTTTGCTGCATTTGTTATTGCCTTGTTTTTTCCATGCAACTGTTATACACTTGTAAACTTTTTTTTATTATTCTCTAAGTTATTAAGTCATGCCTTTTTTAAATTTTATTCTTACACTCACAATGTCTGTGCACAGGTGTCCTGCCTGTTTCTTCAATCTGATGAACCTCTTCTGTGAGCTGACATGCAGCCCCCACCAGAGTCAGTTCATGAATGCCACCAAGGTCAATGGGCCCAATGTTATAGAAGTGCAGTACTATATTGGACAGACATTTTCAAATGGTGAGTTCACAGCCACATGTTGATTTAATCATGAAAAATTGCGTCACCCTCCTTATTTTCAGAACATGTCACTCTGCTGAGTAAATCTCATCACTTCCCTACTTAAACATGCAGTCATTCTCTCAGTTGTGCAATTCTCTCTGTGACTAATAGTCATAACTGTTATACTTGTTGGACAATAAAATAGGGAATGGACAGTTTCACGGAATGAAAATGTATTTTTCCCTAAAAATAATCAAATTGTCTTTTTCAGCCATGTACAATGCCTGTAAGGATGTCCAGGCACCATCCAGCAACGTGAAGGCCTTATCGCTGCTTTGTGGGAAGGATGCAAAGGACTGCAATGCCACTAACTGGATCCAGTATATGTTTGATATTAACAATGGACAGACTCCCTTTCCTATCATCCCAACATTCTCAGGTAAATCATCTTGTAGCACTTTTGCATATTAGGTCATGGCCCTTCTGCAGAAAGATATCCCTACTGCTTTCTTTGTGCAAGTTAAATAAATGTTTACCTGTGCTACATCTGTTGCTCTTTGTGTGATAAATGCACCATGCTGTGTTATGGTATTCTAGATGTCCCGGTGTCTGGTTACACTCCCATGAACAACAAGACATATGGCTGTACTGAGGGCCTGGAGGACGGTTCAGGTCCCTGCTCCTGTCAGGACTGCACACTAGCATGTGGCCCCAAACCTGTGCCTCCTCCTCTCCCCCCTCCCTGGACAATCCTCGGCATGGATGCCATGACTGTCATCATGTGGATCTCTTACATGGCCTTCCTGCTTGTCTTTGTTGGAGCTGTACTGGGAGCTTGGTGTTACAGGTAAAGGACTGTTTGTGGCGTATTCTGCAAGGATTTGTGTGTTATACGTGCAAACCCTCACCCACTGTGAAAGAAAATCTGGGCTCTGATGCTTGTTTTAGAAGGTGATATCGATTTGACTTGTGTGGTTCTTTGTGCACACAGGAAACGAACCATCATGTCTGAGTATGGCCCCATATTGGACAGCAATAACCCACTTTCTCTCAACAGTGATAATCCTGACCAAGGTATTTTAACCCATAGTAACAAATCAAATTGTTTGTCTTCTTTCTGTATTCTATGGGCCATTGCACATCTCTTAAGATGTAACAACATTGTAGCATTGCTGCATGACTTAACTAACTCCTATTTGTTCTCTCCTCTTAGTAAATGCATCTTGCTGTGAAACACTGGGCGAACGCTTCGAGAATTCTCTGCGGACCCTCTTCAGCTCCTGGGGTTCCTTCTGTGTGCAGCATCCCTCTGTGGTCATATTTGGCAGCCTGATACTGGTGGTCGCCTCCTCCGGGGGCCTGGTCTATATGCGCATCACCACAGACCCTGTTGAGCTGTGGTCAGCTCCCACAAGCCAGGCTCGACAAGACAAGGACTATTTTGATAGCCACTTCGGACCCTTCTTTAGAACTGTGCAGCTCATTATAACCACTCCACTTAACAGCACTTTCATCTACTCTCCATACTTTGGAGGATCAGATGTCCCATTTGGAGCCATCCTGGACAAAGACATCTTGCACCAGGTGGGTTAATGGGAGAAGTATTATAAGAAGTACTTTGTCATTAGAGCTAGTGTGTATTTGGCAATGAAACGTATCATTTATGCAACAAGACTAGATAGAAACTTTGCATGTGAAAAGCAGCTGTGTTGGTTCTCCTTTCTTTTTCTACATTTTTTCTTACTTTAACCAACCAGGTGCTGGATCTGCAGCTTGACATCGAAAGCCTTGTAGCCACATACGAAGGCCAAAACGTCACCCTGAAGGAACTCTGCTTGGCTCCGCTGGCCCCGTATAATGACAATTGTACCATCTTGAGTGTCCTTAACTACTTCCAGAACAGCCACGAGGTGCTGGATCACAGCATAGGAGACGACTTCTTTGTCTATGCTGACTATCACAGCCACTTCCTCTACTGTGTCAGGTGATTTCTTTATTTTTTTTTGTGAAGCTGGTTAGGGTTTTTTTTTTTCCTCAAATGTCAACCACTATCTGGAGCTCATATGGACTTAAATTTGGCCCTTCCTTATGAAGTTGTCTTAATTGATAGCAGAAATCTGCCATGGTCTAGGAAGCTTTATTGTAGTAAAAAGTTTTAGAACCTGAAAAATATACCAGCATTGAAATCTAATACCTGCAGCTCACAAGAACATATTTTCCCTAGATGCTGACACTTGCATTTTCTGAGAACTGTTGTGGGGGAAAGTGTCTTCTTAAAATAGTACAGTTATACTTCCTCATCTGTTGTCATGCAGCTGTTTTTTTATTTGTTTTTCTTAACTTCACACACATAGGTCAATTACTGTTAAGACTTACACTGATGAATGGGTTAATGTACTAATGACAGTGATTTTTCTCTGGTCTTTTCTTCCACAGTGCACCAGCATCCCTCAATGACACCACTCTCCTCCATGACCCCTGTTTGGGCACCTTTGGTGGCCCCGTCTTCCCTTGGTTGGCCATGGGAGGTTACGATGGTGAGCCTGATAAGCACTTTCAGTGGCCAGAGAAGCAGAAAACTGTGGTGGTTTTTCCATTTAAACCAGTTCCATAATCTGTTTACAACCTCTCTCTAGATCATTGCACAAAGGAAAAAAAAAAATCTCTTATGGTCACTGAACTTCTTCTCCTGTGATACATCACAATGTTGAACCAAAGTTTTATCAGTCATATACAATATAATTACTTTAGTGCAGTGGTCAGGTTACAAGTGAGCTGTTTGAAATGTCCACCTCTTCCTCTATCATGGGAGCTGCCATAGCAACCAACCAGGACCAATTATCTAATACCCCTTTTCTACCAACAGTGGTTTGTGTGTCACACATTGAACCATTCAGAGCATTTTCACCAAAAAATACATTGCATCAGAACCCAAACAAGCTGGAACCAGCTGGAACCAAAAAATAGCAGGCTTTCCTTGACCTGAAGTGCAGACTGTGATGACATCAGTTGGTCTTCATGTTCTGCAGGTTGGAAAGAGGACACAGAAGGCCATTGCTTTTTGCATGTCATGACTTCTAATTGTTCTTATCATTAATAGTTGGTCAGTGCTTAACAACAGAACAAGAGCTTGCAGGTTATCGATGCCTTCCATTGTGCTAAAACTGTTTACTTCAATTGTGCATTGTGCAACGCCCTCTATTGAAGATGCATCCTTGCATGCAATCGTTCTACTCATGGCAGCCATGGTTTTCTGGGAAATTTCATCTGTCCTGCTGTTGTCTCTCCACGAAAAGAAATGTTGTTAACTGCCAGTTCAGTAATCTTTATTATTGTGGTTGATGACAGGATTGTTTATGTAAAGGCCACACTTTTATGGTAAAGTATCTTTTTCTTCTCTCCCTTTTATAGGAACCAACTACAACAATGCCACTGCTCTAGTGATCACCTTTCCACTCAACAACTACTTGAACGACTCCGTCTGGCTGGGAAAAGCTCGGGCATGGGAGAAAGAGTGAGCAATCTGTTTCTGAAATCTATCAGAGGGAACTCTTTTTAGCCAGCAAAAGTTACTGTTAATTTTCTCTTTGCGCGTACTTATTGTGTTTTTGTGCATATGTGTGCCTTTCAGGTTCATCACATTCATGAAGAACTTCAAACACCCCAACCTGACCATTGCCTTTAGTGCAGAGAGGAGTATTGAAGATGAAATAGACAGAGAGAGCAACAGTGACATCAGCACCATAGTAATCAGCTATGCCATTATGTTCATCTACATCTCCCTGGCCCTGGGTCACATCCACAGCTTCAGGAGAGTGCTGGTAAGTCAATGAGTACTGTGTGTCTTTTTTGTTTTTTAGGTCATAGCAAAAACATAATCCATATCTGAAATAGTTTTACACATTACAGCATGTTCCTGGCTGTGATGTAAGAACTTGTCAAATTCAACAAAACTAGTGCAGCGTGCTTTACAGGTTTGTGCCACGTAAGTGCAAAATGCAGCTATAGGGAAGAACATGACTGATCCTCTTATCTTTTTTGCCCGTGCAGGTGGACTCAAAGATTTCTCTGGGTATAGCAGGTATCCTGATTGTGCTCAGCTCTGTGTCCTCCTCACTGGGGATCTTCAGTTATTTTGGTATCCCCCTCACCCTCATTGTGATTGAAGTCATTCCCTTCCTGGTGCTGGCTGTTGGAGTAGACAACATCTTTATTATAGTACAGACATATCAGGTAACAGCCTTTCTCTCAGTCTATAATTAGAATTAGATCAATTAGAATACCTTTTTCTTTGCCTGCTGCCAATAAAACGTGTTAAACCTGCTAAAAGTGATTTCCATTTGTATTTCTCAACAGAGGGATGAGCGGATGCCCCACGAGGAACTTCACCAGCAGATTGGTCGTATTCTTGGAGACGTAGCCCCAAGCATGTTCCTCTCCTCCTTCTCCGAGACAGTAGCCTTCTTCCTGGGTAAAATAGATCACACTTTAATACACCCTAAATTTGCACAGACAATGTAAATTAAAGTGTAAGTGTGGAATTTTACAGGAAGACCTGTAAGAACATTGCCTTTGGGATAGGATTGACACAGTTGCTACAGAAAGTGTCACAGTTTCCTTGCTATTCACATGCTGATAAAATTGTTGACTTTGTCTTCTGTAGGAGCCCTGTCCACCATGCCTGCAGTGAGGACATTCTCTCTGTTTGCTGGCTTGGCTGTTTTTATTGATTTCCTGTTGCAGATCAGCTGCTTTGTCAGCTTGCTCGGTCTGGACGCCAGAAGACAGGAGGTGAGACTGAGGGAAACGGCGGTAACATAACTGATGACACTGAAGGAAATAGAGATGGCTGATTGTGAGGTTTCATGAAAAGGATTTCCTACAGGTTTAACAGCCACAATTTATTGTTGTACAGATATATATTTTATCCTACCAATCATGTATGAGCTAATTTAATCTATTAAATGGCTTGGCTTCTCTGTTTGATTGTTTGTAAAGCATTGTAGTTAGCCAGTGCAGTGAAAACTTGCTCTTGGGCCACAAGAGTGACACATGACTGAAGCATTGTTCCAAGTAATTCAACCTTCAAATGAGTCACAGACTTAGTTACACCCACTAAAGGAAGAACTATTCAGATCCTTTCCTTAAGGAAAAGACTGATACAGCACTGTGTCACTCCATTTACAAGTAAGAGTCCTTTATTCAAAATCCTGTGTGAGTAAAAGTATGTAAGTATTATCAGCAAAACCTACTGAAAGTATCATAGTTAAAGTACATGTTTTGCCCCTTGGACTGAGATGATTCATGACATTACTAGATTCTTAAAACAGATGCGTCATTGTAGCATTTTGATGTTGTAGCTGTTTGAAATGGAGCTCATTTAAACTCTTTTAACTCTTTGGTGGAACTGCTAAGAAGTCATAGACATCTGAAACATCTCAAGAGGACCCAACTAGACTATTTCACATAAGAGCTCACAAGGAAAAACGTGGAAACGCTTGTTTAATCTTTAATAATGTGTAGTAGTTAAGAAGCAATTCATAAGTCTTTCATGTAAAAGTAGCCTGTACAGCTGTCGGATGAATGTAGTGGAGTACAAAGGACATATTTTACCTCTGAAATGTGGTAGTACATCAGTACATCAATATTGTCATTCCAGTACTTGAGTAAAAGTACAGTTCACCACTGGTTGCACTTATTCAAATGCTGTCTTGTCCGTTGTGTTTAAAAGGGGAATCGACTCGACATTATTTGCTGTGTGAAGCTGCCAGAAGGTCAGGAAACCAAGACGGACAGCTTCCTCTTCCGTTTTTTCAAGAAAGTCTACGCTCCATTCATCCTCAAAGAGTGGGTGAGACCGATCATAGTAAGTACCTCAGGGACACTCTGCCAGCCACACACATCCATTTCTAGAGTTTTCACTTGGACAACTCCCTCTGTCATGTTTTATTCTAACGCGCTGATGGATTTAGCTAGACTCACATTTTTCACCGAGTAGAATGCAGTGATTGTTGACTGTATTATGACTGTGTGGGCTTTCTTGTTATCTGTCTTTGTTTAGGTGGCCGTGTTTGTGGGAATGCTGTCCTTCAGTATTGCTGTGGTGAATAAGGTAGAGATTGGACTGGACCAGAAACTCTCCATGCCCGATGTAAGTCTGCACTTTTTATCATAACTGTGTGCTCAAGGATAGTGGATGCTGATTGATCTATTTAATAGATATGGGCAAAGCTGAACGGTTTTGCTTTGACTATGACTTTGACTTTGACTATTTGACTATGCTTTAGCAGCAGTGATCAGAACAGTTATCAGTGAATTTATTTTGCAGGGGGGTTTACAGCTTCTGTCAGTCATCCATGAAGCTAAATCAATTGCATGTCATGCTTTTTGATTATTTGAATTCCCACAAATAATCGTGTCATCGTGTTAGCTTGTTTATTTGTGCAACACTTTTCCCCCAGACAACATGCATAGTAGTCTTGGCTTGCATTCCTGTGACGATCTGTCTCTGCATCTAGGACTCGTACATGTTGGACTACTTTAAGAACTTGACCGAGTATCTCCACACTGGAGCTCCTGTGTACTTCGTGGTAAAGGATGGTCTGAACTACAGCAGTCCAGAGGGCCAGAATGCTGTGTGTGGAGGAGTGGGCTGCAACAACAACTCTCTAGTCCAGCAGGTCTACGCCGCCTCACTCATCAGTAACTAGTAAGTCTGAGCTATGAGCGGACTGGAGCACGGACGGTTTAATTGCACAAATTTAACTTAATATTGGGGATAAAAGCGAAGAATGAGCTACAGGAATGATCTGAGAACGTGTTTGAAAACACCCAGGCACCACACCATGAAAACATGGGAGTGCAGAATGTCTATCTCATCTAACCTCTGATTATATGATCTACTCAATTTCACTTTTCCTTTTGCTCTCAGCACAACGATTGGATTCACACCATCCTCTTGGCTTGATGACTACTTTGACTGGGTGAAGCCTCAGTCCACATGCTGTCGATACTACAACACCACTGGAGCCTTCTGCAATGCCTCGGGTAAATCTTTATCCAATGTCAACATGCTTTGAACTCTTGCCTCATGGTCCTGGTGTCCCAAGCTGCTGTTTGACCTGAGTTCCACATTTTTACCAGCTTTTCATGCACAAAACACAGTGGAACAAATACGTTAAAGGGCTTAATCCAGCAAAATGGCAATACCAAACAAAAAAATAATGTAGTTATTATTGTAAAAGTATTAAGCAAAATAATCTATTTTTTTCATACTAACATGATTATAGTATTTCTACAGATTCTGTTCTAATAAACATGAGATTAGATTAGATTACTAGCTAATAAAATGACTGTTGTACAGTTAGAAGCCACCTGAGTGTCAGCAAGAGACACTTATTTACGGAAGTGGAAAGCAAATAACAAGAGAAAGAAGGAAATGGTCAAAGGGTAAAATTCTTCCCACATGATAGCTAGCGTTGGGCAATTCAGTGCATCTGTTTTAAAAATACATGCAATTTAAAGAAAAATATGCTAATCACCAAACGGTTTCTAAAGCAATGTTGCTTCAGCATTTAATAAACACATTTTTGATAAAAACAAGCATTGTTTTACGCTGGTACTTTATGGGCCAAACCCTTCAAAAGGTAACTTGTTTATTCATTCATATACAGTACCTTGTCAAATTTGTGTATTTCTCCATTCCTGTTGGTTAACTGGATGAATGTGTTCCCGATATTGTTTTCCAGTCGTAAATACCTCGTGTGTCCACTGTCGGCCCATGACTCCCAGTGGGAAGCAGAGGCCGGTGGGAGACGACTTCATGCGGTTTCTGCCCATGTTCCTGTCAGACAATCCTAACGTCAAGTGTGGAAAAGGGTAATTTTATAGCTCTGCTGAATTGTTCTTTTTTATTGAAAACACATGGCATGCTATTGAGTACTTTCCCTTTGACTTCTGTTTCTTTTGAGTTCTAGAGTTTCAGAGTATACCAGTTTCATTGTGGTTGGTAATTTTCCCCTCTTTTGTCTCTCTCACAATGCGTTAACGCTCCTCCAGCGGTCACGCAGCCTACGCCACAGCCGTCGACCTTTATCCCGACAACACGGGGGTTGGAGCCACGTACTTCATGACTTACCACACCATGCTCAAAGACTCCAAAGACTTCATAGATGCTTTAAAAATGGCCCAAATCCTAGCTGAGAATATCACTCATTCCATGAACCATGAAGTTTTTGCCTACAGGTGAGTCCTGTTGTTGCATGTAGTGCTCTCACCTTTGCTTCATGTGCTCTTTAAATTATAGTGTAATCATTTTTGTCTTTGTGGCAATCATTTCAGTTTCACTCGCTGCTTTCTGATTAAGCTTTCTGTGGGGAAATACTTGAACTCAAGGTTCAAGGGTACTGGGAGGGAAAGTAGGTCATAGATAAGCACACAGCAAATAACACATAAATGGCGATACAGCTGATGTTTGACCTGAAGTACTGAAAAAAATCTGTCTGTCCTCTGTATCCCATCACAAGAGTCACGCCACCACCAGTGTCGGACAAATATTCCAAGAACTGTGGTTCGTTAGAATAAGTTGGCTTAGAAGTCTCCATTGAAATGCGTGACAGGATAAGGAAGCAGATAATTGAGCTTTGGCTGAAAAAAACATTAATATAGCATGAATAGAAAGTGAATCACTGTACAAAGTATAGACGACCTCCCTTTCCTGTCCATTTCAAAATATGGCAAAGGTTGGCAATCTTCTGAAGCACTTTTCACTGAAATACACTTTCCTCCTTTCCAGCGTCTTCTATGTGTTTTACGAGCAGTACCTCACCATTGCGCACGACACGGCTTTGAACCTGAGCGTGTCTCTGGCGTCCATATTTGTGGTGACGACGGTGCTGTTGGGCTTCGAGCTGTGGTCGGCTGTGCTTGTCAGCGCCACCATCGCCATGATCCTGGTCAACATGTTCGGCGTCATGTGGCTGTGGAGCATCAGCCTCAACGCTGTGTCCCTGGTGAACCTGGTCATGGTGAGAAGCAGCCTGAGACACATTTACACATTTGAAACACTGGGATAATATTCCAAACACTTTTATTAGCTAATCATAATTGGTAAATGCTTGTTTACACTTATGTTTACTATCTTTACCGATATAAAATACATCAGTCTCTAAATTCAGTCTTTTGAAAGACTTGTGAGTCAGTCTTAGAGTGGCAGCTGCTACATTGATGGTGCACTTCACATATTGTGCCTTTAAACCTCAGGCTTCTTTACAGTCTGGTCACCTGACCCCTCATGCTGTTTACCCTAAGGCACTTTGTTCTATGAGTATCACAGTATCCCAATGTCAGCACTTATTTTGGTGAATAAAATGTTGTAAACCGTCAGGTACTCAGGTCTTTTTACAACTGTGAACAACTTGCCCTTCATCTCACCCATAAAACATTCATTTCAAGGCAGCAGGAGCAAACTTTAATCGGTTGGCTACTATTCCAGCATTTCCATGTTTCGCTGATGAGTTGTTTCCTGCCCTCTGTTGCAGAGCTGCGGCATCTCAGTGGAGTTCTGCAGTCATATCGTGCGAGCTTTTTCCATCAGCGTGAAGAAGAACAGAGTGGAGCGGGCCGAGGAGGCGCTGGCTCACATGGGCAGCTCTGTAAGTTTCATTTTACCTCTGACAAATACACGAGGGGAAGTAAAATGTAATGTGGATATCGGTGTGATCTGGTCATCATCACATGTGATCATATTTAACGGCACCATTTCCTTTCCTCAGGTTTTCAGTGGGATCACGTTGACAAAGTTCGGAGGCATCCTAATCCTGGCGCTTTCCAAGTCCCAGATCTTCCAGGTCTTCTACTTTAGGATGTACTTGGCCATCGTGTTGCTGGGGGCCACGCACGGCCTCGTCTTCCTCCCTGTACTGCTCAGTTATATCGGTCAGTGGTGTCACACATTTAAAAGAAAACACGTGAAGCACATGAGATGTAATGCTGTTTTAAATGAGATTGATCTGTTCTTTTTCACAGGTCCCTCTGCAAACAAAGCAAAGGTGTTTGCTGCTAACAAGCGCTTTGCTGGTACAGAAAGGGAGCGTCTCCTCAACTACTAGAGGGCCAGCTGGGACAATGAACAATGAACTAACTATTTGCCTGGGAGAGACTGTGTGGGTGTGAGCGCAAGCCATTTCTGTGATTACTGACACACTCATCATCATCGCCACTAGTATGCACGGATTTAACTCAGGAATATAGATGGGAATGGGAGTGCCAACTGCATACGTATTGATTTTCCTCAGAAGACTTTGGACTCCCACCCTTCCTCCTCCTTCTCCGCATCACACTACAGGACTTGTAGTGCCTGACTTCAGTATGTGAAGTGTAGGAGAGACGCCACCCCTGACATCAGTGGACAGAAACACTCTCCGTCAGTTCCATATGCTATGAGCTGGTTTGATTTGGGAAAACTCAAAAGGGTAAAACTGGTCAGTCTTTTCTTTTTTTTTTTAAAGATATATACCAGGAAAAAAAGCAATGTGGGAAAAGACATTTTTTGCCAACGTTTACTTAAGTGGGACTTTTGTAGAATTATTTGATATTATGAATCAGTTATTGACTGCCACACTGCACACACTAACGCTAACAGATGACAATAATGTATCATAGTCCCTCATGTTACCTGGCATTAACACGTATCACATCCGGGGCTGTGTTGACACACTGTATGATATAGCAGGCTAGGTAGTTGTAGCATTTTCACCTAGTATGTGTCTCCTGTGCTGCTCGTAAGTATTTGTCAGTAATGTTTTGACTCCAGCGAACTGGCTTTGTAATGAACTCTCAGTTTAAAGAGGTTTTGGCCGTCTTCACATCCATCTTCGGGGAGCAGTGCAGCCCCCTTTACACTTTACAGAAAGAAAAAGGCAACAGTTTTCACATGGATGTGGATACATGTAAACACCCTCAAAGCTTAAACCTTGTAGGCGTTTCATGTAAAAGTCAGAGAACTGGAATATGGAGCCAAAACAAAACGGTGCAAGTGCTTGTGCACGCTGCGCCTGAAGTGTTGCCCTTTGCCCTCCAAGCTGCATCCTGCCTGGTCTTTTATTTCCACACTCGTAGCTCTTTACATGAGCCGGTGCAACATTTCATTTTAGAGCTTGTTAATGTATCTGAAGTGTCCTTTTGAAGTGTTTGCACGACTGGATTGCTGTCCTCCCGGGACACTTCTACAAATGGTCAGGATGCATGTTAATGCCAGGTGGAAAGGGTGCTATAATGCTAATAATGGTTTTACATTGAAGTGGAAATGAGACGCAGTTCAGTTACTGAACAAAACGTTTGTCGCATCAAGAAGTAAAGAGACAAGACTTACATTTAACTGTAAATAGCTTACACAGGACTAATTTAGACTAATTCATTTGTCTTCTAGAGTATGTTGACACAGACTACTGTAGAATGATTGGATAATGGTACAGTCCTGAGTTTTTCATTCCTACACATATAAGTTATTATTTTTTATTATTATTATTATTAACTATTAGTTGTTACCATGCTACAATTGCTGTCTTATTAAATCCCTTGAGGTCATCCAGAGGAATCACTTTCTTTTAAAGGAAAAACAACATTGTGTAGATGGTTTAAAAAAGTAACTTCACATCCCAGGACTGTATTCACTTGCATTAACCGTACCTCAGATGGAGATGATGGCTCATCAAGGTGGCGCGCTCCTACTAGTTAATTTGGATAGAGTTGTGACATCACTGGAAGAGGATGTTATGATTTTCTCTCATTTGTGATTTTCTGACTCTTTTTTTTTCCCCATGATGCAGTATATGTGTTTTTTTGGACTGTAAGATAGAATTGTGTCGATGAAAAGCGTACACCTGGATGTAGAAAACAATGTTTATGAGCGACCAAAGAATTGTGCTTGTTAACAGTGCTGTGCATTGACATGGACAAATCATCTAACATTGAAGAATATGATTGTGGTAACAGAGAGGAAACCAAGCATTTTAACTATTTTAACACATATTAAATAGTTCTCAGAAAAGTATGCAGAGGAGCCTGCTTCTTCTTGCATTAAGGATATATCTCTATGAATTCATTTAGTTGTTTTTGCAGATGTGCATTTGATTTTAATATGATGTAATATAACCTGAGTTTGAATGAGATAAAAGCCACTGTAAAACGTCCTTACTTTTACACTGAAGAAGACTTTTTGGAACAAATTCTTAAGTAGTCTGTTTCTTGTGAGGTTAACATAACTGCAGCAGATGCCTCTGCATCTCAAACCACACACACGGCTGCGATTGTTCAGACCGACCACAAGGTGGCGCCTGGATCCATTCGAGCTCTGTCTGGATCATGCTCTCAGTGATGGAGTGGGAGTGACCTAATTTTTATGTCTTGAAGAGAAGCAGTGTTGCCATGCTCTTACACAGTCAGTAAATTCAATTTCAGCAGCGTGCAAGAAGTCAACAGAGCATATTGACCAAAGCATCTGAATGGAGCTGGTTGTTCAACATGGTAATGTGCAGCTTTCAGATATTTATCTCCAAACTTCGCAGGCCATCAGTCAGTCACGTCCCATTCGAAAGTCACTGCCAAACCCCCGAGCTGTGTGCTTCCTCCCGCCGTGTGCTTGTTGTGTCTGTCTGTACAGCCCTGTTGTCACACAGACCTCCGGCTCATGACTTATTTATCCGCTGCCCTGTGAGAGCGGGGACTGTTCTTTGAATCCGTCAGAGAGATTAAAATATTAATTTCCCCTGCAGGTCTGCACAGGGAGAATATACAGGTTGGGAGAGTACTGTTATGTAAGATGTGCTGGACTCGCCTCTCACTAGAGTCTGACCTGTCCGTATCTTCCATTATGACACAGATGCACACTTTCTGCAGAGCAGCAAGGGTGTTGCAGCTGAGTGACTTATGAGGAAGCGACAAAAACAGCAGAAAGATAAATTATAAGGGCAGTCTTAGCTGACAAATGTAACTGAGTAAGAAGATTGAACACAACAGCAACTATCTCGTCTTATGTAATGTCTTTTTACACTGTCTTAAATATTAGATAGACAAATTTT
Organism: Chelmon rostratus; assembly: GCF_017976325.1. Classification (NCBI taxonomy): domain Eukaryota; kingdom Metazoa; phylum Chordata; class Actinopteri; order Chaetodontiformes; family Chaetodontidae; genus Chelmon; species Chelmon rostratus. Next base: position 17,280,160 of record NC_055669.1, on the reverse strand, counting down.
GTGTGGCAGTGCTTCCTTAAATAATTTAGAGAGTCTAACCAAAGTGAAGGTAGCAAATCCTGGTCCAGAAGTTAAATTAAAGGCATTAATATCAAAACTGAGAGACGAAGTAAAAGTAATGCTGTAATCCTGAAACAAAGCAGAGTTTAGTGTAATTCTAATTAATATTAAAGGGTTTTTCATTAGTTTTGTTGCAATACAGTGTGTTGTTCATGTGTATATATAGCAGTATTTACTACATGTACTATATAGTGTAATATACAGTAGTTTTTATAGTTTACTTCATATACAGCGTAATCTCCTGCATACAAAGTCAAACAGGATGTTTTATTATGAAAGAACCCATTTCATAATTTGTTGTGATGGACTGAAGCTCCCTCCCACTGAACGTCTGTTGCCTGAATGACGGTGACCCTGGATTATCAATCCCTGGAAATATTATTTTTTTCTTAGATAACAGAACTAATCTAGAAAATAATCTGTCAATAATCTGGTGAGTAATGCAGCTCAGGAGCTCAAACTACAACAATCGTTTTGTTGAATTAACAGTCCGGTGTCAGATTAAAACAGTCATCTTGAGTAGTTACATAAGCGTGAGTCCACCACAGCTAACTATTACTAACTGTTTAGATACAGTGATCACAAAGTGACATAATGCTTTTGCTCCAATGTCAGGAAATGCAGCTTGAGTTGGATTTTACCATGATGTTTGGACAGAAAGACTCTGAGAAGAGTGTTTGAGTGAAGAAAAACACACTTTAATGACTGCACAAGTCAATTGTAGATGAGTAGAAATACACCAGAGACAAGGACTTAGTCTAGTGAGAGAACTTGTAATTCAGCAACCCAAACTACTCAGAAAACAGGCTGTCATTAAAACGAAGAAACAGAAGAAACAAGTTGCTTTGTAAAACTGGCACATAATCAAATGTACATCATCACATCTGCCTCTGAAACTAATTTGCCAAAGTATAGAGAGCTACTCGCCCTTCCCTGTGCTTCCTCCCACAGCTGTCCTTGAGCTCACACTGGGGTCTCCACCACACCTACTCAAAAAGTTGTTTTTTTTGTTGTTTTTTTTAAAGAAAGATCCATCAATAAGTAAGTGTAAGAAGCGTTAAATGCCCTGCTTTGCGTCACTGGTTTTCTGTTACAGTGGGCTCAGCTGTCTCTGAAATAGACTCTTGGGGTGGAACAAAAGGGATTAGATGGCCTTGTCAAACATTAAGAGAGGATCAGATTTTCAGGTCCTCCTGCAGTGCTTTCCCCTCCTGACTTGGACCAGTGTTGAAACGAAAAAGGAAGTTTGTGGATTATAACCAATAGACTCACTTGTTTTTTTTTTTGTTTTTTCGCAAATACAGTCAAGATTGTAATATTTCTACAGAAGAGAATCTAACATAAAGGATATGAAACAGGCTGACGCGCAGTTATTTTACCTGTTAATACGCCACAATTATTAATGTTCACGACTTCCTTGTTTACAAACTACTGTAAATGGTGAAAAAGCCCTGAGTCACAGTATCATGACAGGAAAAGGGGTAAAATGCCGTTTCAGCCAAATGTTGTTATTTTAAAGGGAAGGGCAATAGGCCGCAGCTTGCCCCAAACGATGGTACACATATTTTCACAATGAGGGTCACTTATGTGTGAGCAGGGCTCAGGAAGGGCTGTCAATAGACCCCTTTATGAGGCGGCGAGGGGGGAATTAGGCTGTCAATGGAGGGGACTAAGCCACGTATGCCATGTGTCCACACTCGGCCCTGGCCTGTTTGTTTTGATGGCAGCACGAGACTGGCGTGACCGCGGGCCTTGTTTACATTGGATATGTGTCAAGCAGGAGAGTTCCCACTCGACGAGAAACTGACCCCTCGGATTGCATCAGAGCCACAGGTGCAACCCATTTCCAGCCAAGGCTTCAGGGGTCGCACCTATTTATCAAACCGAGTTAATCAGTCCCGACAGTCTGATCGTCCGAGGTATGCATTCGCAAGACGGAGGGGTGTTTCAGAGAGCTCAGAAAAGCAGGGCTGCTTGTGGAAAGCTTGTCTTTACACATATCGATTTAGCTACTCATTGCAACTGCTGTGCACCTTGTTGGTTCCCATCCTGTGTAAAGATACCTCACAGGCCTGTTTGCATAATGTATGTCATGTATGTTGTACCGCGACTGAGAGGCCAACATCTAAGCTCTTTGTGATACTTCATACCTGAATATTAGTAGGATGGCAATAAAGTTGAAGTGAACAACACAAAGAATAGAAAAATAAAACACAAATGAGCAAAACTACTGCCGTAAACAAAGCAAATAAGAGCTTTTAGCAGCGTGGCAGTGAAAATGAAATAAAATAATTAATATTTTGTAGGAACAGAGCTTCTCTACAGTTAGATTGTGTTGCTTTGTTTTAGAAGCGATGTATCAGAATAAACATGGTGAACACACTGTAAAATGCCATCAGGTCTGTCCATCTTGATGGACGTCTGGGTGCATGTTTCTCTAATCTAATCTGAAGTAAAAGGTTAAGAAAGAGCTACTCACAGAGCTTCAGACATGATAATTAGTAACTTTATTATAGTAAAGTACTTTAAAAACCGCACACAGTACTGTGCAGACACTCAAAGGTGTGAGCTCCCTTTCTAAGTATGCAAACGCGGCGCAGGTACAGCCCGTGTCTGAATGTAACAGACGTCACATGTCTGCGAACCGGATTTGACATGTGCTGGAAAGTGTTCCCAGTGCAGCAGTGAGAGGAAGCTTCAGGGAGTGTGTGTCAGTGTGTGTGTCAGTCTGGCAGATTAACTGTAACACTGGTTCAACCGGAATTGAAGGTACATTTAGCGCAGAAACTCGTCTGACCAGGACCGGGCTGGTCTGAGAGAACACGCTTCCATCCTAACTTAGATCAGATTTGTTTAAATCACCTTTATGAAACAGAATTTCCTGAAAACCAGCCTGGCTTATTGAAGTGAGTCTGAAACGGTGAGCTTGTTTTAGGAAACACAACACAGGCCCTGAAGCTATTCTCTCCATCAGGTGCTTACTCACAGACATTAATGGTTTGGGAGATTTCCACTTTTCTGATTTCCTCCTTGCTTTTCTCTCTGGTTTGAAGTGGGCGGGGCTCAGCTGGGAGAGGGTGATGTCGTGTGTTTCTATGAACCAATTAGAGTTTAGAAACATTTGAATCAAAATCTGGTGACAATTGGACGAGTAGTTCATATTACCAGCACCTCCAACAAACCACACCCACCCAGCTCTGATGGAGCAGTTTAACTGACATTTGGGGTGTTTAATTTATTTAAGAAATAATAACTAAAGATGTTTTTTTTTTTTTGGCTGTTTCAGCTTATTTCACATTAATATTCACTGAGTAGCTTCACATCCTTAGACAGTCTTGTCTTTGCTGACCTCCAGTGGTTTAATGTCTCACCTTGCTGCAGTGATGTACAGGTGTGCTCCAGGACCCTGTGACATCACTGTTTGCAGGCACATTTGTGACCACGCCCACACCAGAGGGGGCAGCAAAACACTGCTTTTCAACCTGGTGTTGAGTTACTCTTTAATGTTAAAGAACGGTGATGATGATCAGCCCATGGTGGCGAGAATTGACTCAAAAACACATCAGCACGGGCTCAAAATGCTTCAACTTTAGAAAAAAATAGCACTTATTCTGCAGCTTTACTGATCTACTTCACAAACGTACAGATACGAGAGGAAAAAGGATGGAGAACCTGAGTTTCTGGCGGGTTCTGCGTTCAGTCGGTGCGTCCGTCGCCAGCTACCTCACAGCTAACGAGACGAGGCGGAAAATTGACTTGGCTTTCTGTCTGAACTGTCAGCCGTTCAGTCCAGTCACTCAACACACGCTACATTCAGGCGAAGCAAAACACACGTCAGCCTTGTTTTGATTGAACAAGCAAAGCAATTTATTTACAAACATACACAGGTAATAAGTGTCGCCCATGAGTCTTTCATGAGTGTGCATCTCATCGCAAAATCTTTGGGCTTGCAAACAGAAATAAGCTCAGTATTTATTTTTTCACCCGAAATCAGCGTAATCAAAGCTTTCCTCATTACAGTTTGGTTTGATGTTGTGGTCATTTCAACTCTAATACCATCAGAACTTGGAGCAGCGTTAAATACCATTTTTTTCAAGTTGACCATGCTGTATTGTTCCTGAATTGGTGGCCTCTCAATACTCTGCGGTAGTGTGCGAGATCATTAAAAAAAAAATAAAATCAAGTTGAGCTACATGCCAAATAAATGGAATACTACTTCTTAATTTGGTCACATTGATACATTTGTTAATTTTCATTGTTTTTTTAAAAAAAAACATTTCAGATTTAAAAATCAACAAATGCTGATTGAAGCTATATTCAAACGTTTGATCTGTGATTGATCCCTGTTGGAATCTCGTTTAGGTTTTTCTCCTCCTCAGAGAGGTCAGAGGTCAGGTCGGCTAAACAGAAGACTCCCTGAAGCCTGTAGAGACTCTGTGTCTTGCTCAAGGACACTTCCTGGCACAGGGTCTTGGCCCACGTCCTAGAGCACCCCGCTGCTGCTCCGCTGCTAATCCTGTTCACCGCTTAATGGCATTTTTGCACTCACGAACTTCAAAACTACCTTCCTGACCCCGTTATAGCACTGTAAATGTGCTGGCAATACACTCTAACATAGAGCACAGGAAATTCGACACTGATACAAGTGGGTCTGGTCATAGCAAGCATTTGACTGGTAGAAAATGAATGGAATACTTCAATGAAAATAGGAAGTCCCATCTTGTCTGCAAGTACCTGTGTACAAACAATCATTACTATTCATGCGGATAGTCGTGGCTAGAAAATCAGGAATAAACCAAAAGAGAGAAGAACAGTTCAAGTGTCCATTCAAATGACTTGTGTGTGGTGCTTATGAACACAGCTTATTTTTCAGGGTTAGTTCCCAAGCTCGTTGAAAGTCTGAAAAAATGTCCCCCTTCCCCCTGCGCCTGGCGATATTCAAAAAGTGCACTTTTAAGATGACGACCTGCGTAAAGATGAGTCACTCTGAGGAAGAGAAGTCCAGCCAAAAACAGCCACTTAAGAGGCTTCTTGATGAAATCTTTACGCAGCTCAGGAGCCAACCAATCATACCAAAGTTTACAAGGAGATTAATGAAAAGATAGATTAAAAAATGGTACAATCATTGGTTGCTTTAGCTGGGAAATGAAGCTCGCCATCAGATTCAAAGCTCTCTTAATCAACAAGAGAGGCCTAAAATATACAAAGTGAAGATGAAGACGAGTGAAAACATGCAAACTGGCAGACGGCTGAACCCTTTTCAGAAGTCGGTGTAGTGATGATGAATGCAGCAGTCAAACGATGGAGAGGAGTTTTAGAAACGTCCGTCCCTTTGGCTGATTTCTGGTCTCCGGGAGGAAGGAGCGTGCTGTCGGTAGTGATAAGCGGCTGCAGCCGATCGGCAGCCGGCGGTACCTTCGAGCGGTCAGACGGGGGGGCGAGGGGGGAGGATGGACACCGTGGGGAGCAGAGGATCAGGAGGAGAGGTCGTCGTCCTCCTGATGGGTCACTAATGCTAGGAGGCCTGCAGCAGGCGTCTGTAGTGGGGCATGATCTCGTGCTCTGGCAGGTGCAGGTTGAACTCTAACGCCACCAGGACGGGGAACTCGAAGGCGATCAGCTCTCTGCGGTTCACTCGGAACCGCTCTTCCAGTTTCTGCCAGAAAAACAAAAAGAGAGTAAAGATTAAACAATAGATACGTGCAACTCTTGTCTTTTTTTAACTAGTATTTCATGTTGCTTCTTCTCCTCACAGCTGATTTGAACAAGAGGAGATGCTCATTCAGCTGGTTAACAAACCTGTTGATGCAATCATCATACTCTTCAAGCCACTGGCTAAAAGGAGGTGAAATGTTATGATTTTACTAAGAGGAATTTTTTTTAAGTGAAACAGGATCTTTTCAACGATGCAGTAAGCTCCAGATCCTGTGAGTCTCTCGACCAAAAATGCCATCTGCCATTTATGAGATTTGGAAACCACTCGACTGGCAACATCAGGTCCTGTTTTTTTAGGTACATGCCAAATCTGACTGTTAGGCTCAGCTTTACTTAAAGTTTTAAGATCTGAAGGAGCTGACACCTGTCATTTGAGCGTCTCAGTTTACTCAAATCATCGCAACCATATTTTCTCATTTACTCTTGTGGTACCTTAACATGCAGATAGCTTTGGTTTTGAAGTTAACAGTTTTCACCTGGTTTGATTTGTTGACCTGGATTTCAGCGTTCTGACTTTTGGGGGCGCGAGTGGGGAAACTTACGTCGATCAGGAGCTTGACCTCGTGTTTCTTGAGGTCGCCGCCGATCTTGGCCGCCAGGAGGACGCAGGCTCCAGCGCAGAGTTTGCGATTCTGCTTGTTCAGTTTGCCTTGAAGAACGAGCTTTTCGAAGTAGACGAAAGCCATGGCCACTGTCGGTTCCTCATAACCGCATTCATCCTGGGCCAACTTTCTTATCTCCCTTTTCAAGCTGCAGGCAGGGAGCAGAGAATGAGGAAGGAAAAGACAGAAAGGGGAAATAAAGACAGAGTTGATGTTAAAGAAAAGCATAAAACAGGAGATCCCAAGTTACATCATCTTGACTTTAAAGGAAACTTGATTGGTACACACTTCTGTGTGCTTTACCTCCTAATCTTGCTGAGCGTAAGCCTTATGTGGGGGAATTTCTCCTTGAAGGTTTCGTTCATGTCCTTCTTGAGGTCAGAGGGTTTGACGTATTCAATGACCGTCGTCTGTAAAGAAAAACCAGAGGCGGTGTCAAAATGACCACAAGTCCAGCGCTGAGCGAGGTGACTGGATCCTCACACACTAGTGTTGGATTCCACTGTCCCACAGTGAGGCTTTACAGAGATCTGGTGTTCCCAACGTCACTTTAAAGGATGAGGCTGGTGATAGTGTTTTTCTAATTGTCAACAAATCCCGTGAAAAGCCCAGAGCCAACGATGGATTGATCCTGCTAACACGTTTATCCCTCTGTGCCATAGAGTGCCATTAAAAACACTGTTGCACTGGTTGACATGCCCCTTCATTGTGCTGCACGCGGGCGCTGTGGTTTGTTTTGAGTCAATCCCACATATGCCGCCCTGTTGCTGTAAATACTCCCCAACGCAACCCTCTGCTAAAAACAGTCCCAAACAAATTCATCATTTTCTCTTCTTTGAGTAACGTTTGCCAAAAACGGCAGCGCCCTGCTGCTTTAGCACCTGGCTGAGTGCCACAGACAGAGCACGGATACTGGAGAATACAGCGAGATGGACCGACACGTTGTTGATTTGTAAGAACGAGATTTCCATTCAAAGGGCATTTCTCATGTCTAGCGCTTTGTTGAAGATGTTCTCGAGGCAGTGACTCCAGAATGCAGCTGTCAGAGTTTTAACCAGAAAAAGGAAATATGACCGTATAACAGCTGTGCTGAGGTCGTTGCAGTGGCTTGCAGGAAAGTTCAGAATTGATTTCGAAACTTTAAAGCTCGTTTTTATGGCCCAACATGGTTTGGCACCCCATTATCTCTCTGACGTGCTTGTGAGCTATGAACCAGTTGGACCTCTCCTGCCGTCTGGTAAGAGATCATGTAGGTGTGCTAAACGCTATTGTCTGAAAAATGAAAACACTCCTTCATGGCTGAGCCTTTCAGTACTCTGGTTTGCCCGTCCGCATTTTCACCTTATAGTATTTTTACTTCTCTTATAGGTTTTAACTCAAGTGTCTCAATATTTTTTTACTGGCCAACTGTTGCTCTTAATTATAATTTTATTTAATCATCTTTTAACTCACATGTATTATGTGTGTGTTTCTTTTAATTGTGTTTACTTATGTCTAATGTTTCACTACCCACACAGTGTTTTGTGGCTGCAGCGTCCAGGGTAGTGCACCCCCTGTGCAGCGCATTGTGCCTCCACCTGGAAGGTGCTGTGTCAATAAAGTTTTACTTCAGACCAACTTCTGGGTTCAGCTTTGACCTACCCTGCTTGCCGTAGCTGTGCATGCAGGATTATTGGCAACATGTTGGCTGTGCTCATTTTTAGTTTGACCTTCAACACTTTAGCCAGATTATCTGAAGCACTTTATTTGGCTTGTTGCATTTATTTATTTTCTCTTCGTGCTCCTTTTATCCTGCTCTATTTCTTTTCTCTCTCTCCCACCCACCCACATAGTTACATTAAAACACACATTATTCATACACATCTGCTTTTTTACAGTGTAGTAAATATATTGCACTTTTACAAAAAATTTGTTGACATTGTCTTTAATGTCCAGATTCTACTGAAAGTACAACATAAAACATACAATATAATCTTAATAATAGTTAAAGTGTAGGATTATTCTTCGTCTGCACATCTGTGTTTCTTTCCCAGTTGGATTTCGCTGTAGCAATGTCGCTGTGTTCCCAGACCTGAGCAATGACCTTGGTGTAGAGCTCAGTCAATTAATCAGTAATCAATTTAATTAACAACTTAATTTATCATTTCAGTCATTTTCCAAGCAAAAGTGCTAAACCATCTTAAAAAAATTGAGGATTTGCTGCTTTTCTTTGTCACATACGGCAGTAAATAAAACATGTTTTGCTTCTGGATTGTTGTTCAAAGCTATCTGAAGACGTCACATTGGGCTCTAGAAAATTCTAATTGGCATTTTTCACTAGTTTTTGACATTTCATACAGGAAACAACCTCCTTGAGAAAATAATCTGCAGATTAATCAAGAATAAATAAATCCTTAGTTGCTGCTCTACTGTGGTGAATACATTGCTTTCCTCGCTAAGTAAGAGCACACTATGCAAAGGTGCTAAAAACAGGACAAGCCTCGTGTATGGAATTGCAGGGCACGTATGGAGTGTGAATAATGGCATCCACCCTGAACATCATGCTACGGATCATGAACCATGAAGGAGAAGGAATGCTTGTCAATGGTTGAAGCCCTGAAACATGAACAGAACATTTTTTTTTTTACCACAGTTAAAAGGACTAATGTGAGGGCTTTTTTTTTGCTTCATATTCATGTTCATATTCAAGTTTCCTCTTGAGCTTGAAGCAGTCCCTGTTCAACCAGTGAAATGCTGAGAATTTACTGGTTCCATTCCTGTAATAAACACAATAGCCATTGTTGTGAGACGCTGGGTCCTGTAATTGGAGGAAGACAAAAAAAAAAAAAAACCCAAAACAAAACACACAGTCTGGCCTTGACTGAACATTTCAACCACGTCAGTCCTTGTTGTGTATTCTGCCGGTCTCCGTAACAAAAACAGAGCCCAGGAAAGAATGAGGTGGGAGTCCAGTCAGGTTTGTTTTTCTTTTTCCTACCGCGATAAAACATCCGTTCCTTTCCGGAAAAGAGCGAGAGTGATTACTGCTCAGACACAAACTCTACACTAACTGTTGATCTGGTCAAGTGGCTGTTTAATAGCTCCACACTGGGATAAAGTATGTGCATTCATTCAGGTCCCAGAAGGTGGGAGAGAGTCTCGGCCAGCGACCTTGCTGATTAAAACCGTCTGAAAACATCCTCCTGGCTCTTTATCAAAACCAGCTGATAAAATTTAGGAGGATCTTTTTTAGAAAGAAACTGTCAAGGCAGACAAATCTTTCCAGTGTGTTATTGTTCTTGGTTGTGGTGGGAAAACTGAGCACAAAAGGTCCTACAAAGACAAAAATAACCATTAAAAAAAAAATAGATATCAAAGGACGCCTCAACAAAGTATGTCAAAACAGGGAATGGTGTCCTGAGTGAAAACAACCTTTCCATTCTGCTTTGAAGAGGACTCGGCTGCAGTTGTACTTTGTTATTGTTGTTGCTGGTGGTGGTGGTGATGTGTAATACGCAGTACTTTCTCACCATGTATGAGGGGAAGATGAGGACTCTCTTGTGTTTTCCACAAGGCCACTGCGGGTCATCCAGCAGATTGGGGTCGTACTCCCGAAAGTCCCCTAAGTCATTCCCTGCCATGTGCACAAACACAACAACAGGGGCCGAGCCAGAAGTTCACATTTGCGCCACATCTTTTTCCATAAAGATACACTGGATAATGGAAAAACAACAACAGAGGGCCAGGAACACGCAACATTCACGGTGAATAAGTGAAGTACTCGCTGGCAGTCGACCCACCTGTGTCTAAGCTGCTCTGGTTGCTGTTGGCTCGGCCCAAGCTGAGGCTTCTATGGCTGGCGTTACGAGACTGAGAGAAGGATGAGGTGGAGTCGATGGTGTTTCTTCGACCACCCAGCACATTAGTGGGATAGAGGAACTGGGTGTAGGACACGGTCTGCAGGCACAGGTGTAGTTACAATGCTGGTTTCACAAAAGCCTAAAAAAAGTTTGCTTTTACAACGCCTGTTAGATTAGCAGACCTTCTTCACTGCTGCATTTTGTATATGCAAAATTAACATGTCCCAGTATATTATACCCGTGAGCTTGCATGACTCACCTAAATGGAATGCAGCCATTAAAAATGTTATTAAGTACACCTGGGGTTTTCCTGCTAGGACATGTTAAAATGCTGCTTGCAAAAATGCCTGTTGCCTGATTAAAAACGCTACAAACTGTGTTAACTTGTGGGAATCACCTTTGCTGAATACTACTTATAAAACACACAAGTGTTCCAAGTTAATATTCTCAATTTTTCTAAAACCCCAGTGCAAAGACAAGGCAAATAACTTGACCGACGAGCTAGCTTGATCTAGCTGCTGTAGCAGCTAGCTGCTAACAAGGAACTAGCTGAGTTTCCTTTAAAATCTGTGCTTTGGTGAGCTGTGGCTGTGCAAACGTCTTCATCACACACTGATGAATGAGAGGATATTGTGGGTAACAGTTGTTCAGCATTATTTCGTATTATTTTAGGAGAGAAACTTATTTCAGATGTAGCTACTATACCGTTAGCTACCATATCGTTAGCTACCATATCGTTAGCTACCAGTTTTGGAAGGTTTCAAAGCACCTTTGGTATCTCTGATAACTTAATTTAATGTGCATCCCCAACACTGAATGTGAGTAAATCAAGACTCATGTCCACATAGTACTTATTATATTACAGCAAGCATTATCCCAATAACATCTCATTTTACCTGCCACAGAATGATTAGAAAATCGTACAACATTACACTTCTTTTTTGTTTATTTTAAGTGAACTGCATATTTAAAAAAAAAAAAAACACACTGTCTTAAACTCATCTTGTTATCAATAATGTATTTATATTGCCTCTCCACACAGGATACGTCTGCTGGCTTCTCACCTTTCCATCAGCTCCTAGCTCCACTCCCTCCAGCCCGATCACCATCTCCTTGGCACTGACGCCTCCCGACGGGTGCCGCTGACGCCCTCCTTCCAGCTTTACATCCCTAATGAGCACAAGACCTTTAGAGCTTTCACCGGACAAACCATCTCGCAGCTTCTCCTAACTCCCATCCCCCTCCTTAACCGTGTTGCCGGGGCCTGCTCTAGCTCACCTCCACATCGCTACATCAGAGATACTGCATCGATCTGCGCTCATCAGCTGGCCTTGTTTCGGTAATTGCCCGTGTCTTTGGGCGCATCTCAGGGCAATCAGAAATAAAGAGCACCCTCGGGAGGAGGGATGGAGGGGGGTACGGTTTCGTTCCGGCGTGCCAGTCTCTTCAGACTCAGCTGCTGCCTCACCAATGCCTGAAATGCCTTACTGCAGTGGGAGATTTGCAGGAGGTCAAATGCTGAAGCAGAAAACAGACGACCGGAGACTAAAAGTGTGTCAGTGGAGCAAACAGTGGCGAGCTCTCGACTGAACACGTTTTGCATTGGCCAAATATCTGTATTAAATCTGTATTTAATGTCTGCTGGTGGAAACGTACAGTAACCTGGGGCGAACACATGTGGGCCCATTAAGTCATACTTAATCTGCATTTAAATGCCTGGAAATGAGGATAAAACCATGAGAGCAAAGTAAAATACACTAATTAAAATAAACATAGATACATACTGCTATGATTCAACTTTGCATGATAATTTTAGATCACGGTCAGCAGAGGCTAATGGGTGTGTGCGCTGACAAAGAAGATTACATGGTTGAAGTCCACTTTATTCACACTCTGCCATGTTGAATAACTGATACCAAAGAGCTGATGGTGAGATGAAAACTCTAATGCCTTCCAGCAATTCCAGATATCTGATTTTAAGGTTGCTGGGAAATAAGATTGCGGGATGGCATGCAGGCAAAACTTGACATTTCCAAACTAAAAACTGAGAAATCATGTGCTGAAATGTATAGCAGTGAAAGCCAAAAGTCAAAATATCCAAGTGTGTTTGTGTAATATTTACTTCAGCCTTATTTTAGCTCAATATTTAGATTGTAATGAAATCTGAGAATGACCACAGACAGCAGACATTAAATCGTAACTCTGTCTTGTTTTTCTACTCCTCCCTTATCCACCCTTGCTCTGTCTTGCGTTCTGTTTATAATGGTGACCAGATAAACATTAGAAATTACACAGTGGGCCCTCACATGACTCTCCCAGTGTTGTGATGACATGTGGAGCCAATCTGTTATAATGAAAACAGTGTTATCTGGTAGACAGGCACATCAGGACACAAGGTTGACAGATGCATCTGGAGATCCCCGGGCAGCACACGTCTTACAGAACAGTGGAGATTTAACAAAAAAAAAAAAAAAAAAAAAGAGGGGGAAACATAAGACACGGAAAGCTTTTTTTAGGGAGAGAGCTTTTCTATGAAGCCATCCAGAAAACAAATTGTTGTGCTTCGGTCTGCTGAGAGTAAGGAGCGATGAAAGGAAATCAGAAGAGAAGCCGACATTGCTTATAACATGCATGAATAGGAATCGCTGGCTTCAAACATCTCTATGTTAGTAGTGTTATAATCAGTGCAAAGTGCTCATCAGGCCCTGCCCAGTGTTTCTATATCTAGAAATCAGGCCAACCATGAATTAATATTAACCTGAAAAGAATCCCTTCTGGTTACTTCACTACCAAATACTGGCCTGGGTTGGCTGGCTTTGTTTGCAATAATATTGCCCCACACTGTTTCGCAAGCCGCACTCATTACACTCAACTTAGGAGCATGGCTAAATTATACTTTATTAATCCCTGTGAGGAAACTTGTTCCTCTGCATTTGACCCATCTAACTTTTCACCCTGGAAGCCACGTTCTACTCCGCTCTGGTGCCGGGAGCGTTACCTAACATGCATGTCTTTTCGGGTCAGAGACACTGAAGGATATGAGGAAACCCATGCCAGCGCAGGCAGAACATGCAAAGTCCACACAAAGAAGCCACAGTCGACCGAAGCGGCGGTCGAACCCGAAACCATCTAGCGGTCACGAGACAGTGGCGCCCCATAAACAGACGGCCGATTCAACAGGCTTTCAGTCAGCATTGTTTAAGGTTTTCTCTCTTTTGAAGGACTAGTTTGACGTTTTGGAGAAACCGGCTTTCAGATGAGAACATTAATACCACTCTCATGTCAGTACGTTTAATATGAAGCTGGGGCCAGCAGCCTGTTAGCTTAGCTTATCTTATCTTAACATGAAGACTTGACGTGAGGGGAAACACCTCGCCTGGCTCCATCCAAGCTAAGATAAAAAAAATAAAAAAATAAATAAAACACTTTCCAGCACCTCTGAAGCGCACTAGTTAAAACATTATATCGCTGTGTTTATTCTCTACAAAAAAACAAAATATAAAAACATTAAATTCTGGTTTTACGGATGGTTATGGTACCCCCATCCAAAAAAAAAAAATCATTTTAACTTTGTGCTTTAAAGGTGCTGGTAGGCACACTTTGTTTTAACCTTTGGACACGGCCAGGCTAGCTGTTTGCCCCCGCTTCCAGTCTTTATGCTAAGCTAGGCTAGCCATCTCCCGGCTGTGGTTTCATATTTAACGGAGATGTGAGTGGCATCAATTTTTTCACTCTTGGTGTCAAACCATTCCTTTAAATTTAAGTATTTACTGTGGTAACTGTAGGAGAACTGTCCCCATAAGATTTTTGGGACCGTATCTGGCTGCTGTGCAAAATTTGGCAATTTTTTTCATGGGGCAGTTGTTAAAGTGAGCTTGCGCAGGAAGACAGAAGAAAGAAGAGGAAAATAATACATGCAATCAGCGGTTTGGGCCCAGTCGTCTGACAAAATGTTGTTCTGTGGTTACAACACTTGGCTGGGCCAGTCGGCATCCGACTGTAAACTGTCAATTAGCAGCAAAGAGCAGTCAAATGTGCATATTGGATAGCCCTGGGGGTTTATTAACCCTTGACCTTGCACTGATTGGCTGGCTTAGTAAATTCCACAAACGGATTGGGCCTCGTATGGTCTTCACTAAGCTCCGGTGTGAAGCTTTTCTTTCTGTGCATTGTATTCTCTGCTGTTTATCTGTCCCCTTTCTCTTTCACTTCCTCCAAAACACACCGTTGCACGTGACCAAGGCTGCACCAGAGCTATCCGCCATGCAAGTCAGGTGGGTTCCCGGTACAGTGCCAAGAAATGTACACTTACACTTAGTATAGCAATGCAAAATCTTTGTATGTGAAAACCTACTTGGCAATAAACCTGATTCTGACTTGAGGCAAAGAATAAACAAAAATGGTTAATTAGAAACATGGCTGTGTGCAGTGCACGCAACTGAAACTCCTGCCAGCATGGTGGATAATTAGGCCAAAGACAACATGTGAAAATAATTTTTAAAATTATAAGAGGAGCAGGAACCCTGGGAAAGGTGAGCCTTAAACGCTAAACAGCAAAGCCGGCGACAGTTGCAACACACAAAAATGGGCTGACAAAAAAGGATGAGTGTCCAAAAGCCACCGGAGCCATTATGGGAAAAGCAATACAAGCAACAAGCACTACAATATAGTCTATATATATATATATGAAATTAAGCATTTGAAGCCCATTTCAGCCCGCTGTTTATTCATTCATGAGACACTAATGGTAAAAATGCATCCACCAAAACCAACCCGTAGCAATGTATGCACCAGTCAAAGGAGAGTACATCCACAGAAAAAGAGGGATGAGAAAACAAAGGGAAAGAGGGAGCACAGGCTGGAGGAAGGTTACAAGGTTCGGCATGCTGTAGGATACATACCCTGCTTGGCTACAATCTCGATAGGGCAGGACAGAAAATACACTATAGAAGGATCTTCTGCCACTGATAAGGACTATCCTATAAAAAAAAATGGCAAACAAGCTAATCAATATCTATCTGACAAGATCCACAGGTTAAAGTTGGAGAGAGTGTGCAGTAAACATAAGAATGAAGAGAATGAGCTGAAACGTCAGTACGAGTGTCTGTTGTTTTATAGTATTGCAGCATGTGCAGTCAGCGGTTTGGGGGAAAAAAAATGATGCATTTTTGGTTTGTTTTGCTATTAACACACGCTATTTTCAATCTAAACTGCCTCGTTCTTGTGCAAACATGCATACAGTATCCAATCAGTGATGTTTTCCAGTGACCAGATGGTCAACAGCAGAGAGCAAAAATGGCTCCGACGCTACCACAACAAGCTAAGAATTACTTCTTTTAATAGCTGCAAGTCACAGACGCATGATGAATCTGACTACTCAGCCAAATCAGGACGTAAACAGCATGAGTCATGGTACTGGATGTGAGTGGAAAAACAGCTTTACCTATCAGGTGATTTCACGTAACGAGTGGGCAGCATCAAGACGCCTAACAGGAAATGCTTGTACACGACATCTGCTTCTTCATATCAGCCAAATGCTGAATGACAGAGCTTTACAATTAAACCTGATCTGACCTGAAGCACCTGATCTACACTCTAAGCCACAAAAAACTACATGAATTAGTTTTAAAATCCAAACAACGGGACATTGATAATGATGATCCTCAGCGCTGTGACTCAGAAACTCTTCCTATGTCTGCTGGCCTAGATTAAACAACCTTTAGTTACGTTTTGCACGCCCAATAAAACAAACATCAACACCACCGTGCCTAAATCTTTTGCATATTTAGGGATTTGTGTGTTGAATACATGGTTGTGTAAGCTGTGACACAATGATGAGTGATTTAGCTTTTACTAGTGATTTCATGGTGCGAATCCTAAAACTGTAACAGTGATCAAACAGAGGTTAAAGTAAAATTCAGTCAGTTTGGACTCTTTGTAAATGGGCAGGATTCTCAATCAATTACATTTCATTTAGAAGTCAGCGTGGCGTGCAGTGAATGGGCCGGGCCTGCTTGCCCACGACGCGGCTTGTAATGCGAGAAACATCCGAGCTGCAGTTCATTGAGAGGGGCAGTCTGCCATTATGCACTGAGGGCTTCTATTGACTAAGGGATGGCGTTGTTTGCCTTCGTACCTTCCATTGCGCATATCATGTTGCCTCATGTTCTTTATGAAGTGGATCTTCTTGAAGCTCTTTGGTCGGGGTGAACCCGATAGGGTTCGGCATCTAAGATGTGAAACAAACACAAGACATCAGTACCGTAATAAACAGAAACTGTGTCAGTGGGACACATAACACTGAGCTGAGACACACAAGACACAATGTGAATGTATTTGTGGGCAGTTTACTACCTGCGTAGAGGAGCATTCTCCTCAATGTCCTCTAGTGTTTCAAGCGAAGAGCGCTGGGAGATGAGCCTTCGTCTGGGAGAACAAAGGGGAAGTTTGAAGTTAGGGGATATGAAGAAACATTGCACATCAAACACAGGACTAACGGTCTTTCTGCAAAACAGATATTTGAAGAGCCAACTCTCTATAATAATAATAATAATCCTTTTCATTATGTAGTTTTTGGCAAACACATGGACACAGTCCTGCAAAGCAATTTCATTAAAAGGCACAACGCTAAATCAAAGTCAAATCCACAGCAATGGCTAAAATGGTCAGAGTGGGCACCAAAAGTCCATCCATTTTGCTCACAAACTGAAGTCAGTCTAGCTTTTGGAATAAAACAGCATGTATCTTAGTACAAAGCAATGTGCCAGTAGTGCACAAAGCCACGACCCTGCTCACTGTCCTTTCACGCAGCGACTGAGAAACTGAACAGTTGTGGAAGATAAATGATCACTCATCTTCCAGGGATGATCAGCAAGGCCGGGTTGAAAATTTACCTTTTTTGTGCAATTGACAAACTGAACGAACACCAGCATGCAGGTATTTTCTGTTTTAATGTGCTTTAAAAAGAAATCCTATAGTAAATCATGTTTTGTTACTTTACACCTGCCTGACATTGTAGTTTCTAACCTGTAACACCTTAAAAATACTGACTTCCAGCCACTGAGTTTGTATTTAAGTTCTTACTGTAATTAGATTTATTCATACCCAAACTGTTAAAAATATGGAATAAAAGCACTATAACAATATGTGTTAAAAACTGCTCTATGCATTAGTGTTTACACAGCAAAGATTTGATTGAGGATTTAGACAAGGATCTGGTCAAAGAAAGCAAACGAGGAAACAGATTATGCATTCGATGCCAACCTTTGATACGTGACACATTTCCACACCGATGCTACGGAAACATTTTGGGTGAGTGCTGAGAAAGCAACAAGGTTCGATACTCAGCCCTGGAACAAAGTACATGTGTGGTCGCTGAGGGCCTTGAAACAAAGGTCAAACAATGGGGTAAAATTATCACCCGTCTCTGTACGTCCTGCGGTTAATGTACAAAAACAAGTCTTGGACGGTGGAGTCATATCCATCCATCAACAGCTGTGTGTGTCTGTGTGGTCAATGATCACTTCTCCGTCTTGCATTAGATCACAGAGAATTTTCCAGGATCAGAGCTGCTAAGAGGATAACAAGCTGGCTCGGCAAGCACTTTGTGTAACACATTTTGTCACAGATGGCCTTTATTTCACACTTTTAGTTGCACGACTCAACAGGCTAATGCTGCTGGACCACTTTTATATGATCATCTGCCAGATTAAGAAACAAACCCACATTTGACAGCAAAGTATGCCGGAGCTCTTCCAAAATGATGTCGTAATTGCATGTTTAGCACCACAATAACGGCATAATCCATCTCATTAGACAGCCTTACAAAGTGACCACATTTAAAGTAGTGGAAATTAACACATTAGTGGTCAAATAGCAAAAATGTGACGCATTCTCCCAAAGGGTCTTTCTATCACCGGGCATTAAATCTGCAGTCTTACTAAACTGCAAAGCCCAGTAAGGGTCTGACTGTTCACAACATGCAATACTGAACATCATCTTGGACCAGTTCTTTGCACGATTTAAAATGCGTCGTCGGGCTGTAGACCCTGTAGCATTAAGACAAACCGATGACACTCGACCTGACCCGCACACAGCAGAGCGGCTGGTTAATAAACGACAGGGCATGAGGACAGATTAACAGAAGATGACTCTCCTTGAGGATCTCCCGGGTTTTAAACCAACACAGGCTGAGTGACCACTGTATACCAGAGGAGATGGGGTGAGGTGAGTGTTTACATGAGGGGACAGACTGTTGAAGCAGACGAGAAACTGAGGGCCATTATACTGGCTAACCTTCTGTATATTATGACCAAATGAAATGTACCTAAAGTGGAGGGAAGAACATCGAGCTCTGTTAAAGGGCACAAACAGTACATTTTTTATTCAGCCCGGATGATTTGGAAAGCTGACATCAACACTGTTTCTGCTAGTGTGAGTCGAAGGGGTCATAATGAAGGGGCGCGACCTCTGCCTGAAGGTCAGACGAGCGGGGTCATGTGATTAATGGTCTTATGTCATCTCTCCTCAGTGACAACCCCCACAGGTGGACATGCTGGATAAAGGTCTGAGACTACAGACAAAGGCCACATCAGAACGGTGTTTTGGGTCACAAAAATAGCAGATTTTTCAAAACGCCAAGCATTTGGGAAACGATGTCACTACCTCAATTGTGCACGCCCATTGTTGCTTTGTGTAATAAGCATGCATTTGAAACGGCAACAATGGCGGACTACTGGTCAGTTTACGTTTGCACTGCAAGGCCATATGTCCCATGTGACCCAGCAGGAAACAACAGAAACAAAGTTAGCATCTAGAAGGTGAACATTGTGGAACATTCAGCTCCTAAGAGATCCTGATAACCTTCTCAGGAGTTGGTGGAGACCAAAACAGAGCTAAAAGGAGAGGGACTATTGGACTTAACATTCACCAAGAGGCCAAAAATATTACTGCAAATGGATGCTAATGTTTCTCTGTGTCTGCTGGATGTGTAAATAGAGACCTGTTTGCCAACACCTATGATATATGACATTCTAATGCGCACACTGCAAGAGCTGTTTGCTGTAATCCAGGCATGTCCAAACTATTCCATAAAGGGCCGTGTGGCTGCAGGTTTTCGTTCCAACCAAGGAGGAGCTCACCAGGCTGGAATCAATTAATCAGCTGATCTCAGTGTTTAGCTGATAACAAAGGGATCCCTTGATGTTGATTGGTTGGCCTGGTGCGCTCCTCCTTGGTTGGAACGAAAACCTGCAGCCACACGGCCCTTTATGGAATAGTTTGGACATGCCTGCTGTAATCATTCCTCCTGCCCATAGTAGGCGTGAAGTGAGCCCTTCTTAGCATGAATGGAGAAATGGGACAAAATTCTGAGCAAAAATGCACCATAAACTTCAACCAAAGCTCATATGAGGCTTCACCAGTCTGACTCGTTCTCCAAAGTTAAGTGTCTTTTTAACATGAGTTCCCTCTTTTGGTTAACCTTGACAGTGTTTTCTTGCAGAGCTGCAGTAGAGGGATCATAACAAAGATGGAATTT
The DNA here is from genome assembly GCF_017976325.1 of Chelmon rostratus. NCBI lineage: Eukaryota > Metazoa > Chordata > Actinopteri > Chaetodontiformes > Chaetodontidae > Chelmon > Chelmon rostratus. Next base: position 17,260,406 of record NC_055669.1, on the reverse strand, counting down.
CGCACTAAAAATCTTGCAACTTTTTGGACCCACTTGATTTCACATAGTCAGACTGTTGAAGGCTCATCTAAATTTTGGCTGAATTTTGGCTGGAAAGGAGGAATGTACATTTACTTCCATCATTCACAGTAAAAGCGTGATCACTTTTGTATGGACAAGAAAAATGATTGGAGCAGCCACTAGCTTTCAACATTAATTCTGGCATGAGTATTGTGTCACGACAGACTTTAACTCTGCAAAGAATGTTACACTGTATCCCCAAGCTGTGCCAAAAAAGAAATAACCTCTTATTGGAGCCATCTGTCTTCATTCTGTGTGACATTTTGTCGTTTTCCCAGTCCAAATCTCAATTGTCTGAATTGTTACTGCAGTTCAAAAATCACCAGTCGGTCTGAAGGGCATGTTTGCAGTTCACGAGGACATAAATGAGCTGCGAGGACTTTGATCCAGGCACCGTAGATGAACAGCAGGACATGTTTTTAATGCAAAAGATGTTTTCCAGGCCGCTGCAGATCCTGGAAACAATAACACAAGCCAGGCCACTCATTCACCTCAGACAAAACTCCAACAACCAGGGTTAGAACAGTCAGTTTCTGCACAGTTAGACATTAACAAGGCCCGGCCAGAGGCTTAAAAAGAAGCCTCAGTATAAATCAGTGGCATAGGAGCAACAACAAGCATCCCTCAGAGCCAATTCCTCCAACTGTTGCCTCGAGTGATTTCGTTTAAGCATGTTCCATAAATACGGCCCATGTAGCATTGAGTTACTTCTACTGCAAAACACAATATCACTCTCTTGCAACGAAAGTGTTTCAAAAAGCTATTGATAATCCTGCCCAGTGGTGCCATGCAATAAAGCTATAAAACTCAAGTGGACTATTTAGATGTGGAGATTACACAGTTTCACACATACCCCCCCGTTGGCAGCTTGCCACAGGACACAGACTTCTATTTTGCCGGAGAGCCGCTGTTCTTCACACAAATACAACACAGGCAACCGGAAATGTGATTATTCAGATTAAAAAAGAAAAAAAAAAAAAAATCAGACAGCCTCTCTGATCCTCAAACACACAGGGAGTACAAATGGGATGTATCAGCAGATTTGAAAAATAAATGGGCAAAAGGGAAGTTAAAGACACAGAAATACAAATCAAATTGTCCTGGTGTGTAACAGTAATATGTGGCACTGCTCGCTGTCTGGGGTCAGAAACAGAACAAGTCATAACGTTGAAACGTAGCTCCAGCAGCGGCTTGAAGCTGCACGGACTGAAACACATGCTGACCCTTTTAACTCCGTCTTACGCTTGACAAACCTTACGGGCTTCGCTGAGCGTTTGTTGACAGCTCAGCCACCGAGAGACTCTGCGCAGGAAAACGCAGCATTCTTATATAATGCAGCGATTATGCCAACCATGACCTCAGCGAACAACAATCAACCTCATAACCAGAAGTATGTGACCCAATCGCACAAAAACTCCACGGCACCATTATAATGGCTTGTGCTGCGTGTTTTCCAGCCACAGGCTCTGCTGCCTCATGCTAAAAAAAAAAAACTCTTGTTAAAATACTGTAAAGTACATGACGCTGCACTACCTAATGGTGGTGGAAACACAACTAAAAGAGCATAAGAGAAGACATAACCTGCCTATGTTTTAGTGGGGAAGGGATAAAATGAAAATAACTCTACACCTCAGGCAGAGAAGGCCAGATGGTAATAGGTAGGCTATATTTAAAGCGCCGCTCTCAGAATGCTGATTCATGATGGGCTGAGGAGTGGAAGGAAAGCTGAATATGAAATCATCCATCATTTTCACGCATTAGAATCTGATGAGGATATGGTGCAAAGCAGCTCTGGCCTCAGAAAGTCTATTTTGGCGGCACATCAGAGGCTCTGCGACTTCCTGAATGGGAGCAGCACCGATGGCCAAAAGTCTGAGGGGAGAGTGTGTCTCCGATGCCCCTGGGAGAGGAAGTGGAGGACAGAAAATACAGAGCGGAGAGCCAGGCTGCTTCTCAGAAAGCCTGGGCATCCTGCCTCTCCCAGCCAGGGACCTCTGGACACGTTTCCACCAGCTGCCCTCAGAAAACAAACCAGGCACTGTGCAGAGAGCTCGTCTGTCTGCGCGCCGGTGGAATATGGCCGCGCTCCATCAACAGGTTGCTTACTTCTCAACATTAGAATTCATGTTGTGTGGACATCCTCCAAGCACAATCCAAAAAAATCCAAAAGCAGCCAGACAGTCAGCTTTTAACAAACGCATACTGTACATAGGGACTGAGCAACAGACGGCCCGTGCATTGCAGCAAGAGCTGGATATTACTGAACCTTGATGCTTTTTTTTTTGGTACCAAACGAAATGTGTCCAAAGCACCAAGAGTCGAAAACTCACAAGTCTGCAAAGCTGGCATGTTTTTGGCACAAAGTTTATTATTTATATCCCAATTCTGACAATTTTTGACTGTTTATTCAGGCAAAGTTCTTGCACACCTGCTTGTGTGGCGTTGTTTGTTAAATAATAAAGTTCTTCATATACGCCCCCTTTGGGATGCTGTGTAAAACACAAATAAAACAGAATTTGATCATTTTGCTAATTCTTTTTGACATATACTCAATTGAAAACAGCACAAAGACAATATGTTTAATGCTTTACCTCATCAGCTTCACTGATTTTTGTAAAAACCTGCTTATTCTGAATTTGTTGCAGCAACACGTTTCAAACAAGTTGGGACAGGAGCAACAAAAGACTGGGAAAGATGTGGAACGCTCCAAAAACACCTGTTTGGATCATTCCACAGGTAAACAGGTTGATTGGTAACAGGTCATAATATCATGATTGGGTGTGAAAGGAGCATCCTGGAAAGGATCAGTCTTTCACAAGCGAGGATGGAGCGAGGTTGGCCACTCTGTGAACACATGATTGTTGTACATTATGAAAACATTTCAAGTGCAACCCTGCCCAAAGTATATTACCACGAGGTCCATTTAGTATTTGTTCTGGAGCTTTCGATCGCACCATGCGACCTTCCTCAGCAGATGGAGTCCGCTCAGCTGTCGTGGAATTTTCAATTTCACATTTTTTCTGCTCCAGGAGCCTCTATCAACTGCTGATTCACAGATCAAGAATGAGCGTTCAGTCTCGACCTTGACGCCAACATGAACAGGAGGCGTGTAAAGCGCTCAGGAAAATGGAAATTCAAACATCTCTAATTCCATGACGACTGGGCACAATGCAATCTGCTGAGGGGGACAGTGTGATATGGCTGCAAACCCCAGAGGAGCTACTAAACAGACTTTGTGGTGAGACTGTTACTACTAAACTAATGTTTACATTTTCTGTTGTTTTGTAATTTTTAAGAGTCAGTAAACTATAAAAAAGGTCTCTCAGAAAACACAGAGTGCATTAAAAAATCATTTACGCTGTCTTGACTGTTATGTAATCTCTTTCATGCACTTATTTCACTGTCAAAAAGTACAGATTAAGACTTTCGGAAGCTGTTAGTTTGGCAGTGCAATTTCCATGAGGTCAGGAAGGGGAACTGAATGCTTAGAGTGTTTCACCATGAAGCAGCGCTTCCTGAGAAGTCTGGCAGAGGCACCGGAGGGAGGAGAGGATTTGGGTAAGAGAGGGGGCCTCAATGGAAAGCAGAGCAGAGAGGATTTGACAGCAGGTTCTGACAGTGAGAGGAGCATGAGACGACTGTTACTGACAGCTGTCCCGCTGTGAGGAGAGACCCTCCAAACTCTCCTCGTGCCTCCAGTGTGGACAGCGAAGGCGAATAAAAGGACATCCACAAGGAGCAGCGGGCCCCTGCTGTATATGCTGTTGAACAGGGGTGTAGGGTTACAGGATGTTTACAGAGGAGACGGAGACAGCAGGTGTGCACCGGGTTGTCGGAATGACATTCACTAAAAATAATTTGAGCAAATTATACAAAGAGCATGAGAGCACGTGAGCAAAGCAGAAACTGACGAGGTGTTCTGCTGAGTCCCCTCTCTGTGGAAACTAGGTTACAGCTCCACAGCTGCTGGACCTGTGATCACACCGCATCCATCTGCCCCCCGAATGCAGACCAGTGAGTCAGAGGCCAACAAACACCTGCATGGAGCAAACCTAGAAACAGCTGAACTTCATCCTCCTGCTGTTTGCTGTTGCATCCAGGCGGACTGTGTTGCTAAGAACCTAAGGTACCTTTTCAAAACAGCTGACTGTAAAAAAAAAAACCTGCAAGAGCTCAGATCCTGGAGTTCATTCATTCAAGGCCCTGGCACATGCGGTTGTGAGGAAACACAACACAAACACTTAACTGAACTGAAAGTTCAAAATAAAGTCCAGCAGGTTTGAGGTCTTAACTTAATAAGGGGTTTGCTGAATGCAGAAGGAAACCTAGCATAATTTAGCAAATTAAAAAAATAATCTGCCTGCTTCTGCAAAGTTTGGTGATGAGTGATGCATCAAAGAATAAAATGCAACAGCTGCTTTTGTCAGCATGTCTTATTGAAACTAATAATAGAACATGACTTTGAAAACCAATTAATTCTTGTTAGTTGTCTGCAGGACTGACTGCTCATATGCATGCTTGCAGTAACACATTTGAGATTTTGTGGTGGAGGTGTTGCTGATGGTGGCGGTGGCGGTGGTGGTGGTGGTGGTGGGAGGGAGGCATGCACGGTTGAGTTTTTGCTTGCTTGCCACGATGACATCAGTGTACAGCTTAATGACCTGACTGTGCACATCCTGCAGACAAGCTTGAACCTTTCCCATCAAAGCCGCACCAACAACACTGTACTGCACGGTCCCTAAACACCACACACACACACACACACACACACACACACATACACACACATAGTTACCTTGATCTCTGCAGCTCTATCGCTGAGTTGGCTATCTGTCCGCCCTCCAGGCTGTAGTTCTGGGAGGCTTGCCTGGAGTAGGGGGCAGGTAGGATTCCCTGAGTGTACGTCTGCAGCCTCCCTCTAGTAGAGGCTGGGACCGCCGAGAAAGGCGAGCTAAACGTGGATGGCACGAACGCGTCGCCATCCGTGTCCGTGCCCGCTGGGGCAGCTGCGGGACCCGTCCCAAAACTGGCCCGACTGCTGACGAGGAGAGCCTGGTTTGCAAAAGCGAGCGCCTGGGCAGCCGTGGTGGTCGCCGCCGGCGCAGCAGCAGCAGCAGCTCCGGCGGCGCCAGCCGCACCGTGCGCCGAGCGCTCCGGAGAAACCAGGCTCTGTCTAGTCCTAGCCTCGAGCGAATTATCCTCTTCGTTTTGGTCGTCTCCATCGTCTTGCACGGGTCGTCCATCCAGCGAAATGTTGCTGAGAAAAGACAGCGCCGCTTGCCTCCTCCTCGGGTCTATGCGTTTCCGCGTATGCTCGATACTGGAGTGCTTGATCTGTAGCGTGGCTGCGCTGCTGCTCGTGGCAGCCGCCATGGTCCGCGTCCAGCGATCCGAGTCCACCGCAGCAGCGATCTTACCTCGCTGACATCAATACCGTGTGAATCGTGCCTGTGTTGATGAATGGTAGTGGCCTGTCTTTTAAGTACATGCGTTTAACTGGTTGAAAACAGGGAGGTCACGTGTGTGCAGTATTGTGGCAGCACAGGGAAAATTTGGACCAATGGGCTGTCAGGAATACATGTGTGGTATTTTTTTTCCTTTTACCTTTTCCTGACTGCTAAAGCCTCCAGTCGCCTCTCTGACAGGGTATGCCCAAATTACACAGCCCTAAGCATCTGAGAGACAATCCGCCCTGCAGATATCAGTCAATTTCCCTTCCTTCCCATCAATTTGAACAACGCATTCCCACGAAACATGCTGAGCACGACGGGGTGAAAACTTTCTGCCTTCTGCATTGCAAATCTCGGTCAAGCGCGGCGAAAGTGCTGCTCGCTGCTTCCTCTATCTGCACAACGCGGAATAGTAGGCACAATGATCAATGGGCGCTGACAGAATGGGCCCCGGTTCTGTTTGTTTTGAGAAAATAGATCATTTTCCGAACTGCACAGGTCAGCATCTCTGCAGCAATTGCGCCATCTGTCTGCTTGACGCGCACTACGTGTGCTGTTTTGGGATATAACCTCATTAAATATGCCATCTAGCGGTTTTTTTGGTGACAGCCACCGTGGCCCGTGCAGGGGCGGAACCACAACGCTGTGATGAGGAGGTCTGGAGAGGCAGGGCTGGAGAATAATCAGGCTTTGGCCATTTGATTGAGGGTGTGCTTAATATTCTACTTTATTGATGCCCAGAGGTGAATTTGAGGAACACTGCTGACTCTCCAAATGAATAGTTTGAAAGGTTAAAATAGACACGAAAAAGAGAACAGAGGGCACGATATATTTTTTTTTTGCCCTCTCAGGTCTTGGCATGAAGTGATGTTAAACACATGGTGGGATTAAACTGTCAGGGGTCCCTCGGAGATCAGAAAACCCTCCTGGGCCCAGGTTGACCCCTGTTATGAACCCTGTTGCCATGTTCCCAACAAGCACAGCGCAAGCAGCACGACACACACACAACAGCTTCTTTACTGCAGACCCAGAAAACAACCAGGGCTGGAAAGAAATCCGGTTTCTGAGTGTCCGTTTGAGCTAATATGAACAAACACATCTTTGGATTAGACATCATGTGAGCAGAGACTAAATTAGAGTCATAAAATTAGATTCTGACAAGAGGCCACAAGATGGCACAAAGATGTGTGATTAGGTAATAATTCAAGACCGGGCTGACATTATAATTCAGCAGTGAAAATTACCAAAGTCATTTTCTGTTAATCAAATGACCACAAACTGAGAGACAGTGAGCCTCATAAAATGAAAACCTGCAGCGTGACAGATCAATAGCGCTGCTAGTCAGATGTAATGCACGTCTTCGACTCTGGTAAATTTGCTTTTCTGGTCCCATTAGCAAGTGAGCTGAGCTTTGTCAAATGTCCCACTATAATTCAGCTTCATCACATTTTTTAAGGTACTTTGGCAGTATGAATGTCTAATAGCAGCCTAATTTGAGGACAGTAAGACATCTTTGCCGTGATTGTCACAATACTAGAGGCTGAGTTGACAAAAATGGCACATTTTCTAATCTATAAACCTGCCATGTGAGAATTCCAGCTATTATTAGTGAGCCTATCAATGAGTATTGGTGTGACAACTAAAGTTAGTCTGAAAAAAGATGTAAATAATCATCAGTCACTCAAATCCAATTTCATATACAGTATGTGTATAAAGAAACTAAATGTTAAATTCCTGTATAAAGGGATGCATGCAGCCTAATCTAAATGTTGCAAAGGCCATACAGAAATAAGAGATATACGTTGTAATAGAGGCGATCCTTCAAGCCACAATACCATCAGCCCTGCCCTCATCTACAGAACCGGTCTTATAATAGATAAAAAAGCATGTCTAAATTGACTTTAATGTTTGAGAAATAGGAGTCATCGGGATATGAACGTGCATTGTACCGACTGCCCATGACGCAGCCCTTCTTTACCACTAGAGGTCTCTGTTGGACCTCAAAACTGCACAATGCTGCATGTTTCCTCCTCTCTGCAGTGCACACAAGAGCCCAGAGTAAATGATGTGTGTGAGCCTCTGGGTGGATGTACATCATGCTATCAGAACTATACGTACCTCCAAACCTCTGGCAGTGTGTTTTATTTCTGAAATATGAAACTGACTCAGGTTAGAGGCTCTGATGATGCATGATATAGACTCTTTAAGGATTTTAATCACTCATCCCCTAAGGTTAAGGTACTGATGATTAATCTTTAGGTCATTTTCTGTTTTATATAGGGATTTTTGATTCACCTATGCTGCCAAAGAAGTTGCTTTTTGTACAGGAAAACATTCAAAACCAGAAGAATGTAAAATACACCTACATTTTACATTTAGCTCGGGATAACAACAGCATACCCTGCAGATCTACGCTCTGATGCCTTTCTGCAGACAGCCTGGGCAACAATAAAGTGTAGGAACTGCAGGTTCTTTGGCCCCGGTTAATCTGAGCGGCCCATCAGTCCCTGCAGCGCCGCAGCAAAGACTCCTGCCCTCGGTGAGAAACACTGAGCTTCCTGTGTTTGTGTGAAGTTTCCTACTCATGAAGTACTTCAGCACCTCATTGTGAGGCTTCATGCACATGACTCTGCTAGTACTTCACAATGATTAAAGACAAACATGCCAGCATGCATCATAAATTTCCCCGTGCTGCCCTAAGAGGTAGAGACACAATACTGTAGTCTCCTAAGGACAAGGCATTGTACAGTAGTGTGGTATTTATGTCCTTAATAATGAAAGGAGAAGTTTGAAAGAAAAATGGGATTAAGGTGAGAGGACAGAACGTGGAAGGAAGAGGGCAAAGATCAGAGATGACAATGGGGAAATAAGATGTAGTCTTCCAAGTATTTGTTTTATTAAAATCATGGAATTTAGCTCTCACTGGGAGAACCTCCCTGTCGGTGACGTGACATTAGTGTTTCTGGTAATCCTACGCCTGGGAAAGGTTTCACCCTTTTGGTCTTTTTATACCAATAACATTTTGAGCCATTGCAGGGGAAAGCAATTAAAATGCCTGCCAAGCTATTTCAGGGGTGCTAATGTTGCTGCTTGCCTTAGTTGGTCTTGCTGGGACACACTCTTTACATGCATGCCACACACATACAAATAGGCCAGGAAAGTGTGACAGCATCACCTACAGAGTGCCTCCGCTCTTGCTGCACCCAAGCAACAAAATGCTACCACGCTGACATGCTGCACAGTGGAAAATGCTTCTAAATTAACAAATCCATGATACCTGTTCCCCTCTACACCGTGAGAGTGAAATACTCATATACTTTGTTATTGTTTCATTTCTGACACTGAATTCTCCATATTCCCCAGAGGAGAATCAAATCTATCAACATTAGCAGCCATGGTCAGATTAGGTGTGTGATGATGGAGGATTTAGATAAGAGCCAGTGTGTGAGGCCAGCACTGAGCTCTCACACAGGGACGGCTCGTCTTAATGGGACCGGGGTCTTATCAGAGGAATCAGAAAGAGCTCCCTGAAGTTCACCTCAGTTTAATCGCGAGCTTTCGGATGACGATTATGTAGCAATGCACCCAGATGAAAGCACCGTTCAAGCTGGTTGAGCGAAGAAGTTGAGGAAACCGATGAAGAAGCATGTTATATTTTTATTCCATCCAGGGAGTTTTGATGAGTCAACAATTCAGTCTCTGAGGAAGAGCATGGGGAAATAATCTGCGCCGATCTTTGGGAAATATGCTTATTTGCTTTCTTGAGTCACATGAGAAGACTGATATTACTCTCATAATGTAGAGTAAATATGTAGCTGGAGCCAGCAGCGGCTTAGCTTAGCTTAGCACAAAGACTGGAAATAGGGGAAACTGCTAGCCTGTCTCTGTCCAAAGGTAACAAAATCCACCTACCAGCACCTCTGAAGCTCACAAAGTTGCAAAAAATATCTTTGTTGGTTTAATCCACGCAAAAACAAAGTGTACAAATGAGATGTTGGGGTTTTAAAGGGGGTTGTGAGCTGCACCCTGACTTCCTGGAGACTTGTCAGCGAGGTTGCCAGGCAACTAACTCCTGCAAGAAAGCGAATAAGCATGTTTCCTAAAATGTCGAGCTTTAAAAGGGCGATCATATTGAATAAGGGATGTGTCAAAAGTCTGCATGTTTGTGCCTGACACAGATAGATATGCTTATCCTGGTTGAGTGCTCTGTGGTCAAGAGGGCAGGGCTGGTTGCGGTCCACCGTTAGAGGAGGAGGGGGACAGGAGGCGTGGAGAGGTGGTGGGGTTTGCGGTCGTGGCCTGGGATTGATGACTCTGTTATAGGTCGTGGAGAAAGAGCCCACCGGCGTGCCACAGCCCCCCAACATCAAACATGCCGTATTATGTTGATCTATGGAGCTGGCCGGGCAGCACTTTCAACTGAGTCAGGCCAGGTCCATCAAAGGATTTATCTCTTCACAAGATTAAAGGGGGCCAAGGCGTCTGCCAAACAAAGGCTAACTCTGAGGGTCAGCCCAGGTCCTGAACTGAGAGATTTACACCGGGACAACCTTCAGATAGTAGTCAGACCCAGGAGAAGACATTTCAGGTCCTGTGACGTCTGCCTGAAATCTGACAGCCAGTAAATTCAGCTAGCAGTTAGCTCACATCATGATTGTCCACAATGATTGATAAATTATCCATACATATGATTAATTCTAAATAGCTCCGTATGTATGGATTGTTGAAAATGTTCAGCAGTATCATCTAACGCTATAAACACATTAGCACATACTTTCTGTCAGACCGTGAGGCAGGCAGGGTTAAAGTTATTCAAAACCTCCTTTATATTTCTGACATGTTCCTGGCATCCTTCAGGATTCCACAGTAATGACGAAATCACTTTTTGGGAACATTAGGTCGGTTATTTTTTTCTGATTTCCTTTGAAATAGTAAGATAGGATCTATAGTTGATGTTTCACGAGCAAATCTGAGCCACTTTCGTACAAATTCATGTCACATCCAGTGACTTGTTCCTGTTGCTTTGACCTTTGCACTCCTTGCTATTTGTCACTTGGTAATGTTTTTAGTGGAGGAATGCAGGCCTGTCTCACTGTTGCACTTACTGCAAGATGCTTTGGGTTATTTAACAGCTGAACATAGAAATGCATAGAATATCATGTGAATTACAATGTGAGAATTAATGATTAACCTTCTCATTTGACTGTAAATGGGCTTCCTCATCTCTCTTTTGTTCTTCTGCTGGCACGTTAGCCAAACGCAGACATGAAAAACAATTTGGCCGCAACTTCTTTTTTTTTTTTTTTGCAAGAATTTCCTTCTTTTGTTTTCCTTTAGACAAGTTTGCTCCTTTTAAGAGTATTAGCCAGTGTTTTTGGTAACATACTTTGCTGTTTTCATTCTGTCTCACAATGAAAACACTCATTTATATTCATTTGGAATTGAGTGGGTGAGAGACATAAAGTGGACCGGTGGCAAGATACAATCGGCTGCCGTAACTGGGACGGCGTGGGCTCTCGCACACAAATGTGGAGGTTTTAAACGAGCGAAGGCTTGGGCAAGAAAGGGGTGATGCATTTGCAGGAGTGTACCTTCACATACCTTGCAAGTTTATTTCACATGGGAATATTTGTCTCACTTATAAAATCTGTGGCTGAGAGTGTTGGGTGATGTTAATGGAGGAGCAAGATGAGGGGAAGAGAGGACTTTTATTTGAATTCTTCTGTTCTTCTAAAGCAGTCGATCCATAAAACCTATGAAGTAGAGGAGAAATGTGACCTGTGCTGACTTTTTTACACCTCATCATTAATAGAGCTACTACGCTGTTTTGATTGGCAGCCAGCACGCCATTGTGCAGCTCATAGATAACCGTGAGCATTATGAAAGACTGCAGCTGAGCTCTTTGCTTCATGCTAAAAGCGACAATATTGTGGAAACAAACTTTAGAGAGCAGAATTCATTTCTGCAGATTCTGAACTTTGTATTTACGCAGTGAGCAAATAACACAGTCTTTATTCTTTGTGTCTGTGTGTGTGTGTGGGTGTGTGTGTGTGTGTGTGTGTGCATGCGCGTAGGTGTGTGTTTCTGTCTGTTGACCTATCTGTGTTGCACATATCTGTATTAGCACGGAGTTGCTACGTGCTGCACCGACAAGCCTCGCCCATAGTGGGAGGAGAGTACAGGGCAGGGTCAACGCTGTGTGAGCCAGAAGAGACGCTGTGCCTGGCACCGCCACACACACACGCACACACACACACCTACAAACACTCACACACTAGACAGGCAACCTTGGGAATCACAGCCAAAGCAGAACAGAATGTACATTAAGGAGGTCGTCTCTCCTCCCCTCTTCTCCTTATTCTTCTCCCTGCACCTATCCTGGCTACATGGTGAGCCGGTTACAAAAAGTTCCCAAAAATCTCTGAACTGAAACTGGAGGGTGAATTCAGCTCTTCCTCATTTATGTTACTTCCTATTAGCTCCACAGTTGTGTCAGTGCAATCAGCGATGATTTCCCACCCTAAAAATGTGCCTCCGATAGCACTGGCTCCATTTCACCGACATGTTTGTTTCTCCACATCAAGAGCGTTTAAAGGTTGAAGAGCAGTGCGCCGTAATCAAGCCCTCGCCCTGCTGCTCCCTTCCTCCTTCAGTCGCTGTCAAACAGTTTTAGCGTTGGAGGTCACATGGCCTAACTTCGCCTTGTAAGCACCCATCGCATGGTTTTATCTTTGTGTTGAATATCCTGCTTTAACAATGCGCCCAATGAGTAGCAGATGAGGGGAGTTGTGTGTGTAAGGTTTATAGGTGTGCATGTGTCAGGGTTGGGTGTGCTGTCATGTAGGACTTGGAGGATCTACTGCAGGTCCCGGGATTTTAGAATTAGTACGGGGAGAATAGTGCTCTGTTTTATAGCCAAAATGTGAAACATTACCCTCAAAGGTAACTGACCCACATTGGGATCGCAGACAAGGAAGCTAAAAAGAAAGGTCAGTTTTGTGTTTATATGTCTGAAATGTTTATTAATGTAATTTATTCAGCTCTTTTTTTCTGCATTAAAGGATAATTTTGGATTATTACAGCTTAGGTTGTGCTTGTGTTTTGGACACTGTTCCTAATGGTAGTAACGACGCTGAACTAAAGGAACTCTGGGGTCTGGGAATGCAGTGGAATTGTAAGAAGATGCCAGACTGGGAGAGGAACAGGATCACACTGGTTTTGAGAGTATCAGCTACGTCCATATTGGACGATTCCGCAGCTCCAGCTTTCAGTGCCAGTGCAGCACGTAGTGTGTTCCTCATGTAGCAACCTTAATCATACCTTAACCATAGTTTATTTACTATGACAACAGTCTTTCTCTTATTTAAATCATGCAGCAGTTTCCATGTGCTTATACTGGAAAAAGCGAGATTGATCGCTGAACATGATGCTTGATTTGGCAGCACTGCTCACTACCTGCGCTCTTGCCTGGAGACATAATTGGGATTTCAACTAGAGGAGGAGGAGGAGAAAAACGAAGGTGAAGCGGAAAAGTATTGTGTAAATTGTCTGTTGTAGACATCCATCAGAGTCTTCAACTTCCTGGTTCAACTTTGACCTACCGGGCTCGCTGTAGCCACATAGATTTCCTGTGCATCAACTGATTACTACCAACATTTTGGAGGGAGCTTTCAGTTTCAGCTCTGAATAAAGTAATTAGATTGCTTGTGTAATTCCTGTCTGATCCAGACTACAATGTCACAGAGTTCCCAGAACTCACCAGTTATTTCGGCATGTACCGTACACTGTTATCAATACCAATAATATGAAGGCCAAAACTATGAAATTAAGATCCAAGACGTGTCCTGGTGGTCAAGTTGTTACGACGTATGCCATATAACAGCAATGTTGCTGTGCCATTGTTCCGATGGCCCACTATTCCAGTTCCCTGCACTATTTTATTTCTTAGACCTGCCTCTGACTGGCTCTGACCCTGACATCTTTTTCTAACCCTAACCAAGATACAAACACTAGCCAATCAGAGGGACATTCAGCAAGTCTTTGCAGACATTTGTCAGACTGTTGTCAGTAATGGGCCGTCTGAACAATGGGCAGTCCCTACTGCAACGTCTGTGGTTTCGGTTTAGGGACCCTTGTGACATATCACGCCCCTCTTTCTCCCTGTGTTTCCTGGCTGCATCTACACTGTCAAAAACAAAAATGCCAACCAAAAAAGCGACTTTTGCGTTCCTGGCATCGTTAAAGTGTTCCTGAGCAGAAAATCCCAGCCCTGTCTCGACTGCAAGCTCACCACCTTGTCCCGACGGCTCGGCATTGTCAACCACTTCTTGTTATGGATCCCGATTGCTGTTGATGAGAACGGGTTGAGGGAGAGAAGAGAAAACACAAGCAGCAGATTTCAGGCATTCTACAACGCATTAGGTCATGAGAATTGGAACTCGCGCTGTTTAAATGATGAAATGGCTCACCAAAGGGACCTCAGCCGAAGTCCACACAATTGGTCACCAAGAGGTCATCTCCATGCGAGAGAAGAGAAGGAATGATAAATACGCTCAGCTCGGCACAATTATTAAATTTCTCTGTTCTTTTTTTTTCTTCCCCGTCCTCTCCGCAGCAAATGAAGTTGTTCTGGAGGGCTGTTTAGGTTCGAACATGAGCTTTGTCTTCGTGTGGGAATGCGAATGTGACAGACGTGCAGAGAGCGACGAGGGCCAGAGAACAGAGGGGTCGCAGCCAGACATCGGAGCTATTTTTGTTTGTAGAAATTCAGAAGTGGTCCTGTTACCCTGGAGGCAGCTCGTGTTTTCCATATAGCTCAGCGACTTGGCAGGCCTCTACAGGGGCAGTTTCACATTGAGCCCCCTCCTGCCCCTCCCTGCCTCAAGCTCCTCTCTCCCCCCTGCTTCTCCCCCACCGTTCTCCCTTCCTCCCTCTATCCTCCCACCATCCTCCTCTCACCCCCGGCAGGAAAACGCTCGTGGCCCGCAATGGAGACAGCCTGACTGCGCAGGCGGCCCGGCAGATGCACTGGAGATAAGTTTGTGTGCGTAAGCTGGGCCGCGACCCTTGGCGGCAGGACATTGACCAGATCCTGTCAGTGAGAGGGCAAGAGCCGGCCTAGCACCTCTTCTGCTCGTTTGCTCGTATGCTGGCCCCCCCTCCCCATCCTACTGTCTCCGCGCCTGGCTTCCCCGGCAGCCCAGCAAGAGCCAGAGCTGACGACAGGCCCCCCTGGAGCCAAGACTTTCCTCTGGGATCCGAGACTCCAGCCCCGGTCTCCCCGACACCTCCTGTATGCACAGCAGAGGTGCCACAAACACACATTCACACTCAGTCAAAACTCCACCAAGCGCACAATAGGTCCCCAAGACAACTTCCCCTGTCCCACGGAAAGATAATGGATAGTGGTGTGCAGCAGGCTTTGTGACAGAGATGCCAAACAACTTATGAAAACACCATCCTTCATGCTACATCAGCACTTTTTGGTTTCTTTTGTCTGTGAAATGGTTTCGGAGGAAACACCTAGGCTGGAAATGCAAATGATTTGTCATGTGAGAGCGTAACTGGTGGCACCGAGTGGCGACTGTAAGAGAGAGCTGCTTAAGTTTTTGTGCAGTCAGGGTTTTTCCCCAGCAGGGATAGTATACAACAGGATTTCTTCCAGTCGCAAGTCATTAATTCAGAGTCAGTGAAGCTGAAAGAAAGGTTACTTCTGACAAAAAAGACACTGTTAGATCATAAAGTACAGAAATAAGGTCTGTCTGAATAAATGCTCCAACAAGGATGATTCTTTTTATATAGGCTATTACGCAGCGCTTTGCCTCACACATCCCAGAATGCCAAGCAGTACCAGTGATTTCCTGATTCCCTCTAAGTGCCTGGCCCTAAAGGACCATGGGCAGAGATGAAAGAGCTGGCACAACTTGAAATGTCACGGGGAAGTATTGACAATTTGGCTGCTTTGAAGTACAGATAATAGAGCTTTCACTAGTTTTTATCTCCTCCTGAGACTATATTTAACCCAGTGTGCGCTGGCCAGCATCTTTCAGATTTTGCCAGCAAACCAGTGGCCAGATCTCTGGAAATACAAATCACGTATAGTACACTTCAAAGGGCCAAACCAGTGGTTTTGCATGTTTCAGCCCAATACAAATACAGATATCTACTGGTTTCTATTAATTTCTGTACCATGTAAAAACATATTCGCATAACTCGTAACTCATAACAGCTTAATTTGTCAATCACAAGTTTATGTACAAGTTTCTTTAATGTAGACTTGATGCTCACTGTGGTAGATTATACAACATGACCAAACTCAAAGTCTTCTCCTTGATTTTCGGATTACACAAAAGTGAAACGAAACTATTTGAAACTTTAAGAATAAATACACCCAGAAACCCCCCAAAAAACTCAGAGCTAGCTAAAACTAAAAATAGCTAGTGTTTAGTGCTTATTCACAAAATGTCAGCATGCTAACATGCTAAACTAAGCTGTGTTAGCATTTAGCTCAAAGCACCACTCTGCCCAAGTGCCTACAGCCTCATAGAGCTGCTAGCATGGCTGGATTGACTAGAGCTGCAGAGTTGTTAACAACATGTAATCTGAAGTGGAGTCACTCATAGTGACAAACATAAATATCACCTAACTTTGCAGTTTCTTCAGCACTATGAATTTTTATGGGTTTGAATTATGGCCCACAGCATCACTGTTTTCACTGTCACTGCTCTCGTTAGCATCTTTCACAGCTGCAGCACTAGCTGTTTTTCAGCAAAAAAAAAGCTCTGAGAAACCCACTTTACACCTCGTGCCCAGCAAAAAACAGCAGACAGACACAGTGAACGACTACCTGGTCAACACAGTGGAGCATTTAAGAGCTAAAGAGCCGGATATTTCCCCCAGGAGTTAGTCCAAAGCTTAATGGAGACTGAATATTCGGTTTACATTCATCAAGTGGTTAAACCGGTACCAGAATAAATGCTAATGTCGCTTCGTATTGTGCAACGGTTTGCTAACAAGTTCAGCAAATAAACTTTATGAGGTGAGAACATGTCGATGTTGTGTTTATAGCTTGATGCGCTGCCCCCAAGTGGCCAAAAAATATATAAATTAACTTCAAAGACCAGAAGTGGATCTAAATGTTTTTCCTTAATCTCTAAGATTCAGTCTGTGAACATCTTCAGGTGAGGCTCTAGGTTTAAAGTATGTGATTACTGGATGCAGCTGTTAATAATAGTTTTCCCATTCTGATCTAAAATTCATTCATCTGCCCCTGTCTGTTACGCTGACCAAAGGTGCCTGTGACCCCAATCACAGTATGCTGCAGAAACATAAATCCATACCTCCTTCTGCCCTGAATCATAACCCACCACTAGAACTCATTTCTCACCAGACAAGGCGACTCCTCCACACAGAGCAATAAGAAGCTGAACCCAGCTACTCATAGCTGGGAGGTTAAACCTAGTTTGTCATCAGATTCCAGTGGGAGGGAGGGATGGAGATGTTGTGCAAAGAGCAACCAGGCCTGTTCACAGGCAGCATCTGACTCCTACTGACACCTCTTCTAGGAAATCTCATACGCAATTCCCTTTGAAGCCAGAGGTTTCTCGTATTTTCTTCTCCTCTTGTAGCTCAGTTTTCCAGAGAAAATTAATTGTGTGACAACTTTTATGCATCAGCTGCCTCCACCTAACTATTGGGAAAAAAATTAAGTTGTTTTTATCTTAATGGTGGGTAAAGCACGTGTGATTACACAACACCTTCTGTTCTTTGCCTGTAGCTCAGTGATGGCGGTCAACAAAAGGAAAACAATTGAAAACAGACCTGTCTTGCTCACATGCGACAGTTATCAAAAAATGGGTCATTTCCAGTATTAAGTATTGTTACACAACAAAAATGATGGTCTGCACAGGCCAGTGAGGTTTTATTTAAAATTTGCACAACAGTTCTCGCTGCTATCCTGAAAACCTGCCAGCTGTAGATACAGTTGTTATAACGCAAAAATGCACCTGTCCACCAGCTGATAAATGACCCCTGACCAACAAGGGTTTAAAAGCAAGTTCACCCAAGTTTACTGTTGTCTGTTGACTCTGGTGCCAGTCAAAACATGTAGTGACGTTGGCCAAAATTTGCTTATCACATCAGACAATATTATATCAGTCTGATAATGGTGCAACCCAGAGAAATGAGGTGCTGGGAGCAGAAATGAGTGTCACACGGCGTCCTCACAAGAGCTCTTCTGGTCAGAAGCATTATACCAAATCGATCACACCTGTGGGTGTGACTTCACCCTTTGCACACCCACACTCTCGCCTGCTTTCTACCAAGTCCATCCCTGGCACCTTTTTCCAGGTCACCTATGTGTGTCACACCAGTTGTGAAAGAATATGATTGGTCGAGGTCCTGTGTGTAGTCAGATTTATGTCTCCATGAGCGCCTGATCTGACACAGTGACCATCCCAAAGGACAAAAATGTTGTGTAGTCTGATCCCAGAATTAGAAACAGCTGACGTCAGCAGGGATTTGTGAGGCGGAAAATGATAGAAAAAAACGGGCGAGGAGCTCAACGGAGCAGCGTTCCAGCTATGGTCACACAGTGCTTCCAAGTTTCATATATCTTAAAGTTACATTTTTGGTGAGTTGCTTCTTGAACAAACATCACCATCATGCCCACTGCATCTCAACAAGTGCTACGTAGAGGTATGACGATCACGAGGGACTGCAAAGTCACGACAGAGCTCATGAGGTGTTGCGCTATAAATGAACAACGTCATGAAAGGCGTAATGCTGTGTACGGCCACACTCCCTGCTGCCTTCCTATGAATTTCCGGTTGCATTGCACAACACGTAAGAGAGGCTGTGATCCAGAGTAAATATTGTCCTAACATGAGTCACCCTCAGTCTCTTTGGTGCACTGGCGGTGCTGTGACTAAGACGAATGGCTTCATCATCAGTGTGGATTCTTAGTGTGATTATGGGAGTGTAGTAAATGCATTTTAAAGTCTGATGTCAAGATCAGACTGAGTCATGATCCAGATGATGCTCCATATAGTCTTCTTTTGAGGGATGAAGGGTCTTGTGTTGTACTTATAGTACAAGATTGTGTTTTGTGAGTGAGTATTTCCACTATATGTTACTTTACTTTGCTGTATCTCTACTTTCAAGTCAACATCTACCTAGCAGCTATAGATACTAATTACTTTACAAAAGATATTTTTCCCACAAAACGTACCTTATAAAATATGCAGTGTCATAGATTTAAATGCCCGTACCAGTGGGAGTGTGTGTGTTAGCTTGCTGTATTTATCACATATCAAATGCAGCTGAACATTTTGTAAGATTTTGGACATGTTTCCCAAACCGCTTTCAGCAGCTATTGATATATTACAAAAAACCCACTGGTAACATTTGAAACTCGCTGCAATCCATCACAGAGTGCCTCATGTCTGCATTCATTTTTGTGAAACTTACATTATTCGTGCACGATAATACAGTGTAGGTGCAGCTTGATTAGAAAAGTCTGCACTGCATCAACGTGCAACGATAATGTAGTTGATGAAAATGCAGACTTTGTGTAGCTCAGGTGCTAAATGTGGATATAAGTCCACATTTAAACATATGGGGCATAAATTGTGAGGAGCTAAAACCAGAAAAAATGCTGGTGTGGTTCCTAACGATATAAATCTGTATTAGCTCCGCCTCAAGATGTTTGAACATAAATTTCCTCCACTGCTGGTGGTCTGAATCAAGAAGAGCACTGATTATTGGGGGATTCACTGTCATTAATTGTTGCACATATCTTCCTGTGAGATGATATCCACTCTACTCTAGTTTGGTTTGTTTTGTGTTGCTGTCATAAAAATTAATGGTGCTTTTTAGGAGAAGTTGTTGCGCCATAACTCATGTACTTCAGTTTCAATTAGCATGTGAATGACCATGTTCTTGTGGGAGTGTCTTGTTACAATTAACGCCTAAAAGGCGCCATTCCTGAGCACGGCACTTGGCGATCGAGGGAATATGTTTTCTGTTCTGTAGGAGCTCGTCTTTCAGCATGAGCAAGTTTTGACCGAATATTACAAAAATGTTGGGTTACTTCCCAGATTAGATGATCAATGATGTTGAAGTTGTTTTTTCCCCCGAACTCTTCTCAGAGAGGAACATTAGTGTGACAGATGTGGCTGAGCTGTCCTCGGTTTCCCTGAAATACATCTTTATTTCATTTAGATTAAAGGTGACCATAAATGGTTGATAACCTCGAAACATGTAAGACTACAAGGCACCAGAACGTCGCAGCTTCAGTACAAACTTGCATTGTAGGTGAGGTGTTGTGCTGTGTGTACTAACAGGATGTTAGTTAGGTGGGGTGCGGCCAAGTATATATTTTTATATAATAATAATATATAATATATAATACTTAAATACAGCCATGTGGAACAGTTTGCTTGGGGGGGGGGGTAAGTATATATCTATGCAATTCATGGATGAAAAGACAGAAAGACAGAACGCTTGCAAAAAGGCATAAAATGATGCATGCATTAAATGAGCTGAGTCAAATAAAATCCAAATATCACATTGAATGCCCCATTTTATCACATAAATGGTACCAAACAGTTCCTCCCATTAACACCTTTGAGCCCAGCTAACATACAGTACATTATATGAGTCATTGTCCGACATAATGATGTTAAAGGCAGTTAGTAATGTAATATATTCCTATACTCTGCAGAGCGTGAAATAAACTTTCTCTTGTCGCTAGTTTTATATCCAGCTGCAATGAAATTCCAGGTCAAAAGTGAAAACAAGCAGAATATGCACACACAGTCCTGGCATTCAGCAGCCTTTCTGTCACAACTATACATCAACAGGGTCGACTGGCATCCACATCCGCTGACTAAACGCGGAGCAGGTAAGATATTGTTCTCTGCTGTTTACCTCACACACTGGCTGCCCTTTAATCTCTAATCCCCCTCTCAGCCCTCAGACAACACAGGCCAGCGGACCCATTGTATGGAATTCCACGTCGCTCTCTCAAGGTGTGTGATTAACCCCTACTGTACATAAGGGAAAATACCACATCAAAGGCCACCACAGAGGGTGTCTGCAGGTGACAGGTCGGCGGGAGGTGAGGGGTCGGTTGCAGGCTGGCGGGGATGGAGAGAACAATCAGAGAAGAAAGCTGGTTGGCTGAGTGGAGGACGAGGGCGAGAGGTTTTTCCTTACTATTCAGTCCCCACCCCTCCACCTCGGCTGAAATTATACCTAATAGTCCCAATGTGCCTGATGAAAAATGACCCCACAAATACTGCTGCTGCTCATTTTGCGATAAAGTAGACAAGACATATTCATCAAAGGATTGGCTGAGCAAACTGTGGCTGCGAGAGCGGCAACGATGTTGAGACGCTGTTCTTGTGAGTTATTTGTCTAACTTCCAGAGGAAAAAAAGCCTCCCTTACAGTATAACAGATACACACATTATATGTAAAGTATGTAAAGCGTATCCAATATCAATATAAATTGCTTGTGATGTTGAAAATGCAAGAATGCACAGACGCAAATGGTGTGTTTTTGTTCCCATAACTCTCCTGCATGTTTCACACAATAGCAGAAATGGTTTTGCTTCGTCTTGTCTGGTGTCTCCCCAAACTGCCTGTCATTACTCATTGTTTTCATCATTAGTTTCTTTTCATATTTGATTACTGTGCCTAATTTCAGGCTTACATGTTACATAGCTCTGATGGAAATTTAAACTCCAGTTTGCGAGACCCACATCTTAAAGGATAGTATATCACGACGTGGGTGTTATTTCTAAGGTGGACAAGGGAGTTCAGTGCTCTGCGACTTGAGAAAACATCCGCAAAATAAATTTCGCGGGGAGATTAAAAAATGACTAACATGTTTTGGTGATTACTCCTGTTGGTAAGGATGACACTTTAGTCTCCAAGTTAAAGATAAAGAGAAGTCATTAAGATTTAAAGCAAAAAAAAAAACCAAAAAAAAAAAAAAAGCTTATATTGGAATAGAAGCAAAGGTGGGCCATAAAACTATTTAAAAGTTCAGATGTAGTCGCATACACACAGTTTTCCTGCTCACATGAAGTGGTTTAGATAATCTGGCTGTGTTCCCAGATTTCAGCATCTTTAGCAAGTACAGCATTAGAATAATTAATTAAATGATGAATAAAACTGTCAAAATAAGATCCAAGCTGTAATCATACAATATCATCATTGAATCCTTGAACTCTGAAATGCTGCAGCAGCTGATATGGCTTTGAATGCTCTGTTTGCCATGTCAGTGCAGTGTTACAGCTCTCACTGTACTCCATGATCACTGAGCACGCCCCATCCACCGATGAAAAGTGAGATGCAGTAGGAAACCCAGGAAAAAGCTAATGAGTGATGATTTTGTCAAACATGCTGTATACTTTAAAGTGTTTTTGCATGCTTACCCAAACATGTGTCATTTAGTGCAGCATTATTCTACATGTTCTCACAACTCAAAAGTCCTGTTTTCCTGACATTAGTATGTTAATGATATGTTATACATCTCTTCAGAAAATGACTTTAATGCAATAAATAAATAGGACTTAAACTTAGGGTAGAATAACATGCATACTTTCCTAAATGCCTAACAAGGACACACAGGTATCTTAAAATTCATAGTAGAGTGATAGATGTATTTAGCAGGTGTTGGCACCCATGTGGAGTGAGGTTGTGAAGAAGTGATGTTACTCTGTATAAACAGAGTCAGCACACACACACACTCACACACACACTCAAACACACACACACTCACACCTTTCCCCACCAACAGAGATTTCGCCACAAGACCACACAAACTGTATTTACACCTTGCACTGCTTTGCATAAACACTGCTGCTATTAATTGAGCTCATGCTGTTTGCGTGCTACCCGGTGGGTTTTGGGGAACAAAGATATTTCAGATCCCTCCCTCTCCCCTTCCTCGGCCTCCTCCTCCTGCTGCACTAATTGAGTGATTCAGAACAGGGCTCAGACACGCCGCCCCTGCGACTCTATCTGACTGGGATATTATCGGAGTGGCTGTCAGACGAGGGTCCAGAGCGGCTTGAGAGGAATGCAGCTTACAACTGCGGGCCAGCAACAGACCCTCCACTGCAACTGCAGACCCTCAGTTCTCCCCCTCCTCACCCCCACCAACCACCTCAGGCCAATCAGTCAACAGGACCCCAGGGGCCATTTTCAAAAACAATCACTCTCTCTAAGTAGTCAAGAGGTGCCAGGGCTAATTATAAACAAACTATTGATGTTCTAGCGAAGGATTGTGCAGGACTGTGCCAGTGCAGTAAATGTTTGTGTGTGTGTGTGCATGTGTGCGTGTGTGTTAGGGTCACAGGAAGGTTCTGCTTGACAGAGCGTTCAATTGGCCATTTAACAGACCTCACCCGAAGTGAACGCTCCATGAAGATGGCTACAGACTCCGAATGACAAGTGCTTGGGTTCCTCCGAAACAAATAGCACAAACACAAAGCAAAGAATTTAAATGCACTGCTATACACTGACGTCATTGCAAGTTTGTGTCAAATATGGAAATTATTATACAGAATAAACTTTTAGAAATGCCAGGGACATTATGCAAATATACATCAATATATTCATTTAACTTAGTTGTCATTTTAGCTGTGTAAAATACCCACAGTCTGCAGCCGTGTTAGCGGCTCTGTGAAGCTGTGCTTAGTCGCAATGGTGCTTTGAGCTAAATGCTAGTGCTAGCACGCCAACATGTTCACAATTCTAACATGCTGATATTTAGCTGGTTTCATGTTTAGTGTGCCGTCTTAGTTAAGCATGTTCACATGATAACATTTGATGATGATCATTGATGATTGCTAGCAGGAAACACAAAGGACGGCTGAGGCTGTCATGAACGAAAATCTTGGACAGATAGATGATGGTGGCACCGGATGGTAAGTTAAGGTTTATTTATACTAAATGGAATCATGAATGGCTGCCAGATTTCATTGTAATCTATTGAATATTTGCGGATGTATTTCACTAAAAACCACATATATCAACCTCATGGTGGCAATAGAGGAGAAGTTAGGGGATCACCAAAGTCAGTAGGATTCATCCTCTGGGGATCGTGAATATCTGTGCAAAATTTCATTTCAATCCATCCAATAGTTGTTCAGATATTTCAGTCTGGAGTGATGGACTGACCGACTGAGAGACAGAGACACAGACAGAACAGTGCAGCTCGCGAGTCTGAGCAGTTATATAAAGAATGTAAAAATGACTGCTTTAAACCGAAAGCTCAGTCTCAGGTCATTAACTTCAGAGTGACACCCAGTGAATCTGGTTTCACCGCTGAGTGTTGCCCACTTTAAAATAATGTACTTAGGCCTAAATCATGCGATAAGGGCGCTTGCTGCTGGTCTGTGCTGTGTGACGGAGACAGAGAGCAGAGTGACAGACGCTCTGCAGAGCCAGAGTTCCATCCTCCTCCGGTTAAAACAACAGCCTTTTCCTCGGAGCTATCGCACTATGACACATGGTCTGATCCAAGAGAGTCATATTTATTTTGGTATGGGCTGCATTTCTTTCCTTTAAGTAATGAATTAAGAAAACAGAGGGCCTGGCGCTGGGATGTGGAGATGTGTGGGAGAGAGCTGCGTGCGCTGTCTCACTGCAAACCGGAAAGGAATGGAGGTGGGCGCTAGGTATCCAAGGATAGGAGCGTTCCCCTCACCCCTTTCACCCTCCTTTCATTTCTCGACCCCGCAACCTTTCTCTTTGGTGAAGTCATGTTTTCGGCCGGCCGTCCCAGAGAGACAGCCAAACTTGGGAGGACTGGATGAAGTGGGAGACGGAGAGCAGTGGAGTTCGAGGGAGTAGGGGGGACGTCTTGAGAGCAGTCTAAAACACTTAATGGCAGAAAGAAGACAGCAACTGTGTGCCTGTACATGATACTACTAAATGAATTGTGCGCGGGTTTGTGTGTGTCGTTATGAATGTTTTGCATATCAGTTAAGGTTGGTTACAGGTCAGCCAAAGAGGTTCAGGAACAGCTCCCTCCCCTGCACACCCTTGACAGGACACCTTCTGCAGAAGGGTTAAACAAATGTTAGTGATGTGATAACCAGCCTGTTTATTGTGGGGGCCTCCTGCAGGACAGCTCGTAGGCCTGCTTGGATTTCCTCTTTGATGATGTCATACCAGATCCCTTTCTTTCCACCTGTTCTTATGTAGGACTTGAAGAATTGTGCTCAATAAATGAAACATCAGCACAAATGTTCTTCAGTGTAGGTGTCGGCTATTGTGACTGAAACCTGAGTGTCCAGCTTTGCAGAAATACATTGTGACAGTATGACTATAACTCAATAGGCCTGTATCCTCTTAGACTCGCCAAATATGTCATAAACAAGCAGGACGGTCTCCTCTGTGTTAAATTAAAAAATTACAAGAATGTTTGCTTTTTCTTTGGAATCCGCAGAATTACAGGAATTCAGCCACTTCAGGAACAATGTGAAACCAAGCTGCGACGTACAGTATTCTGTCCCCGCTGTATTATATTACAGCTGCCAACTCTGAACTCACTGAAATAATCAACTGGCAGTAATGAAAAGCAAACAAAAACAAAACTCCATGAGCTGGGGCTTACTCCAGAAACTAGACTTAGTGAAAAGACTGAAACATGGATGTAGTTTCTGTGACGTCACCCATAGGTCTCTGAAGATTGTGAAAAACCCAGTGACAGCTGTCAGTGGCCATGCCCATTACTGTGCATAACTTTAAGCCTTCAAAAAACGTTTAATAAGTGAGTTTTATAAAAATGCATCCCTCCTACAGTTGTAAAGTTAGGCATTCTATTATGGGGGTCTGTGGGGACTGACATGCTTTTGGAGCCACCCTCAAGTGGCCATTCAAGGAACTGCAGTTATTGGCACTTCCACACTGGTGGGTCACGTCATGAAAACTTGAATTTGCCATTTTGGGGTTAATCAACAGAGTTCAGTTTCTCTGAAAGCATGATTTTATGTTTTAGGTCAGTAAGCCTACAGGTTACCATGCAACATGCACTCACAACCAAGAAATCAATGTAGTTTAACACTGCAGCACTGTGGTATCACAAAATACAAGGCTTATACAAACCATAAAAAGTGTCCTGAATTTAGAACATCTACATGATTTCTCATTTGTGACAGAACAAATGAAACAGACCAAACCAGCACTGTGCATCAGTAGGTTACATGGCCATATAGGTGGACCAACTGGGTCAACCTGCTGAACTTGGAATGAGTTCTGCACTTGTGGTTACATGTTAGAGTAATATAACTTTTATTGGCTGCCTTTGTTTATACATGCACATATCTTTTTATAGTTGTGCTAAGAGTGAACGTCTAAGGTTCATATTTCCTGAGGCTTAAAAGGACTCTTTTATCAAAAGATTCAAGGGCTCTCAGTTGAAAGCACGATCTCTACAATGATGTCGATGAGTATTTCTACGTGCTTTACAAAACCCAGCTGGACTTGCTTGAGGCTCTAGAAGACATTTGCCCTCTCATCCAAGAGCCTTCTTCATTTCTAACTGACTGGTGGGGAGTCCCAGGCATTAATCCTCTTGCAGTTGACCCACCCAGCTATCATATGAGTCTTTGGGGTCACATGAATCTCGGTGTGAACGGCTGCCTGTGGAGGGATCTCAGGACTGCATTGTAAGTGGTGCTTCATTGATGGTCAGCTTTCGGTCTTCTCTGTCCAAAATGTACATATTCGGAGGCCTACGACACCACTTACCAGCCACTTAATGTAGACTACCAAATAAGTTAAATTCACATCATGACCCACTCTTTAACACCCATTGACACCATGACTCATGTGATCCTAACGACTCACATGATGGCTGGATGGGTCAATGATGCCGGAAGAGGATCAATGCCTGCGAAACATCTTCTAGAACATCAAGCAAGTCCAGTTGGCTTTGCAAAGCACCTAGAAGCACCATGACCTTGATGAATGAGACTCTTCACAGACATGCTGATGAGTCGACTATAATGTTATGGTAACCTATAGTTATATATGTTAGTAGCCACATCTGTGAAAAGACCACACGTGTGGTTAAAACAAAATAGGCAATGTTATTAGTATATTATATATTATTAATAGCAATATTTTATGAACTTTACAACTTTTTCCTTTTATTTTACAGACTTTATGATGTCAATGTCTATTTCATGTCAAAATGTAAAATTATGAAGAGTTTACTTGCATGTGTATACTGGTCCTTGTCATTTATTAGGACACAACATCATACAGTAGACTTTAATAATGTTGTACAGAGGAAAGCATTACACTGAAATTCACACTCATCAAATACATCCCCTTGACATCACTTTTTAAGGCATTGGGTGCCTTAAAAACCTAATCCCTATACACTGTCTGGTTCACAACATCTTGTTGCACTTTCAAAATAAATCTTGCTGAGAACAATATGTATAAGTATGTGGTTAACGTTGTGAAATGCTCAAACTATGGTTGGGTTTAGCCACCAAAAACTATTTGGATAAGTTTAGGAAAAGTTAAAAATTTGGTTGAAATAAAGACGTTTGTTACGTTTATTTCCAACGTACATTAAGTTACGTACGTTACTTCAGCTACCATAAAAATCAACCTTCACTTTTGGTTTCACGTGAAACATTAACCCACGTCACCTGGGTGAAATACCTGTGCTTCTCCCATCCAACCACCCCACCTTCCTCCATATGTGGACTTTATGCTACGTCCTTTGACACGTTTGGGAGTGAGAGCGGTCGTCTGTTCATACGTCAGTGAATCCATTTAAAAAAGCACTGAGAAGGTGTCATAGTGAAGTGTTTATCCTCAACAAATATCTTACTTCCTGACATGACAGCCAATCATATTTATATGCGCGCGTGTGTGTAGTACATTTTGATACTGTTCTAGAGTACACACTCATAGTAGAATCATCTACAACCTCAATGATCTGACACAAAGATACCACAGCAGCGAACAATAGATGGTATTCACCTCCATACATAGCTGATGAAAGAATTTGACTTCCCACTGTGCTCTATTCTTAAATTAGGCCAAACACCAGATTTTTCTAAAGAAACATTCCACATAAATTCCCCCTTTTAAAATGTTCCAGCCCTGGTATTGCGTCCACGTCCGTCTTCACTTTCTCCTCCTTTTTCCTGTTTCCCAGTAAAAAAACACAGAGGGTGAGGCCTGGAGGTGAGTTTCGGTTCAAAGTTGAAAAGGGCACCACTGAAAAGCTGGCAGGTGTTCAACAAGTTTGGCGCATTTATGATAACAGTCAAGTTGACTTGGTGCTCTTGATCACTGGCTCTGGTTTTAGCGTAGCTGGGAAAATAAAGGCACAGAGAGATATGAAGTGTGTCTGCTGTCAAGGTCACTTTGTAAGTTTGTGTCCAGACTCCTTTACTCCTTTACAACAACAACACAGTGAAGCTGCAGCTAACTGCGCAATATCCGTGCATGGACTGTGGCCGGCCAGTTGAATTGTGCAGTGTAAGTGAAAGCTTGACCTCATAAATGCTTAGTGTTAATACTGCATGAATTCACTGGAATTTTGTTTTTATAAATGAGGACAGGAAAGGGTAACAGTGGAGGCATAAATCAGGGATTTTTTTTCCCTCTCTCCTCCAAATAAGTGACTGCATGAGTGTAATAATAAACATCTCAGGCTGAGATTGATGTTGGATGGGCCTGACTGAGGGCACGTAGTTGCTAATGTGTTCGCAGGCTGTGCCCATGTTGAGCACCAACCCTCCTCACAATTCCCACATTATTCGGGGGCAAAGCAGGAAGAAATGACAGACATAATTTCCCTGTGATCAAACAATGTTGGTTTGTACATTAACACGGCCGATGCAATCTGTACCGGGCGCAAAATAATTGAATGTGCTGAAATTGGGAACTATTTTGAGGTATTTCCTCTCTTTAGAGCAGCGGGGCAGATTGGCTTAATTAAGGAGGGAAAAACAGGAAGTTTTAAAGTCACGTCTATAATTAATTGGTCGCCTGAGCCAAAGGGTCTGCCTGGTCAGGGGAGCATAAGGAAGCAGCTCTGTTGTTGTGCTCAGTCACTGGGTTCACATAATACTTAATGCAATCTATGCTACTATGGATGTTTTCAAAAGGAAAACTACAGTGTAGTACAACTTAGGTTTTTTTTTTTGTACCTTCAGCCACCAGTACTATCAGTTTAAAGTAATCACTGACATCCTGGAATGAAGCTTATAGTTTTGCATGATTAGCCACCACTTAGGAGGTAAAACTGATAAACTGGTAAATGTGAGTGTAGCGTCACTAACCATCCCTAATTGCACAGGAAAACAGTGAGTGTGCATAAGTATGGCAAATATGGCAGATTAATGCTGAAGAGCGAAGTAAGGCTGTAACCTCTGGAGACTCTCAATGGACCGCTACAACTTGAAAGGCAAATGTCTAATGACCGGTGAAAACATGCAAAGGCTAGTTTTCGGTAGCCTTGCTAGCTTGAGGTACAGGGTTTCCTGGGCAAAGTGACTTCCTTTGTCCAGTGCGGTATGCATGCTTGGTTAGCACCTATGCAATTTTTGCTCAAACTTCACGCCATTGCACTTTATCTTATCCAGTCCTATGATAATGCAACTTTTTGTAGACTTTATTATCAGGGTGTTATGTGTGTACAGTCATTGTTTACCTGCGCTCTGCTGCAAGTCGAATTTCCCCCAGCAGGACAATAAAGAACTGAACTGAACTGAACTTGTACTGCAAGAAGTTAATCAGCTGGAGAAAAACATAACACTTCCCTAAAAAATCTAACTGCTGAGATTCGCTGTTCTTTGGCCTCTATTTATTTTTGACAAGCAGCAACTTATCAGCGATTCCGATATGATCAATGCAAAAATGTTAAAATGTAAAAACAAGTTATTAGGGAAGCAAACCTGTGAAAGGTCAGCCTCCCTCCAAAATATATGCCCCTCATGATGAATCAAGCAAGCAGATTTTAAAGACTTTTCTGTATTACGGCTCTGGTTTCACTGAATTTTCCCTCACATTCTTAAATGTGTTGGTCTGCTGCCCAGCAAATACTTCCACCGACTCAGAACGTCTCGCTGAAAAAACACCAGATAATGAAGAGGAAACAGCTGAGTGCTATTGCAGCAGAAAGACAAAAAAACTGCATTCTCAAACATCAATTTCAACCGAAAAGTTTTGAGATCTCAACAACCACTTTGGTGAATACGATGATATCATCACAGACGGCTGAAGCTCCGAAACCCAAGTTATGAAAAGTTTTCTTTTACGATTTTTGGCTCTAGGAATTTGAAACAGAACACAACGTTTTTGGAAATTGGTAAAAACGTGGTTAAAAAATCGCAAAAATCTGACTACAGCGGCTGGCGAGATTTTAATGAGCGGCTGTCTCTTCTGTTTGGGGGCCTGCCATGCGTCAGCCTGTTATTTATTTTAGATGCTCATTTGGTTATCAGGAGTTTTCATAAGAGGTCTCAGTAGAGAGAGACGCCCTATCAGCAGGCAAGTGAGGAGCCTCGCTGGTCTCCTCTGTCAGGCTGCTGCATCCTGCAATTTATCCCCCGTCTTCACTGTGTGGCTGTGCTGCTATCTTGAGCTCTAGATGTAAATTTATTACATTTCAAGACTTCAGTGAGCCAAATGGTGTTTACACAAGCATACCTCGTTCTGAAGTCCTAAAGTCTGAGACACAGCATTGCATTCTGGGTAGGAGGAGTTGGTAAAATCCCACCAAATTTTATAGCCCTCAGTTGACCCAAATGACTAAAGCTATCCATGCAGATTCTCCAGAAGCCGGGAGATTTTGAGCTAAACAAGTGATACCAGTCAGGACGGCATTGTTTCTCCGTCACTTCTTCATCCAAATCAAACACAGGCACACGAACATGAGCACACAGCATGCAGTACCCCACGGAGCATGGAAATCACCAGTCTCTGACTCACTTTATTGTTTTGTCCCTGTCACACCAGAAAAATAACTATCATGGCAGCAATTAGGAAAAATGTATTCCACTCCACCTATTTTCACTTAATCATTGTTTTATATTTCTCATCTGTCTAAAAAGTGAAAGTGAATCCAGTTTTTTGTCTGCTCGTCCTTTCACAGTCATGATTGACTTCTGCTCATACATCACAGGGAGAGAATTTGCTCTCCCCGTCGAGACAATGATTAGCATATTGCTTGTTGACATATGTTTAATTGATTAAAACAGGCCTGCTGTGATTTCACTGTGTTTTGTTTTTAAAGGCCAGGCTTCTGACAGAAATACTCCGGGAAGTATTGCATTTGGCGGCGAGCTCGGGTTCCCATACACGAGAGCGCTGAACTTAATTCAAAACGCCTTGGACACAAGGCTGACTGTCGGGCTAGTAGGAGAGGAGAGATAGCCGTAACCTTGCATTGAACTCCCAAGAATCTCAGTGTACTCCTTGGATCGCGGCAGCAGAAAATACTTACACGAGTTACATGATTTAGTGGCTGAGTTTCAAAGCCCAG
The DNA here is from genome assembly GCF_017976325.1 of Chelmon rostratus. Taxonomy (NCBI): domain Eukaryota; kingdom Metazoa; phylum Chordata; class Actinopteri; order Chaetodontiformes; family Chaetodontidae; genus Chelmon; species Chelmon rostratus. The sequence continues at coordinate 17,229,363 of NC_055669.1, read as the reverse complement.
ACCCCTTTAGGCAAGAAGGCTTGGTAATGAAATAACTTCTCCATTAGAGAGTAACAGTTGCTTGACAAAACTGGCATTGCATTGCATAGAAATAGGAATAGATTTGATAGTCAAATTGTGCCAGGCTTGTTCCGTGCTTTACATAGTTGCAGCAAATGCGCACAGCATGAAAAGAAACGTTTCTGCCGTTGAGAGGGAGTTCACTGAAGCGTTGGCCAGTGAGGAGATCAGGGTAGCAACATGATTCAAGGTCACAATATCAGCCCCTTTTTTGGTGTGATGTTGGATGTCCATGTATTATTATTTTTAGGTATCATTTTCCATTTTAAACTTCCTGTAATTCATCATGTATCATGTTTCTGCCAACTACAGTGACTTAATAATAATAATAATCCTTTATTCATGAAGTCTTCATATGAATCAGTTTTCGCTAGCACTTTCTCTAGCACCAGCAGATAAACACAGCATCAAAACAACATATCTCAGTGACTCGTGGATGGATTGCCATGTGGTTTAGTTCAGACTTTTCCTCTAGCACCACAATCATTTGTGGTATGGTGAAAAATTTCAACAGCTATTGGATGGATGGATTCATATCCTCCTCAAGATGAACTTTGGTGGTCCTCTTCAGCTGTACTCTGTGCTTAGCACTAATTAGCAAAAGTTAGCTAAAATGCTAAACTAAGATGGAGAGCATGGTAAACGTTACCTGCGAAACACCTGCGGGTTAGCATAGTCATTGTGAGTGTGCTAGCATGCTGAAGTTAAAATCTTACTCAAAGGTGAACTGCTTCACAGAGGTGCTAGCATGACTGTTAGTCTTGTAAATAAACAGAAAAAAGCAATGAGGGGTTAGCATGAGCGGCTTTCGCTGAGTCAACACACAATACACAAAACAGCACCACCTAGTCACGGAAAAGAGATGTCTGGGAGGTGTAGCAGGAACATCTCCCATGACTAAAACAGCCTTACCTTGTGCCCATCAGAGCATTTATTCCAAGGCATCACCTTTTTAGCTTCTGTGAAAAGTCAATTGGATCTAAATTAGCATATCACAGAGTAACCGCTAACAGCTGCTCACAGTACTATGCTGTAGCTTTCTTAGGCAGTAGCTGCTAGCTGCTGTTAGCTAGCTAGCTCAGTTAGCCGTGCAGCTAGTGGGCCTGTTAGCTCACTGAGTCTGCCTCGACCGAGCGCTCGGAGCACCAGGGGGATTGTTGGTGTTTACCCTGCGGCCAACAGAACGGGGCTCAGCAGCCCCCCAGCGAACACGGTCAGATCAAGACTGAAAGCAGCCTCAGAGAAAGATGGAGGCCAGTTTGATGGCAGGGAAAACAGCGCCATGGTGATTTACAGCCGAGAAGGTTGGTCGTTACCAGCGTGGAAAAGCAGAAGAGCCAGAATATTTTTAAAAACACTCTGAGAACCAAAACAGAGTCTGTGATTGCTGTAACAGTTGGAAGATGAGATGGTTTTGGTGAGTTTTATTTAGTTTCTGTTGAGTTTGTATGAAGTGTGCTTTACGGTGAGTTAACTTGGCAATTAAGCTCTGCTTGTTCGGTAAATTGTATTTTTCTGTTTAATATATCCTCTCTTGACATTTTGTGAGCTTATTTTGTTTATTTATTAGCCTAGAAAAACCAAAAGGACTTGCGAAACGTAGCAAACTCACATGCATATCCCAACTGGAACTAACTCTGTTTTCTGCTCTCTGCCCTCTATCAAAAAAAGAAAAGTCTACAACTCTCCTTTGCAATAACCTTGTGTTTGTGTGTGCCGAGTGAGCAAGTTTGGCACACTATTCATAGCAGAGTTCCCAGATGCGTGCACCTTTAGGAGGAACAGCAGATTGAACAAACACAAAACGTGACCAGGGCTAGGCCAGACATTTAAGACCAACATTTTCATTTGTCTTGAATGTTTGCATATCAGAGTAGAGCTTTATTGACTCTGCCTACAGTGCCAGACGCTATAATTTTTCACATAGAGAAATGTTTTTTCCCCAATACGCATGTATGTATTATTCCTCTGCAGCATCTGCAGCGTAAATGTTTAATAAGGGGTGGGGGACATAGGGGCCACAGAAATTCTATCAACCGCAGGACAGGTGTTTAAAAAAACATGTGGGTCTCAAATCAGCCTAGATGCAGCCTGCAGCCTGGATTACTATCACACTTCATTTCTGGACCTCTACATTAGGTGAAGAAAAGGGTGAGGAATGCTTTGTGTCACATTGGAAAAACATTTAAAAAAAGAGAAGATGCCAACCAGGGATAAAATTATACTGCTCCGTGTTATATTTTAAGTTGTATTGTTCCTTAATTACACATTAGAGAAGGCAACAGGTGCTGTAGAGATGGAAAATATGTATAAAAGCTGCATGTATGTGTGCCAGTAAGTCATAATATGTCATGGTATCATGCATATGCATATGAAAATAAACAGACAGGAATGTCTGTATAGCTAAGTCAGCAAATTACCTTATTAAGTATCACGTATAGACAATTACATGACAAATCCACGTGAAATTCAGTTGCTACAAGGTATATTACTGAGTCATGGTGCCGTATGACTTGCAACAACTCACTATCAAGAGAGCCAAAATTGGGCAGTTATTAAATGTACATTATATATCCATCATTATAAACAGACAGTATTTCTGCAAATCACCAGAACAGAGTTTAACAAAGGTAGCGTCCTCGCAGTGATGTGCTCCATGATAGCTTTTTAGGTGTTAACTCGAGTAGCTTGTGATTCACTTTCGGGTTAAAGGGCTGTCAGTCGTCAGGGAGCTTTTCCTTTTTCATCATAACAAAGCTCTTTCCTTTGGTCGTTCGGCCTTTAGTTACACCTCCTCCCATTAGCTCAAATTCCTGATAACTTAATGGCGTTCCTTACATCACACACTCGGCGTGTCCCACCCTCTGATTTTCACTCTTCTCCACCAGAAGTGTCATTCGTTCCGACGCTCAGCCCTCCCCCAGCACACTCCCACTGTTTCTGTAATAAGTAACACTGTCTATATATAGTGATGTGATGTAATTCCTTCATGAAGCAGAACATTTCACTGTTTTTAACAGTGAAATGCAGCAGCAGCGTCCTTGCTGCTGTTGTATAATTAGCGATAGAGGAGTTTCTCCTCATTACTTATTTTCTTGTGAACCTTCCCCTTTAGTGTGACAAGCTTCCTGTGAGTAAGATTGTGAGGGTTTATGACAGGGGTGTAGGAGGCACCTTTATTCTTTCCTACACAGTCATGGGTATGTTTGCTAACTGAGAAGGCAAAATGCTCTGTGGACATAGCTTTGAAAGCACAGTTTGGCTTTCTATGAATCTGACAAGGCGAATAAATCACAGAATAATAATCCAGAACAATAAATGCTTTAAATACACAAGATGAAAAGACTCCACAAACAAGACAGCCACCATGTTTTTAAGTGTTTTTTTTTTTCTCTCTCCCAGAATGTGCCGGCGTGTCTGTCGAGGAAACCCAAAAGGGCTGAGTCAGAGATCCCATCTCTTCCGGAGGCAGGGCCAGCAGCGCTGTCCTTTGAAAGGCAACATGGAAAGATCAACGGGCATCTCCTGAGGGAGCCATGGGCCACACTGTGCTGCTGCCCCGATGGCCAAACAGCCCTGGGGCCCATAGTCTGCTGCTGCTGCTGCTGCTGCTCCTGCTGCTGGGTTAGCCTGCTCTGTTTACTTTGGGAGGACTTTCAACCCTGCACTGCCATAAGATCGCTGTGTTCTCCCTCTTTGTCTGACATGTATCTCAAACATGCTCTCTCTTTTCCCCTCTTTCCAGCTTTTAATCGTCCCTTTGGACAGCATTCCCACCAAAGCTGCAACTCAGTGACAAGCATCATTCACAATTACCTTCCATCGCAGTGCAGATAATAACTGTAAGCTTGCCGCTTGCATCGCTTTATGTGAACGTGGCTGTTGATGTGACCCTCAGCTCTGCGAACATCTATCCAGATGAGAGCGCAGGGAGGCTTTCTGCACTGTTGTGTTTATATTTCCTCCCTCGCAGCACCATGGATACAGTGCCAAGGTAGGACCACCTCATAAATTCACAAAGCTATAAATATTTGCTCGTGTTTTGAGTTCAAAACCAGTTTGCATTTACATATCTAAAGGTGCTTTTGTAATTTATCTGCGTGGAAGCTCAAGGACTTAATGCCCGGTGGTCTCTGTGTGCAAACTGGGTTGTATATAACACCCAGCAGCAAATGAACACATGCCAAACGTCTCCATTTGCCAATTACAGCCACACTCGACACTCGTAACACTAATAATGAAAAAAATAAAACTTTATGATGGCTTCTTGGCTTAAACAAATGTCAATGGCTGCATCATTCTAATAAAACGTCACAAAGTTTGATCTTTTGCAAAAGAAAGAAAAAGGAGGGCTGTGGATGTGGCCGTTGTGCAGTGTAGCACATTCCTCCACACTCAATAAACTCAGCTAAATCAATATGTCAGAGAGCAGACAGATAACACTAAGCTCAGACATAAATCTTAACCATCTCTAAAATCTTTTCATGTGGTATTACTCACAGGCCATATTCGCTTAAGTACAGTAAACATTGTGACAGGTACTTTGAGCTGCTGGTTCAAGAGGACACAGGAAAGTGGATTGTGCTTTGAGCCTTCGGGGGCCAGAAGAAAAGGGAAATTCTGAAGTAAAAAAAGCTGTCCGGAAGAATAAAGGCTTGTTTTAATGAAACGTAAGCAGAGTGTGGAGGCAAAACTGGAAACTGAAGTCTGCTTGCATATTTTTTTGTTTTGAGATTCAGGTTTTGAAGCATTTAGGTTGGATTTCTGAAAGTGAAGAGCAATTTCTCTTTTTTTTTTCGTAAGAAGTCTTTGCCTTGCATTAGCTGATTGATTTTTTTCTCCCCCTTCATGTTCGTCCCTCCTAATCATGAAAACATCTGAGAAAAGATTCAGTTTTAGTTCAGCTGGGGAGAAATGGGGAGTTAAGGCACGGCTGTGATTGCCTCATACAAAAGTATGCAATATTAATATTATGCAAGAACACGGTTCTTTCCACCACTTGAACACACTGATTCCTTTAAAACAAAGGGTGACTGTAAATCCATTTGCATCACCAGAACAATTTATTGGACTGAATTTAAATAAAAATAATTTCTTAGAAAATAAAACAACAGCAAAAGAAATGATGCTAAAATAAACATGATGTTTCAAAAATAAATAAATCCAGAAGAATGAATGACATGTTTTTGTTTTTGTTTTTTTTTGTGATGAAGCAAAAGTGAAAGAAAAAAATTAAAATAAAAATAAGAAATAACCATCTTTACGCCAAGTTTCACATGTAACTCATCAGATGTCATTCAGGTTTAAATCGTCCCACGATTGTTTTGTGGGCTGAAATGTTTTTTTAAGACACCGTCCACGCCACTGCTGGAGGACATGGAGATGAACTGTGAGAGAAATCAAACATAACTGCTCAAACTTTGATTCTGCCTGCCACCTGTGCAGCTGTTTTTACCACAAAGGGTGTGAATCTTAATTAACATATTGCATTGTAATCTAAACTGTTTCTTTTATTTCCTTCTTCAGCCGTCCACTTTAATACCTGGGCCATTACACTCCTCACATCAGAGTCATCAAAGTAACATGAATTTGCTCAGAGGTGTCCTCACTCTCCGCTTTGGTCTGATTTTGGTATGAAATGATGCAACAGCACTTGCTTTGTGAATGGTACACAGTTTATAGTGAGTCAGGTAGTGCAGCCGACAGTCTTCTTCTGCAGTTTATGTCTTGTAACATAAAGGTCAGTGGGTCCACAGCTATTCTGGGTGCGCTTTGTTCAAACAAGCCATCCAACTGCTTTACATGTAAAAGTGTTTTTGCAGCTCTGCTTTGAGAAAAGTACCTTAATGCTAACCAACAGCTGACAACATTCACAAATCAGTGTCAAAAATTACTCTGAAAGAGTTGATTATTTCTCAGTAAATAATTAAACAAAACCACTAGATGAAATATACCCTGTTTAAACCAAACTAGTTTCAGTCAAATACAGTAAGAGCTTTCAGTGGAAAACATGTGCAGATTCAACACTACTGCACTACAAAAACAACCAGAAAAAAACATTAGAAAAGAAGACATCAGAATGGTTTAACTTCTACTCTATATTGATATTCTTTATTAACAATCATAGCCATGTTTTCAACAATGGAAGATTTATAAATATTTTTTTTTCTTTTGATTCATAAAAGTTGTCTCGGCACTTGTGGCGTGATTCCAGTTGTGGAAAAAGAAAAAAAATCTAAATGTCCTTAAAGAATACAGCGCTTTACGAAGCAGTGGTATCCAATCAACAGCTTTTTCTTCGGAGAGGAAATCCGTTATGTACATGATGGCTTTATTTTAAGCAACACGATGCGGTTCTGCGCCACGGGGATGGGAGAGATATCGAGTGCATGGCAGGTCCAGAAACCATCCAAAGCAGGCCACCTGATTGGTCGTCTGGCCTGGAGATTCCCTTTGTTTTCTTAAGGCAACAAGATCCCCACACCAATCTGGAAACCAATCCCGGCTATTCCATGCTCGGCTCAAGCTTGCAGTGTGACTGAAGGTCGCCTCACCCTTCTTCCCAGCCTGTCCGACCCTTCTTGCATCAACTGCAGGGACAGAAGCAAACAATGCCCCCCCTGAATACTTCCACACTACATAGCATCCAGACAGAGGGGCCAGGGATTGCTGTCCTCCCATAGATTTAAGGTGTTCAAGCTAAGGCCATGGGGCACCAGGGTTCACCCCTCACTGAAGACACATCTGATGGCTGGGACAGGCCCACGCTGGTGTACAGGCCGTCCTGTCCCGGGTACTTCACCGCTGAGCCGGAGCCTGTTCCCTCCCCTGAGCTGGACAGCACAGACGAGCTGACCTGCAGCAAAAAACACACGCTGTTAGCCAAGTTGCATTTCAAAGAAGACATTTCTTGCTTATAGTAAGCATTTGTCTCTATTTGTGAGTGTGAGTCATGTTTGGATTTCAGGCTGAGAAGAAGCCACTTGCATTACGCCACTGGAAACAAAAAGCACCAGACCCTGAGCAATGTAAAGCTCATATGACTGCAATGTAATGGTGACGCATTGGTTAGCAGCAGTCATCACCACAGAGCATCATTCAGCCTGCATGTGACCCCTTTTAAGCAAAACACCTGCGAAATGCTGCACTGCTTTCCATTTGCTCACTTCCAAATATTTAACCCTGAGGAGGCATCCAGGGCGAAGTTTGACGTTTAAAATCACTGCAAGGATGCAGTTTTCAAATTATTAAAACACATAAATTTTACTTTTTAAGTTTTTGACTTTTTTAAGCCTTACCCCTGACACCTGTCCGGAGGGAGAGCTGGTTTTCGAGCAGTCTTCAGAATTGGAAGAAGATGTGGATGTGGGAGTCATAGAGACAGAGTTGTTATTTCCTAAAAAAAATAAAATAAAATAAAATACATCAAATTTATTGCTGAGATCAAGTTATAAAAAGAAGCTTTTTTGATGAAAATGATCGACAGGCATATGAGCAGTAATAATCAGTGACTCACCAGACGATCCCTTTGTTTTATTCAAGGTTTTCGGTTTTCTTTTCCTCGTCTGGATTCCCTCTTTCTTCATGGCGAGCGGCCGAGGTACCTGTGGGTTTCACACCATTTTTGTGGAGAGCGGTTGTTATTTTTGATTTGTGACGCGCTGAATTTAATACCCAGGTACCTGAGAGAAATGTGAAATAAAATCGTCGACTCACCCCGTGTAATTTTGTGTAGAGTCCACATGCGTTACACACCGGCTCTCCCTCCGCGTTTCTGCGCCACAGAGTGGTCGTGCTGGTCTGACAGTTCGCGCAGGACAGGCCGATCCTTCTGGACGTTGACTGGAGACGAAAATGTTAACATTGAATTCACGATTAGAATCAATGCGTAACTGGAACACTTAGACTCGGAGTCTTTGTCTTTCAGCTAGAGTTAAAGAAAATGTTTTTAAAGTGAAAGCCACACTCCGCTAATTCAATTAGAATTCGGCCATTCACACCCTGTTTCCTAACAATAATACGGGGCCTATTATGATCTCCATTTAACTGCTATTTACGCACGACTTCGCACAGGATGTTCATTTTCAGGGAGTCCATACAGACATCAGATTTCTTTGTAAAAACTGTGCGTAATGCGCGTAATGGCACCAGGAAAAGATTTGCCCTTATTGTTGCGATTAAATTACCCGGCAGAGACACTGAATGGGTTGACAGATTAAGTGCCTGATTAATTAGGCTACGTGGACAGTTGTCCTCATGTATGGATCGTTTTTAATCCAATTAAATCAGCGTCTTCAACTCCGTTAAAGCCAAATTCTAGAAAATTTACCAAATAGACGTCTTCGCGTCTAAATATTAAAATCTCGCATCAGCTGAATTTATATGATTGTTCACTGATAAATTAAAATTATTTAGTGTTGTGCTAAACAATTTTCACAAAAATCTACAACCCTCAAATAAAATGTCAAATTTGTTGCGAAATATTTAACAAATAGACCTCTGGTCATTTTACAAGAACAGCTACATACAGAATACACACACATATATAACAGAAATTACTTTTAAAAATCTAACCTGAACCAAAGTCTGATTCCTTTCATTAGACACTATGTAAGGCCACCTGGGCGATAACCTCCAGCCATTGTTTGAGACAATTAGGCAGGAAATTGAGCGGTGAAGTGGCCGCCTGCTTACCGTCCGTTTCTGGGGTTTAATTAATGGCCGGCTCAGCCCATTCATTTTGCTGTAAAGGCCGCAGGCGTTGCAGAGAAAGTGGCCCGTGCCGTCGCGCCTCCACAGCGGCGTCGAGATGGAGCCGCAGTTGACGCACTCTCTGCTCTCCCCCATGTCGTCCAGAATATCTGAAACTTAAAAGAAAGACTTGAATCAGCCCACAGGTTGTGATTTCCACCAGAGCTCGAGCGTCTCGGACATTAACATGTCAGGTGAAGCAAATTAAATCAGAACCACAGATTTCATGTAGTAAAATAATTTGTCTATGTAAAGGATACTTTAATAAAATTAGTTAGAAACCTGACAGACTTTAAATAAAGTGTTTTGTATTCTGTGCTTGTAGCGTACATATTTTGGCCAGTTAAAGGCCTGCACGCAAAATAGGCCTAATTTTTCTTGCAGCCCTCATGCGCACGTAGCATTTCAGACCAAATCCAGCAAAACTTTAAAAACAAAAGAACACTTCTGTGGTTCTTTAACTTGAATTGGCTAATTCTTTCTAATTCTGGCTCAGGTGATGTTAGAAAAGCGCACTGGAGTTTCAGTGCCTTGCCTAAAGACACTTCAGCAGTTGCAAGTCTGATTAAAAAAATTGATCATGTTAATGGTGATCAGATAGAAAGAATGAAAGTTATTCCAGAATGTTTTCCTCTACTTAGCATTTTTTTTCTTACCTCCGTTTGGTCCTCGGATCAAGGGCGCACCTCTGCTCTGCAAGGTGTGCAGCATCGTGTTATCAAAAGGTCCCCCGGTCCAAGGCGAGGGCAGCTGGGACAGCTGCGGCGCAACATAAGGAGAGTATGGACTCGCGTAGGTCCCACTGAGGGGCCGAGAGAGGCCGTACTGGTCTCTGCTGCTCACATTCAGCGTGTTACTGTAGCCGGCGTCCCTGGGCGTCCCGTTATTCATGGGAGGGCTTGGTGGGTAGTGGAACCGACTGGAGGTGTGCGGACTCCCGGTGCTGTATGACGGGCTCTCCGGCGTGGACTGCGACCAGACCGAGTGGCTGGAGACGGCGTGGCTGGGCTGCGCAGAGCCGCTGGCCTGCAGGTAAGAGAGGCTGGGTATCATGGGGCCCACCCGGGAGCTGGGGACGTACACGGGGGAGTTGGGGTTGGAGTGCATATAACCACCAGAGGAGGAATCATATCCAGTCTGGCTCTGGGCGGCGGCGATGGCCAGTGTTTGGTACATGTCGGCCGGGTCCACCAGCAAGCTCGCCTTGTGCGCTCCGCTGGAAAGGACGAGTTTGCTGCCCTGGTCTAAGTCCGTAAACAGCGGGATGTCCTCGGCAGTGGTCAGGGTGTTGTTGTGGTGTCCGAAGTGAACGTAGGAGTGTAGTGATCTGCCGTCGGAGCGGCGGTGCCCCAGTGCGTCAAGGTCGCTCGGAGGAGTCCTCAGCTCATCCGAGGTGGGACCGTCCCTCCTGCTGTCACCGGGCAGGTAGCTCTGCTCAGCCGGTGACCCTGGGCTGCTGGATACTTCTCGCTTGACCATGGACCAGCTGTTTTCGCCCAGGTCCATCCAGGAGCACTTTCCATACACCGTTGCGGTTAATAAAAGTCGTCAGGGAGTTGTCCACCCTGTAACACGAAAACGAGAGTAGGAGGAAAATAAGCTTTACGCGTGTGGTGCCAATTTATGAACGAGTGAATTAAAAATCTAACACATAAACATCTGGATAGAAACTCGCCAAAGTTCTCGCCAGTCCGCCTCTGATGCACAGCTCGTTTTCATCTTTAAAAGAGCTGCCTACATTTCCACGATAAAAACGACCAAACTGTGAACCTGACTGCTAATTTCACGTCATGTCCGCTGTCCCTATATCATCTACAAGTCCAATAAAACACATCCAGTCCACTGTGACTGCCATACTCCCATCAGGCGCTCTTAAAGTGGCACTGGATCCCTCCATGTCAAATCTCTGTCCTCCCTCCCCTTCAAAACACACACACAAGTACACACTCACACACATAACAGATAGGAAACAAAACGCAATATGTCACAGCAAAAGAGATAACCGTTTGATAAGACCCAAAACAGATAAGGGCCGAGAGGCAGGCTGGAGCGATAAAAAAAAATACCCCCGAAATGATGATTTCGGTCCTGCTGCGCTCACCAAGCGCCGCGCCGCCAGATGTTTAATCCAGCTGTCAGAAGGAGAGAAAGAGGGAAAAGTAAAGACATTAGGAGCTCCCCACCAACATACCTGCTAGTTGTGTGCCATAGGTCGCACGCAAAGTTCCTAATAGTGAGCCGCTGCCTCTCCTGGAAGTAATGGGAAACGTTAGTGCGCTCTTACGAGGTTTATGAGAGGAGGCGCCTCTGGTGGCTGCGGCTGCAGAGGGCGGACCAATCATGTGGAGAGCGAGCGGCTGGAAACGCGATGGGGGTGCCAGTCTGTGAACTCCTCCAATCAATCACACGGAGAAGCTGAGAGAGAGAGAGGGAGGGAGAGAGGGAGGGAGAGAGGGAGAGAGAGGAGAGACTTGATCACGTCTGAAACTTCATGATGAGGATCCGCAAATGCAATCATGTTTGAGAGAGTTGTTGTGACAGTGGAGCTGGAGCTCCGCCGCGTCACTCCTGATCAATAACTAATATCAGTCCAAAGTCTAACCCTACATGTTTTTCATTGTGAACAATCCGGCCATATTTTAGTTTCCAGATTTGTAAAGTTGCTGTTTTGCTCTGTAACATTCGTTTAAATTACTGACCGTGTGCTGATTACAGTTTTGGAATGCGCCTAATTAGATTTACTCAAGTAATTAATGTAATCAATGCATCTTTATTGCGCTAAATGCATTTGTTTGCTTCATCGGTTACGATTTTACATAATAAATCATATGGTCGCATAATAAAATATGGCTAATTATTACACAATTAAACTAATCAAAAATATAAAAATGTAGCTAAACTTAGCTCCACCACTAAACGGAAAAATGCTGTTTCCACGTGAACGCACCACTGCCAATAGTCCTATAATAATAGAAAATAAGACAATAACGTTCACAGGGCCTGTTAGTGTGCGGAAGAAATACTTTTACTTTTGATAGCTTTAAGTAAATTTTGTTGCTAACACTCTATTGCAAGATTTTCACTTATAAATACTTACTTCTGGAGTATGTGTGCGCATTGTTATCGCTATTTTTCCTCAGGAAAAAAAAACTGAATAGGTCCTAAAACACTGGCTGGTTGTTACACCTGTATCAGCTGAATTAATTAAGATTACTTTGAGTGATAACATGGACGTGGATCATTGTGTAGAGCCGTTCAAGAATATGTGTCTAATATATTTTCTAAAGGGGTTTAAGTTTAGAGTTACTTATGCGTATTTTTAATTTCCGCTCCCACTCTGATCTGTATTCAAGCTCTTGATTTAATGTCCTTCCCTTTGTTTATTCACTATATTCAACGCGGTGATCAATAAATGTCCTCCTTAATTAGTTTATTTAAGTCAGACGCTTTCGTTCAGGATTAAATGGCTTCTGCTGAGTTGGAGCACTAACTCTCGGCACGTCTCCGCTGTGAGGAGCGCCACCTTGAACGCCGATGATTCGTTCAGCCACAATATACATTGTGAGCGGCTGAAGTGATCAAAAGTGGCCAGGTGTCAATCCAATCACTCGCCCGTTCACCTGGTGTCCTCGTGCGCGCTCACACGGGTCAGCAAACAGCCCTCCCGGTACGTCACGCGCACGGCCAGTCAGTAGGTAATTGTGTGTGTTTGCATTTTGTCTGGATGGGAGATAACTGAGCTGCACACAGATCCGAGGACTCCGCCATTACTACTACTAATACTAATACTAATACTGCACAGCGGGCTGGACTGCAGGCTGCAGAGAGATACCAGGACTCCACCATTTACTATTAATATTACTACTACAAGCCTAATACCAGTACTACCACTACTGTCTGCACTGAAAGCTGCAGAGCCAGTACTCAAAGGAACTGCTCATTAGTACCAATACATAATAAACCATAATAAAATTAATATTACTACTACTAAAATGCAGAGGGGGGCTGTGCATTCCAGTTAAACAACATCACTACTTGTACTTCTACTTCTACCTCACTACAGTACTGAAAGCTGCAGAGCTGGACTCACAGTTTCATACTAACATATTTCTGTAATTAGGAAACTAGTTGTAATATTTCTACGACTACTATTATTATTATTACACCTTCTACTACACCCTTTACTTTTCCTACTATAACTACTGGAGCCACTACTGTTAGAAACTCTATTACTATACTGCTACTGCCACTTTTTATACTCTTACTACTGCTTCCATTGTCACTAATGCTACTATTATTCAGTTGCCACAACTGCATCTGCTATATTACCTTTAATTGTGCTGCTACAATAACTTCAGTTCAACTACTGTGATGCCACTGCTACAATATTAACATTAACATTTACTTTCTTTTTCTTCTTGGCAAACGGTTTAACTTCATTTATTGGGGTGTCATAAGAGGAAGTTTGTGTAAGAATTAAAGCATTATTTCTGCGCGTGCATGTAGGCTGCAGCTCCACTTCCACAGCAGCTGATGTTGCTTGTTGCGCGCAGATAAGTGTGTGCTGCTTTTTACTGTCACTGCTGCAGAATCAAAGCTATAGCATGTCTGCTGCTCTGTGGCTCTCTGTGCTAGATGTCCCCGCATTTGATTGCCGACCACAGCTCCGAGTTCCCACAGAGCTTTAATAACGCCGCTCACATGAGGTCATTTTTGGGGACGTGGTATTTTTACGCATGCTGTCGCACTGAGCTGCCTTGTGGGTGTCATGCTGGATCAAGCTGGACGCAACAGCCACGTTGACCGGAGAGGTTTTGGAGAGGTGATTTCCTCGGAGGGAGTGACCAAAGCTCCTGTCTTCCATCCCATAGTCTCAGTGAGAAGTTGTCAGGGAGGTGCCTCCTTATGCGAGAGTACAAAATCCTGTTGTTTTTTCTCTCCTCTGTCCTCCCCCCTTTTCTCTCTCCCATCTTACTCACTGGCTTGCGGAGCCTCGAGTTTGATGAATGAGGTGTTTTCGCAGTGATGTCAAAGTGTGCTGGTCTGACACACGGAGACTGTGAGGAGAAGTGGCAGGACGCCGCCCTGTCTCCACATTTATCCACAGACGGCCAAACACCGCGTACCGCCGCAGACAGCGGCCTGTAATCTAATTATCTTTATCATGCGTTTCACTGGAAGACGCCTTTTCAGATGTGTACATCCTGTAATTGTGGGCTAATGGGCCCATAATCACTGCTGTCAATAAAAATAATAATAGTAATAGTAATAATAATAATAATAATAATAATAATAATAATAATAATAATAATATAAAGCCTTTGATTAAATTGCATTTAAGTATGATAAAGGCAATTTTAGCTCTAAATAGAATATTGGGTCACACTCGGAATATTCTAAAATATCATAAGAATATTAGCAATATTACTTCCGTTAGAACAAAATGAAAAGTAATAATAAATAAATAATAATACTAATAATACTAATAAAAATGCTAATACAAATTCTAATTCAATCCTTATATTATTGTCAATTTTAAAGACTTTTTTTGTTTTTGTTTTTTCACCCAGAAGTCCGTGGCCTCGGTTTTATCTGAATAATGTTTGTTTCCTTCAGGAGGTGTGCAGGCTAATGGCCGACCCTCTTCAGGTGTCACTGCCTTATGTACCGACTTGATAATGATTATCTCCAGCACTCCAGCACTTGTTGCAGCCCGCTGCCGATGAGCCAATACTGCTGCAATATGCACGATGTTGTGGAGATAACAGGAACAGAAAACAAGGGTTAAAGCCGCATTATTACCGAGCGCGGATTGAGAGGGTGAGTCTGCGGGGCCGCTGCCGCGTCGCCTCCTCGGTGTGGCTCATCCAAAAAGCCACCGAATGCATGTGTGATTTCTCCTCTGTCACTCGGTCATAAAAAGGCACTGTGGACATTAAACACACCATGTGCACAACAATGTCTCCGGTGTCTCGATTATGATTAGCGAGAAGCGGCTGGAGCTGCATGTCAAACACGAGGAGAGAGACTTAATTCATCATTTTAATCACCTCTCAGCGTTATTTTCTTTTTCTTTTCCTCGCTTTGCATGGAGGATGCTTGTGTTGTATCAGGCAATTAATTGCAATGGAGGATTAATTTTGATTTGGGCAAATATTTTTCTTTTCGCAAACTGTCACAATAAAATTCATTTTTCCTGTTAAATCTGTACACAGGACTATTTTACATTAAGTTTTATCTGCTGATAATACTGCACCTGCACTGTAAAAACAGAATAATTGAATTCACATCACCAAGCCTGCTTCAGGTCGCACATTAGATTTTATTTTGAAGACACGTTCACGTGTATTTGTTACGTGTTGTTATGGACAAAAAAAGGAGCCTAATGTACTGTTATAAACCAATTACATTTTTGTTGCATCGTTTCAAAAACGCGGCATTCTAAACTAGAATATTGAATATTTAAAACTTATCTAATTGTCAACATATACATTATAACATATTAAACATATAATGCACTGGTGGTTCGTTATATTTATATTAAATGGCTAAATCATTACTTTCTTTTCAAATAAAGACACTGAAATACTCAATTTCAGAATAAAATGCCATGGTTATAAATAAATACATAAAACTTCTTCCTGTTGGGATGAAACATAAACATGTGAGTTTGTTTGTAAAATGTTTAGTGCTCTTAAGATGTGTTACGTTTTAAAACTCATAATTGATTTTTGAAAGAAATATCTGCAGGGAGTTATTAATTAGCCTGTTATGTTACATTACTGAGTAATAGTATAGTCATGTGCTGGACATCCTGAGCCACAGTCACCTTAAAAAGAGTCTGATTTTCACTGCTGGCTGGAGTTTTTGTTTGTGCAGCTCAAACAAACAAGTTTAGCCCCTAAACTGAAAATGAGAACAACAACATGAATAAAGCCACAGATGTATTTCTCCTTTTACTTGGAAAGGTGTAAATCCGTAAAAAATCAATGTAGATCAATTTTTGAGGGAACTCTCTGAGTTACTCCTAAAGTTAAATCAGCCACAGCACCTGTGAAAGCCATTTCCTGTGTTTATCACCTCGCTAGCTCGCCGCTCTGCTGGAGCCTTTAAAACATTGACCTATTTGCTCTTATTTTATGGAAGACGCAGTTCAGTTTTATACCTGCACAGGTCTGTTTTCCCCCGTCTTCCACTGAATGGCAGCTTGTCCAGAGCCGCAGGAGCAAAGGCTGCTGGGAGGCGGCGAGCGTCAGACTCTCCTGTTTGAAGTGGTAGATGATTAAACGGGCCATGACAGGTGTAAAAGCAACCTTTGTCATTTTGGACATGTACCGTCCTTGCTTCCCTGGCTCGCCCACAACAGAACGCCCCGCTCACCTGCCTGCTCATGCCGAGTGTGTGTGTGTGCATGTGTGTGTGTGTGTGTGTTTGAGTGTGAAAGTCAGTACTGGAGGTGTATTTTCAGGCTGGGTTTAATTGGAGGCTGCTAAAAATCCTGCACCATCACACTTCCTGTCATGTGATGAGTGACAAACACTCCTGCTGGTTGGAGAGGTGGAAGCTTGTTGTCTGTGCATTCAGTGCTGCTTTGTGTAAAAGGAAGATGAAGTGTTAAAAAATGATACCGCACACTCCTGGGGAACGAGATGCAGGCACATGTGTGACTTGAGAAAGACGGAGGCATGTTTATCTGTTGCTACGGGTCATTATTTGCATCTCCAGCATCTCCGGTTTATCAGTGTTACAATGTCACATCAGCCTGACACGAGCTTCAGGGTTCACTTGACCTATTCTCATAACTTTGGCTCCAGCTGTTCCGCCACTATTATCAACCGCTTCTATCATTTGTGCTGTTCTTGTCTTCTTCCCTTGAAAAAGAGCCTCAATATCAGCGAGAATACTCCAGTTAAATGAAGATAAGAGTAACACATTGCCTGTCAGCGTCAATATTTCACTTTAAGATTTCACACGGAGGCTTGCTCTGTTATTCTGTGGGCTTGAAATTCAAACAAAGCCTTGGCAGGACAAGCTGAGGCTAAGCACATATGATCTGTAATGTGAGGGATTAAGTGGATTAGTAGAGCAAAGTCTCGCTGCATGTAATTATAATATTAATTTGCACATTTATCAGGTTGTGCTTAGTCATATTGGACGTGGGTTTAAGAGGATAAGGGCAATGAGCTCCTGCCGCGTTGAATTATGAAATTAGTTTGTACACTTTTTAAGCTCGTGCTTCATTTTTGATGTGGACTCTTCGATCCGCAGCACGTTGTCAGCAAAAAGGCCAAAGTTCACTTTCTATTTTTAGACGATCCTATGATGTGGATGGATGACAGAGCTCCACGATGCTTTTATTTTTGAGGGCTTATTTTGACACAAGGCAGTTTGCTGTATTTCTGAATGAGAGAAGAGACCTGGAGGGTCAGTGGAACAGCATCCTTACTTCACTTTAATTTCCAGAAAAGTCAGGAGCTGACTCATAACTTTTTTGTTTAACGAGCGGCCGACTCATAGCGGGAGTCTCGGGGACTTCAGGGAGTCATGATCGTTTTCTGCTTTTACTTTTGGTCCCACGTCAAAGGAAAGAGCCAGTAGCCAGATAAGCCCCCCCCATCCATCACCTATAAAACTTAAGTGTTTAAAAAGCCGTTAAAACAAGATAAGGCAGAGGTGTACAATTCAACACACTTAGCCCCGAATTGCATTTACAATGTGATCACTACAGTGGGACAGTGTTAAAGTAAAAGAAATACCAGAAGAGTTAGAGGGTTTTTAAAAATATATATGTAAAAAACTATAATGCAAACCTTTAATTTAGGCCTCTTAGCCCAAAAAGGATTTTTAATTAATTTCAGTTCACCTTCTTTGTGTCGGAGATTCAGAGGATCTTAAAGAAGACTTCCATTGTTGCTGTTCCTAACAATAACTGAGCACCGATGGTAACAAACCTGAGGGTTGGGACCCCTCCAACGGGTCACAAGATAAATCTGGGGGGTCGTAAAATGATTTAAAGTTGGATATTTTGGGAAATGTGCTTGTTCGCTTTCTTGCTGAGAGTTAGATGAGATGATCAATACCTCTTTTGTGTCTGGATGATGAATGTAAGCTGCAGCTAGCAGCCGACTAGCTTAGCTCTGAATGAATTAAACAAATGAGATTTAACGTGCTAATTAGTGAGCTTTAGAGATGCTGACAGGCAGATTCTCTAACTTTTCGACAGGTCCAGTCAAGTTGTTTCCCCTTGTTTGTGTAAAGCTAAGCTATCCAGCTGCTAGCTCATATTTAGCATCTAACCCTTGGCAAGAAAGCACATAAGCGTTATTTCCCAAAATGATTAACTGTTCCTTCAAAAGAAAAACAAACTACTGAAACTACACAAAATTCTGTTCATGTTTTTCTCACTCAAGGCTTTTTTTTTTTGGAATTTTTGGATTGTTTAAGTTTTTCAGGCCTTTCTATGATTATTTAAATCCAATAAATTGAAATCAAATCCAATTAATTGATTGGACCGTTGACAGCTCGTAGATGCTCCACACAGTGAATGGTTTGAAATCAAAGAGGGATCAAGTGCGGACGCTGACTTCCATCTACTCAAAGACGCCTGACCGCCCCGTCTCTCTGTCTCTGGAAAAGCGAGCCTCATCTCGTGTTATTGTTTCCACGCCAACGTCTCCATCCTGTGGAGCCAGCCCCTCTCCATGTGTTTTGTCTCAGGAGAGAAGGTCAGGTCTCCAGTACACTTTGTGACTTTCCCTGAATCAGCTGTTTGGAGCCCCAGCCAGAGAGAAAACAGCCTTGGGCCAGAGGTGATGTCACTGATAGCCATACAGAGACATTATGGAGGTGAGTGGGTGGTGGTGGTGGCGGTGGTGGGTACGTAGGGTTGGATACTTGGGCGTGCATTATCGTGGAGTATGGATAGAGTAGCATAGCTGCTTCAGTTTCAGACTCCTGGTATCGTGCGTGCTGGTTCACTGTCACACCGCCATGGCTGACTGGGATGCTAAATATTATTAGTCTTCTTATTAGACTTCAACTATTACAAGACTCACATGACGAGTTAAAATGTCTGCAGCGATAAAAGGCCTTTTCCCAGATTAGTTCCTCATATTGTTCTTTCTGAGAAGTCTCATTTTAAAGTGTAACTACAAATTACTATGTTACTAAAAGGCGTATTTTCTTTCTTACTCGGTTGGGGTCTCATTGAATACATTGCTTGGGTTTTCTCAGCCCAGGTTATCCCTGTGTGAGATAACTGCCTCCACCTTAACACATTACATTTTTTAATAATCAGTATAAATTATTTTCCCAGGAGCGCAAATAAGGTGTAAATAATAGAATTAATGATGGCTGAATTATGGGCCAGGGTTGCCAAGAAGAACTTACTCACCTAATATTCCCTTTCTCTCCATCTTTCTCTATCTATCTCTTTCCAAAAGAGAAAAATGTGACTTGCTACGCACTTCATCATGGACCTCCATCCTTGTGGCACCTACTTTAAAAGACTTCTCCTTGATTTATTGTGGCCTGGGTTGTGCCTCATTTGCACATCACTTTGGACAAAAGCTGCTTGAACTCTCCTTTCCTGCCGTCTCTCAAACTGTCCGCTCTGAAATAACTGAGCAAAATACCACAAAAGAAAAAAAATCTATCATGAAAATCTATTCCCGGGCAGTGTAATCAGACATAGCTGTGGAGCCTACAGCACGAGTGCAGCCACCCACTGTAGCTCATATCAGATACCACGTGGACCCAGAAAGGACTGCGATTGGCTATCTTGGGCTGCCTGTGTTTTCTCCTGCTAGTTCCCGATGCCACTGTCGGGACACGGCATCAAAGAATTTGCCAGAAGAAGCTCAGTAGTCTTCTGCTTTTCATCACCGCCTAACAAAGCCGTGTCCATTGCAAACCCTCTGCTCTCTATCACAGAGCATGAAAGAATGTTAACGTTGTGCATGAAAACTTTTATTTGGAAATGAGATGTGGGAAACCGTCCCATCGTCACTCTGTATCACCAAGCGAATAAAAGAATCACTGATTGCGTACAGCACATCTATCTGCTGCTGCACTCGTGCTGTAATCAGCTCCAGTTTGTATCTGTAACTTGCATGAAGCATAAATCCAGTAGCCTAAATATCTGGGAAGTCGTCCTTGGAAATTGTGTGGAAAAGGGCAGGGCCAAAAAATACCTGGCAGATGATTGGATGAACCATCTCGGGCTAACTTCAAAAAATCGGGTCAACGAACTGCAACCGCATAGCAACAAGAAGAAGAGAGAAAAGCCTTCAGGGCCGATCTCTGCTCTTCTTTCAGTGAAAGAAGAAGTACCCTCCAGTTACAGCAACATCTGCGCAGGCCTCTTTAGGAGCTGCCATTGTTGTGTTTGAACAAACTGTCACATTGTAGTTGCACCTAAAACACGGCCGTAGCTGCCAGCAGCTCCTCATAGCATGCTGATTGGTCCAAATGACTGCGCTTAAAGCATTGCAGGATGGATTCTCACGTCGCGTGACCTCTCGAGGTGATAACTCTACCTTAAAAGTGGTTAATTTAGACAAATATGTATAAACCTGGGCAGATAAAACCAAAACTATCTGTGTATCTGTGTACAGCTGGATGCCAATAGAGGTTAATGAGAAAACCTGGGTGAAAAGAGCTTCTAACTGCACGCAGAAACAGCAGCAAGATGCCAAACAATGTTTCAAATAAACCGTCTCTCAGAGCGGGAAGTGCCGAAGTTCGGCCTTGAACTTCTGTAAATACAGTTAAACTTTCTTTGCAGGGGGAAAATGTGTTCAAATGTGTCTGTAGCTTTTCATTCAGGAGAACAAACAAGCCCTCTGAGATCTGATAAGATTCCAGCTCCACTCAAAGAGGTCTGGAGCTCCACCAGACATGGCCGCCTCTGCACGCCACTTGTCCTTCCGTGACCGCGCGGCCTCGCCTCGCCTCGGCCTCTCACGCGCACGGACAAACGTGCGCTCGCATGGCTCCCCTTCCGCACTCATTAAACACACTCTCAGACGGACTTGGAGGTTTCTGTCGCCCTCTCCTTCACTTTAGCCAGTTGCCAGACAATGAAAACATTGAGAGGTAGTTTCTATGGCGTGACCGGGGCTTTTGTTTGACTGAGAAACATATGCATTCTACATGCTCCAATTATGGCTTTATCAGATCGCTGTCAAACACACCAATCATGCGCCTCCCTTTGTGCCCTCTCTAACGGTGTGTACTGTACCACACGGAGCAGTGGCTCGCAGTGTTTGCGTGTTTGCCCATGGTGGGAGTACAATATCTCAGACTGGTTTGTGTCCCTGTTGGCAGAAAACACTGTGTCACGATCCCTTTTACCTCGCAGTAACAGATTGGTTTCAAATGCAGAACTTCCTGGTGTGAAATATCACAGCGAAATTAAACAGGAGCGGCTTCGCCTTTCTCCAGGATTTAACAAACACGGCCGGTTTCTGCTCCGACCGCCACCGCTGGGTCTCCTGTTCAAGAAAATAAAAGACGCCATATCAGGGTGATCTGCAGCACGTACACTTAAATCCCTTATTGTGACTTGCACTGTAGGCCTCAACAAAGGAGGCTAAGAAAGACACGCTGATCTGACTTGCCATTGGCTCAGTCCTCGATTGGCCCAACTTCCGTTCAGTGTCAAAGTCACGTCCACATTGGCAGTTATTTCACAAGAATGTCGTTATCACAAGCAAAGTTGTATAACCATAATATAAATACATAACGAGTGTATGGTGCACCTGGAGCTGGAAAAATGCTGGCAGATAATTTTATGAACATAAAAAAAAATCAAATTTGATTCTGTTTCCGAACCAAGATGGAAATAAATCCTATTCTGACCTTCAAAAGGAGGCGTTCTCTAGCGTGACCCCAGACTCAGAGACAACCCCTGGCCAGTGTGTGTGGTTTGTTTGGATAGACACCGGTCAGCAGCTTAGTGCCTCGTCTCCGCTAAGCCCCGTGTTTGCAGACGTGCTAGAACGCAGCATTACAGCCTCAAGAGGCTGCGTCCAGGCAGGCAGACGTCGCAGAGGCCTGAGGTCTGGACCGGCTGATATCATCCATGAGACACGATTAATGGAACGTGGTAACGCTGCTGAGTGGAGGCGAGGATGTCACAGCTGCATGTCCCGCGTGATATGATGCGAATAGAGCGACGATGAACCAAGATGACCGACACTGTTGTCTTTCACAGTTTGCTTCTGATCTATATTCATCCGCTGTGAGATGAAAAGCCATCTTTAAGGTTTCTGCCTCCAGTATAGTGTCATTTCATTTGTGGTGCTCACAATATTGAAAAATGGCAATTTCTTTGCCAGAAATTTGCAGCTTCTAGTTTCAGCGAACTGACAACACATTTAAACGTTGCCAGAAATACATATTATACAAATGCATTCTTTAAAACATGATCTGGAAGACATGAAACAGTCCAGAGCAGAACCATCTCTCTCTGCACAAGGGTTACAAACCTTAAAGCGGCTACAAGGAATTTTGATTTTTGTTGATTTTGTTGCCCCCTGAGGACAAACACTCCTGAATACTCTCATATGCGTCATCTCAAAGCCCGGCGCAGTTTGAAAGATCTAACAGTTGACTATGAAAATTGGCTGCCCAATAGGGTGCGAGTTAGGGTTAGGGTTAAAATCAACACATTACAGAGCTTTGGTGATGTTTCATTTGATTTAAAAGAATAATCGATAAATTGCTAATGAAAGTCTTTGTTGCCCTGCGCCGTGTTGGAAACATTACAGGTGATGTAGCACAAGCAGAAGCGTGTTCACATTGATGTACGACACCTTAACATTTCCTCATCCCGCGGCCTTGCTGTACATGTGCTGTGAGTCATCCGTCAGTGCCCTCTACACCTTAGACTTTTGCCCCAGAGTAAAGTACCTGGAGCACTACACGTCAAACATGGTTCCTCTTAAGTTTGTACAAGACATCTTTACGCCTTGGCGGTTTATGGCAGAGAGGATAAAGGTCATCATGAAGGTCACTGGAAAGCTCTAGTGAGGGAGAGGACTGAACCGCGTGAGCAAGCCCGTGTGGGAGAGAAGGAAGCAAAGACGGATAAATGGAGGGAGGAAGAGGAGGGAGAAGAAAGAATTATAGCTCGGAGGGAGGCTGCTTTTCGACGCCGCGCACGGTGAAGGCTAGAGTGCAAAAGCCGTGCCGTAGCAGCACGCACACGCACACACGCACACACACACACACACACACACACACCTAGCGGGATTCCTGCCTGTGGCTCGGGTCAGTTGGAGTCTCAAGAGCGAGAGGCGCTAATCAGTAACAGTGTTATATGGCTGTGTTAATCATTAACGTGGCCCCTAGACACTGTGCCCCTGGCCCAAGCACCTGCAGCCCCTTTTACAGGCATCATCCATGGAAAGAACAAATAGTCTGAATGCTTGTTGGGCACATCAGTGTTACATGAAACATCTCATCTGAGATGCCAGCAGGTGTTTGGCGAAAAGAGCTCCAAAAAAAAAAAAAAAAAAAGCAAGATCTTTGGTTAGAACAGGCTCAATTATTGGAGATCAGACTTTGTTATTAGCTCCATAAAGCCTTGGCATGCGCTGCACAACTTTATTGCCCAGTTTTCTTCTCTTCCAGCTTTCCCTCCAGGGTCACAGCAACAGGCGTGAGTGCTATCAGTCTGCCTGACTCCCCCAGACGGCCTTCTGGCTTCACACGCACGCAAATGAATATTTGACAAACACCTCCGTCTAAGTCTTGTAGCTGCCTCGAAATTAGCCGTTACTTTCCGTCGCCTTGCTCAGCCTTTGCTCGCGCGCGCACAAGCTCGCTTTGGCAGGCACACAACCACACAAAACAAAACCTTGCACAAATACACAGTCTCTCTTCTCCATGTTCTAGATAAACAGAGGCAGAAAATCAAGCTCGGGTCAGGATAACCTCGTGGTGACCCGCGGGCTCCTTATCCTGTACTGACATCTCTCACCAGCTGCTAAGTCTGGCCTGTCGTCCCGTCCCTGCTGCCAGGTCGACCACGCACACACACACCCAGCACTTGTGCACGCATGTACATGCGCACCATTACTTCCAAAAACCTTCCAGCAGTCTTTCTACCATTTGATGCCGTGTTTCAGTATTCCACGTCCGAGCGGGATTGATCAAGTCTCAAAGTCCAAGAGCTTGATGCGAACGTAATGGCAGTGACATCAAGAGCGCACTAAGGCAATGTTAATGCTTTTCTGTGCGGGCAGATGGAGTGGTGTGTGTGTGTGTGCGCAGTGCAAACAGACCCTTGTACCGAGGAGGCTAAGCTGGAGCACTCGGCAGTGTAAAAAAATCTGGGCTAATGTCTGTTTCTCTCACTAAATTGTTTTTTGATAAGGGAATATCTGGAGATAAGTGTTGTCGCTGTCCTATCTGAAAACCGGAAGCCAGTTCGATAAATCTCCGCTGTAATCTAATAGGAGTCACGGGCAGTGGCTTCCATCGAGGGAATCCTGTCTGCTGCGGCGGGCCGAGGCGAACGCTCAGGCCCGCTCTGATTAAAGACCAGGGCAGAAGTTAGCCAACGCTGCCAGCTTGTAAAAATTGATAACATCTTTACATTAAACAAATGACTATCGCTACTCATTCAGGATTACTTTGAATTTGTTGACACATTAAAGTAATACTGATAGCCTTTGCCAGTTGCCTGGTGACAGTGTATCTCTGCTACAGTGCTCAGAGCCACAAAGTGAAACTAAGTGGAAACGTTTGGCCCGCATACATCAGCCGAGGCGGGGCCAAGATGGTGACCTCATTTATATCAAAACGCCTTCATGATAACTACCTTCACAGAGGGTGTTTGAGATACAACTAATCAATGTAATTTATTTTCTACAACCCAAAAAGTTGTGTAAAACGTCAAACAAGTTGAGACAGGTGCAACCAAAGACTGGGAAAGTTGTGGAACGCTCCAAAAACACCTGTTTGGAACATTCCACAGGTAAACAGGTTGATTGGTAACAGGTGATAGCATCATGATTGGGTATGAAAGGAGCATCCTGGAAAGGCTCAGTCATTCACAAGCAAGGATGGAGCGAGGTTCACCGCTTTGTGAACACATGATTGTATGAAGGATGGGCTTAGAGACACTTCATAAAGCTGGGTTCTGTCTTTATTTATGTGTTACACAGCGTCCCAGTTTTTGGGGTTTGGGGGCCTTTGGGGTTGAAATGTCCACATTACTTCTGTATATTGTACAGGCAGATAACTGCAAATAATTAGAAATAATGGTTTTGGGTGATGGGGACTTTGACTAATCTAGATATTAAAAGCAATTCTGGAAAACTGTTTTATTCTATTTTTGCTTTCACATTCACACAAAACAAGGCTGCTTTCATATTTTTTAAATCCATTCTACACACAGTGTCCTGCTGTTGTGTGTACATTAATCCGCCGCTGAAAATAGTCCACAACGATTTCACTATTTACTCTAGTTTGAGGAGCTTGTGCTGAAAACGGCAGCACCAAGCTGTTATAGAAATTTAAAATGGACCAATACATCTAGTTTTTAGACTCACCTCTTCAGTCGGAACAAGTTTCAGGGCTGAGCGCGGTACTCAGACAGGCTTGGGAACATGGAGGTTTGAAGTAAAACGTTGCTTTTGGTGTTTTCGTGGAAGTTTCTAATCAGGTTCAGGTTATAATCAGACAGTATTTATTTACCAGCCACTTGTCAAATGATTTGATAACCTGACTTTGTAGCCCAGTAGCAAAAATTTGATAAGAGTTACAATCATCCAATGTTTCTGATAGACCTCGGAGTAGATAGTCAGCACACTGTAGCACATTTCATCTGACTGGACTGTTTGGATCAACAGTCGGGGGGTTTGGCTGGTAATTAGTGAGGTCTGAGCATTTAGAAGGTGGCTAACTTTGCACCCCAGCCAGAGGAGGGGAGGATGACTGAAAAACTGTTTTCTTCCTCCAGGCTAGAATCGCTTTGGATTTACGTTTGTGCCAACATTATTTTGTTTTGTCTCTTTTAATTACCGCTGTGAGGTCAATGCTGCGAGAGGCCGCTTTTGAAAGCGCTTCCTCGTCGGTGTGTTTTACTGTGGGAAAAGTCAGCTGCAGATCAAGCGTTTACGAGACGCGGGGTCAGGAAATCAAACCTGGACGACAAACAGCACATTGACTCGGATGTTGTGGGAGTTACATCAGGAGCTTTTGCGGTTTCTTGCATCACCTGCATGAGCCTCAAACAAAAGATGTTTTCTTAAAATCAGAAAATCCTTCTCTCAGTACCACAGAGGCCCCTCATCATTCGGCCTCCTCACTGTCCTTCAGATCTTGTTCCTAACTCCGCGAGCTGGAGGTGAACGGGGGTCTCCTCCCCCCCTGCTGACCCGAGCTCCCAGGGGTTGGTGTTAAATAAACTTTGTCAGCCACGCAACGATCTCCAGCAGAGAGCTGTCTCTCTGCTCATCAGGAGACCTTTTCCGTGACCCCCCCACCTCTCTGCCTTGGCATTCCTCCGCCACACCACCTCCCTGACCCACCTCGTCCTCATCTCGCCTGCCCTCCCCCATCGGCCCCCGCCAATCCGTCCGTCGCCTCGGGTCCTGCTCTCTGTCCCGGCAGCCCGTGCGGCCGCCTGGTGTCTCCTCCGGTGGAGACAGCCTATCAGGGGCCTCACGTCATCTGTCTCCAGGACCTGACTGACAGGTCGACCTCAGAGATTACCAGCTACTATCAGAGAAGGAGGGGGTGGGGGTCTGGCTTCCCTAAGTGGATGCTCCTTTCTCTCACCATAACACGGGTTGGGAAGTGGAACCTGCTTTAGGCCTCTGAAACGCCGATGTGGCATTTTATCTGTCTGGGAGCTGCTCTGTTGATTCGCTACAAGGTCTGCAGGGACGGAGTACCAGACAGTGACGGATATCAACTATCTTGGCGGAGAGGAGAGAAAACCTCAAGCTTGTTGCTCTTTGCTGTAAACATCAAGAGTTTCGGCTGTCCATCCAAGGGGGTTTGTAATAACAGGACGGAAAATTACCGGTCCGCTATCAAGGTCCAGATGCTGCATTCCCAGGCTGCATGCTGAGACCTTCAACGCTAATATTAACAGGGTGCTTTTGTTTGTGAAAATTCTTCCAGCGGACTCTAGTTTCTTCTTGAGAAAGTAAAAAGCAGAAAAACCTAAAAAATAAAGCCAAATATAAAGATGTTTATGGGCAGACTGGTTAATCTTTCTTGCCAAGAGTTTTGTGACAAGATTGATACCACTCTTATGTTTGCATGCTAAATAGAGCATCTTAGCATAAAGACTGGATACAGCTAACCTCTAAAGTTCCATATTAACGCATTTGATCTTGCATTTAAACTGTACAAGAATCAAAAGCTGGGGTGTTATGGGGGGACTATTTCTTGGCTGCCATATAATCTCCAGTCTTCAGGCCTATGCTAAGATAACCCTGCAGCTTCATATTCATCGTACGGACATAAAACTGGTATCGATCTTCGTGTCTATAGAGTATTTCCCAAAATGTCAAACTATTATATTCAGACATTAGCCAAGTGCAACCTTCAAATTTGTCAAAACATGACTTAACACCGTTGAGTGTTGATATCTCGCCTTTATTTGCTTTCTATAGGAGGCCTGCTGTATAATCTAGCCTCAGTCTTTCCACATTGACTCTACCGGCGGCTTGTGGCCTTTAAAAAAAAAAAAAGACCTTTCCCTCCGCCAGGTGCTGCGAAGCTGCCTGACTCTCATGCTCTCGTCGAGCGCTCTCTGTCTAGAACATGGAGCCCTGGGATATTTGTGTATCGTGTATTGATTTGGAGGTACAACCCCTGGCTGTAAAACAAAGATAAAGAAGTTAGGCATTAACCAGTTTTCCAGGGGTCACTCTGAGCCTGTTTCACATAGCTGCAGCCCACATGGAAAAAAAAGAGAAAAAAAAAAGCCCACCGAAATGCCTGCCTGTGTGATGTACTCTGGAATATTGATTTTTCTCTTGGAACAAAAAAAGGCCTTTGCAGTCAGTATTTCCCTCTGAGCTCAGATAGGGCTGCCGCATTCCTGTCTACTCCCTCCAAGGTTACTGCCTGCTCAGCGGAGGCGAGCACCTGTCAGATGTACGCTTGTTTTCTTATACACAACGTGCCTTTGTAGCATTTGCTGCCTCCACAGAAGCTCCCTTTTCCCCCAGTAATAGAGAGAAATTGTAAGAAACAGAAGCTCAGGGGGAAATTCAGTAAACTCTGCCTCTGACTCCTTGTTGGCTCTATCTGAGTTCACAAACCGCTGGACTCTCTGCTTCGCATCCGGCCTAAATACTGATCCCAAAGCCAGCCTTGTTTAGAGACCGTCACCTGGCACCACGCAGGGGGACGGTGTCATCAACACCACCTCGTTTGCTTAGTTAAGAGCTGAATGTGATGAGGTTTGCGCTTGTTGATTAAGTATGTCTCCCCCATTGTTCTACATACTTGTAGAGGCGTGAAACTGATCACATCTAAAGAGAGCTCTGGTTTCTGTTGGTTAATTATTTGAAGAATTTGCTTGTCGCTCTGATGCAACAGGTAACACCGGTAGCTGCAATTGCTTTTTTAAAAGGAAGAGATCTAAATTATGGACATAAATAATGCTTTCTGTGTTAGTTAATACATTTAATCACGTAGCTCTCACTCCGTCAGGAATCTTTTCAATCTCTGCATCAAAAGCACTTGACAGTTTACTGCCCAGGCAAAGGTTGCACCTCTGCCGTTTTATAGAATTATTAAGTAAGCAATTATGATAACCCACTGTTTTAAAGATAATAGGATGATAAGGTTCTGCCAAACTCACACTGCAGTTTGCCCTTACGCTGCTCTTCCTGAGGAGAAAATCGATATCTTTTGCACTTAGGCCACTTTGTCCTCTCCACATGCTGAGTGTTTATTTTACCTGTTGAGCGTTAAAAGTTCCAGGTGATCCTCAGAAAATTGGATTTAGAATTTAAAAAAAAATAAAAAAAATAGACACCTCGTCGCTGCACATTGTAATGACCCTGCTTGGCTAGTGGCATTTTATCAAAGCTCATAAACCTTGAATGACTATATATTGATAAAGACTGTTTAAAGTGTCATTGGAACGATAACATTTGCACTGTAAATGTGGCATGCAGGCTCCAGCCTCCAATCGTGCTGGGGTGATAAGGACAAGCAATGAGTGGGTCTGCAACCAATAGGTCAAAAGCCAGAAAATATTTGTTTTGTGGATGTTGAAAGACACATTTTGTCACAATCTTAAATTGAACATAATTAAACTCCTGCAGGCCTGAAGGTAAATTAACTGTGATAATAAGTAATATCTGGAAACTGATGCAATTCATCCTGTAATGGCAAGCTCGTAAATAATTAGTGTTAGTTTAAGGAATACTGGATGTGAGTGCATGTCATGTTTGTATAATACAAAATGCAATTAGAAAAGTAAAATAATTGAGTGACATCACATTTCAACACAAAAAAAATGTTATAAAATCCCAAAAAAAGAGGAAGCCATGCTAGAAAAACTGTCGCTACCTGTTTTTGATTCAAGGGACTCTATGCCCACATACGTAAAGGACTTTACTGAGCGTTGTTTGTGTGAACCTTCTCCCCCTTTGTGCATAAATAACTATCACCCACTGAGAGAGAGATGGACGAGTGCTTTGACACTTTGCCCTGATCAATATCAATAAAGCAATCAGCATGTCAGGGGCCTGCATGTTTTGAGGAGGGATCTGTGGGAGAGTTTATGGCTTTACTGTGGAGGTGGGGCCGCTGCTTTCAGGTACACCAGCCCATACAAACACACAAGCACATGTATGGTTATATCACCTCTGAGGGACTTTGGGTGATTCCCTGAAGGTTTACCATAACTGTAACCATGGCTGATATACGCTGAGCTGTACCCCCAGCTATGAATGAGAATAAAGAGAGTTTAGCGAATGTAGCAGCAGTTTGGCAAATCTCACCAATTAACTGGGGTAAAGTTCAAAAATTGGTCCCAAAATGCAACACAAACCCTCAGGCCCCACATCAGGCCCTTCCCTTCTCCTCTGGCCCCTCGAAGAGTCTGTCCAGGCAGCCAGGCTGCACTTTGCTCAGCCCAACCATAAACTGAGACAATAAATTCAACCGGACTTCTGAACTGCATGACATGAGAGAGAAAGAGAAGGAGAGGACCTTCAGACAGTCAGCGATCAATTCCTCCAACATGGAAGGAAAGCCCCTGCGGCCAAAGCAGATGAAAAGAGGCATTTCTCCCCTTTTCTGAATCTGTGTGGTCTGAGCGAGCGCAGGGATGAATTGATTTCTGCAGCTACAGGTTTTGTCTTAAAAAAAAAAAAAAGACACACACACACACAGACTGAGAATTTGAAGTCTGAAATTTTCATGTTGTGTAATAAGAAATGGCGACGTGTCAAGGTCTTATACTCTAACTTTACCCTCTTTTTCTGCTGCTGGAAAATATGTGAGTCTAGAATTCATTTCCCACCAAGACCTCATAGGTCAGTACAGTGAAATCAGAAAAATGCATGTTTTTGTTTTCATAGTTCGCCGCTGAAACCCTGAATGTTCTCTTCAGGTTTTGCTCCGAAAGCTCAGCTAGACGCGGTTTCTAACAGCAACGGGGCACGACTGGGATCACAACAATCGCGGTTCAAGTCCTGTATCAAGATGTGGTTGTAAATTTACGCTGCTGTATTTCTTGCTGGCAGCCAAGGCGAGGATTAACAACTCAGTTTCAAAGAGAGCTCTGAAACAGCTGAAGAGTAACCTCCAGATGAACGATGGCGTCTATGGCTAGCTGTCACACCAAAATAGGAAACATGAGTAAGTGTCCCGCCGTGGAGTTTGTTGATTTGTCCTCTGCACCACAAATATAAGTGCATCTGACAGGCGAGGCCTACAGTATTTAGTCATTGGATGTACTGCCACCTTGTGATGTGCTCTGAAACCTGCATGTCAGAGCGCTGTCAGAGCTTCACCTCCAGCAAATGTGGAGAGAATAAATTCATTTCCGTCAGGTCATAACTTCAGAGCCGGCACCAAGGGCAAAGCCTGAGGGTGGAGGGGCGTGCTGACTCTGGTGGCAGATGGATGTCACCCACCCTCCTCAGTGATCACAGCACAGACTTGCGGCTGGGTCACAGTCATTTTCCTGATGGCGGTTGCCCGCTCTCCCCTCCAGGGGTTCAATTCATCTCTATCTGCTGCTCAGTCAAGCCCGCAGCGCCGGGCCACCATCACTCACACTCTGCGGGGCAGCCGGTGGATTAGCTGACCCCCTGGTGTGGGAGTAACAACCCCTGCAGTCCAGTCAGCAAACACTGCGGTCCTGGAGCAGCTGAAACCGGCAGGCGTGGGCGGTCAGGGATCCTCCCCAGGATCAGGAGAGATAGTGGCGTCTCCAGCACCCTGACAGTCAGTCAGCATGGGTCGCTGGTCTGCAGTCAGTCAGAATGATGGACAAGCAGCTTGGTCCCAACACTCACCTCTGAATGTCTCTATTCAGCGTGCGGGCTGTCGCTCTAACATTATGATGTTTAGGAATCTGACATACACTGCATGGCCAAAAGTGTGTGAACATGCAAAAATCAGACTTAAATGTGATAGCGAAGCATCTCAGGGCCAAACCCTGGACATTAATATGCTGCCAATCAGCCTCCACTCATCAGGGAAGGCTTTCCATGAGAGTTTGATAACCTGGCTGCAGGGGTTTGCTCCCATTCAGCCACAAGAGCATCAGTGAGGTCAGCCACCGCAAAACAGGAAGCACACTGTTATCACATTATCTAAAATACTGTAATACTCATTATTCTTAACTGTTAACTATATACTTACTGCATACAACTATAGCTGCAACAATTAGTAATGTCATTTAAAGTGAGGATTTGTTGCTTTTCTCTTGTTTATATTATCATAACTAGAATGTCTTTGGGTTCTGGACTGTTGGTCAACTAACACAGGTTTTTTTTAGGGGAAATTATGTTCAAGATCAAGAAAATAATGAGCCGATTAATCAATAATGAAAATAATCCCTGGTTGCAGCTGCAGTTTCATGGGTAAGTCAAAGCACAGGGGCAGCTTCTGCAGGTCCACTTTGATTACCACTAAAAGTGGATTACTAACACTACAGGTAATGTGCATTTTCTATCTCCCCATCTTCACAAAAACAGACATTCTGAAGAGTGAAATATAGAATATATCAAATATAGAAGTACCATGAATTCAAGTCGATCATCCTACAAAACATATTTAAAAACGACAGCACAAAAATAAATCTCATCTCACAACATCACTGCATGCTGTTCTCTTAAGTGGAAGCAAGGGCAGCAGCTGCAGAAGAATTAAGAACGTGTCCACATACTTATGGCCATAAACGGTGACTCAGTGGCACGCAGCAGCTGCCACTCACTCGCTGTTTAACACCGCAGCAGGTAAACCATGTGGGCCCGTTGTTTTAAAGACATGTACTTCAGTATAAAATGACAAAGACACGACACCAGACTCCGCACCAAC
This sequence comes from Chelmon rostratus, assembly GCF_017976325.1. Classification (NCBI taxonomy): domain Eukaryota; kingdom Metazoa; phylum Chordata; class Actinopteri; order Chaetodontiformes; family Chaetodontidae; genus Chelmon; species Chelmon rostratus. Next base: position 17,197,014 of record NC_055669.1, on the reverse strand, counting down.
TGTCTAGGCCTTGTGCCAAGCCACAGATCTGAGAGGGTGTAAGGAGGCGTCAGACTCTCCCCTACAGTCAGCTTGCACTGACAGAGCGAGAGGGTGACAGCATGATGAATGTCGTGTTATGAGCAGCTGCATACCGCTGCTGCGTGTGAACCAGGCCCAAAGATGTCCAGGTTATGAATGGACTAGTCAATGAGCTAGAACATAAATGGCCTCTGGTCATAATTTCTTAGTGCTATGGAGATGCCTTGCGAGATGTCCCGCTGTCACACCGCTCACTGGAGAAGATGCATCACTCTATTTGGGTCTCTCTCATCTCCCCTGAGTGGTTTTCCTTACTCCTTTCTCTTCTCTCTCTCTGATTAGCATAGCTGACCTATCACACGCTGGTGCTGAGTCATTATTAGGTGTTAGCATTTTCAATTACCTCACACCTCCCATCTCTGCCACCCTGTCTCCTCTGTGAGGCAGACGCTGCACAGCAGGACAAAAGCAACAAAATGCTAATTTCTGCTTTTAAGAAGCTAACTACATCTGAGCTCCACTGGAAAAAAAAAACAAGTTAATGAAGAGTAGAAGTGAGAAAGACAAACTTCTAATGTCCCGTGGTTCATTTAGAACTTTATTTCAGCTATATGGTTGTTTTAAAAGCACTTCTTAGCAATACAGACTGAAAGGTTTGCATGATACATGTCGTACTGCATATGTCAAACATTCATGCCAAAGAAAATACTACTGATACATTTCCAACAGGACAGTTACAGGTATTGAAAATAAAGTACAAAATAGGCTTTTCATAACAACCATAACAAGACAACACTACCATAAAGCGTATTAGTGCTTCTAGCTTAAAGTGTTATCATAACCAATGAAAAGAATCATCAATCTAAAAAAAGTTGCTTTCAGTCCTAAAAGGGGGAAAAAAAAGAAAATGCTTGTATGTGGTTGCAAATTCCCACATAGCGGCGCAAGCTAGCCACCTTGCTGAGTCTCCACATGGGCAACTGCCTTTTAAAAGAGTTAAGGCAAGTTCTATCTTTAAAAAACCATTAGCTTTCCTCCCAAATGAAACACTGGTGAAAAGACACTTGACACTTTTGACAACAAAATGTCTTTTTTTCCGTTTCACAAATGAACACGTTAGGCTTACACAGACCTATTTCAGAGAAAAATGCTTCTACTGATGATTGCTAGGAAGCTATTGCCAACGAAAAGCAAACAAAAAAAACATCACAAACAGACCGCAACATTAATATCGAAGCAGAATGTCTGAGAGATTTTGAGGCTACATATTAGGAAGGCAGTGATACCTATAAATCCTATTTTTTGGGCAGCAATACAAAATAATTTATTCTACATTTTTATCTTAGAGTTCTAATAGATTGTACTCTCTAGCTCAATAAATGTTGATTTTGAGAAAAGGAAATACACTTAAATAAAAAAGTAATACAAGATAAAGAGCACCTTATCCCCATACAAGTTATTTAACAAGTAGATTTTTGGAAGCAAATGGCACAGTCATCAATGGTAAATTAGCAATGCTCATTAAATTGTACAATTTTTTTGTCAGACAAATACCACCAAGTCTCAACAGTTTAACATCAAGTAGTGACGAGATACTCTTTTTAGGAAATGTTTGCATCGTGTGGGTTTGTGTGTACAACAAACGGGTACGACGGGGGCCGATCACTGGACAGAAGCTGAATGACTTTGTTTGTCTTGAATTCTTGAACCTCGACACGACGGCTCTGGAATTCGCAGCCAAAAGGGCGTTGCGACATCCGCCGTCGTTCTCGATACAGCTTGGTAAACAAAGTACGGGTGTGGTGTGCTACCTGGCAGTTACTCCAGCCCTATCTGTGTTTGTATCACTGAGCTGAAGTGGACCTCCAAAGTCAGTGCAGAAAAGAGCTTTTACCCTGACTCAGCTTTTCTAGTGCAAAACTGCCAACATGTGGACTTCAACTGCAAGGACAGTCGGCAAACAGCGTGTCACGACGGCCAAACTGCACACAGATGTGAAGCTAAAACACTCGCTGAAACTTTAAGTGGTGCCAACAATTAACGTGTCACAAAACTTTCCATACTGTCGTGAAAAATGAAGTACTTAAAATCCACATCTGGAGCTTCCGATACCAATACACGTGCATAAAGATTTACAAATACATTAAAACTTGACTGCAGCTGGCACTGACTGCGACAGATGCATGAGAACTTTACATCAAAAGGTAACAGGCTGACCTCTACATCACCTCCTCTGCACTTCTGAGTTTGCTCTGATGTGCAGAGCTGTTCTAGGATGAAATCCAGAAACGGGACTTGCCCCTAAAGTAAATATCTAAGAGCATGAGCCTTAAGGAACCACCATAGACTCATTCAGAGAAAAGAATACTCACATATCAAGTAAAAACAGAGAAAATTATGCAGAAAGGAGAATGAGAGGCGGGTGGTGGGAAAAGAAAGGCGAGGAGAAAAAGAGGAGACGCCCGCGGTGCGAGCATCTTTCTGGCTGCAGTTAGGACAAATGATGACAGAACAGCAAAACTGATAGAAGTCAGTTCATTTTTTCCTTTTTTTTGTAACAGAAATTCCATCTCAGCACAACCAAACCGTTAAGACAGCGTTTGTTGTGTCGAATAAGACATTTGCGCGCGCCCTTGGCTGGCTGGCTCGGGTGCTGTGAGGATGGTCGAGCAGCGGCAGCAGCAGCAGCAGCTGGTGTGATTGTGGCTTTGCGGGCGTGGTCGGTGTGGGCTTTAAGAGAAGAGAGAGAGAGAGAGAGAGAGGGAGAGAGAGTCTGTGGGGGGCGTCTAGTAGAGGAGGATGCGGCGTTCGATGGCCTTGCGGCAGATGGGGCACTCGCTCATTCGGTCCCCACACAGCTGGCAGGTGCCGTGGCCGCACATGAAGATCATGTTCTTCAGCCGGTCCAGACACACAGGACACATGGTCTGCAGACAGATGGAGAGGAGCAATCACAGTTCATGCTTTGTTCGTGATAAAGTTATCTCGACCATCGATAAATAAATAAATAAACAAACACACAGAGAATAACTAACGGAGCCAAGCCTCAACAAAAGCTTTATGACACAGACGTCTGTTTGATCTCATAACTATTTTACAACACCGTTCATCGCATCCTGTTTTATTCTGTCTCGGCAGTTCAGAGCCACACCTGGTTTGTGTCTACATTAAAAAAAAAAAAAAAAAACAGGGTGTGTCCGGCTCAGCCACATTATGGTTAAACACTGAACGTCCTGCAAAGCGTTGGTACTAATCACAGCTATAGCGGATAATTCAATTCTGCCTCTAGTCTTGAAATGATTAGCTGATAGTCATTAACTTTCATGATTAATTCATCTTTTAAGTCATTTATCAAGATAGAAGCTGTAGACTTAGTGGTTCAAGTTTCTCCATGTGAGGATTTGTACATTTCCTATCTTTATATAATTTTTAAAGTTGAATATCCTTAAATGTCAAAACTGGAACTTGAAACGGGAATTTCCAAACTAGATTTTAAGCCATTTTTTGACATAAGAATTAATTCATTAATTTAGAAAAACACATGAATAGATAAATCATTAATGACAATAACAGTAAATTGCAGCCCTAACTCTCAATTAAATATTTAAAGATTTCCGTATATGTTTACTGATGCAAAATGTTTGAATATACTGGAAAATCTGTATCTGTCACTGCTATGTTGGACATTTTGGATGACACATCGGACCACATGGGAGCCAGCAACCAAATCCTGGTGCAAGACGTCGCAGACTTGCATGGGACAGTGAGGTACAGCTGCAGAAGGAGGAGAGGCACACTTGCTGGCCTCTGCTCTGCAGTGCTTACCTGCTCCTTGATGTCCTGGAGCTGTTGCTGTAGCTTCTGTACGTCAGCGTTGACGTTGGTGTTGTCCTTGTCTCTCTGCAGTGCTGGGATGTTTCCGCTGGCTGCTCGGACACAACAACACAGAGGCATGTTGAGGGAAAAAGGGGATTCAGGTACCGGGCCCAGAGACTATATACATTAACACTTTGCACCAGTGGCCAAATCAAACCTCACCTCCTCATAAAGATAAACTATATTGCGAATTAAACAGAAATGCAGCCGCACTGACGTTGCCATTGTGTCACAAGCTGGAAACTATATTATAATTAAAACATGAGTTTTGTGAAACAAACATGGATCACAAACACATGCACTCTGAATTTTATTATGTTTGGCAGACTAAACTTTGGCTCTAGCCGTCTGTGTTGGCACTGCATTCACTTTTAAATGACTTGAATTCAGAAATGCATACTTTGTAATTATTTCAACTATAAACTGGCATACAGTGCTGTTGGCATTGTATGAGCCACAGGATGCATGTGTATAATGATACCGGTGTGAAACTGCCTGAATATGTTATTTGAGCACTCAACAACGACTGGTTGGACTGAGGCCCTGTTGGGGACTCTATTCCAGTCTAGCAAACATCTGCTACAAATAGTGAGCACCAGTGTGATTCCTGGCAGGTGCATCACATATAAACTGTATCAGCATATACTGTTTAGGGAGTGTGTGTGTGTGTATCGCTGAAAGAGAAAAGGGAGGGGGTCTCGGGGAGAGGATAGGGGCCAGGGCAGCACTGTGGGGAGCCCTTGAAAAAAAGGCTCCAATAAGGGAGGGGATCATAGAGGTATACTTACACCAACTTAGTGCCAGATTGTTGGGCTGGAGAAGATCCTGCGATCCCCCTGCCATAGTGTTAGAGCTCCCTGCTGGGAATAACCAGTCACATTGTTATAGCAGGAGCCGTCCTCACCAGATCAACAGTTGGCCTGAGGACCAAAACTACTCACTACAGCCTCTGAGGGAGGTTCAGAGAAAGAATTTGAAGAGAAAGCTAGCAAGTTGGAAACAGTGATCAGGGACAGAAAGGGAAATAAGAGTCTCTTCTATCTAGAATTAATAGTTAAAATGCATAGCGGCAAGTGATTCTTTCTCTTTTTGCCATCAGCCAATGCTAAAGCATGAGCCTAATGCCTGTGCTCTCTCAGTTAGAAGTACATTACGAAAACCAAGTACTACTCTAGAGAAGTACGGAGCCAAAATAATCACAGTGACAGATGAATCTCCTGCACTAGATTTGTTTTTGTAACAGACATCGACAGTCGGTGGGACTGGGATGAAGGGAAAGGAGATAAACAACCAATGCTGCCCCTTGCATGAGTGTATGTGTGTTTGCGCGTCTGGGAACGACTGCAAGTAAGATTTGCATGCCAACAAGCTGACAAGTGGAGAAATGTTAAATAATTAAGACGGGTAGACGTGAAGTTAGTGAACTTACAACAGTTTCCCTTTTAACTCAAAATAAAATGTGGAAAACACGATAGGAATAGCCACTAGTGAGATACACCACTCAAAGAAGGATGTGGGCAATAAAATACTGTGTTCACCTTGGAGACAAGAAGATGGATTGTGAATGCATGACATCACTATTCATTGGACAGTGTGAAAAGTCATATTTTGGGTAAAACTGATGACATTAAGTTAGAAAACATGCTTGTTAGGTGTCTCATCAGAAATACTTTGCCTGCTCTGTATACTGATTTATAAATTTCTCTGCGAGGGAGATATTATAATTCAGCTCTTTTTCACATTCATGCCTGTATTAATATGCATATATCATTATGACTGCAGGATGTTTAGCATATGCTTACAAATAAGTCCATCCATTTTATGCGAAAATGATTAGTCAAACTTTTAGAGGCCACAGAAACATGAATAAGGTAATCAGGTTGCCTGTATACTCTGACATTATTGTATTATTCAGTGCAGGTCAGCAAAATTCAATTGAGAAATGGCTTCAGAGATCCTACTAAAAGATTGTGATTTGAAAGACAAAATCCTCTCTCTTTGGAAAATCTGGGCAGCCAAGCATTTATGAAGCCACTGGCCAATCTCTAAAAAAAAAAAAAGCTAGTATAAATGGCGTGAGTAAAATGGATGCAATGATTAAAACATGCCAGATCTAGTAGCGGAAGTAAGATTCAAACATCTGCCTTAACATGTCTAGGATGAAAAAACAATGTGTCAGTGATGCAAATAAGAATAAAAAGCATAAGCGAGGCAGCAACAAAGCAAAGGATAAAAAGGGCTAAAGCAAATATTCTGGAAAGAAGTGGAAACTAAAAAGGAAGGAAGGAGGAAAAAAAGGAAGAAAGCAGGGGAATTAAAAGGGAATGTGTGGAAGATTCACTCACTAAGGTCATCATCATCATCATCATCATCATCATCAGCGGCATCATCCTCCATACCTTTCCCTCCACAGCAAAGAACAAAGGGGGTGCGGCGTTCCACCACAGCCCGGCACTGTACGCACTTCTTCATGAGGCTGGCACAGTCTGGTGACAACACAACACATATCGGTCAGACCTGAATGCTAAGTTTATGCTATGTGCAGCATGTTTTTGCCCCCCCCCAGTTCAGCAGCTTGTCATATTTGAGCCCAGGGTGCAAAAAACAAGGTTATGATTGATGTTGAAATATATGCAACTTACTCTCACAAGCGCACATGTGACCACAGGGCTGGAACAACACGGCTGCCTTTTTGTCGGAGCACACTACGCACTCCTCAATCTGTGGAGAGACAGATCAAACAACAACAAGGGGAATAAAAGTGTCCGTCCGCTCTTCTTCGTGTGTCTGTTTCTGGGTGGGACAGACAGCAGCAGTGCATTCTGATACCTTGGTTCTTGACTGGACCTGATCCTTGCAGATAAGACACTTCTTGACACGAGGCGAGCAGAGGGAGCAGGTGGCGATGTGCCCGCAGGGTCCGAACAGAGTGTCTCGCTTCATGTCTGAACACACCATGCACTCCTCCAGTGACTCGATGTTGCTGTTCAGAGAGGGGCTGCGGGTGCCCACCTGGCCACTGGAAAATTGAGAATAAAACCACAGTGTGTGTGTGAGAGAGAGTCCAGAGGAGATTACAAGCAAGAGAGGCTGACAGAGAACAAAGAAAATAGAGGGAGACAGAGAGAGACTAAAAAAGGAACAGAAGCAGGAAAAGGCAAGACAAGGGAAACGTGTTTCCCTACATGAAACATTCTTAGCAAAGACAGGAAATCATTGATTTTCCTGAGATGGTGCTTTCCTCATTTTTCTCTTTCAGGTGTTGTTACAGTGGCTGGAGCAGAATGAACATACTTTAAGGCACCAAACACAATCGTTTAAGATGATGATGATTATCATCCCTGTGTGTAACCAGGGTTTTCGGCTTGTTTAAAGACTGCTCAGAAGCAGCGCACTGTCAGTTTGATGAACGGTTCAGTGTTATTTGGCCAAATAAATGAGAAAAGAAGACTAAACAAATTAACAGATATATAAATCTAGGTCTGTGTGACCAGACATGACCTGACATAGCCTGCTGTTACCTTTGGACAGTCTAGGCATTACATTACATTCATTTTGTCCAAAGAGACTTACAACAAGAGAGTGCACAAGCCGTTTCCCCCACGTTCCAGACTTGGGGCTAAGCTAAGCTACCTGCCTCCTGGCTCCAGTTTCATATTTAACAGACAGACATGAGAGTGGTATTGATCTTTCCATCTAACTCCTGGCAAGAAATCAAATAGGTGTATATCCCAAAATATCAAACTATTCCTTTAAGGGATGTTTACCTGCTCTTCTCTTTGTGGCATTTGGCCAGAGCCTTGCAGAGGCTGGGGTCAGGACACAGGTCTAGAGGGGACTGGCCCTTCTTGTTACGAATGGTCAAGTCCGCTCCATTAGCTGCCAGGAAGCAGGCAATGGATGCTGCGCTCTTCTTTTCTGCCCCCTGGGTGCCCAAGCCCATGATTAACTGCAGACAGTCAGACAGAGAGACAAAAACAGAGAAAAATCAGACACACATCAGGCTTTTCGACTTTTGACACAAGAGATTGAATCCAGTGGGAACGGCATTGTGTCTCCACCTTTCACACTGACACTCAATCCATTAACGCACAGAGGAAAGAAAGGAGTTCTGCTTTTATCATTATTTTGATGGCTGTAGAGTTAAATTCAGATGAACCATGTCAAAGTACTATCAGATCGCCACTAATTAGCCAATCAAAGACATGCCTTAAGACGGCTGTCAGGCAGTGTAACCCCCTCATCCCCACCCAAAATCCTATTAACTGTCCCGCCTCTCTCTCTCCCTCCTCCAGCTCATCACCTCACTGAGTCTACCCAAACTCAAAGCCGCTCTCTCTCTCTAGCAATTTGGGCCTTCCATGTCTGATTGTCTTCAACCAGTAGCTTTTACATCTCTGCTGATGGAGCCATCGGGCCGGCTAATTCAATTCTCATCTTGAAGGGGTGGCGGGGGGGAGAACTAAGGGAGAGTGACCCAACTGCACATATCTCAATTAGGCCCGCTGTCTGTCTGTTCCGCTCCTCTGCTGGGGAACCGAGGGAGGGGGCAGGAAGGGGGATAGAAGAGAGGAGGTGGAAGAGGAGAAGAGAAAGAAGTGGAAGGGAGACAGAAGGTGACAGGTAAGTCTAGGCCCTGTAGCCTTACACTCATCCCTGTAGGGATTAGTGATGTGGTGTTAACATGAAGACGGTTCAGGTCTGACATGCCCCTGTTGGCCTCTACACAGGGACAAGCTCATTCAGGCTGGTCAAGAGGTGGCAGCGAGCTGGTTGGCTGCTCCGTGGTAGTGTGGGGCTGCTGTCTGAGTGATGGGCCGGTGCAGACTGGGCTGTCCAGTGGTGCAGTTTCCTGTCTAAATGTGATGTGTCACCATTTTTCACATATTGGGCAAGTGGTTCGCATACTGATCTTCATACAGGTGGGCATACAGATCCTGCAGAATGCTGCCAAGACTAGCCTAAGTAAAATCACCCAAAAGCATAAATGCTAAATGACATTTCATGATTATACTGTCTAATCACTGGTGGTGCAATTGAATTCTTGACAAAACAGACATGCCACATATTTGTAAGGGTGACAGCACTGGACCTGATGCTTTAAAAATAATGTTTTGCCTACATTATAGTGAGTGTGCTTTGTGCATGTTTATAAAGGGTTTTCTCTGGGAACTCAGATATCTTCTCACAGCACAAATACTCCACTCAGAGCTCATATGAGCTGGAGCCAATCTTACATGTCTAATGAGTCTAATCAATTCAGCGACTTGAGACAAACCCATGTTTGCTGTTCACCAGAAAGAGTCAACATGAGCTAGCCAACCAAAATTTAACACAAATCTCACACTATTAAGCTTTGACAAGTTAAGAATGGGTTACTATAACTTTATGGTTATTAAAGAGTTATTTTAGGATTAACAGAACCATGCTAGCTATTGGTAATGATTTCTTGCTCTCTCAACCATGAAAACTGTTCTTCAACTTCAACAAAAAACAAAATCTCCAGTGTAAATGTTGCAGCGAGTTGCAACGTGTGCAGTATTCTGTCTTACACACAAGGCTGGTGAGTAGAAGTGGAATAAACTGTCCCTTGGTGTGCATATGTTTGTATGTGCATCAGCCCTGCAATACACTGGTGACGCGCCAAATTTATACAGGGTAAGGTTCAACAAAACAGCAGGTATAGAAAATGGATTGAATGACTTTTTTAAATTTAAACTGAACATTTTCAAGAGCCATGAGTGGCAGGAGAGCAATGGCAAGTGGTCTGAACTTCTTATAACATGCTGCATTAGTGTGCGTGCCTTTCTTAGCCAATCATATTTGGGTGTGTCTAATTGAATCACATCAGCCTATTGGGTAATGACCTTGGCCCAAGTAAATTACTGTCATGTAGGAGGATCAGTGAGGTTAACAATAGAAATATATGTACTGTGTTCTTGGAGGGTTCCCAGGGCTCCACTTTGCTGACGTCCTGCATATCTTGGAGTTGTCGCAATTGGGACAGAGTGTGGTGACGCAGTGCCTCGTGAAGTGGTGTGTCCCCGTCCTTGTCCTGCACATCAAGCTTGGCCTCTGCCCGCACCAGCAGCTGTTAAGAAAAAACACATACATGAAACAGCCACACAAACAGACAGAAACTCTAGCAACAACCATAAAACAACTTAAATTTTATGCTACAGAGCAAATGGCACAGTGCTGATTTATAAGGCTGCTGCGTACAATGAGCTGCCTCAGTGTTGTACGCCCCAATTATGGAGTGCATTTTTTCTGGAGTCCACAAGATGGCAACGTGGCTATCTCAATCTAACACTACGCCAAATGACTCTAACCAAGACACTGCCTCAGAGAGCATTTTCCGTACACAGCATCAATCTGAAGTAGGACCTCATTCAACTGCAGGACAATCTTGAGAGTAAATTAAATGTTGGTCTGCGCTGATGTTGCTGTACTCCCTTTTGTGTATAGTGCAGAATGAGGGACTGATAGAGCGATAACCAGAGACAGGATCTTCAGTATGTGGTGGAAATGAGAAGGGAAAGGAGGATAAAAATGATACAAGGCATATGAAAGGAGGATAAGAAAAGAGGGCCCACTAACCCGGACTATCTGGGTGTGTTGACGCTCCACGGCCAGATGCAATGCCGTCTGCTGATTGACGTTCTGGATGTCTAAGCTGGCATTGCCCTGCGAAGTGGGAACAGGAGAGGAGCAAACATACACGCAATAAACATATGGGCATTCGTGCATACATTAACAACCAACTAAAATGATTCGCACATAAATATGTGCATGTAGATGTGACAGACAAGTGATAAATGTACAGAAAAACAGAGAAATCAGTTAAAAAGTTAAATAACTGTTCAGCACATGAAAGACTGCAACAACTGTTCTGTCTTCATGTGTCTTGACTGAACGTTTCTTCCTTCAACCCTGCCGACCAACAAAGTATGACCCGGGGGGGGGGGTAGGAAAAAATGCATCCAACAATAACGCTGCATGTGATTGTCATTTCCAATTGCAAACACCTCAGCTGAGGAGATGTGGGGGGAAGATGAGCATTGTGATCAGGCAGTGTGTGAAATCCCCAAGTAATAAGACTGACTGACTTGCTGGCTGGCTGGCTGGCAGGGAATCTGCAGTGCACCTTGTTGTGTGGTGCAATTTCTGAATAGAAAGCTGAGCCATCACTGTGAACCAGCCCATTGCAGGGACTTGGGAAAAAGGCCGTCCCCTCTGAAAGGTAGCAGTGAGCGTTCATGCGTTGGAATGTTGCAGCAACATTGCTGCCTTGCACCATATCCTAATTAACCCAGTTCCTACTTGGTCAGGTGACTTTTGCTGTAAACTCCTGTATGTTTTAGGCTTCAGGGAGTTAAACCTGCAATCTCAGAAGGGAAAAAAGCATGAAGCTATGATTGCAAGAGGAGGAAGATATGAGGGCCCAACAGCACTAAAGAATACCCCCGGAGGCCCTGTGAACCGTATGGATTCAATAAAAAAAATGGCAGTTATAGCGGCTTCAAGTGGTCTACAGCTTGCTGGCTGCAGGGAGTGCAGTAGAAGCTGCTCTTAATGGTCTGTAGCCAGGGAAAGCCAGGAGTGCAGGCTGAGCTGATGCAGCTATGCTTAGGGCTGCTGTAGGTCTCTTACAGAGTATAAATAATTGCATTTGTTGTCAGTTTAAGTGATTAAGAATGCATTTAAATTAGCTGTTTATATGTGTGTGAGTGCTTCTGTGTTGCTACCTGATGCACCAGCAACTCAGCCACCTCCACATGGTTGTTGAGGGCAGCCAGGTGCAGTGCGGTGTAACCGTCGTCCTTCTTCTCATCTACGATCCAAGGCCTCGGCAGTTTGGATAGGAGCACACGCATGGCGCTGCACAGAGAGGAGACAGGAGAGAGGGCGAGTAAGTGAGTGTTTGAATGGGTTAAGCTGGGGAGCAAGATTGAAAAAGCTCAAGAAGGCACAGACAGTACAGTCAGTTTGATAGTTTATGATGTCCACTGCCAAAATTAATCTATCTGTGACTGGCTGTCTCATACACTGTATGACAGCTTATGGCCAGACACAAGCTGTTGTAAGCAAACACATCACAGTGTCTCTACTGCTGATACACAGCATATTCCAATACACTTTTTTTCTTTTTTTTAACAGCAGAGCATATCCCATTTTCACACATGGGGACAAGAATACTAAATCAACTTAGGGAGGAGTTGCTTTCCAACACAGAGTGTTATTTACATCAAGCTTTGAACGATACAAGTGCTGTGTGTTATTTTAGAGTACCCGTCCCGCTACCATCTCTTCTGTTAAAAAGGGAAGCCACTTTTCCCTTGATGATGCGCAAAAGCGCCTATCATTGGGAGGCAAAATGGTAATTACACAAGATTTAGCTGCATTCACTCAGGTCTTCTCCTGGGGAAGAAACAGACAGGGTGGGAAGGGAAAAAAACTCCACTATTTAAACAGTGCTGTTTAACAGAGGTGGCTTGGTGTGGTGAAAAGAGCCAGCCAGTTCTGTGCCACTCAAGGTCATTTAGAGGATGTGTGCCACAAAGAGACGTGGCTGCAAAGGCGACTGTACAAGAGGAAGGCTGAGAGGGAGTCACAGTGTCACAGTGGGGATAAAGAGGGAGGCTGACTGTAACTCCCTTCAGCGTCACTGAAATGAGAATAGTTTGTTTTACTAGTAAAAGAAAGCCACATACGTTTCCATCCCTTATTAAATCCAAAGATCACATAAAAGACAGCAGGGGAGAAATGAGAAAAAAGCTCCATGAGAGGCAGATTTATTAAGCTGTAATACAGTTGTAATTTTTTAAATAAATACATTAGATGTGAGTTAACACCCTTCTTCCTACTAAGTCAACTGGCTTCATAGTTTGAACTCATCCATTATCTCTTTGGCCCCTACCTCTCTTCCTGCTCTAGCCCATGGGCACACATCCAGGCATATGGTACATGAGAAAACTGAAACGAGACTCATCCCTAATTTAATGTATGACTAGTGCATGAGTTGAGGATATGTGATGAGAAACAAAGGCTGCAAGCACAACTCTTGAATTTGTGCTATATGAAGCAAGACACTTTAAAGCCATATCCCTCAATTGTTCTTGCATCTTGTCTGTAGTCAGGTACATAATGTACCTTCAATAAGCATTAAAGCAGCAACGCTGGAGGGAACACTTCTGACCTTGATTAACCCTGAATAATCATGCAGGGCATATCTTTGAACTGCGACAAAAGGAGGCAGCTGATTTTACTCTGACTTTGATATGGCTGAACAGCCCCCACGCGAGCACTGGAGTGTTTACAGTAAGGTAAACAGGGTCTGAAGCAGTAAAGAGAGGAAATGGGCTCCGGCACAGAGCAGGAAGGCCACAGCCTGCACAATCAATGAAAACTGTTAACTATTAAGACAGAGAAAAGAAAGAAATGCAAACCAACACGCTGGCAGGCTTTCAGACTGAAGGTAATCAGGATGGCTGGTTCCCTGCGGGTTTTTGCTAAACCTACAGCTTGTCTCCATCCTTCTGGAGTAATGAAAGAGAGCATCATCAGCACACCCTCTTGAGGAAAGCAGAGAAAGAGGGGCAGAGAGGCAGGGGGGCAGGCAGTCAGCACCTCTGCGCGGACAGAGATCCGGGGCTGGTCTACTGCTGCAGTGATGAACAGCGCAGCACACTGATCCCAGGCTCCCTCGCTCTCTCTCTCTACCTCTCATTGCACAGAGGCTTACGCACACACACACACACACACACACACTACTCACACTCACACTCTCTCTCTCACACACACACCTGCATTGCTTGCAGCTATCTTCAACCACTTAATGCAGAGGAGCACTGCTTAAATGTGATAGCAACCGCACCCATTCTGCCTAATCTCACATTCATAATGTGTCGCCTTTGTTACAAAGAATTATTTGCTTGCTGCTGTAGATTTACCATCTCAGGGGGGACTTTTGAGTAATTTCATCCATGGTGCTCCCACTGGGTAGGAGTTGAGACTTAAACAAGCAAATTATTCAAAAAAAGACCTTGCCACATCAGATTCCTGCCTGAAGCTATAACATAAAACTTATTCCCAGTGGTTAAACATAGCACTCTTTTAGCTTTCTTTCAAGTAAAACGATAGACAACACAGGAATGCTGTTTTTTCCTCAACTACAACAGTTTCCACTAGAATCAAGGGCAATTGTCCCACATAAAGCCTTTGTTCTTTTTGTGCCCATTTCCTTCCTGCTATTGGTGCAAAGTAGAACATTTGTGCGATCTGGATTGGCTGGAAATATCTCCTATATGTAGAACAACTGGCCAATAAAAGCACACCTGCTACACTATAGGGGCACACTGGCGCCTTCTAGTGTCAGAACCAGGCACTTGAGTGCTGGGCAGGTGTATGCTGGTGTAGGGAGCCCATCCAATAGAAGTCTAGATTGACAGGCTCCCTGCCACGCTGGGCAAAATGGGCGGACATTAATATTAATGCCCCATACTGGCACTGCTGCATTGCAGTTAAGCTATTTGCTGTAAAGGCAGAAAAAAGAGAGTGAATTAAGAACCAAGAAATAAATCCTAGTTGTTGTTTTTTTTTATCTCTTGGATAAGTGATGTTAGCAGTGACTGAGGGGGGTAGGAGAAAAACTGTGTGTTGGCCCTTGAGGTAGGTTGCTGAGCAGGAGACAGAACAAACGACTCTATCTAGCTCAGACTGCAGACCTTTCACTGAGCAGAAGACACTGACTTGACCTGGGAGTTAACATTTAGACAACTCAGGCTTATCTGCCATGAGAAGGAGATCGTTATTAAGAGTGAAGTGAGGATTTCCTTATTGCAACTGAACTTTAAATCCAGTGCTATGGTGCGTGTGAACACAGGAGGACGTGCAGCTGAGGAGATGGAATGGTAGAGGAGAGAGGTAGAAGGGGAGACGTGATGGAACTGGGTCACCCTGTGAGAGAGCTCAAGAGTCCCTCAGGAGAGCTACACAGGGGCTTGTTGTCTTAGGCTGCAATTTGTCATTGACCAGGACGCTCTCTGACGCCCTCAGCTCTGTGGGTTGGCGTTTGTCATTGTATGTAAGACAGCGGAAGTGTGTGCGCGTGCAATTGTGTGTGCGAGCGTAGGGGTCGACAGGGCCCTTCTGCTGCCCTCGCCTGGCTGACAGCCATCTGTGTGGTGGTCAGTAGCCGTTATTACAACAGGAAGTGAGAGCAGGGGGACAATAACTTGGGTAGGACAGGGCAAAACGGGAACAGTCAACATCCAGCCTGAGATTAATGGCCGCGCACAAACATATGGTTACTCTGATGTAGGAGACGTGTTTGGCATACCATCATCCATTAACTAAGGCTTCAAGCTCAAGAAAAAATATCCAGATTCTGCATTGGAAATTAATCACAAAAAGGTGCCACCTGCCTTGGGAAAATAAAATGCTTTATACAACTGATAATGAAAATTATCAGTCTTGCAACTGTTGGTGTGCTTATATAGTCAAACAGACAGATAAGGTCAGATCAAATCTATACCAGCGGGTACAAATGCTTCACATGCCCAAATACTTCAAACAAAAATGTTTTTTTAACCATCACAATTCTTCTTTAGTACACGATCCCAACTCATGGTCCACTTACTAAATTCTACCAGGGCTGTCAACAATATCACATGGACTTCATCAGCAGATGAAATATGATTTTATCCATACCACTTTTGGCAAAAAAAGTGTTTAACTTATAAGTAAACACAGGCAAAAGGTCCTAAAAAAGTGGATTCGTTGAGCAAACAAAGCTCCTACATGGGCATTTATTTGAAATTCTTTCTTCAAAAATGGTTTTAGTTGCCTAACCTTATCCATACTGCCTTCATAAAACTGGTCACATTGTTCCACAAGGTTCGTCTTTATATTTCTTGCCCAGTACCGGTAGGATTTTTTTTTTCCCTGAGGCAGAGTCCTTATTGGAATAAGCCTTTTCGAGATGAGACAACCTCAGACGATACATGAGGTGTCAGCTTATCGGGGACAAGATCAATACTTTCTGAAATAGTGAACCCTGTTTCCAACAAATCATTTACAAATTCAACACTCTACCTCCAAATGGAACTCCCCTTCCCCCCTTCCACCTTGGGCAGGGAGATGCTCTCCATCATGTGTGAGAGGTTTGAAAGGCAAGGAGTCCAACGGCAGCTGGGAGGGTTCGAGTCATTTAACTGTTCAGGATTTCACTGATCTTAAAACATGCTGCTTTGTAATGTTGGTTTACATACTGCTCATTTCTGAAAATGTTGTCTGTGAAAATCAGACAGACAAAATTTCCACACAAAAAGGGGAAACTTAAGTGTCAATTCCACTGCTGCCTCTATATGACGCAACAGCTATAGGACAGTAATTTGCCGAGCCTATAATTCCCATTTAAATATAGCTGGTTGAACTGCAGAGCCCTCAAAATCCAGCCTGGCCATCCCTCCACCCGTAGAAGCAATTAGTTACCAGTTCACTTTGTCAGGGCGGTCCCACAGCCACGAGCCGTCCTGCTGTGGACAGAGTAAATAAACACGGGTAGTGCCCAGGCCAGCAGTGCAGCAGAGAGCTGAGGACAAGAACCTAACTGGCTCCGCTCGATAAAAAAAGGCTTTCATTACCATGCCGTGAAGAGAATAATTTCCCTTACAATGTGACCTTCCCCTGCCTGCCTGTACCTGAGGCCCCTGAGTGAGCATGCTTTTATTAAGGACTATTTGCATAAACTGGGAAGGGGGAAGACGGGAAAGGGGTGCATTTCTATGATGTTTTGGTTATCACTATAGCTATTGCTGGTACCTTGAAGGTTGTTTAGGAGACGCAAGGTGCATTCTCAAACAACTTGGGTACAGTTGTCTGTCCATTTTGGAAGTGGATGGGGGCCTATAAAAGCTTAGCTTTAATTAGCCTTAAATCACCTGGTATTATGGGGTGTCCTGATTCATAGCAATTTATGAAGAAGGAGGCAGCAAGACAGTCAGAGAAGCCCAATGGCGCGTTAATGTCCCATTGGTTCGAGATGACCCAATTATTTCCCCGTGCTACTCTTCCTTTGCACTTTATTCTCCTCAGCACCTTGAAAAAGCCTCATTCTCATTTCTGCACCACCCATAATAGTCATAATATACATCCTTTTACCCAAAAAGCAAAGAATGACATAAAAGACAAAGCAAGGACATGCAGATCATATTAGAATAAAGTGACACCTAAATCACGCATACTATATTGAACAAATACTCACTAGCATCATTACCTATAAAACAACCATGTGCCTGTTGTACAGCACCTTTCGCACAGGCTTCTGTAGGCTTGCATCATAATGCATCGGTAGTCTTTTCCTAATCTGGAGATCTGGAAATAAATTTTAATAAAACTGAACTCAAATTAGCCTGCTGTATGAAAATGACACACAAGTTTACATAGGACTGAAAGGGAGTTAATACACTTTGACAACTTGTAAAATGGTTGAATGGTTGACTTAGCATACAACAAAGTATAAAAAACGGGGCAAAGAAAATGAAAATTGTGGCATAAATCACTTATCAGCCGAAGATAAAAACAGACGTGAGTAGTTTGTCACCAGAGCATCCACACATTGGCCTCTCTTTTCTATCATTACAGTCACTGCACCTCAAACAAGCCGCTAACAGAGCAAAGAAAATCATCTCTGACCCCTTCACCTGCCTCACTCCCTTTTCTACAAACAGCCCTCTGGAACATGCTACAGATCACTGCCCACTCACACAACTGTTCCATGCACAGATTTTCTGTGACTGTAATAGAGACATTAAATTCATGAAAACAAATGTGACTTGTCAATATGTGCAACTTAGCACTTTGACATATAAATACATCTCCGGTGTTTTTTGTGCTCATTCACTGTGTCTGTTGTGAGAAACCAAGCTCATTAATATGCTGTACTTAAAGGAAATGACCCCTGTAACTGTTAGGATGGCGGGTGAGAACCCAAACCAAGGCTTCAGAACACCTCTTGAGAAACCTACGTATAACGTAACACATGCTCAGTATGTGTTTTTCTACAGTCCGAGGTGCAGAGATACTATTGATCGACAATTTGTGCAGCTACTTCTCGGTGAAAGCCTTACAGCATAAAGAAGTGAATGTACTGTGAAGCGGCTACACAAAGTGATATGCCATAGGCACTGGGAGCAGCTCGGCTCATGTTGGTTAGGTTCTAACTAAAGTTACAAGCTGCAGCAAATTTGGGACCTTTTTGGAGGCTTTTTACCAATGCTTGCTTTTTATTCAAGGGGACTTATGCAAAACTTACCCCAATCTTGACTTTGTTCTGTACCTTCTTGGCCTCAGGTTGAGCTACAGAAAATCCTGAATTTCAACTTTAATATGTACATGTTTTCTAACTTGCTAGGTCATCAGTAGCCTTTGTGATGAGCCACCATGTCATTGTCATTTGACTCATTATCAGGTTTTTAGGAATAAGCTCACACACCCGACGGCATCTAAATTACCTCTTATCCGTGAAGCCAGTGCTTCATTTCTGACCGACAAAGAGTCTTTCATTGTGGCTGAGATACTGGCCGTTTTGTGATTATAAAGTTCCTTTCAGTTTCTGTGAAACAAAATCAGACTTACTCCTGCCTGGTGAAATTAACTGCAAGTGCTTCCACACTGAGGTACAAAGCGGTAAATAGAACCGAGGGATTGACTCTGGGTTTTGCAGAGCGGTGGAGAATTCGGCCGCGCTGAAGGTCCTTCGATCGACAGCCACTCAGCAGCATGCCACACTGTCACCATATGGGCAAACAGTCTGAGAGGCTCCCATGATCTACAGTCTCACTGCAAATCCACCACTTTAAATCACCCCTCACTCCGCAGCCAGCCTCCCACCTTTCTGCCCCCACTAACACATTACGCTCACCCTCGCACTCCTCCTGAAATGCACATCTCTGCACGTTGTAACCCGTGAGGGTCCCTCACACATAGCAAGCCAGCAGTAACAGTATCGTCCCTTAAACACAACAGAAAAACGAGGATAACACACCATCAAATTCTCCTCCACAGTAATTGGCAGAACAGATCCAAAGTGACACAAGCAAATTGCCATATTGCAGCTGACTCTGACTTCTTCACAGTTCCACTTCTGGGCACACATGCAGAGAAAGAAGCTGTGGCTGAAAGAGCGGTTTGGTAATTAAAATCTATTGTTTGCAGTGGGAAATAATAGAGATCAAAGGGCCTTGTATCAGCTATTGCCTCCCCTAAGCACTGAGACAACAGGCCATATGCCCCAGAGCAGCACAGAAAATGTCTAACAGCCAACTTGTTAATGGCAGGGGAATGGAGCTTGTATGAATGCACTATACATTACACAGATAAGGCTCCATAGAAACTTGAAGGTATTCCACACAGATCCACGAATCTACAGATAGCGCAATGAAGGTTTTCTCCTACAATTTCCCACGTAAGCTACTCTGCCTAATACCAATAATGTAATGCTTTTTTGCATAGAAAGTACTGTGCCATTGTCGATTTTCCTCAGTATTCTTCACATGTTAGGACGCAAGCATCCGCACACACACCAATCGACACAAACAAACACAAATCCTTATCCCCTTGACCTGTCATACTGCATTTACATGGGAGCCACTGACTTCAGTGTCCGTACGGGTTACCAAGGTAACATGGCCTGCATTATTCAACAGCTAAGCTTGGTTTAGATGTGAACATCGGCCTGAATGTGTCCCTCAGAGTACATTAGGGTTACTAATACCCCTTCCGCTGACAAAAATTGTCTAAGTCTTGACGTGGGATACTGGGCAGAAGTTCTGACCATGTTTGACCATACACTTCAAACAGGTGAACATCATTTCGAAGCTGTTCACACAAGACTTAGGTCTGGGAATTTGGCTCCATGCACACTTAATATTGTTAAAACAGGTGACAGCATTGTTTTTTCATAGTGAAAACATTTTTTTAGATTATCTAGTGTCTGGCCGTGTATTCCTTAAAATTCTTTTGTCATTACATTAAAAATGATTTTAACAATCTAATACATAAAGCGTGATCCATTTCAGGCCCTTTAAAAAAGGCTCTGAATTGATAATGGACTTGGGTTACGATTAAAACAGCACGATCTAGACATCACTAATTAAAATTGAGGGTGATATTAATACTTATTAATACTATTATGTGTGTATATATCATCAATATGATTGATATAAAGCCAAGCAAAACAGTTTTTAATAAAAAAAATAATAACAATATTCAATCATGCTTGGTGACCAGCTAGTTAAGAATGTACTGTGTTTTCTTGAGTGTCGTGTTGTGTTGTGTGAAATCACATTTACAGTACTGCAAGGTCTATACTTACATTTTACACACGATCACTCAGCTAAGACAAGACAGCCTCTCAGTGTTTCATTAAAAACACAAACCAAAGTGCCATCACCGATGTTTAACTACCATCAAGTGCAAAAATAAATTCTATTACTTATTCCAATACGTCAAGTAAATAGATAAACTACATTTGTTTTTAAACGGGGGGAGAAAATATTAAAGATGTCTGACAGCTGTGCTGTGGAAGTATATCACCTTGCTCCGTCATATTTA
The DNA here is from genome assembly GCF_017976325.1 of Chelmon rostratus. Taxonomy (NCBI): domain Eukaryota; kingdom Metazoa; phylum Chordata; class Actinopteri; order Chaetodontiformes; family Chaetodontidae; genus Chelmon; species Chelmon rostratus. Next base: position 17,176,500 of record NC_055669.1, on the reverse strand, counting down.
TTACCTGCATTGCTGAGGCACTTAAAGTGCCACAAATAAATCCTGCTCTTTCTAGGTTTGGCGAGTAGGAAAGAACCATACCATCAGTGCTTATAGCGGCTTCACAATGCAAGCTTTTCTCTTCCTATGCTATAGTCACTTTCCCAAAAGCTCTTTATGTCCTTGAGTCCCTTCAGTAAGGGATGTAGCCCTCTCTCTTTCTCTCTCTCTCTCCCCCTCCATCCATCCATCCCTTGATCCCTCATTTTCTCTCTTTCCCCTCTATCCATCCATCCTTCCCTCTCTCTGCTACCCCGACCCCTCCCTCTCCCAACATGTGCTATAGCAACATAGCAGCCAGGACTCAATGCTTCAGCATGCCACAGGACAGACAGAGCATTACAGCATGGCTGAGCTTATCTATTGGCTCAGAGCCACTGTTGGCCCAGCCCAAGGAGGAAGTGTAGGCATTCTGATTGGTCACAGGGGGATTGGGGCTTGTATCAGCCTGTCCTCTGGCTGATCTGTTGGACTGGTCCCAACTCATACGGAGGTGGACACTGGGAGGGCTTCTAGGATTGGGCGACTTTTCAATTAAGTCACACTGCATGCTGCAGCAAACTGGTACCCAGGCTCGCTGAATGGACCAGTCACTGCACTACATCTTTTATGGGTACACTCTTCAGTGAGTAATTTAACTACAATAAGATACAGCAATATAACGCAGAGCCTAATTGAACAACTGAAGATAATAACAGATAATACTAGGGAGACATTTGTAATTACAAATAATAAATCAGCAGAATCAGTCTCTCTAGACTACATAGAGTATATTATGATAATTGTCCAACATAAAGATATTACCTCCCATTGCGTGCTACAAGAACTCACTAAGTGCAGTTCATCTGAATTCCAAAGGTTACTCTGACACATCTCTGCGATCGGTTATCTTTTAATGAATTACAGATGGGTACCTGTATATAACCTTTCCCTGACCAAGTTTATCGCCTCCACCATCCTGCCATCAGGAGTTATCATATATTACTCTGTAAACATTAGGAGATTATACACACGACAGATAAACACACAAACAGCCAAATCACTATTCCTGAGTGACCTGCCTCCTCAATTTTATCCTGTAAAACCCTAATATTCTACAATCATGTATTGTATGAATGTGTGTGTGTGTGTGTGTATCTGCATATGAGCATATGGTGACAAGGAGGAACTCATACATGGTCCGCAGCAGCTACAACACCTTTCCTGTCACCTCTTTTTATTTTATCGATAGGGTTGTTGGCTGGTGCATCTGGCTGTCCTCACCTGTGCTAACTTCCAAAATCTGGAAAAATGAAGACTTACAGTCATAAAAGACTAACTGAACACAACAATATAAACTGTGCATGTGTATGCACACGTTTTCTTGAGTGGTCATACAAATAAACATACATCGTAAGTAGTATACTGTTGGTGCGTATCTGTGTGCCTCTGAGAAAATGGTCTTGGCCATATATGCACCCCTGCAGTGCATAGGTATTTGTGCAGTTTGTGAGTCACTTAACAGTAACATGCGGCGCCAGTACGGCACTGTAAAAGATCAGAGGCAGGAGAGGCAGAGGAGCTTCTCCTGCAGTGAGGCTGGAGGGAACAATGGGCTCCTGGATCAGAGAGCCTGACTGCCACTGGCTTTCCCCCTCCAGCACCCAGGTAGGTTGGCCCATTCATAAATCACTTTTATTCCTCCAAGCGCTCAACAGCCTCACCTCTTCAAATGATGCACTGTGTAAAGGGATGAGGAGGGAGGGGCGGCATGGGGGACAGGGGAGGGGTTTGAGGGGGAGGCAGAGGAGAGGAACTGACGAGAGAGATAAAGTAGGCACGGGGAAGAGCCAGGCTGATGGAAGAGGAGCACGGAGATTTACTCAAAAAGCACAAACTGGACTCATTAGAAATAGCTCTAATCCCTCTATGATGTTGACTGGTAGAGAGACGCACAGAAAAGAGGAATTAAGACAAGCTGAAAGACGGACCAAGACTTCACCAGCTGGCTTGAAGCTCAAAGAAAAAACAGGGGCTACATCATCATCTGAAGCTAACCAGAATTCCCTGTACAAAGCTTCAATCTGAGAGGACACCTGCCTCTCATTTTTGTAAACTCAAAGGGATGCACTCTCATCAAGACTGTCCATCATATGAAATAACCACACTACAGTACACAATGCTTATTAAAAGACATTCACATTCACCCCCCCTGCTGTTTCCCGTTTTATAGTTTTATAACTGACTCACAGTGGAAGCAATCACTGCTTACTGAAATTGATCAAAAGAAGGACTATTTAATGTCAAAGCGAAAACAAATCTCTACAAATTTATCTTGATTAAGTACAAACAAAAAACAAAATAACTGATTGAAGTCATCCCCTCAAATCAATATTTATTAGAGGCGCTTCTGGTGAAGTGAATAGGTCTGTATGGACACTGCTTTTTGACCCCCATTTTCTTTCCTAAACTGCCAAAGCTCTGTAATGCTCCATGAGATCAACAAGAAACAAGCCTTTTGTAAGTCCTGCCACAAATTCTTGATCACAAGCCTTCCAGGGCCTGCAGCACAGAATCATCCTCACAGCGTGATGCTGCCACCACCACCGTTCATGGTGGGGGACTGTGTGTTTCTGCTAGTGTGCGGTGTTTGACTTGCACAACACAACATTCACGCGTTGACTACCCAGCAGTGAGCCTTCCCCATAGACTTAAGTTTAATCTAACATTAATTTGTCACATGTTGGATAAAAAAATTGTGATCTCCATTCAATATTTTATAGAAGGTCTAAAAACAGCTGGCTACCCCACGGATGATTTAGAAACAGAATCAGAAAACTATGTGGAGGGTGAATACTCCTACAATTAATAATGTTTTATATTTGTATTTAATTTAAATCAATTTGTAGAGATTAATTTGGTTCGCCCTTTTTCTGTTAATCAATGTCAAAAACGCTAATGACATCCATTCGCAATTCTTAAATAACAACAGGAAATGAATAGCATCAAATATGAAAGTTTCTACAAGAAACTTGAAATGAGCAAATTAATGGTGCATTTTTTCCATGTACGATGCATCTTCTGAACAATATAAAGTACAATTACAACAAGCAAATGGCCGACCTTGCACCAATCTGTTTTATCTATATTTTTTATTTGAATGGAGATATGTCTTAAGCAGTACTTGTAGGGAGAACAACCCACCCCACCCCTTCAGCCAGTGAAGGAAAGCACATCCATTAGTCGACCCTTTTCTTATTGATCGATTAACTGCTCAGCTAAACATTCAGCCCTGCGCTATTCATCATGGAGGCAAGATGTAAGCCGTGCTGCTGAGTTTCAGAGGCAGATGGGATGTCGGGATGTAATTGAGATTAAACTGGTGGGTTGGGTGGCTGGAACAGGCAGGGTGGAGACCCACTGAAGGGATATGCAAAACACACTAGGGCATCGTCAATGGAGATAGTTATAGACCACAAAAACCTTTACCAGCTGAGTAGAGAATTAATGTACATCATCAAGTTCAAATATGCATGTGTACAGTAAGCGCATGTAGTGTGTGTTTGTGAATTTACACAGAGTATATTAAAAGTTCCACTATGAGGGAATTAAGGCTGGCTGGAGAATTACTGCTGGTCCAATTTTAAGTGGTGTGCAAACATAGAGACTGCAAGGCAATAACAGGTGGACATTCACAGTTGCCATTTATATAGCTGCAATTCTGCACTTTGATCGGCCATGTAAGGTCAAGTTTTGAGCAGGCACATTAGCTTGGAATCCATTTTACCTCGCAAATGGTCAATTCTTGTAACAGCCGTAAAGATAATGTAATCCAAAAGCTATAAATTGCTGTGACAATACATTAATTAAATTGCACACTTAAATCAGGGAATGCAGAATTATCTTCACCATGAAAAAGGCCTGAGATATAACTGAGTGTGAGAGCAGAATGACTGGGAGCTTGTTAAAAGGCTTATCAAAGCAACGGCCGCAGAATTGCTTGACATTTTTCTGGCTCGTGAGAATACACTTTGACATATGTCTGTGCTGTTCTGAGGGTGTTTGTGAATTGTCACAATCTCATTCAACTGATCTCTACTTGATCACAGCCTGACTTTCAGTATGATCACCTTAAAGAGCGAAAACATTGGCTTACACATCCAGGGGCATTCTGCAGTTAAAATGCAGGTGGGGTTAGTCAGAGGACTCGTGCGCTGTCATTGAGGTATAAGAGGAGAGGAGAGAGTGAAAAAGAGAGGAGGGCACAGAGGACATTGCTTTCGTACAGTATAGATGTGCCCCGTGATGAGACCAACTAATTAAACAGATTCTTCAGTGGCCGCGCCTCGGGAAAGCTTGAAAAAGACACTTGAAAATTAATGAGAGCTCAAAAAGGAGAGAAAGCAGCCCAAACTTTTCAGTGCCTCAGAGGTGAGGCTGCCACTTGTCTTCCTGCATAGCCAAAAGCAGTAGAAATAAATAAATAAATAAATAAATGGAAAAACACAATAATATTTCCTGCTGCCTAACACCCTCCACGCTCCTCTGCACTACACATTCACCCTTACTCTCTCCTCCATTTCTCGAATATGCAGTTATTCTAAGTATAGAGGTGAGCAGACGGAAGCTCTACCATAAGCAGTGTGTTCCAGCTCTATTTAAAAAGAAGAATGATAGAGACTGGGGGGCAAAAGGACACAGAGAGTGAGGGGGTGGTATCAGAGGAGGCGGTGGTGTTGGTGGTGAAGGATGTAAAGCAGGGGAGGGTGGGGAAAGATTCAAGAATATACAAGTGGAAGCACGAGAGACCACTTTATTTGGAGCTACTAAAAATAGTGCAGCAAATGGTAGCAGGGGCTAGCTGGCCTAACGCTCCTCTCTCCTTCCAGGCCGGTGGAATCGATAGGCAGGGAGCCGTAGGGGAGGCTTCCCGGAGCCTGTAGCCAACAGTTGCTGAGGGGGGATATGGAAGAGAGTGGGGGGTGAGGCAAGGAGAGGAGCAGAGTGGAGTGGAGCGGAGCTGGAACTATTTTTTGCACTGCTTGACTAAATATGGTCAGGGAGGTGGTGAGACAAGACACATGAGCAGCCCAGCAACAGGGGCCGAGGCATGTTTCAAATGCTTGGCTTCCCACAAAGTGCTAACCGTTTAGCTTAACCCTCCACGCTGTGGGGTAGGAAGCTGCTGGCTGGTTGACCTCTTGGTCCCTAATTTGCTGCCACTGTGTTCTTCCTGTGCTCTCTGCCCCCCTTACTGCGGCTGCATCTCTACTTGATCTTCTCCTAGTAAAAAAGGTGACCCTCGCGGTGCAATATCAAGAATGCATGAGCTGCGTATTTAGGATTCACAAGCGCAAAAAAAATCTGTACACCAAAAATACCAAAAATGGTATTACCAAAATGTTGCAATATCCTCCATCTCTAGTTCCAGACAATGGTAACCAAATTTGCATGGATCGCAAGGGACTATTAAAAGTACAGCTGTCTTCTACCGCAGAGGCACAGCCACCTCTTCTTTAAATACCTCCATCACAATTCTGCTCTCAAACATTCAGTAAACTCCCTCTTCTAAGCTGCTGTATAAAGTTCCACTGAATAATAAAAGCGCATTTTAGGAGCAGGATAAAGCTCAGGGGCTGCGCGCCTGTGTGTCGATGGAATAAGAAAAAGGCAGGGTGGGAGGACGGTTGGTACACTTTCTGCCTCCTCCACCGACCAGGGCATCCTCCCAGTTCTCTCCCTCAGAATGCACATGATGGAGATGAGAGTGCTGCAGTTTTTTTTCACCCCTCCTTCTCTCCCTCTTCTCTCTCTGCATCCCCTTTTTTTCAAATGGCAGCTCTTCATTTCAGCTCTACGTCTTCCTCTTCTAAAGCTATGACTTGTGTTTGTATGGGAATGTGTGTGCATGTGTGTTCATGCCCGTTTTCTCTCCTTTCCCCCTCCTCCCCTCCCTGACTCTGGCACTCAACCCGCCCACCACCACCCCTCCTCCCCCCAATCATAGAAGCTGATTCAGCGAGTCAGGCGTGCACCCGGCACACACGATGGCTGCAGCAGCTGGAGCGCTCTCTAGGTCATTATGGCTCTCTTCACTACGGGAAGAGGAGGAGAGGAGGGGAAGAGAGGAGGAGCAGCTCAGATAAGAAACTGATCTGACAGGTAATATATGCTCTTCCTTGGCTTTCGGACGGAGTTTACCCCTGACGGGCCTTGACGTCTCCTGTCCCGTCTCTTCCCTCTCTCTTCTTCGGATGCGATCAGTTATTAACCGCATGGTTTGCCTGTGAGTCGCGTAGTCGAAAGGGGGAGTGGAATGCACTGTTCTGCAGCAGCAGCAGCAGCAGCAGCAGCAGCACTGGGACAGAACTTAACCAGAGAACACCTTTGGGCTTTTCCTTCTCTTGTTCCTCTTGTCTTAAAAGAAGGGAGGAAATAAAGGCTTTATAAAAAGAAAAAGTATCGAAAGGAAGAGGATGCAGGAGGAGGTGGAACAGGGAAAAGGGAGGCTGGGGAGTTGCTATGGCCCACATGGATTTTAGCCCTGTTTTTTGCACTCTCCACTCTATCTCTCTCATCTTGTTCTTTCTCCCTCCCTCCCTCTCTTGTCTTGCTCTCTCTCTCTCTCTCTCTCTCTTGTGTTCCTGGCACTGGCCGGACATGCTGCAGCAGCAGAGCTCTTTGGCTCATTAGGCTTCATGGTTGCAGCCCTACCGCTATCTAATGACGGACTCGTTAACTCAGACCTGCACTGGTGTGGAGAGACATTCCCTTATGCACAATTCGCCCTCTGCTTCCGACACCTTCCAAGACGTTTTTGTCACCATGACTAAGGATACTATAATTACTGGGACTTTTAATGTGTTATTTTTTTTTGTCTTTTTTAAATATCTTTTTTGGTTCTTTCTTGGTGGTCTTACCAGACCACTTATCAATTTAACTGAGGGGCGGGGGAGGTCACTGCCATTCTTAATTGATGGGAGGTAAGTTTGAGAACACGTTGCACTTTTAAGCCCAAGGTTGGCTGATCGGGGCGGAAGGATGGAATGTGGCGACCAGAGGGATGACGAAGCATCAGAATAATGAACAGCGGGCAGGTCGGGAGTTCTGAACAGGGGGAAAAGCGGATTGACAGCACACAGCTGTGAGAAGTGTATTAACACAGATGTGTGGGGGGGGTGAGGATGGGCGGGAGGGGATATTGGGCAGCAATGGTTGGCTGAGTAGATGTGTGTCACCGGCTGAACCCACAGCACTTAGGGTAGTAACCCAGTTTCTTCTCTCTCTCTCTGTAACGGATTGCTATAGGCTAGGCAGGGCATGCAGGGCACACAGTACTGCAGTGCTATCGCCCAAACCAGAACAGACACAACAACCACCGGGCTAATTCGCTGGTTCACGTTCCCCAACCTCCATGTAGGAAGGAATTTCACCCCCCCTCTCCTATTTGCTCACCCTCTCGGGTGGCTGTGACATTTCCTAAACAGGACGTCACACCTTTAGGACCAGGCTCATCCACCAACTGTCACCTCCACTTCAACCTCCGCTCATTGCTATTCCAAAGCCTTCCGCTGCAAAAACATTGCACCACTTTTCCCATTTATTCACTTCTCTGCCACCAAGTCTCCAAACTCAAACCTAAGCTGGTCTCCCCTAATCCATTTTTCGTTTCACACCCATTGCCTCCGCACCAAGCCTGCTGGCTAGCTTAGCGTGGTTGGAGGCAGTGACGACTTGTGGAATGTGTTGGTCTGGGGCAAAGATTCATTAGAGACTTGCTGAACAATTCTCGCCACCATGCAAATGATTATTGATCGGTTCCACCCCCTCTGCAACAGAACAGCTGGCTTCACTGTAGACAGGTGAGGTTTGATCAGAGGGAAAGGAAGTGAGGAAAGATGACCATAAAAACAGCGATCTATGAGTGGGAAGAGAGAGAACAAGGTACAGAGAGAGAGGGGGGAGTGGTGGTGGGTGGGGGGTATAGCCAGGACCAATCCACAAGTGCTGAGTGGGCATTAGCGCCTTCATGTGACCTATGGCCTGCCTCTGCGCCTAAAGCCCAAATCCTGCTCACAATAGCTTCCTGTTCCACTTGGATCACCCTCGTTTTCAAACATCAGCAAGCGCTCCAGCTAGCCACTGGGGACGTTGCTGACACAAGAGAGACGGGAGACAGGCAAGAGAGGGGTACGTTGTGGTGCAAGTGAGAGGTAGGACATGAGAAAGGGTAGAGAAAGTGGGGGTGAAATAAGAGAACGAGATGGTGGTGAGGGAGACACGCTGAACGAGAAGTGGGAGGAGAGAAGTGAAAATGTGTAGTATGTCAGCAGGGCAATACGGCTTATAGGTGCACCCCTGCTCCCAGGACGCAGCAAATGACCATCAGACAAGACGAGGTGCACACAGAGGCACCTTACACCACGGACTTTCTGTCGAGGAGAACACTCTTCCCTTCTTTGTTTTATCCAACCCCCTTAAACTACATCCTCAACACTTTTCCTGGAAAGAGAAAAAGACCACCGTCTAACTGCCATAAAAAAGGGAGCTGTATTCCTCCCCCTGATCCTCCTGGTTTCTCCCAGTTGTCTGGAGGACAGCGGGGGTCACTGGGACAGTCGACTATGGTATGGACTGCAAAACTTCTGTTATGTTCAGGGGCGGGGGGACTGGCTGTTCAGCCTTACATGGCAACCAAACGAAAGCCTTGAGTGTTGAACTGAATTTACACTCAAAGTCACCTTACAGTGCAGACTACCATACTTGGGAGAGAGAACGGTGAGGAAAAATATTCTGCTCATAACTTCCTGACCTTGGCGAAAGGTGAGAACATTTCATACCTAAGATTACCTCCTTGGTGTACATACTTCTTTATGTACCCATATGAACATATGATAGCTATGGAATGTAAAGAAGTATGTATTCTTGGTGAGGTGCGAGTCCTCGTTCTTGGAAAATGATGTTGGACAGCACTGTGACGATATGTTTGTGCTTTGCAGATTGTTAATATGACTGTGATCGTGGTGTGAGAGAAAATAGCAGGCAAAGTATGGGGGGGGGCGGGGGTGAGAGAGAGGAAAAGAGAGAGTATGAATGTGAGTTGTAAGGCTCATACATTAGCTATACTGTCTCTGGGCAGCCTCACTGCAGCAATGATCGCTGTAGGGAACTTAGTGCTTTCTCAAACTGGCTGACTTGGCCAATAAAAATCTCTCATCCAAGACATGCCAACAATTCATTAGACAATTATGTAAGTTAGCATAAAATGATAGCTATCACGTTTTGAGCTTGCCCTGTCAGCAGTGTGAGTTTAGCACCTTACTTTAGACACCTACAACTATGGGCAAATGGCCGCCTTGTGACATCGCCATATGAACAGGGCCTCCTTTCATTATTGGGTGATTTTACTGCATTACAGCCCTTGAAATTCAGCCAGCTGCAACTTAGCACCAACTTCAGCAGGCTGCGAGTGGTATGCTGGAGCCGCTCCTGACCATTAATACCATAATCTTTTCCAGTGCTCCTACATGGCTCAAGGGGAAAAGAAAGCAAGGTGAATTGAACCAAAACTCTGCCATTGTCACTGGCCTTTCTTTAAAACATGCAACTGAAAGAGCAGGACATAGTTGCTGAGGAGGCAGAATGAGGAGGCACTGAGGTTGCTGCTGCTGCTGCCACAAGCTGGCTCTATCCTACTGCTGCATCATATGGCTTCCGTGTTAACAATCTTGTGTGTTTAACTATGACTGCTCTCCCTTTATGCCGTTGCCCTTATCCGCACCCCTACCCGACATCAACCCGGCTGCCCCGTGCTCCCCTCCCCACCCCTGATTCCTGCTCTCATTGTTCACGTTTGCTATGCTTGCCAAATGCTTTGCTGGGCTGCATGGCAGTCAGATTAGACCATCAAAAAGTGACAATGCAGGATCAGAGTCAACTATGGCCTGTCAGCTGATTCCAATTGTTGACTGCTTCAAACAAAAAAAGGCAACAGAATATGGGCAGAGGCACAGAGAGAAATGAAGCGAGGGGGGAGGTGGGGAGTAGTTTGCACGCCGAGCTATTCATATCTAGCGCTTTCACCTATTCTGACCCCTCTCTGGCCTGTGCTTGGATCGTAGACAATGTCTCTACCAGTTTTAGCACAGAATTACCTCTCTTTAAACCCCTTTAATGCAGATCTGCATAATTCTTTCCACTGCATTTTGGCTCTAGCTCGAATAAGCACATGAAAAAAATAACAAATAAAGCTGGAACAAATAATACAATTAATACAAGTCAATAACCTGCCATTACTGTTTAAGGGCCGATCAACAAATCAGATAATTAGAGGCTTGGCAATACCTGATATAAATGTACAACAGTACACTACTTACAGTAAACCTCAGATGGTCTATGATGCTCTATGCAACTACAAATACATACAGTATCTGAACATATAAAATGCCCCTTCATCAAATTAGATTTATTTTCCGAAAGAGGCTTGGATGTATTGGTGCCTACAAAATTTCTCCTGCAGTGGAGCAATGAAAAAGTGTACATATGCCACTGTAGTACGACAGCTCTATTCTAATGAAATACAAGAAAGTTAATTCTGAAATGATTAATATACCGAGTGTAGGGCTGACTTACTCTTTTCCCCTCGAATGAAAGACATATGTAATCTAGAGTGACATGACTGATAGAAACAGTAACAATCTCCATTCTTTTTACCAGAGTTTACTGACAATATTTAAAAAACACTTAAATCACAAATTAAAAAAAAATATTTGTTGCCTATAAATCGCTTTCTGATCATTAATTTAATTTTCTTTCGAGTGTGATGTATCAAGAATACAACAAGAGCCCTATTCAATTTTTCCGAGGGGACGAACTCAATTTGAAGGCAGGACTTGCATTTAATTCATAAGAATTTTATACAATGTTAAATTGATGAATTGTTGAATTTTAACAGCTGCTAAATGGGATCAAATCAGTTTTAAAAAAAATTTACTAGGAAAAATGGCAAAATTACACAATAGAAAGGGCCACTTTAGTCCAGATCTAAAATGCAAAATTTGTTTCTTTTTCTTTTTTAATTATTAGAGGAGAGCATCAGAATGAAGCTGCATGTTTAGGTTTTAGTTGCTTCATCATTCAGACCCATCTGCATGATATTCTGTCTGTCTAGCTCCCTTTTCTGTCAAGCCATCAGAGACGTGTAGTATTGCATGGCTTGCACTGCATGTCTCTCCCCGGCCCTCAATAGCATTGACCTGCTGTCTGAGTGACAAACACAGCAGATGCTGACATTATCAAATGCTCAGTGCCTGTCGTCCCCCTGCTTTTGCCCTGTTATGGCCCTTAGATGAGGTGAGCAGCCTGGCCACCTGACTCTGAGTGACTGAGAGACTGTGTGTGTGTAAGTGAGCAAGCATGAATGTGCATGTGTATGTTACAAATAGACCTGCCTCTGGTGTGCCATATCAAGCTGGCCCTATGTTGACCTCCATCCTGTCTACAAGCAGTGCCGTATATCACTCAGCTGTCGCTGGCCACTCTGAGAACCTCCTTCGTGCCTTGGCAGAAAAAGTCAATAATTATAACCGCTGACAGTCATGAAATCTGAAAAAGCCCAAATAAGCATCACTTAACTGTGTTTTAATGCAAAGTTTGGGCTACACTACGACTTTTTGGGAGGCAGCACAGTGCTTGAGAATTTGAATGTTTTGCAGTACAAATAAAAAAATACTGCAGCAGTGAGATTGAAAAGAAAAAACACAAATCACAATACTTTGTATGGCTAAAATTTGGTAAATGTTGTTTGATGTTGTTCTAATTGCAGGAGTGATTTACTGATTTTATGATTTTGCTTTAGGTACACATGCACAAAAACATAATCAAAGTTCTTAACGTGGGTTCTACTGTGATCATTTTTGTATTAGCAGAGGGATGGACTTTTAGCAGAAAGTGTAAAATACTTTACTACCGTAGAGCACTGAAAGAGACATAAAATAATCTGCCCTCAGTCACTGTTCAAACAGTACCCTCTACACTACAAATCAGTCTCTAGGACTAAAATGACTGGTTTAAATTAATGTTGTGACTTGACACCCCAGAGTGCTGCTGTAGGAACATGAGTGAGAGAGCTTGTGTATGTGGTTATGCCTCTGCATTTGTCTGTTGGCCGTCTCGGTGACCGCAGCGGCTGCGAGCTTGCAGCAGGGCCCATCTGTCAGAGCCTGTAATTGCTTCATGACTCCAGGACATTTGACTCAAGTGCACTGCCACAGATTATTATTATCCTTTTCTCAGGGAACAATTTTTCTCGCTCTCTGGGAGGGGGCAAGCATAAAACTTAAAAAGATAGCGAGGAGGATAAATAGTCTGCCTGGGAGGCAGCAAAGGAGAAAGTTAGGTAAGGTTGATCAACTGTACCTATGCGTTATTGGTGTGGTGGTAAATGGGGTGTAGTGTGCCAAATGTACCTGAGTGTCATACAGAGTGGGTGAAGGTGAATGGGCAAGAGAAAATGGGCCGGAGAGACAACGAGACGCAGCACTGTCCATTTCAACCAGTGGGTGGATATGGTGTGATGAGCCACATCTCAGGTTTTAATAAGATATTTGACTGCAACATGGCCTTTCTTTGCTTAGTGTTGCTCTGGTTCTTTTTGGGTAAAACTTTACTGCAGTAGAGCCTTTGAGACAGCTCACTTCACTTGACTTCGCAGCAGTTGCCATGTCCGTCTCTGAAACAGTGATTCCACAATGCTTTGCTAAAGCTGGTAAAATGGAACCAAATCACCTCTTGAATGGATTTGGTCCCCTTCAACCAGCTGTAGCTATGCTTTGATGACTACGGGAGCTCCTTTTGCTGTGATGCCTTCAACACAATCACTGCAGTGACAGCAGGCCACTTCTTGATGATGACTGGCTTATGGCTTTCCTCTACCAACAACATCTGGAGTGTTCAGTGATTGTCATGTTCAATGCCAAACCTGTCTCATTTGTGACTAATAAAGAAACCAATCGCAGCTTTGAAACTTTGGTATGCTCTACTTTCCTGACTGAGTGTTACCTCTCTGCCTCCAACTGGATTGATATTCCGACCACACTATCAATGGCTGTTTCAAAAATAGCAGGGGGGGGGGTTGGGGTAGACATGCAGTGTGCGCTATTTCAGAAACACAGCACTCACATGTCTGTGTGAGAATGTGCGGCTGTCTTGCTAAGACACCTCCCAAACTGACTGTCACTGGATGCTAACAGTCAATTACACTGTCGGTGGGAATGTGCAACAGAAAATAAATAAATAAAACAGCCAGCTAATGCAGCTCGGTAGGGGTACAGTGGAATTGTAAAGAGATCTAAAAAGAAGAAATACAGCAATAAGAATGCCAGAAATGGAAAAAAAGCAGCGACTAGTTGTTTAGAGGCTTTGCAATATACACAAACACTCTGGCCTCCTTCCATTGAAGCCTCCTGCAGTGATGTTAGACAAGCTGGGGTAGATGAGAGCCAGATGCTCTAGAGGACAGGAGCTGAACGCACAAATCACAGGAGCGGACCGCTCGCAAACAGTTACAGTCTCACACATTCACTCGCTGTTACTGCAGAACAAGCAGGCAGACCAAAACCCCCTTAACACTGTCTCCTGCGCACCCTCCTTTCACTTCACTCTATTTCTTTTGCCTTCTAATTTGGCGCCTAACGCTATGTCAAACTGGCCTGTTATTAAACTCAGAAAATACACAACACAGCCACAAAAACACTCCTGAAGGATTTGTTACAAACGTGATCTAATTTGTCTCATTACTAAAAATGATTTGAGGATGTATGTATAGCAGAGAAATCAATTATTAAATTAATTGGAAATAGCACTGTATAGTCTCTCATTTCTCTTGAGTTCAAAGTGTTTTCCATTGGACCAAAAGCCATGAAATCTATTTGGCTAATGTAAGAGGAACTTGCTTACTCAATCACAGTAGTCTGACTTGATTAGCCTAGTCTGAAATAAGCACGAGAGAGTGAATTCATTCAATTCAATCAATGGCAGCCATTAAGAACATGTGAATATAGCGGCAAGACCCAAGAAATGAAAACATTTGACCCATTTCACATCGTCTCCGCGGGCCCACAATGCTATTTTCTAATTGTGATCCCTGTTACAATACTACCATTGTGCTGCTGCCTATTAGTACTGACATCATATTTGTCTGCATTTTGGAGCACAGTGTGTATGATTGCATAGCACTCTGCCTACTCAGGTGATGTGATTACCAAATGGGGCTTGCCTGTATGTTGCCATATTAAAAGAAATCTGAGCACTATATGAGAGAGGGATGAGGGCAAATATTACAAGGAGGTGACACGTAAAAGGGTACAGACCGCCGCTGCAGGGCTTGTTTGGAGCCCGTTTATGAGTCATGGGCTATTAATCGTATTGTTTACAGTACTGTAGCAGCTACTGGCTTCTAGCAGCCTGAGGGAAAGACATGGAGACGAAACAGGCTCCCCTCGCAGGCTGGGGCTGCGGTAAACACACGCGGGGGAAACACACAATGTGGATGTCCGCGAAAATTCTTTCCCGAGTGCATTACTACTGGTTATAACAGCACTTTCACTTTACTAGCAATTGTAAACCTTAACAACTAGGTTTAATTTATGAGGAAATGCCTTTAGCCTCTGTAGGGGCTTGTGTGTGTGAGTAATGAACGAGGTGAAATACAGTGAAGCCCCTGTTCCTCCTGCACCCCTGTTGGTAGAGTTGATTTGTCTCTGTATTTGTGACTCCAAGTTGAAAGATTCATCTGTCACCCACGGGGTTCTTCCTATGTGTCTTCCTCAATCTTCTTTCCACCGCTGGAAGACCCACCCACGCTCTTAAAACACCCAGGCACATAAAGCACACGCGCACGCACACACACACACTCTGACGTATCGTAACAGAACACAAGATGGAAGCATGTTTTTTCCTGCTTTATAGGAGTTGTATAGTGGTAGTTTTGATGAGAAATTATAGATTAGACTTGTTTAAGCCATTAATTCCAACATTCTGTGCCAGTGCTCGATGTAAGCACGAAGAGAGCAAGAGCGGACCTACTATCAGGAAGCAATAATGACATCAATAATTAAATAGAGGGGTTTCATATGATCCTTCATCCAGGGGACTTACGATCAACTTCCAACTTCAAGCATTTCTTCATGACAGTCATTGAAGCTACTTTTTAGAAATATGATTCTATGGTAGGAATTCCTCTAAGCACTCCATCGAAACAACTGCCTGTCCACTGAAAACACACCAGACAAGGTACTTTCACTTCAACCAAGGGAGAGATTTTCGAGGGCTTTAGGACTTGTGGACTGTCTCTCCGATATTGCAGGAGCTCGAGTGTGAAATAAAAGTAAATGGGCAGACTGGAGAAGGCGACATATATCTTCGTTTCTCTGAAGGCAAGGGGACAGAGCGTGGACCGCAGCAAGCAACGCGCACACACCACAACAGCAGCCCTGGTACGGAAAATTCTGCACTCCAGCACTTTTTCGCCACTTAATCAATGAGTCCTACAGCAGACCTGCTCCCTGCTCCTTTATATTCTGAATCCTGGTTTACATATGCCCATTACACACTCATTGCATTTTAATATTTATAATGCAAGCAATTTTCTGCCAGTCTGTGAGCTTTTCCTAAATACGTTTACTATTATTCATTAAAGTTTAAGAGCTGTGCAATAAAAGACCACACAGTAGCCTTGAAATATTTTTTCTCTCTCGGACTACAAAGTGAGGCAGGGACTGCTGACCATACAGACAATTTTGTGTGTTCTGTGTGTGATTTTTATTTATTTCTGTCCTCTATGCGGTAACATGTGAATCAATCATTTAGACCTATATCTATGTAATTACATTCAATTATAGAATTTCAGGGATCATCAACTGTGGAACAACCTGCCGAAGGGGATCAGGCAAGCAAGTTCTGTATCTTTAAAGAAAAGAAACTAAGAAAGAAAAACACATTATTGTAGAATTTCTTTTACTTTCATTATTCTACACCCTGCATCATTCTGCACTTCTAAACTTCGTCTTTATCTGTTAATTTTAGATTTTATTTCTGTCTCGTCAATTTTCTGATCTTGTCTTTTTTTTGTGCTGTGTCACATTTTAAATTATTATTGCTATTACTACTATCGTTTTGATTATTTGAATAAAATAAATCCTTGATGTACAATCTGTATGTTGTTTAAATCTATTTTCGAATACATTTCAATGCAGCTTAACCCTTTGACAATTTATTTTAGCCGTGAAAAGCAATATTTTGGTTTTTTTTATATAGTTATTCTGTATGTCTACGTCAATCTGCAAATCAACTGATCAGTGTACCACACAGGAAACAGGCACCAGCTTTGCACAATTTATTCTGCAGTGTGCCAGAGGTGGAGGGCTGAGTCTGGCCAGGCTTGTGGCAGGTGGCAGGTGTTCCACAGCCCTCTGACCTCAATTCCATTTGTCCTCATGCCAGAGGAATGAATGCCAGTGAAGGGGAATGACATTTAGCCTGGGATAACCACGCTCATGCGCAAACATGCTCAAACACACCCAAAGCGCTCAGAATGGGAAGAATCCGTTAACTTTACTAGAACAGCTCCAGTCTATAATGCTGACCCTGTAATGTCACTGTTCATCACCTTATGAGGCCCTGGATGATCAACCGGATACAGACAGCTGTCTTATAGAGCCATCTTTAATATGCTCATGGTTGAGAGACAAGAATAAAACAGCTCAAGAGTGGAGCAGCAACCTGCCTGAGCTGGAAATAGGTATGGCCAAGGACAAGGCAAATTGCTGCTGCTGAACGGACCAGTTGCTTCAGGCCAGCCTCTGCTCACAACACACGGTGACGGACCAGCATAACAGTAAAAAGAAACAACAAATGAACTTCAAGGGCTATTAGCTACACTAATAAAAAAAAAAAGTCAAAGCAAGACAGATGCTTTCAAGGCCTCAAAGGTAGTCTAATGTCAATTTGAGACCATACCATCTGCTGGGGAGATGGATGAAGCCTATAGGACTGCTTCAAACTTCAATCAATGTCAAACTAAATTGAGATCCCAAAGTAAATTTCATAGCAGGATAAAATGTGATCAGTGAGGTACTGGAATTAAACTTATTTTAGTTTTAATGGCTTTAAACTACTTAAAACTCCACATTAAGTGGTCAATGTATTTTAGACTTACAACTGTTTTAAACTTTTGTCCACAAGGAGCATTTTAAGGTGAAGCATCACACACAAAAAAAATATTAATCTGTGACTTTCATCTATGGGCTTTGGATATTTTCCTTAGAACACATTGAACTATGTAACAATAATCCATGACTGAAAATTCATCTTTATAACAAACAACTTTTGAAATAAATGCACGTGCCATGTTTTTCTGATGCCTCAACAGGATCCTTTGCCAGTTAATACAAATTTTGTATTTGTTTATGTCAGTGATTGGACCTCGTCTGTCTCCTAGTTCAGACCTGAAGGTGGTGAGCTCAAATCTTTCATTCCAACGGAGGATGATTAAGCAACGGATTAGTGGTAACAGCTAAGCAATTCTGCCATGGCCTCTGCCTCTGGCTGCTAAGAAGCAAAACATAAAGCCTAGTGTTTGTAGCTTTGACTCATATATTCAACGGTTGATATGGCTGGATCATAATAATTCTCTGAATCTTTTTTCTTGTGTTAAGACTGCTTCAGTTGTGCTGGGGTGAATAATCAGTATCAACGTATTAGTTATCATTCAATACTCAAGTCTAAATAAGCCAAACAATATGGGCACTGAGAATATTTGTGGTTTGCCTGTCACACATACAATCTAAACAACTAATCTGGTGCCCATTCATTCAAAGGGCTAAAAATCTCTAAGTAGTGACAATTTGCTTTTAGAATGCTAAGATTCTAAATGCATCTTAATTTTTGATTTCTAGACTTTCTGTTTCTGTGAGACCGTAAACCCTCTGAATTCCAATTAAGGTGTCTTGTGCGTCAACGCTGAAACATTCATGCATCAAAGAAGATTTTTTTCCCACCAGGTAGGGTGTGAACATTAGAAATATTCAAGGCTTTTAAGGTAAGAATTCAGGGATTCAGCATGTCTGAATCTGATCTAGGCTTTACTGAAAGATTTACTGAGAGATTTACTGCAGTGCTGAAAATACCGATTCCACTTAAACATGCCCTACTCCCTCAAAGACACCAAACAGGTGTGACATTTAGCCAAAAGCAGGACAGTGTCTCGTACCTGGGGTTTCCTCGCAGGGCAGCATGATGCAGAGCATTGAACCCGTTATTGTTGGTGATGGTGACATCAGCACCAGCCTCCAGCAGCACCGACAGCATGTCATCTCTCTTCTTGCTTATGGCATCATGCAGAGGTGTGTCCCCTTCTGAATCCTAAAAGGGAAACTTTATGTTACTTGCTACTCCCCTACTAATCTGTGATTCAAACGCTGACCTCTCCACTACCATATTATAGCAAACTTACCACCTGACTGATCTGTGACTGTTGTATGTACTTTTTTCTGTATTACTGTTCTGACATGTCACAACCTGTGTCACAAAGCATGTCTCGATAGTTAAATACGTCATTGTGATAGATACCTGGAGGCTAGGGTGGCAGCCAAAGTCCAGCAGGGTTTTGACCACCTGCAAGTGGCCCTTGTTGACAGCTATGTGTAATGGAGTCTGCCTTCTCTTGTTCCTGGCGTTCAAGTCAGCACCGCCCCTCTGCAGCACCTCAATGACAGAGCCCTCATCACCAAAGGCTGCGTGGTGCACTGCCCGGTCTCCATCTTTGTCCTGAGCAAAGCGACACACACATAATGACTCAGTATTTATGTCTATGTGTGGATTCTTACTTACATGGGTCAAGATGTTTTTACAATAAGGAAAAATATGGACAAGAACGAGGAAATATATTTAATTATACGAACCTCAGCTTCCAGGTCTACGTTGTGTTTAAGCAGCAGCTTCAGGACATCAACGTGACCGTTCTGACTGGCTGCCTGCATAGCAGTGTGTCCAGCACACTGTCCATTCACCTGTAAACACATCAAGAGTCAAAGTGAGGATACGGGAGTGTGTCAGTGTCATGTTTAATATTCAGATGTGCATCGACTGAATTAGCTGTTCACCTGAGGGGCCTAAGAGATTGGTGAGGGTGTGTTTAAGCGTTTGTGTGTGTGTACGTGCATGAACGGTTGGGTGTGCATGTTTCATCACCAACTGCAGCACTGCAAAAACTCGGAGCATAAATATTAATGTGGGCTCCTTTGGGAGTCTCGAGACGTCTCTTGTCCTGGCAGGCGGATCACTTGGCCAAGCTCAGTGTGCTCAGCTTTAAGCAAATAATTCCACTGAAAGGCAGTAGGGCATCTGGCCAGCCTTCACCACTGACGCACACGCACTCATTCACTGCTCTATGAGTGAAGACAGTATTGCAGACTTGACGTATCTAATTCTTATAACTTCCACAGGGCACAGGTTTCTGTCCGGTGGCAAACGGGTGTTTTCCTGGCAAGTAGCTTGTGCCAGAGGACAATCTGCAGCCATATGGGGGGTTAGTAGATCTCAGCTTGATTCTAAGAGTGAATCGGGTCTGTGCTGCAGTGCACACCATTGCTCCTTGGTGCCTCCTCTGGGCCCAGCCTTAATGCTTTTCAGATTGAGAGAGGTGCAGAGTGGGAGGATCTCAGAGCCCTTTCCTACGAGACTCTCTGCCTCCTCAATATACTGAGAGCAGAGCACAGCACAGCCAGGGGTATTCCACCTCCAATTATCAATGTACTCAGATCTTTTGTATCAATTCAACAGCAATATTAATTTGTGTTCATCAAAAACTCATCTAGAAATCCAGCAGAAGCTCACAGCAAAAAAAAAAAATATATATATATGTATGTTAAGCACTTACGTCCACATCAGGTCTCTTAAGGATGTCCTCCACCTTGGCAAGGTCTCCATTGGCTGCTGCTTTGACCAGCTCCTCGTTAATGTCTCCGGACTCTTGTGTCTCAAATAGTTTCTTCAGCAACTGAGACAGACGCTCTGGCCAAACAGAAGAAAAACATCAGACAGGGATTGTGCATACATGTCTGAGAACAGGGAGCAGTGAGGACAAAGAATTAAGATGACACTCTTGTATGTCACCAGTGCATGTTCATACATACCTCCAGAGGCGTTGCTGACAGCAGAGCCAGAGGGGGCAATCTTGGTGACAGCAGCAGGATTGTACGTCCAAGAAGTTCCACAAACCTCAACCTTCAGGTCGCTGTCAGAGTAGATCTGCTGCACACGGCCCACCTTGCCTAGTGTCTGTTGATAAATGTTGCAACAAACTCATTAGTATATGGAGGGCTGTTGTCTTTGGGCTATGTTCTGTGTAACTGAGCCTGTAAGTGGCCGAGGAAAGATGAAGAGAGACTCCTAGAAAGTGCAAAAAAACAGAGGATGGAGGAAAGGATAAAGAGGAGACAATACCATCTCAACAAAGCAATTGTCCTACACAGTGCAAAAACAAAGCTCGTGGCAAAAATAAAAACTATATTACAGATTTAGGCGGTGTTCTCATTATTCAGAGGACATGTACTTGCAACAGAAAGAAGATGGATATAAAAGAAAAAGACCGTTCAACTGGCTAGGCTATTCTTCATCTACGCAGGCATTACAGAGAGGACAGCGCAAAATGCTTTCCACTTTTGAATCATATCATCTCAGTCCTGGCTATATGAGAAAGAGGCACTTTGAGTCTGTCGAGCCGGGTCTGGGGCTGTCCTGAAGGATGCCATCAATAATGGGGACTGCTGCAGTAGAAGCAGCAGCGGGCGGCAAACAGCCGTGGTTAGTGATCAAAGCTACAACCCATCTCAGGGTTTTAAGGCTCATTAGCTGCTGAGGGGGGCCAGTTTGGCAGGGACAAGTGGCATATTGGAGTAGACTAGTGTTACATAACCTAAGGCGTGCTGGGCAGCAATGAATAAACTTCATAATAAGTGAAGAATAAAGTCGCGCTGCAACCGAAAAAAAATATTAAGTAAACAGATAAATGTCAGCAACACAGCCATAGACTGATTTGAGGGGAGGAATCGTATGTTTTACATGCAACAACTTTAAAAAGAACGAGTGATTGGCACTGCTAAGTGTGAGGGGAACAACAAGGAAAATTACAGTTATATGAATTATAGAAGGTTCTATAGGAGGTTCTTGCACACATATTTTATGTCTGTGATTACGTCCACGTCAAAATCTTCGGACCACCTAAAAAAAGAATGGTAAAAATGCCTTGTGCCAACAGCACTGACTGTCTCAGATTTTCCAGTAAGTGCCTAAAATAAGGCAGATTTTTCTCATCAGGTTTAATGAAACTATCCACTAAAGTGTACTTCAGATTTCAAGATGTTCTGTCACTCAGACAACTTTATAGCTACAGTGGATAATTTCATCTGATGATGTAGAACCCAGATTAATTAAAAAAATCTACACAGAGACATTTCTAAGATTACATTTTTTGAAAATGAATCATAAAACTCGTCATGTTAGCAAAACAGGGCTGCTGAACATTTTAAACGTATGCGTATATGTTAGCATAAAATTCCAATTGACATTTGAATAAAAGGTTAAAGGGTGGTTATATTTGCACAAATGAGTGTGAACATCTTTTCAGATTCTTACAGGCAGCATCGCCTCAGCCCACTCTCCATGGCCTCTTTGTAGCAGCTTGATGCGGTCGATGTCATAGCAAATCTGCACCAGGTCTCCCACTAGGAACTGGGAACTGCCTCCCTCTGCCCCAGCTGCTACTTCACCGCTGCGCACTACATTGGCCTTTGTCAGCACTGCTGGATTGAATGTCCATCTGCAGATACAAAAATGAATACATTCAAACAAGTCAGATTAATTCACTCACAGTTCACATGATACCTGACCAAGTACAGATTCTGAGCAGTCACATGGAATATGTGGGGATTTTGCAAGCTACGATTAAGTTATAAAAACATTATAAAATAAAGAAAAACACTGTTTAAAAAGTGCACCTATGATCAATGACAGTAATAACACTTTTATTAATACTAGAAGCGACTGCAAATTAGCAAAGATTCACTTTTTTATTATAAATTTTACTGCAAATGGACCCCTAACTTCTCTCAAGTGATATAACCCATAAAACCAGAGAAGTGTCTGATGGCTTTTGACAGAGCTGAACTCAATATATGGGAAACTATGATGCAATTTCATTGGTCCCACTCATTAGCAACCAATAAATCAGAGCCAGTCTATCTATGGACTCACCTGTTCCCACTGGGGTACTGAACGACAATATCGTGATCTTCATCGATGCCACATACTGTGCCAGTGGTGGTAAGCGTCTCAAACATCCCATCAGTCCACCCACCGTGGCCATGTTGGAGGGACTGAACAATCTCTAGGTCTAAGTCGATGTTGACCAGGTCTCCAATCTGAAGACCGCCAGGATTTCTGTTGCCATTCTGCTCACCTGGGAGATGAAGGTAACGTTAGGTCTACTACTCGTAAAACTACATTCCTAAATGTCTATCAAAAACAGTATTAGTTTTGCACAATAACATTTCAAACCTGCAAGTGTTCTAAAAACAGGTATAGCGATTTACATATATATACACATGTACATATGTGGTAGCAAATTAGTTACAAGAAAGCACAGAAAAAGCATAACTACAATGAATACACATAAAAAGCGCTGCTATAACACTATCAAACCTAATAAGGGACTTCTACTGCAGTGTTCAATGCAGAGAGACAATTCATTCTTGAAAGTCTTGGAACACCATGACTGCATGACCTGGGCCTATACATGGTTTTGGCAGCCAGGTGACTATGTGGTGCTGCCATCTAGTGGCCAAACAAAACAAACTGCAAGTGAAACTCCCCTAATGCCCTTGAATTCACTGCACCAGAACGATAGGTGAGAGAATTGGTGCAATAATGATGGTGGACATAGATCAGTGGCTTACTTACCTAAAACAGGACAATGGTCTCTGTAAAAAGAGCCTCCTTTGGCATCCTGGACACATTTCAGATCCGACTAAGAGAAAAAAAGGGGTGGAAGGCGTTAGACAATGATCCAGTGTAATTCCATTAGTGGAGGGGGACGATGGTCATGAATAATGAAAGTGAGGATCTATACACTTCAAGCTGTAGTGTCAGTGTAGGTTCTTGTGAAAACCAAAAATATCAGTGTCTTAAGGCTAAGGCAGGACAATGAAACACTACATTACTACAGAGAGAAAGCATCATATCATTTGTGATGACTCAGATGCGCAGCCACCGTGGTAGAGTTAGAGGGCAGAGATGACTGTGAGGCAGAGCAAACATTCCTCTGAACTGATGGAACACTTAAGTCCTGAGTACAACAAGTCTCAACAAATTAATAACTCAAGTCGTTCTTACTGCATACAGCCAGCAGGACACTTTTGATCTTATGATGCTTTGTGCACAAAGCAGATATAATAAAGCAGGAAAAGGTGTTGGCCTCAAATACTGCATTTGGAACAAACACTCATCTGCAGTCCCTTTATATCTCTTAGAAGGATTTTATCACTGTCTAAATAAGAAACAAAGCCAAAATAAATCTGTCAAGACTGGTGGGGTCTATTCCATGATTGACTTAATGCAGAAGCAGATGTCGTCTACCTTCCCATTTGCCTATTAGATTAACAAAAGGACAAATCTGCTCTGAAACCGAGAAACTTGATTGGCCTCTTTCGAAAAAAGGCAAGGACCGTCTGCACCAATGAGGAAGATGCTTTTCAGTTGAGACGCGTGTGTAGGTGCCCCTGCAACAACCCCAAGAGAATGTCCCCCTCCTCTAAAGTTGACCTCCATGTTCACTCTCTTCTCCTAAAAAGTAGAAAGAACAGCTTGCCTTTATTATGCAGATACCTTCCCCCTCCAGCTGCCTGTATAATGGCGCCTTACTCACGCTGGCTGCGTGGCTCTCACAAAGGCCTGGCAGCAAAAGAAAGACCCTAAGCCCTGCGGTCAAACACAAAGGCCACCTGACAGCTGATCTTTTGTGAGACTCAGTGTGTGTGTGTGTGTGTGTGTGTGTGTGTGTGTGTGTGTGTGTGTGTGAGTGAGTGACTGAGCGTGAGGGTCAGTATGGAAGTTTGCTCACCATTCCCTCAAAGCCAACTCTGTACAGGTTCTTGGCCCCATTGTCCCACAGTACGTAGGCAGCGCTGTGAGGGCTCGCTGCGCTCCAGTCCTGGATCTCTGTCACCTGTGGAGGAGGAGGAGGGATGAGATGAGGAAGACAAAAAAAGACACACTGAAAGTAGATTGTTGAGTTCTAATCAGAATTTCATGCCAAAAGGTTTGGACTGGCTGTATATCAGAATAAAGGTTCTGGCATACTGTATGTGTAAAATATAATATTGGCCAGATGGGAATAATCTTCTTACAGGGGATTTTCAAGCAGGTGCTATTAATCTTAAAAAAAAAAACAACTCATAATGACATAAACTAGGATACTTTGTTGATCCCTGTAGGGAAATTATCTTTTCAAATTGAAGGTCATAGTGAAGGTTGAACTAAAGAACAGCAACCGTGGAGCCAAGTATTCAGTGTCTGCTCAAAGACAATGAGCTGTCTCCTAAAACAACAAGCTGAACTTGGGCTCCTCTGGTTGAAGGGTCCAACATCTTCTGGCAATGTACGGGGAACTAATTTGCACTCTCTGGCTTGCAGTTTTAGTTTTATGCACCACTTTTTTCCTACATGGTGATATATTGTGCATGTGACAGAGGAAAGCAAAGTAGTTGGCAAGCTGATGTAGTAAATCTATACACACTAGTGTCAGATGCTCTGTATGTTGCATTCACTGTGTTTTGACCTCAAGGAAAATTTAATTCACCAACTCCTGAGAAATATTAGGAGTGGGACTCATCAAGAACAAATCTGATTAGGCTTTGATTCTCGGGGTCGCAATTAGATTTGGTTTTAATTCTCTCTGCAATGCAATTTTATAGTCAATACTAAACCTTTCATTGTTTTATTTCATTTTACCAGTTGGGAAGAGTTGTGAAATCTTCAAGAATGTTTTAATTAAACTTTTGCAACCATTACTGTGTTTGCTTGCAGAGAAAAACAAGACACACGACAAAGGCAGTCCTAGTTCAGCCAGACCACAGACAGAGCATGTGGGAAACATTGCTCATCAGGGCAAGGAACTTTTGACACATGGGCCTCTATTCAAAAATGGTACTGCGGGTTTCAGAGGACTCTTTCTCCCCTGCTCAAAGGGAAATTGATGCAGTTGTTATTCTTCTAAAAAAAATTAATGGAAATCAGAGTCTGAGTATCCACAAATGGTTAGCTGCATCATCTTTGATTAATTCAGGATGTCCTAAATGTCAATATTTTTTCCATCTATTAGCACTAGGGGAATATACTTAAGGGCTGGATCCAAACTGTGGTAGTAGTATTAAAGAATGTTTAAGTCGCCAGAAAAGCATTTCCTCTTCCTTGTCATGTAAATTTACTTGATATCTTGAACATCTATTTGGAATATACCAACAGACTGTCACACCCGTTCTTGACTTCCACTGTTTTTATAGAACTTGGAGGCAAAACCTGCTCGCACTTTTAGAAGATTCTTTAGAAACTCTCCTATCCTTGTGGAACCCAAAGATGAATAAATAAAGTCAGTGACCCTTTTCCTACAAAGACTCAAAAATCAAAGCCTTTACATTTAAACAAATAACAGTCAATGAGCTACTTGTTCACAGAGGAAAAGCTATTGAAAAGGACTAAAAGCTGATTTCTTTCATCTCTGCAGTCTTTTCCAAGTGGGTTGGACCATTAATGTGTTAATAAATCCATCGTTTTCACCTGTGCTCCATTGAACCCCCTGCATGCATTAAAAATATTAAGAATTAGTGTGAGCCAGACAGTCTTGACTGTCTCACCTGCTGCTCCGATATAAAGAGCTGATCAAAATCACCAAAAGCACCCCAACAGACACATCTGCCATAACATTTTTACACCGGCCTTTCCTCAGTTATTTCCTGTATTACATTATGACTAATACATGACTTTTGTGGTGAAAAGCAGCTAAAAGCTTTCGGCAAATTTTTTTTGAAGGGCACTAAAAGCCAAGGAAAATTGTGTCTTATAAGCATAAATATGCAATGAGGTATGAATGGGAGACTGCAAAATCAATTCAGATTTGGGAAGATAAGGTTCGGATTGTCACATGAGACAATTCTCTCTCCATTGCAAGCAGCGCAACAGTTTCATCACATTGAGAAAGTGTCAAGAGAAGAGCTGTATTGGAGTGAATGAATTCTTTAATTAAAAGCTGTGCCTTAAGTAAATACAGAAATCAAATCGTTAAATTATTTTCAGGCCCCTTGCAGAGGTAATTGATTAATGGGCCTTAGGAGGTAATATTCATGCTAAACTAATGGAACATCTAAGCTGCAGGACATGCAATAGCAGTTTTCTGGAGAGCATATTGCTTACAGCATCATAAAACAGTAATGAGATATGCCATTAAATAACACAGCAAAATGAAGTCTTAAATTGCCTGGAGGGACTCTTAAATTGAATACTCTGGGGTCTGGACCGGAGTCAAAATACAAGCACTTTACAGCACATTTACAGCATAAATCTAAATAGACTGTGCTAAACAAATGCAGCCTCATCAGACATTGTATTACCTTCTAATGATGTATTTAAGCCTGGAATAACCTGCAGCAAGGAAGTCTGTTTATAGCCTCTGCAAAGATATATATAGGAATCAGCGGAATGAAGCAAAGAATAAAGGTTTGTCAGTGACACATTCTGCTAGCTCCTTTTATCATTTCTACATCGATTTACTGATTTTGTTAATTTTCCAACACATTGTGCACATTTTGAAAATCCTTAGACAAGTCAACCTCTTGTCAAACTAAGTTAAGAAAGGATTTAATGCAACATCCTATATTTTCCACTCAATTTGAATTACTGGTGTTAAGTGTTGAAGTTTAACAACAGAGGAAATTTGTTATTCTTCACTTATGGAAAATCATGCTGAATCTTGCTCTCGAGTGTCACTGTATGTTTTCTGTATGTTACTCTTTGGGGTGTTTTAGTGGAGGAAGTCACAAGAAAAGAAAACATTTTGTAAATTTCAACTCAAGCTACAGGTTGCTGATATAAACACTTTACTGACATAGTGATACAGTATGAGACAAGATATTGGTTTTGTTTTCTTGCAGTAAGCTTTGCAATGGACTGCAGACAAGTGAAATAACTTTTCTGAACTTAGAAAAAACTGCAGAACAGTGATATAGTTACGCTGATTATTTCAACAACAACACCTAGCTGAACCCCGTAGGACTGGACTATCCGTGTTCTTGTTTGCCTACTATATATTCATGCCACGAACATGCTGAGTCAGCCTGTGCCCTTTCTGTTTTGGTTGAGGTTCGTGTATATTTCCAAATCAAACCATATTTCCTCCCTAAGATTGTAAAAGGTAACGGATCCTCGACTTTCCCTTATATGCAACCCTTAAGGGTGGTCATGCTCCCTTCACAACCACAACACATGTGGGTGGTTGCGATGGCCTCTGGCAGGCTCACCAAGCCTGCCTTACCTCCAGGGATTTATTATCCACTTAATTGTGCAGCTTTGAAGAAGAAGAAGAAAAAAAAAAAAGAAAGGAAAGAAACCTGTTGAGACAAGTTTGTCTGCACGATGTTTGGAAATATATCATTTAGCAGTTATGTTCATTCATTCGGCGAAAAAAATGGAAAGGTATCTGCACACTTAAACCTCACTTGTAAAAGAAAAAAAGGATTTAGAGGAGACATTTTTTTCTTTGTCTCTTTTTTAAACCATCAAGCACCTTTTACTTTTATTTAAAAAACCTTGATGACTTATCCACTGCTGACAACTCTGAGGGGCTGGAACCAACACCAGGCCTCAGGTGATGCGGAAACCCATCAGTGGCAAAGCAGAGGTAAAGGTAATCTGCTTTTCACTATACGCTGTACGGGGAATAATAAAGCCAAAGCCAAAACTGGGTGACTGGCACACTTACTTGAGCCTGCACATTATAAACCTCAGTACCGCTTACTGTTAAGTAACTCTTCCTCCTGTATTGTACATATTTACAGGTCAAAACCGTTGTCTTGAGGAGTACACACACAACAAAAACAAAACTGGCAGAGTGGAGTAACAGGATTGACTGTCCTGACTGGCACCCTACCTTTCCTCTTCTTCCATTGCCTCCATCTTGGTCTTCCCACTGCCAGTCCACTCCTCTCACCACCCGGCCACCAGTGAAGATCCCTCTGGCTGTGATTTTCTTTGACTTGCGACGCGATTCCAAAAGTACTCTGTTCAGGAAGAAAAAGTTTGCAGTAAGAAACAATTATTTTCATATGGGCTTTAACCACTCACGTGACACTGTCAGAGCATTGAACAGCAGGTGTTTCCAGGGGCTTTGTTTACATGGATTAATTCATTGTTTTTTTCAAATTACTAGCAAATATGCATTGCAGAGGGGATGCCATTGCCTCCCTCCTGCTACCCAGTGTCCTTAACTGCCCTTCCCTGTGTGCCTACTGTTCTGGAGTCATGGTGTAAATTACTTTCAGCAAATGGGCCAAGGCTACAGATGAAAAATCTAACTGTGAGCGTTGGGCCTCAGCAGCATCTAATCTGCTGTATCAACCATGCAGTCCCTGAAAATCATTATAACTGCCTCAGCATTGAGCAACTGATGTTTGATGACAGCAAAACAAATCCAACCAGAAAAAATTGTCAGAGTTGTGAGCAACACATCATTACTGACCTATTTTTCAGTTCTTTGAAATCACAAACACACCACTTCACATTCGCTTCATTTTTGACTACTGTCTTTGGGAATGCCATTGTGTGTCATTGAGTGGCAGGTGTCATGACGTAACAGTAGGAATAACAGTACTTTTGGTAATAGCACGACATTCACACCTTACTGATAATTCCTTCCCTTTTCATCTATACCCAACAATCATGGCTCTGCAATCACAAATGAAAAGCCAGAGGTTAGGTAGCCTAATTAGATAGATCTATCTATCTCTTTTTTTTGTTGTTTTACATTTTGATATCACTGAAGCAGTGAGCTGTGGTCTAATCTAAACTCCAGCTTAGCTACAAGCCTAACCAAAGAAAAAGAAAAAGCAAATAAAACATCCAGCTGAGCTCTAACCATCAAACAACAATGTGAGCCTTGATGGTAGACACGGCAGCTGGACAGTGCAGGTCTAACCAATGCAAACAGCTTGGGGCCTCTAACCACTCCCTCTTCGGCAGTTAGTGACAGAGTCTAATGTGGTGTAACAAAACACCCCACCACGCTTTCGGAGCAGTGTGAGCTGGGGACACCTCCAGCACCCATTGTGCATTATGCAATGTCTGTCTCGGGGGAAATGAAGTCGTACTCAGTTGAAAAGGCAGCCAGCTGTTGGGCCATGTGTTCATTTACTAAACTATGGTCTTCGGCTGAAATGGATGGAGCATCAACACAGTACTGACAGTCTATATGATAACACAATCAAATGCAACTTGTGGAATTTAGTGAGTGTCCATACAGGCTAATAAGTCAGAATAACGCATTAAAAGTCTTTAAATCAAATCAGTAATTAATTTGCTTGATTTTCCTACAACACATCAGCTACTTTAATCTCTATGTAGAGCATCTGTGAATGCACAGAGTAAAGCTGGCTTCAACAGTTTGACTTGAATTTGTCTGTACATGAATGAATTAGTAAGAATGTTTCTTCTTTCCAAACACCATGCCTAAAACATTGTTTCCACTGGAAACTTTCAGTAAGACCTGTGGGTGTGACACATCACATACACCTGCTCATATGTTTCACATGCACTCACATGCTTTGTGTGCTCACGCACACGCACACGCACACACAAACACACGTGCACACACACACAGCGCGCACACAAAACCTCATGCAGGATTAATGGTATTGTGCACAGATCCCTTGGTCTAATTTCCACTGATTGAAGCTTGCCCAAACTGTAAAAGCTTCTGGGCACCTCCAACGTAGTGACTAGAAAGTCATTCTACTTTCAGATAAACTTTTAGTTAGTTAACTTTTGATAATGCTAACTGATCCTGCTGACAATGTCATCAACTGAGGAGGCTTTACAGTAAACCTACCACTGGCTTCACACCCAAACATCTTCACACTAGAAGGTGTTTATTATGGGGGAACATGGAGGAAGTGCTGAGTTCATGTAAATGGTAGTTTTACAGATCAACATGAGCTTCTGGCAGCAAATAAAGAGCAAAAGAGAAAACAATGGGACTCCCGCCGAGATAATGCCATTTGAGTGACTGCAGGCAAAAAGTGATAAATAAAGCAATATTAAGCACAAGGGACTTCTGTAGCACTCTGCTGCAATTGAA
Organism: Chelmon rostratus; assembly: GCF_017976325.1. Taxonomy (NCBI): domain Eukaryota; kingdom Metazoa; phylum Chordata; class Actinopteri; order Chaetodontiformes; family Chaetodontidae; genus Chelmon; species Chelmon rostratus. The sequence goes on along the minus strand of NC_055669.1, from coordinate 17,146,025 downwards.
TGAAGCAAAAACACTGGGCTGAAGATGTCTAGTGTTATTCTTTTTTTTTTACTACTATTACTGTATGATCAGTAAATTCTAGGAATGTTATCACACACTTATAAGTCTGCTGTATTCAACAGGAAGCTGTCTTGTTTTTATTATCTCTGTTCACATCACATGCAATTACAATGCTTTCTATAAAGTCAAAACAATTAATTCTTAAATTTGAAAGTCAGCTGCAAAACAGACTTTTCAATCAATCTGAAATTTAATCTACATGAAAGCTTCTGAAAATGTAAACAGAAGATAAAATCTAGGAAATCTGCTCAAATCAATTCTTTAAGTGGGAAGCACTACATTAATATAATTTTTAAAAAGGTCTGACTGGATCTTAAAACGAGGCTGAGTTGTTGCCTGGCAACTGAGGCCTGGGAGCATAGCGATAGATTCTGTCTGCCTGTGAGGCATGGTGCACAAAAGACTTCTCAAATGTCACACACACATAAAACAACATAAAGCCAAACTACAAGAGTAAAAGGGTAAAGCAACCAATCGTAATGAAGTGCAGGGATGACCTGGCTACCTTGTGTCTATTTTATCATTGGTGGGTCCAAGGTGAGGCACAATAAAGGTAAATGTTGCTGGCTTAACTAACCTCTCACTGCCTGGGGTGGTGATCCTGTAGAACCGGTGTCTCAGGTGATGCTTGTCTCCATGGTAACAGGTTGTGCAGAGGTCGTAATTGGTGCACTCAGCACATTTCCAGCGAATACCAATGATGGGCTGTTGACGGCAGGTGTCACACATTGTTCCATCATGCTTGATGCCTGAGGGGAGGCAGAATAGGACAACATTAATCAATTTGGTTTGTATTGTGTGTTAATATGAATAACTGGAATAACTTTTCAGCATCTTGCTGTCAACAATATATATACTATCTCTCCAAAAAAACACTAATTCTGTATGCACGGAATGGGATACTTGCTGAGCAGTGTACCTATATTGGCATGCAATGCATGAGAAGTACAGAGAGCTAAAGCTAAACAATGGTGAAGTGGTCCTTAAGTAATTCATGTCTATTCTAACAGTGCACATCCTACAAAGATAATTCTATACAATGACCACGAAAAACGTTTTTCGTCTTTATGTGCCATTTGGAGTCACAGGCTATGCTGACATCCATCTTTTTTGCATATCCTGCACACAGAGCTGTTTGTGACATACATCTGTTCAGACAGGATGTATTTGAATCCTCGTCTTGTTTTTTTATAAAAAGGTCAAGTAGACATTGTCTGCGTTTAACACACAGTATAAACAAGCTCCAACTAATGTGCTAATGTGCTGCTTCTGAGATTTGCATTATGCACCAATAGTTTCTGTTCGAAACGTCAGATACTGCGTTGCTAATCTTTTATTGCCGGTAGAAATTAATTCTCATTGTCTGGTTCTTTAATAAATATCTTTGAAGGGCTAATATCTTGTATGTTGTGCATAATTTCATTAATAATTTCATGCAAATTTCATTGACATGTCATGCTCAATGACAAAGGAATCTTGAATAACTCTGATGCATGGAAAGACACTTGACTTAAATTAGTTTGAAAGTGCTGGCAAACAAACTCAGCTGTAAAGTTACCTGTTGGAGCACTGTCCAATATCCTCACGTCGTAAGCTCCAGAACAACGGTAGTTAGCGGCCGTCCCATTATCCCAGACAACAACCACCTCCTCTGGACTTTCAAAACTCCTGACGGTGCCAACATGTCCCTCTCCACCATCCTGCTTCCCCCACTTCCAGTCAGGTCCGCGGACCACTCTCGCTCCTACTCCTTCCATCATTGCTCGGTTATTCCTGCCGGTGGTCATTTACGAAAAGATCTTGCAGTGACACAGAAATTAGTTAGTTCGTTGGCACGCTAGCAGACTTCGCTAGTCAGCTATCGGTGTGCTGGTGGACAGTTTCCAAATGCAAGTGCAAGCAAGTCCCAACAGGAAAGAGACTGGAACGATCCACAAAGCTAGCCTGCTAGCTAAGTTAGCTTCCTAAGGAGGCTGTTGGACCCTCTTACCCAAACTATTCCCACAAGCTAATGTTAACTGCAAGACAGTGTCTCTTCAGTGTTGCATCTGAGAATAAGAAACTAATTGCCCTAAAAGCCTATTGAGTAGCCACATTGCTGTCTTAGCCTGATCTCAGTACTCAGTAAGCTGGCTCTCTCCTCCACTCCACACACGAGAATGCCACCTCTTCAACTTAGCAAGCTAGCGAGCCGAGTTGCTAGCTATTGCAATGCTAGCAAGATAAACCTCTCCTGGCTAGCAAGTCCTTATCGTTGAGGCAACTGTAGTCCTTTTGGTGGATGTTTATCCTTACTGCTGTTGTCTGTGGTGCTGAAAATCCATCCAAGATGCTCCCTTTGTCAACCAGAGATGGTTCCCTGGAGTCAACTCAGAATAAATGCGTCGCCATTATTGTCAATCATCGTTCAGTCCTCAGACGAGCAACAACTAGCTACGGAGGTAAACGACAAAGCACGAAGACTCGAGGCTTGGAAAACAAGCACAAGCGCGGCCCACGGTGCGCGTGCGCATGTGCACCATTGCCAGTAAAGGATAAAGAACATATTCTTCATATTCTCAGTATTTGAACCCTTTTAATGATACACTTTGAGATAGATATTTATGAATTTGATATTACTCATAATATATAATTGTTGGTAAATGTTGTATGTATATACGTATATATACATATATATATATATGTATATATACATATATACATATATATACACATGTATATATACATATATACATATATATACACATGTATATATATATACATGTATATATATATATACGTATATATGTATATATATATACGTATATATATGTATATATGTATATATGTATATATATGTGTGTGTATATATAAATATAAATATAAATATATATATATATAAATATAAATAAATATATATATTTATATTTATATTTATATATACACACACATATATATACATATATACATATATACATATATATATACATATATATATACATATATACGTATATATATATATACATATACATATATACGTATATATATATATAATAAGAATCATAAACCTATGGTGGACCTGGATTACCTGTTTTTCACACTCTGTGCATTATGTATGTATGAGGGTTAAGGGTTGGACAAATTTCATTTTAACCAAAAGGCTTTAATTTTAAATGAGTTTCTACGAGCTCTACGTACGCAGTACTTCCGCTGCATTTGAACCAACTTCCGGCTAACGCGACACACAAGCCTTAGCCGGAAGAAAAGAGACGGCATCCCACCCCATACCCGGTGTTTGTTACAATTATCGAAATTAACTCTCGACAGTGTGCGGAGAATTACAAACCGTGCGTGTGGATGCCAAACAACGAGGATTTCAAGTTACATGAGTCGTCTTGTACAGTTTTGAAGGTATCCAGTGCTAACTTTAGCTAACTTAGCTAGCTAGGCAAACCAATATCGGCCGCTGTCAATATTGTGTGATGCAGCCGAAGTTTTGTGTGATAGTGTTGCTGTACTTGTAAATGTACATGTATATTTTTCTCACAAGTGTCAGGGAAAGACACGGCCACAAAGGTGTCGGTTCGTTCGTATTTGGAACATCTGAATTGGATGTAAGGCTTTTTTTGTCAGGTGTACAAACAGAAAAACCTGATCACTCACTCGGCAATCCCTGTATTCCTGTTCACTTTGATTCAGTTTCTCTTTTATATACTTATATATATACTTAATTTTAGATTAGTTGTGATTCTGAGCCGCTCTAATGCGGTTGGAAGTGTCTTGTGCAACCAATGCGGTTGCCCTACTTCATCAGACAGCCCACTACCCATAGTGCAGGATGTCCTTAGTGCCCCTCTGTCCTATCATGCACTGAGACTGAACAAAGATGGCATGAACTTCATACACTGGTATGTATATTTCAGCAATATCTGGTACAGTGTTTGAGTGAGGTAAATGTTGTTTATCAATAGCCTCTACTCTACAGGTAGTGAAACCTGGACGTGCAGATGCCATGGTGGTACTTAAACTAAAAGCAGGTGCTTGTTCAGCAAGTTGAATATGGTATGTAATATTACTATATAAACAGGCACAATATTAGGGATGGACATCTCACTAACTGAGAGCAATTCATTATACCTCTTTACATGTTTAATATGATGCATTTAGGTACATTTTAAGTAAAATTTCGTACAATTCAGTTTAACCCTGTCACAGGTTATATGGTGCAATGCTACTGTTTATAATGCATTTTCGAGGTGTCCTCTGTTCCATATGAGAAGTGTTGTTGCATTGGTAATTGAGTGTGAAGGAAATCAGGTGTGGAGGAACATTTTGATGCCACACAAGCTGCGGGTGAAGCCAAGTTTGGTCTGTTAAACTCTTCCCTGTCACAAGAATGAGAGCCTCACGAGAAGTGTTCCCATCCAACTTGAATGAAGCAGATACAGACCAGAAAACAGAATGATTCAGAGCAACTGCAGTCTGAAACGGTTACTGTTGAAAACAAAATGATTCATATTTAGTTACTGTTTAGTAATTTGTGAAAGCATTTCTCAGTGCTAAGGTCACTTTTTCAAAACACTCTATGCAGGTGGCATAACAGCTTTCCTGTGGTACAAACTTTATGTTTGACTACTGTTTTTTTCCCCAATTTTCAAAATGATGATTATGTGGCTTAATCATTTATCAGTCTCTCTCTCTCTCTCTCTCTCTCTCTCTCTCTCTCTCTCTCTCTCTCTCTCTCTCTCCCTCTCTCTCCCTCTCTCTCTATCTATCTATCTATCTATCTATCTATCTATCTATCTATCTATCTCTTTCCTTACCCCCCCTCTCTGTCTCTCTCTCTCGCTCTCTCTCTCTCTCTCTCTGTGTATTACAGGTTGCCCTCACTGCTTTGAGGAGTTGATCTCCCTCTGATTTGTTGCAGTGTGGCTCATCCATCATACTTCTTGGGACAAAAAGGCCTCTATGACAAGGTGACACATAACAGTTAACACCTCATGCACTGAAGGCATTTACACGGATAGGACGTGTCCGGCTGTTTGTCATGAGCTGGTCTGGGCCAAATGCTGCTGTCCTGTTTTTCTTTTTTTAAGCTGGATCAGGACAAAAGTTTGTTTGTCCCAGTCCAGCCCTGAACTCAAGCATTGTAAATGATACAGTGAGTGTTAAGTGAAGTCTTAACTCTACTGTTAATTCTTACAAGTAATTCCCCCCCTTTTTTAGTGTTTTATATTACAAGATGCTGTGACACCAATTTTTGATGACGTCTAAGAGATACATGTGAAACTCTACATATGTGACCATTTCAGGCAGGCCCCAGCCGGGATCAGTGATGGGGGCTACTAAATGACTATAAGCTGTAAGTAGGGATGCACGATAACTGTTTTTTAAAACCGACACTGATAACCGATAACTTTCAGCTCCTAAAGGCCGATACCGATAACCAATAACACACACATATACCTAACATCATGACATCAATACCACAAACAAAACCAAAAACAGTTTTGACTCTTTAAATGAAGAGATATTTATTTTTCCAATGAAAAACTATTGGTAAGCCTCTCAAACATGTTATCAAACAAACCTATTTGATGTCTCACATCAATTTAAATAAGGTGCATTACTTACTGATATAAAAAATAAAGGCCACTTGAAATGATGCAAATACATGCATCAGGATTACAAACTGAAAAAGTGTATTCCAGAAGTTTACAAAAAATAAATATACATAGAAAATTAATGCACTGGCACAAGTTAGATTCAAACATTTCTATTTAAACAAACTGAAAAAGTGCATTCCTCAATGACAACAAAAATAATGCACAGTGCATATTGTACTGACAGACGTTAAAAGACTACGCTCTTAAATACTCAATTCTGATTGGTCAATCGCGAAAATTCAGCGGTGTTCCTAACAGTCAGACTAAAGGGGCAATCCCTTAATGTACCAAGCTCAATAACAAATCGCCAGCTGATTTGAGTGGCATAATATGGAGCATTTTCCGTACATTATTTTTAATTTGTTTGGAGAGGACCAAACACTTGGCTGGAGAATGATGTCCCCTGCAAAAAAGATGAGAAAAGTAAAGAACAATGCTGGACCGACAGGAGGAGCGATATTAAGACACAAAAGACTTGAGGACGCAGAGATTGACCAGATTGAAGTCGACAGACACGAAAAAAACACCAAGAGAAACACAGCATGGACGATCGGTCTGCTAAAAGACTGCTGAGTGGAGACAAAACTGGAGACAGATTTTTTAATGTCTGACGCTGAAAGCAGAAATCAGCTGATGCAGGACTTTTATCCTTCAGTCCGAAAAAATAGCGGTAAACCAAACTCTGTCTCCAGCTACGTCTCTCTCAGGTCTGGGATATCCCATCACTTCTCCACATTTTACATGATTTCGCTGAATATCTGTAAAGAAATAAGTTTTCCTGCCTGCCGTCCTGCGCACAGTGAGAGGCAGTTGCTACGCAACGTACATGTTTACATCAAACTGTGACATCACAGTGTGACATCACAGTGTGACATCACAGTGTGACATCACAGTGTGACATCACACAGTGACATCACACAGTGACATCACACAGTGACATCACACAGTGACATCACATGGTGATGTCAGTAACGTCACGCTGTGACATGACACGCTGTGACATGACACGCTGTGACGTCACGCTGTCGACACACTGTGTGTGACGACACACTACTGAATGCTTTAGTAATAAGCCGTGTTCTAAGCGGGATAATGTATGGAGAAGCGTCGCGTCGGGCTTCTATGTCATCCTGAAGGAAGATACATGATCCCTTACTTAGACTTATCTATGTAAACAAACTGAAAAAAGGCAGTCCATAGTCAAGTCAAGCACCATCATGTCCATGATTAAATCTTCAATAACCTTGCCTGTGGGTCATCTTTGGCAAATTTCTTGGACTTTTCGAAAGCCTCGCCGACGCGTAAGTCCCGGTGGCTTCTTTGCGGCTGGCTTGCTAACGTTAGCGTCTTTAGCAGGCCGGGCGTCCTCATACGCTTTCCAAACTCCGTCAAAGCAGTGGTTACGTTTCAGGTGACTGATCGGGTATTAAAGCTTGTGCCATTTCTCGCTCCTAGTGGAACTCGCTTGGAACATTTGTTACGAATAACCAGCGAACAATCTTCTTCGGAAACTTTGAAGAAGTCTGAACTCTTGTTTTCATAAGCACGCTGTGCCGCATGCTGCATTCAAGGTGTAACGTACATTCCCCCGTTCCCTCGTTTGCCAGTCATTCTTTCGGCCTATTTAAGTTCATGTTTCTATTTTTTGTGTGTAACATGTGAAAAAAATACTGCAAATGTTAATTCAAGTCAGCAACTAGCAAAATTATGACCGAGTTAACGAGTTGTTTTCTGGCATGAGGGGGTATTCTTGATTTTTCCCAGTGAGAAAGAGTTTTTCTGATTATGCTAACGTCACCTGAACGCAGCATTCACTGCAGGCCATTCGGGTCTCATAGTGGGAGCGAGGCACTGCCGTGCTGACAAAAACACATATGTTATCGGGGCTGTTGGTCATGATATCGGACTTACCGGAATGACATCATAATTTCCTGTTATCGGCCCGATAACTATCGGCCCAATAATTATCGTGCATCCCTAGCTGTAAGTATGTTCCCCTCATACACAGTGTCACTCTTCTACCGTCTATCATTTATTCTATCCTACACTGTCGAACACTATGATAATATCGAACACCTGCCGTCCGGCTTACCTTGGAGTCCCTTCCATCCCTTGCATCTTTTACACCTGGCAATGCACATCTACCATGCTGTCTTGACTGCATAGTTACCACAGACTTTGTTTAATGACCATCCTGTCCATTTACAACTTTTGCAATATGTCTTTTTAATGGAAAATGATTTTTAAGATTGCCATCCACTACATGGATTTTAAAGACTGAATTCTGATATTAATTGTTCTTGTTAGTTGGGGAAAGGTTCATGCTCAATTCTCAGTTTATTTGTGTAATGCGGTTGTTTGTGGTCTTTCAACATTGGATTTTTTTATTTTTTTCCAGGTGACCTGAGTTCTGAGATGAGAAGATCAGGTGTGCAGTCTGTCTTCCTTGTGTTAATTTTTTTGTTTTTTTGCACTGGCCTGGATAATTAAATTATTATTATTATTTAATCTTCTGTTTATTTTCTTCTTAGCCAGTGTTTTTTGCATATTTTGATTTTCTAATAATGTCATATTTTATATTTTGAATGTATATATGTTTTCAAATAAAAGATGTCACTATAATAAGCTGTCTGTGTTATTCTATGTCTAAGGACTTTGATTCAATGACTAAGCTGAAAATGTCTTGAAAAGTCAGATATTTATTGAACATGTGATTAATGCCTGTGTGGTCACTGAAAAGACACTGAAACAAGATCAAGGCTCTGACGAGATGTCTACTAAACTTTCTTTTGAACCAAATTTGACCTTATTTTCACCTGGACGGCTATGCACCATTTAGACATGCAGTCAACGGAAAATGGCTCAGTGGGTGTGGACTACCACTGCAGGAAATCCGTGATCATTTTTCAGAAGCTGAAGTTGTGTAATGATGCTCATGCTGTCTTTGCAAATGCCTCCTTAATTGTCTTTGGCTGAGGTTATACCCTGCTGAATGGAAGACTTTCATCATCGGGCTTGAAACTGCAGCTCCGCATGGTGCACATCCCCTCTGCTAACTGCAGGGGGCGTCGGACTGCTGTGAGCACCTCCATTGCTGTCCGGTCAAAGAGCGCCACCGCTCGCTGATACATATATCTCCCCACTCCAGGTCCCCTTGACTGTCTCCTTCACAGTGGGCTCGCAGGCAGACACAGCTGACTTTGAACCGAGCTGGCCGCTGTCCTTACAGTACGGGTGACAACAGGGACCTTGCAATGATCTCGCTGGACTTCAATTTCAACATTTTGACAAGGGACCTGTCACATTATCTGGAAAATCAAGTGAAAGTTGGGCTGTTCGGTTCGGGCGTTGGACTCTCTCTGGTCCTGGGCTTTAGCGCAGCGTACACCTGCTACTATTTGATTTCAGTAGCGAAGGTAAGAACCGTTAACGTGTTGTTTATGACCACACCGGCTGTTTTAAAGGGACTGTTTCTGCCACATGGCTTTAATTAAAACCGCTACTTGCGCTTTTCGTGACGGCGCATCATCGCTACCATGCGATTAAAGACAGTCGACCGGTGCGTTTACTGATGGAGGTTTCGACCGGGCTGCATCTGTCCACCGGTGGGCTAACGTTACACCGCCTGCACATGTGGGATGGCTCTCAGGCAGCGAGACATTTTAATCAGGCACATTCACCTGAAACTAGTGTAGCTACACCAATATGCGGCGTTTATCTAATTGAAGTGACATTAATTCAATTAATAGCGAGGCAGCTTCAGTTAAATGACCATTTCGATGAAGCTAGGCTAACATTACTGTATGTTAGCTAGAAATGCCGGTAGATGGATTTATGTAACGCATGCTGAGAGACTCAGTGTCGATTTTATGTAATAATTAATCACCCGTTGAGCGTGTTAATCACGTATGATCTTAAAAATAAAATATCAAATGAACAAAAAATATAATCAAGTTATATTAAACGTTAATCTGTGAATTGAGCTACAGCGAAATGAGCTGGAGTGATCGCTGCATTTCCAAACAGCCCAACATTTTCTTTCTTTTCTTTCTTCTTTGCTAAAAGACCAAATTATGGCACAAATCTATGATGCTAAATGTGCAAACCACCATGCCACAGCACGTGTAACACTTTTGATTTCCCTTATGCAGGGCCAGTGCATGTATAACGTTTATTAGCAGCATGTTCAAGTGTGATAGAGACCTTTAAAAGCAGGGTCATGCACATGTCAGTAGGCTTTAGGTACTCAGTAATAACCTTGCTTTCAAGTGATTTGCAAAAGCAGGTAAAAGGGCATTTTTAAAATGAATAAACCAGCAGCAGTTTTATTGATATTCTCTTGAGTGCACAATAAAAAGACATGATTTATGAAAAAGGAAACGTTTGAGACATCACAACAACCCAACAACAGTTTGACCGATATTCCCTGAAGTGCACACAGAGAATCAGGATTTAGGAAAACAACTTAAAAACCTTTTACTTTACTTTTACTTATTTTTTCTTGTATTTACATCATACAGCTTAGAGTAAAAAAAAAAATGTTTTATTCTAGTGATGGCTTTACTGCCATAAGTGATGTCACATTAATTAATCCCTTTTTTGACTCAAACCATTTGATTGTATTTTGCAGAAGCCACAGCTCATTTCCGGGGGTAAGAAGTTCTACCAATTTCTGAGGGAGCAATGTCCGGTAGTGTCAGAGACCTACTACCCCACCTTTTGGTGCTGGGAGAGCCGCATTCAGACTCTGCTGAGACCCTTTGTCACAGCCAAACCCGGGGTCGTCTACAGAAAGTAAGTCCCGTGACTGACATACTAATTATCCATCACACAAGTTTATTTGCCTTCTCTCCGTGTCATTTCTCCTTGCAAGCGGACATGCTTCACCTGGTTAAAGGTGCATTTGATCTCATTAAAACAAGCGTAAGTCAAAGAGGTCAAATCCAATAAGAGGTAAGTGTGAAGCCTGCAGGCTAGAAAGTTCACCTTTTGACATAGTCACAGTAAATGTACAGTTGATCAAACGCCACTGCAGAACTTTCCAATGCCCACAGCGAAAAGCTTTATCATGAAACTTCCAAACTAGCTTCATCACAGAGAAAATGCTATTGCCAATTTCTTCATTTCTTTCATACCAATTTCACAACTGGAAACAAATCCCATTCTTGTTCCGAGCCAGGACTCAAAAGCTCAGAGGAGAAAGAGATCTTTTGTGCCACGATGCTGGCTCAGGCCACCCTGCCTGCTCCTTGATAATGTACATTCTGTTGAAGATTAATTGGCACTGCATTCCTGGCCCCCTGCACACATAAAGGAGATTAAAATTAATTAAGAGTGGCTTATTTTTCATTAATGCTATTTATTACTGATTTATTCTTATTTCATTCTCACATTATTTGTATTCTGGCACTCCCAAATTTCCATGGTGTCTGTATACTGTATAAATTGTACATGTATTATGGGATGTGATGGTTTGGAATTGGAGAATTAAAAAAAAATCCTCTAATTCTTTTTTTGCTTTGTTCACCCTGAACATAAAAAATAAATCTTAACCCCAGACATAAAAATTTAAATTGATTAGTTTAATTTATCTCTTTCACATTCACATTCACACTGCATCTGCTTTTGGCAGCCTCTTTAGTCAAGGAGACAAATATTCCCATAATGCACAGCGACTGTATTCATGCTCGTCCATTTGTCCGTTATCAAAATGTGGTAAGACTGATGGTCAGATTGACTGTTGTTCTTATTAAGTCTCCTCCGGGGACAACAGGACGTCCTCTCCCATAATGAAGTTATCCAAGGTTGACCCAAGGACGGACGCCGTGAAAATTATCCTATTTGTCGTTGGCTGTCCTGATGACACTTCACTCATCTCGTTGTCCGAACGGGGGATTAGCACCAGGTCCCCTCCCACTTTGTGTGCCGGTCACTCTGTATTGGCCCACGCTGACTTTAAAGTCTAGCCTCAGGTGTATATTTCATGGCGGTTCTGTAATTTCACGCTGATGTACCGCTGGCTGGCCAAGTTAGCTCGCTGGCTGCTGTGTGCATGCGTGTGTGTGTATGTGTTTGAGTGTGTGTGTGCGTATGTAGTGCAGGTTTTAAAATGCTCGAGCACTGGGACTGAATGACCTCATCTGCCAGGCTAGGGTTGTATAGCCCAGAAATTGATTGATCATAAGAGCCCATTGGTGCAATGCCCTCATCCTTATCTTAACTTGCTGTGTGCTGCAAAGCTCACACCGACAAGATGATCACAAGGGAAATGAGGCAGCTGTCGGTGATCGTTCCCGTCACATATCCAGTTCCCCTTTGGCAGTGCTTGTGGAGGATTCAATGAAGTAATCATGTTACCTGGAACTGAACAGAAATTATTAATTATGTGGAGTATTTAAACAGCTTTTAATGACCGTCCGGTGAGCAGATATGCATTTAAAACCAAACCTAATGTTAATTTTAGCATTTTTTTGTCCTTTGCGTGTGTGCTTGAGTGTCGGCATGTCTTTGAATGAGACAAATAAATAGAAAATACAGAGATACAGACAGAGGATAATGTTCAGAGGGATCCTCGTTGCTGAGTTGCGTGTCCCACTCGTCTCTGCAGTGAGCTTATTAAGGCAGCAGATGGAGGACAGATCTCTTTGGATTGGTTTGACAACGACAACAGCTTCTCTCATCCCGACCCCGCCACCAGGCCCACAGTCCTTCTTCTCCCCGGTCTGACCGGCACCAGCCGAGAGTCCTACATCCTGCACATGGTCCAACAGAGCCGGGATCTGGGCTATAGGTGGGTGGTCTTGGCCGGAGACCCTGGCTGAGGTCCAGCGCTGAGCACACACTCAGGACACTAAATCCCACAACTGACACTCTCTGTCTTATCCTCTAATTTGCCTTTCATCTAGCACACAGATATTATGTCAAATCAAAGTCAGAATATGTCAGCATATTTCACAACACTATTGATTAAAAGGTAAAACCCGACAGCCGCGTCTGTCGCGATTTTGTAATTTTTATATAATGGGCGCATGAGGACAGGAGTTTGGGGTTATTTCAGGTGAAGTGCAGAAAAAAGTGTGCAGCTCAGCTTTGTGTCAAGAGCTGCTTTTGTAAATAGCCAAACGTAGCACAAGCTTGAAGAGTTGCAGAGGGAGGCAGTTTCCCCCCTCCCCCCACATTTCTCCCTCTGCAATAGGCCCTTTCACTGTGTTCTCTGCACTCATTCTTTCACCCAGATTTGGCAAGGCATGGGAAGAGAGCCGGCAAACTCAGCATCTTCCACCCCTCCACCCCTCACCCCTGTCTGTGTAGCTTAATGAATTACAGCTTATCCCGGTACAAGCTTTGCAGCTTAGCCCAGACCAGCTTCCGAGTCTATGCTGCAGTGTGTGTTTAAGCACCCCTTCCACACACACACACCTCCCCATCCTCTTGCCCAACATCCCATCCAGCCCCGCCCTGCTGCTGGGTTACACCGATAGAAACAGCAGGTCTGACTCCACCAGATAATACATGACTGGCGAGAGACGTGGGGCGAGGAGAGGCGCTGATGCCTTTGCTCTACAGTACAAACAGGATGCTCCTCACACAGCTGTGCCTCTCTGCATGCCTCATCATGTCCCCAGTTTATTTTAAAGCAAGGAAAATTTCTTAAAGGGAATTTGTGCCACCGTGCACCTTTGAACATGCAAAGTCAGTGACTTGTGGGGACAACAACAACAAAAAAAAGCAAGCGTAAGGCTGCTGAAGTTTCTAAGTGTTGTTCTGTTCTACACGTGCTTTTGATCAAAAAAGCAACCCCTTGAATTCAGGGCTGCAATTAACAAATATTTTCATAATTGATTAACCTGCTAATTATTTTTGAAATCATCTGAGCCATCATGAAAAATGGCACCACAATTTCTCAGAGCCAAAACGTGACACCCAAACCCCAATTAGATATAATTAGAAGTATATGGAAGCAGGAAATATTTACATTTAGTAAGCTGGTACTTCAAAAGTGAGTAAAACATGTAACCGATTCTCAAAATAGTTGCTAATTTTCATCAATTTGATTCATCGGCTGAAAAATTTAGCTCTAATTTTTTGTCCAGTTCCAATCACTGGATAAGCGTTCCTTGCAACTGGCGATTATTTTTATCATAACTGTCATCTTCTGTGGAAATTGTTTGATCTATAAAATGTCAGCAAAAAATCACAAGTTGCCTGTGGTGATCAAATATCTTGTTTTGTCTCACCAACAGGCCAAAAGATATAAGATATTTCTTTAATACTCACATAAGACTGTGACAACCTGAAATTGACGAACTGGAACTAGTGAAGTTTTGTCATTTTTGCTTCAAAAATGATTTAAATAAGGAATCAATCGACACAATTGTTGCTGTTTGGTTTAGTTTTCTTCTGCAGATTAACTGACTCATCATTTCAGCTCATCTTGAACTTGTTTCAATTGCAATCAATAGATGAAGTGAATCAAGGAGTCATTTAGGAGACTACAATAATTAACTGGAGTATATGTGCTGTGTATTTCAGATGCGTCGTATTCAACAACAGAGGGGTTTCTGGTGAAGTGCTGCTGGTAAGAATCGAACCTGTTTCCAACTATCCATCCTTTGTCGTGTCACGTCTTCATTTGTCTCGCCTGTGTTCAGAAAGGCAGACGAGAACAGTTGGTCTTCCCATTTCCCAGCAGAGTTGTCCTTTTCGTTGCTCCGGCCAGCACACACAGCACGTCTGTTCCACACGTGTCGCTCGGCCCACAGGGAGCCCGGGCGGACGCCGCACAGACATTGTTGTTGCACAGCAGGGATTAAGTTGCAGGCAGATACTGTATTTTAATGCCGATCCACGGAAATATGACCTCGCAGCGCACGTGCTGTTCTGACACCTGGCTTAATCTGTCCTCATACACCCGGGTATATTTAGCCAACAAAATGGGCCCAAGCTCCGATAGCGCCCGCTGTGTTTCACATATCCCCCTCTCTGCCTGTACGTGTCGGCTGTGGAACAGAGGCTCATTCTTTATGGACGACTGTATCACCCTGATCTAATCATACCATCGCGACCATACAGAGAGCTCATCTGAGGCACAAATGGTGTTTCATTACAGGCGGGGGTTGCCCACAATCAATCTAATGTTGCTCTTAGTGCGTGTAAATCTGAATCAGTGGCTGATCTGTGTCCTGCTGTTGTCTGTGTCGCGTTCTGTCTCACCCGCCAATGATAAACGAAACGGGTGAAAGTGGCACCAAAGCCAAAGAGTTTGATTTAAACGTGCCTTCTAGGTCATATCCAGAATTTTGCTGGCTCAGCTGCCCCCAGACAAACTTTAAACTCTTTACTCTTGGCACTGTATCAAGTGGTGGTGGTAAGGAGGGAATTTTCTCCCTCATTTCAGCCGGGAATTGTGCTATATTCAATGCAAACGATTTAGCATTTGTATGCCCCTGTGAGTGTTTTCTCTGTGTCCAGTTAGTGTGAATATCGTCCATTGTTTAAATTGGGCGACGCTGTAGAATGACCCGCTGTGTGAAAGATGCCCCCTGCCTCAAAGACCGCCCTGAGTGCTAGTGCCCTATTTCTAAACCCGGTAAAAAGCCTATTACATGTCACCTCCCTGTGGAGTAGCTTTGCAGTGCAGGGGTTTAAGTCTTGCTCAAATATTTCACCCAACTATTGATATTTTCCTTTTAAATATCTTTTTTTAGGCTGTAATTCAATGTGTAAGTTTTTGCTGTTTCGACTGCGAAGTCCAAAACTTGTTCAGGCCTATTGGTGGAACCACAAGAGAGCAGAAGAACAGGAATTTATGTCGCCTGAGTGGAATCTTAATGGCGGGCCTTGAAGAGCTGAAGAGTCGACAGCGTCCTGAGAAACTGGGCCTGTTAAATAGGGTCCTACGGAGTTGCACAATGTTAAGTAACCTGCTCTGCCTGAAAAACGGCTTCAGCAGTGTTCATCTGCGTTTTCACAGGCAGAAGCACTTGAAAATTTTTTCAAGATGAGCTGTGAAGTCATACTTTAGCAACATTAGGTAAAAAATTAACTCTTTACTGGCCTGCAGAAAGTCATAATCATAATAACGATTGCATAATTACTATTTATACATTAAAGGGATGAACACTTTATCTGAATGTGTGTGCACAAGGCTGACATGACATCACCTGTCATGAACACGAAGGAGTTTTTGTGACAACTTGACATTATTAAAGACAAGATAACTGAGGTGATTATTCATGACGCGACAGGCTGACGTTGTAATGATCAGCCCAAATCATGTCGCCGTAGTCCAGAAAATATGCATGACACAGTTATAACGGTCTGTGCCGTTAAATGAAATGTGGACATTATCGTCATTATGATTGTGTCATGTCAGTCATACGCACACCCTTTAAATATAATGTTACGGTTTGGCTTAGGACTGCAATAGCAATTATTCCAATTATCAATCTTATGATTTTTTTTTGTCAGTTAATTGAATGATTTTTTTTTTTTTTTTATAACAGTTGGTTCTAATATTCAGTTGGTGAAATTGTTGACTAATCAGAGGATTTCCAGATGGGACTCGCACCCACTATCCCTGGCTCAGGAAGCCAGTGCCTTATCCATTAGGCCACTGGAGCTCCTGCAGCTGCCGGGGAAGCTGATGTACACAAGGCAGTGTCCTTTTCCTTTTCTATGTAGAGGGGTGGCATCCTCGGTATGAAATAAAACCAGGGACTCATGAGAGAGCTCAGCTCAGTCCCTGCCTGATGTTTTTTTTGTCTCCTACACTACAGAGTAACTGTTTAGTCTGTAAAACATCAGACGATGGTGAAACTTTCCTGTTACAGCTTCCCAAAACCTCAGGTGACATCTTTAAAACCACAAAATATTCACTTTACTATTGTAGAAGACCAAGAAAAGCACCAAATAGTCATATTTGAGAAGTTAGAACCAGTGAATATTGGGCTCCAGTGAATGGATATGAACTCTAACATACTCTCACGTATGAAGTTCTACTTTGATTTGCCTTACGAATCATATTGATTGATTTCTTTGTCAGAGCATCTTGTATAAATGTACAGCACCAGCAGATAACAACAATCAATCTTCCCTAGAGATTGAAAATACCAAAAGCTGAGAGCAGCAGCACCACATGGACAGAATCTGCAGGTGCACTTCCTCTCTGCTCTCTCCCCGCAAATAACAAAGGTTGTGATGTAGCCGAGGAAGACGAGCCTGTTTCAGAATGATCCGTCTGTTCATTAGTTCCTGTATGTGTCATGTCTGTGAGTCTCATACCTGTCTACTGTATATGATGCTGTATTAGCCATATTTACCCAGTACGGTCCAAAACAATGCTCTAAGTTAATGCAAAATTCAGTGCAGTTTTGTGAACTGTCATAGTTATCACAGCTGGACGGATGCTACTGGTCTTTTAGTTTCTTATTCCATCCTGTGTACAGGATCATCGCTTAATTTTCACATGGTGTTTGCGAATTTCATCTTTATACAAAAGTTAAGTTGGCTTACATCTGATAAAAGGAACATAAGATAGAGATAGAGAACCTGAAATAAAAGAGTGACTGTATTGTCTTCCTGTCCCACACAGACCCCGAGGACCTACTGTGCAGCCAACACAGAGGATCTGGAGACTGTTATTGAGCACATCCAGAGGACTCATGAAGTCGCTCCTCTCATGGCTGCCGGAGTATCAATGGGCGGGTAATGAAGCCACTCATTACCAGCTGACCGGACATTTCAGTGCCGGCGACGCAGCTCACAAATCTCAGACACAAAGACATCCTGGCACATTTGTCGGTGCCTTAGTGGTAACCAAACATTAAATGAAATTAGCATCAGCCGAGATGTTGTGATCAGATTTTTTTTAACCTGCTTCAGCATGGTCCCAGTCGCTCAGTGTGGCACTGCCAATGAAGGTGTTTTTTTTTTTTTTTTTACTGCACACCACTAATCCCATGAAGTGACGGATTGGTCAGAAATGGAACATGTTCCAATCCCTGTTTCTCCCCATCTGTCCCTCCCTCTCGCCCTCTCTGCGTGTCCAGGATGATGCTGGCCAACTACTTGGGGCGCAAGGGCCGGGAAACCTGTCTGAAAGGGGTCGTCGTCTTCTCAGCGGGCTGGGATGTGTTCGAGTGCACCGCTTCGCTGGAAAAACCCCTGGACCGCTTCCTCTTCAACTCCTACCTCACCAGCTGCCTACAAGCCTCCGTGCACAGGTCGGCCGGGGCCAGAGCGGGATTAACGCGGCCGCTAACTCTCTGCTAGTGCCAGTTTCAGGAGCTTGAATAACTGTGCTTTATTTATTTTTTATTTGCTGATCAAGGCTTTGCTTTGCACAGTTCCATGTAAAAATACTTGACTTCTGCTGTATTTCTTATCTGTCAGTAGATGAACAAAGCATATAAAAAAAGCCTGGTCACATTAGCACAATGATATTACCCTCGATATGTTCCAATCTGTATAAACGTGGCCATGATACAAATGCACTGTAATGCTTTTGTTGTTCGACTTTGAAAGCTTGATTGTTGCTTCATTGTGTTGTTACAACCTTGTCAGCGTTTATGAGGGACATTTTCAGACACGGATCATTTTGTCCAACATTAGTCGGTGACAGTTTTATTTTTAATCTCCCCCGCAGACACAGACCAGTGCTGGAAAAGTGTTACGACATCGATCATGTCATGAAGGTTAGGATTATTTTCAGTGACACTTAAAGGGTAAATGTCATAAATGCTAATCTAATTCAACGAAGTAGCCGGCATTTAATCAATTTGCTGTGTCCCTGCAGGCGAGGACCATTCGCGAGTTTGACGAGAGGTTCACTTCCATTATGTTTGGCTATCCTACCAATGATGACTACTACCACGATGCCAGTCCTGTCCACAGGCTGAAATCTGTGCAGGTGCCAATGCTGTGTCTCAACGCTGCTGATGATGTCTTTTCCCCGTCTCATGGTGAGCCCCAGCTACCTCGCTAGATTTTTCTCTCTGAATTATTATGGGATGAGTGCATTGGGGAAACTGGTTTTATGTGGTAGGTTTGCTGGCACTGCTAATATGGTGGCATGAAGAATGAGAATCGAGTCCACAGGGAGTAAAACAGGACCTGTTGTTTCCTTTGCAGCCATTCCAGTGGAGGCGGTGAAGCAGAATCCCAACCTGGCCCTGCTCATCACCTGTCACGGCGGCCATATTGGTTTCCTGGAGGGCCTGTGGCCTCGACAGAGCACGTACATGGACCGAGTCTTCAAGCAGTTTGCGAAGGCGGTCATCGAACAGGGCAGCCGACTCACAGACCTCTCCTGATAAGAGAACTTAACAAAGTGTTCCTCTAATTTAATCTCTCATTCCTTTCTTCTCTCCTTCCTTCCTTTCTTTAATCTTTTCCTTCATTTTCATCCGTCTTTCCTTGCTGCATTCCATCCTTTATTCCTTCCACTTCTAATTCCATTCTTCCTTGTTTTTTTCCTACCTTCCTTCCCTCATCCCTTCCATTGACCTTCTTTTCCTCTGTCATCCTTGCCCTTCATCTCTCCCTCCCTACCTAATCCTATTGTGCCTGTTTCCCTTCCTTCCATTCACTTTCGTTTATCTTTGCCCTCCATCCTTCCGTCCCATTCTTCCTCCTGCCACATGCAAAAAAACATTCTTTCTAATTTCAAAGGCACATCTTATTGAATGCAGCCTTTGTGTTGCATTAAGCGTTCGTTTATTTATTCCGCACAGTTAACCAGTCATTGTATGTAATCATACTCTCAATAATATGCTTATTAAAAAGCAAGCATAGCTGTTCATTTCACTGTTGAAAAGCCGAATCTGTGTCCATCTTGTTTGGTTGCATTAGCTAGCTAAAAAAAATCGATTACCTTTTGCAATTGTTTTCTTTTGAAGTTAACACAAGTACTGTACATGGGAATCCAATCATCATTGCTCATGAAGCCTCCTTTAGTACTCATATCAGTAGGATTGTAGCCCTCAGGGATTGTCTTTCTTTACTCATACTTCTTTCCTTCATGTGTAATTTTGTTGTGTCTATCATTCTGCTTTAGTCTGTGTTTCCCCCCTTTCAAGGTAGGTGTTATTTACCTGTTGACATGTGGTTGTTTCTTGTCTTTAAAGTAATAGTACGATATTATGGGAAATGCGCTTATTCACTTTCTTGCCGAGAATGAGACAGGAAGACTGACATCACTCCCATGTCAGTTCATTAAATATGAAGCTACAGCCACCAGCCAATTAGCTTAGCTTAGCATGAAGACTGAAAGCAGGTAGAAACAGCTAGCTTGGCCCTGAAGGATATAAAATCCACCTGTTGTGCTTTCGGACAGAGCCAACCTAGCTGCTTCCAGTCTTCCAGTTTTTATGCTAAGCTAAGCTAAATGGCTACTTCATATTTTTTAACATACCGGCAGGAGAGCGATATCGATCTTGCCATCCATCTCGGGCAAGAGCGCTAATTAGCATATTTGCCATCATATCAAACTGCTCCTACCTTAACCATTTGCATGCACTTTTACTTTCACACATTCTACCTTTATGCACACCAAATAGTTCTACAAATGTATAATATGGAGAATAACTCATTAATGACAAGGAATGTGAAATTGCACTATTTTAGTTGATACTGTCATGCCTCTAATTCCTTAATGCAAGGCACTTCATGTCATTCGATATGTGAAAGTATATCCCAAAGGCTTTGCAGAGCAGCAAATGAACTCCGCAAGGTTTTCTTTGTGAAAATGTCAGTGGTTATTATTGTGCGGAAGTCTGAGGGTGCTAGATACAGTGATGCGAGTGAAGTAATGCACATATGAAGACAGAGAGTGTACATACAGGCTGCTTGAAGAGGTGGATGTTGCTTTACAAGATGCATAGTATCGTTAATGGAGCCTGGCTGCCAGTCCGGGTTTGCGTCTGTTTCGCCAACAATGATCAAGGGGCTGGCTACCGAGTATGGCATCGATGAAACGGCCAGATCTGACTGGCCGCCAGGCTCTCTGTAATGCACTGCATGAGGGATTCTGACTTCCTGTTCCTGTGGAATTTTGGTGTCTGTTTGTTCTGCCAAGTGTCCATCAAGTAGCATGTGTCTCATCAGCGTCATCATGTCCTGAACCTTAACACCACGTCGTAACCTGTAGCACAAAGGACGTGTTTGTTCGTTTGTTTTCATAGGATGCTGCGTTTCATTTTGTACACTACATAAAAAGATGAAAAAAACATTCTGTTTAACATGTGCAGCAATAAGATTTTAAATAAAAAAAATGTCTCTATAGTATGAATACCAGTATATGCACATTATCAACATGAGTGTAATATGCTGTATTTAATAAATTATTAAACAGAGCCTAGGTTAATTTGTGTGCTGTCTCTCGTGCTTCTGCTTGTAATGCATTTTCTGAACAGAGTGTATTGGATTGCTCGACTGACCATGTACTGCCGGCTAGAATAATTGACTGCAGTTGCCTTTTGTCAGCAATTTTCTTTCTTTCTTTCCTTCTTTCTTTCTTTGCACAAGACTCCACCCCTGGTCACAGACTCGTGCCCCGAAGTTCGAGACATTTGGCGCTCTTGCCGCTGGAGCTGCTGTGCCACATGGCCAGCGTGTCGCTGCAGGGTCACACTCCCTCGCCTCTCACGTCACAGTATTGGGTTTTGGTCCCTGGAATTGACTCCGCACTCACGGGCTTAGCTGCCGATAGGATATGCATTGCTGCAGTAGTGGATGTGATCCACCAAAGGCGAACTGTAATCCCCCGGCACTCCACTTACCTTCACCCCCCCATAAGCCCACAGACAGATGAACTTTGGTTTTAGCTAGATGGTTTATGGAAGCCTGAGAGTAATTAGAGTAGACTGCCAAGAGGGATGAGTAATTTACTGTTGTTTACCATCTACGAAAATTGATATTATGTGGCAGGATTATTATAAATGTTGTTGATACGTCTGTTCATGTGAGAATGTACTCTGCTTAATTATATAGTTATAGATCAATAATCAAGACATTTTGTTAATGTTAAGACAGAACAAAGGATATTTCTCAGTAGTATGTCATACTTTTAATCATCAGTGTTTGAAAGTAGTTTAATATTAAGTACTGCATGGCCTGAGGACTGAATAACTGAGAGAAATATGTCAGAGGGAATTATCAGGAGACATTTTCTCTTCTTCCTTCAAAGGATTTGCTGAAATATCAGCCGAAAGAATCATACAATGCGATCGATCACAGAAACTGTTAAATTACAGCATAGTGGCAAGAAGCCAAAGAAAGACTGTCTTTACAAATTGCACGGTTGTAGTCGTAAAACAGTCAATTACCCTTTGTCCTCTTTGTAAGCACTGGAATTCTCCAGTTTGTCATAAATTAATCACTTTGGGACGTCTAAAATCTTTAGAGACAAAACTCCCTTGGGCCCCGTTGACAACATCTTTCTGCTTTTCTCAAAAGAGCAATTACGAGGTTCAAGAATCAGCACGCCAGCCGCTCTTTCTTGACCTCTCTTCCTTATCCCATCCTGACTGCAGCTGCCTGAAAATAGCCTTGTGTTATATCGCACAGGGGGCTGTAGGTTGATGGAAAGTATGCTCTAATATTACTTCGCAGGAGCTGAAATAGTACTGTCCCTGGACCAGCAATGCCCCTGTGCCCTTACAGTGAAGCCAGACAAGAGCCTATAGCTTCCATTGCAAAGCTTTATCTGCTCTTGATAAGAGTGCGGTTGTGCATGGCTACAGCATGCGTATAGAGGAGATGAGGTGAGACAAACATTAGGAAAGGGGCTGACTGGGAAATGAGCAAGGTCCTGGGATGCACTCTTTGGCGGAATAAAAAGATCTGGGATTGAGCGGATGCAGCGGAGAGTGAGAGGATTATTAATCACAGGCTAAGGACTGGGCTGCACACGCATCTCAGCAACGCTGCTTGAGCTTTGTATCGATGCACTTTGCAACACACTCCATCACAATACTCAGCAGCTGCACGGAAAGCACAGCAAAAACAAATCTTAAAGGGGCACTTCGCCACTTCCTGAGAAACATTTAGGAGGAAAAAGAAAGCTCATTTGTGTAATGCTACTCAACAGGAAAACAGCACTGCTTCAGTCAGGAATTTTAATTTGGTGTGGTGAAATATTCAAACCTGAGATGCATTTTTCTGCAGCTGCACTATTCCATCAAACGGATTAGATGTCTTGTGCATTTCTGCATGTGCTATTTGCGATCGCATTTGGGGGACTTGAGGATGTGTGCTATAAGTCAAAATAAAATTGGTTTGAATTATCTTTGGATGCACAGCTTCAGTAGTGGAATAGTAGAATATTTCTGTCTCAGGAATCTATGACAACTATTTCAAGAATCAAGAATCCTTAATTGTCATTGAGCATGTCAATGAAATTTGCATTGCAACCCCCATGTAAGAAAGATTAGAAGGATAAGAAAATACAGTAAAGGGAATAAAATAAACTAACATGCAGTAAAAAAATATGTGTAAATGCAATAAAAAAGAAAATATACCAGAAATAAAATATACTAAGACAATAAAAATATACTAAAACAATACAATATACTAAAATCAGTAAAACAATAAAATATACCGTCAACAGCTAAAAATATACTCAAATGTATATTCTGAGATTTAGCTGACAATTAGGTAAGCGTGTGTGTGCTTAAATGTTTGTCCTGTATGTTATGCTTTTGTTGCGTGTCTGCATTGTTTCCGGCTTTTTCCTTGTGAAAAGCATACACAAAACAAACCACACAAATGATTTTAGAAGTCATTTTATTACATTCATAAATTTTCAACAACAATAGCATGGCTCTAATATAATGTTCACAGCCCGCAACCACAATGGTAAACATGAGGTAGATCACCGAGACACCAAGGCTACCGCTGGGCCGCACATGGTTATCGAACACATTTCAGTGAAGATTGTGAGAGCAAGTTGCATATTAAGTGTTAAATTATTAAAAAGAAAGACACATTCTACGGACCGTTGGAGTTTAAGTTAATGTTTCGATCACCAGTCTCATATTTGGACGAATTTTGGGGTTTATTTTATAGTGGGATTTTTTTTTTTTCTCTGCTGGCAACTTGTATAGTGCAAGTTCACATTTCCTACCCCCAATGACATTCAGTAGATCTAACAATCATTTGTTTGGGTCTTGTGCAAAGCCTTTGTGGATGGTTATGAAGAGGACACACTCCCCCTGTTTAGGCGAGCTTAGCATGCAATCAAATATTACACTTCAATATGATTATCAGGCCAAAATGCTTGTCAAATAAATAAGATTCCCTCATGGACCTGAATTTCATTTTCAATACAGACATATGGTTAAGGACACATCTAGGTAGATTCTTCTTGCCTTTGCAACATAACATAAAATGCAGAAAGACATTATGACCAAAATATACTGGCAAAAGTTACACAAGACTTAAAAACATCAGTAACCCTCAGTGGTGAAGGGGATGATATAATATATTAATAATGTAAACAAAGCTTTAAACAGTACAGTAGTTCGAAATCCAATTATTTCGTTTTGCTTCACTCAGACAAACATTTCTTCGCCTCACAGTTAAATGGTTTCTTCATTCTCATTGGTCAAAAAAAAGAAAAAATAGTGACATGAGCAGTGACTGTATGAAACGTCACTTAAGGCATATTCTTTGGACAACCCTGTGGAGAAACATATAAAAACATTCTACTTTCAAGTACATGAAATGATCTGTTCAGCTGCTTTCGGCAGCACGTAGAGCGTCTTTGATCACCCTTTGTTTTGGCGGCAGTAGATGGCAGATTACGAGTTCGATGATTGGGCGGTAGCCAAGACCATCGGTGTACAATCAGCCTCCGAGCGTGACTCCGAGGTGACGCCCCAGGCACAGTCAGTAGCAGGACATTTGGCAGTGATTCTTTTAAAGCATTTACTGACGCAATGTGATTATGCTTAAAATACCCAATATTTAAGCCAGAAGATGCCAAAGTACAAAACATCATTTAGAACATACCGCTAAACTACTCTTACTTCCATGTTGGCTCGTCTGGTTGGTAATACACATGAACAGATGAGTAAAACCCTTTGGCAAGTCAGATGAGTCTGTCTGGACAACAGACCTGCTTCATAGTTATATATTCAAGCCCATAATAGAACATTAACGTTCTACATTCTTGAGAGGACTCGACTTGTACTTTTCTATAGTTGTGAATAAAGTCTTTGGATAAATTTGTGTGGAGGTTATTTGAAAACTACACTCACACTCGTTAGACGGATTATCGATGCCACATAAATATTTTTCCGAGGCACAAGAGAAAAGGGGTTTAAATGTGTCGGCTCTAATGGTCGCCTGCTGTTTGGATCTGATACTCTCGATGATATAAATCCAAAACCTCTATGTTTATATTTCTGTATGTAACGAGCTGACCTTTGTGGAGTTTGAGAGGCAGAGCAGGTGAGAAGGAAAGCGAAAGGAAAAGAGAAGGGATGGCTGAGGATGCCTTTGGCGCCAGCAACAGCTAAAAATACATGGTGAACTTGGAGAAAAGTTCGAACCCTTTTAAGCGACCTCCCTTGAATCTCCCTTTAAAACCCTGAGATACACAAGTATGTCCAGAACGGGCCATACTGTCAAAGTCCATGTACACGTACAATCTTCGAATAGTCACGTCATTGATCTGAGAGCGTCCATTTTTGCTAAATAACAACAACAAAACAAATAGAGTTCAGTTTCACCTGTGCTCTTTTTCGCCCACAGCATTTTTCAGTAGAACACAAGCTCAAATGGAGACAAGCCCAGCAACAAGCAAGAGTTGAAACATGCGCCGACCCTCGGCAGAGCCAGGCATAGTGCACTGTGGTAGTACAAATGTAGGGAAAGCCATGTTAGGTGGCCACGTGTCCACTCGTGGGGCACACTGGATCTCGTGCTCCAGCAGATCCCCTCTGACCTTCCATTGGAATGGCAAGAATTGTGATTGCCGGCTGGTTTGGAATCAAATCTGTCGTCACTTCTGATTGCGTTTCTGCAGCAGCCCACTGGACCCAGGGCGTTTCGGGTTCAAACATGGCGGCCGGTCAGAAAGTAGAGGGGGCGGTCCTCGCTGCAGTTGGCTGTCTGAAACTCGTCCCGCAGGCGGAATTGCCACTCGTCCTCCAGCTCCAGTCGGACGATGGTCTGACGCAGGGAACTTCGGTCCTGGCTGATCACACAGAGAGTGGCACCTGTGGACAGATCGAGGCAAAAAAGTCAGACCTGGAGTATTATGATCCTGAATTATCTCTCTCACATGCTACAAATCAGGACATACAAACGTATTTAAAAAAATATAGTCTAAATCTAATCAATATACTAGCACTTGAGACCACTGTGGGGTAAGATAACTTTAAGTAGATGATATAACAACAGAGACAACGACAACAGAAGCTGCAGCAGTAACTACGGCAGCACTGATCAGTCACCTTTGAGGAAGCGGAATTTCTTGAGGAGTCCGGAGACGACGAAGGAGTCACAGAGGTAAAGCAGCAGGCCACTGAACAGCAGGCCCTGGTGGTTCAGGTTGGTGGAGTGTGGACGAGAGTTGATGTAGCACACAGAAATCTGTGACAAAAGATGCAACAAGACACACTTCATTGATCCCACGAAAGCAAACTAAAGGAAACATGAAGCGCACATCTTTTAGGTTGCAAATGAACAAATTCATCATTATCTTTACAAGCAAAATGTATAGGTTGCATTGTGTGCAACTGTGCATCGTCATTTATGTCCACTTCAGGAGACAAAACACAAGAAATATGTGTAGGTGTGCACATCATGACGTTGTGTGGACACTTATCACCTCATATGCACAAATGCACAGTAGAAATATGCATTGTTCGCATTCGTGGTTTGCACGTGTGCAAGTATGCAGGTCAGAATGTTCTGAGCGAAACAGATGGTGAAATGATGCTACGTGTTTCTCTGTGGGTCTCTATGACTGTTCTACAAACTTTAGGCTTGTAGAAGCATTTGAAATTAACTAGGTCAGCAGGTTTCGCTTGTTTTTTAATAGTTGACACCTTAAAGATTCCCCAGAAACAATAATAGTTGTACAAATGTATGAAAGTCAGCACGTTTGGGTCACAAAAGCACCCGACTTCCATCCCAAAAGAGGTTTTCACGATTAACAAGTCCTCTCCTGCCTTCAGACGCGGCCTCCTGGGAGCTCTTACCTCCGGGCTGATGTTGAGGTAGCTGTCGATGGACAGAACTGGGTTGTTTCTGTTCTGAACAGCCTTTGGAAAGAGTCTGTGGCTGCAGCTTTGCAGGAACCTTTCGAGCAGGAACTGGGCCGGGGCGTCCAGGAGGGTCTGCTCGCTGTCTGGGGCGCAAACATACTGGAATGGGCTGATTGGGGCGGGGTTTTCTATTTCCTGGAGAGCGAAGAAAGCAGGTCAGTGCTCAAAAGAAGACTAAATTATTTCACGTGAAGCCCACTTACAAACGGGCGTACGCTGTATGAACATGACACCCACCATGAGTTTTGGTTTGACCAGGAAGTCTTTGTTTCCCCCAACTGGAATGTGTTTCTTCATGAGGCTGAAGTCGTTGAAGCGACACAGCAGCAGCCCACTGCTGTTCACCCTCAGATTAAAGTCCACCTCCTCACAGCTATACCTGTACATGTGACCGAGAGCAGCAATGTCAGAACATGACGACACAGCACAAATCACCAGACCGGCTCACACGGTCCTCCGCTAACTTACCGATTGAGGTCATACTGAACATTCTGCGTCAGGTCCACGTTAAGCATGACAAACTCGTGGAGGTGACAGCGGCTGAAGGGGTGGCTGGGAGACTTGCGAGCCAGGCTGCTGCTCCACTTGCGTGTGCCACACATGGCGTACTGGGAGATCTTCGGTGTGGTTTCCATGTGCTGCAGCACCGTCTTCAGAGACACGTTGGTGAAGGTTGAGCCTCCATCTGATGTCTCACTGAGAGACAGAGAAAAGAAGGAGAGGGTACAAAAACATGAGAATGTTCTTATTTTTTAGGCATCATAGCTTGGAGAAATATAACATTTCCACATTTTTAATTAAGAAGGGTCTCTAGATATCATATATACATTTTCAACCTTAGTAACAGGGGCAACTACAGCTAAATATTAGCTAAAAATAATCAAAAGTTGTGTTTGCATCCAAATTTATCGCAGATTTTAACTGAATTTCGAGATAAAATCGGTTGAAAAAAATGCGAATGAATGCTTTGTTTCACCCACTACTGTTATGTGATTGGTAGGAGTTGGTTCATCAAGATAAGCGGAAACAACCAAAATACCTCCGAAAATGTGTACGACAAGATGCTGGTGGATGCACGGCCAGCGTGAATAATTATTGCGCTAAAATGCCACAAACTCCCGTCTCTGTACATTTTGTTAATCCGATTTAGTTACTACCTGCTGTCTGTTGACTGGTGGGAGTTCCACAGCACGCAGGAGTCATCCATCATGACAATGAAAGGCCAGACGTCTTGCCTCTTGACACCTTGCTCTTCCAGTCGGTTCCTCTCCAGCTCCAGGTTGTGGTATGACAGCTCTTTGATCATGAAGCGGGCGGCACCTTAAACAGACCGGCATGTCAGCTTTTCATTTAATACTCTCTCAACTCTGTTGCACCTCGAATGCCCTTCAACCAGCGCTGCAGGAGGTGATGAAAACTAGCTCCAACTTCAAAGCCGAGCAGAAAATTTGCATAGTCTGTGCAGGCATTCAAAATTTACAAGCAGACTTTTGCATTGTGCCGTTCAGAAAATGCATGTTCCACGTACAGCACAAAGAGTACTGGGTCTGTCCAGGGCAGAAATATTAGCAGGCACCCACATTAAAATAAAATGTCTAAAACAGGCAAACAGACTCACTGATCCTCGTTACTGAGAGAAATTTAGTTTAGTTACACCTGTTTCAGACAGGCCATGCACCTGATCATTACTGTGCTGTAGGTGTTTCCACACATGACAGCTCATGTTCAAGAGAACATTTAACCTTTTACCTACTGCAAACAAACGTGACTGACTGTCATAAATATATGGCCATGTAATAAATCGCTCATTATCAGCAGAGAGCTGAGTTACAAGGTGACGGAGACTTAAAAGGCCCCCTGTGTGCCCCTTTTTGACCGCCCATATCGCGGCGGAGCCATGTTTTCGTGCACGTGTTGTGGTGTCTTATGTTGGTGGCAGTAACACGCAAAGAAGCGTAACAGTGCACCAAGTAGGCAAGGAAAAGGAAGACTGCAAGCTGTTGCACAAGGATGTAAACAAGCCAAGTTTTTTGAATTGTTTAAATGCAGTCCACGTGATTGTTGGGTCTCGAGGATACACACAATGTATTTTTGTGATAAAAACTAAATGCAATTTAGTTTCTATTCTCAGCTCAGAGTCAGTCTGAGTTTAATTAAGCCATCAAGCTGCTCACCAACTCCCGCATTATTGAACATAGCCGGCAGGACGAGCAGGATGTGGTTGGGCCAGTACTTCCTGTAGTGTGGCATCTCGCATTGCTTGACCACCAGAATGTGCAGATGAGTGGCGCCTTCCATGGCATGGAAAATGTTGAGCAGGCCGTGCTCTTGGCGTCCTGTAGTCGGGGTGAAGATGGGACTCTTTAATAGATCTGGATCCTACAGACAGACACGGAGAGTAAAACAAACAAAAGAGTAAAAACAGGATCCAAAGACTTTTTTAACACTTTCATTTGTGATGCCTCAGTTTTAGCTTTAGCAGGAAGGGATGAGCAAGCCTGGCCTCTCCAGTCACATCCATACCTGCACACAACCACAAATACTGCCATGTGCACACAGTACACTAACCTTGGTGGAGACCAGAGGCAGGCGCATGCTCTCCAAGTGGCTGCCCTGCTGGCTGAAGACAAAGTGCTGCTCCTTGGCTTTGGGAATGACAAACTGGAGCTGGACCTCCTCCCCCAGCATAGACGAGCAGAAGGTGAAAGCATGGAAGGTGCACTCCGACAGCTGCAACACACACACATGTATTATTAACCACCATTGAGCGCGAGGACAGAGAGCAAAGAGCTCTCAAGCCTTCAAGTGGCAAAGTATTTTGACAGGTTAGGATATACGTATGTGCATCTATAAGTGAGCAACGTTTGAAGCTAGTCGAGCCGAAGCAGGTGAGAGATGTTTGCCTCACCTGTGTGCCAGGGCCTGCTTCACAGTAGTGGTGACACTGTTCGCAGTGATGAAAGGCATTGTGGGCAGCAAACCTGCTCAGACGTATGGACTTGGTCACTCGTTTGGCTGGCGCTCGGCTCTCTCCATCTTGCTTAAAGTCTGCAGAGAGCAAAAATCAAACATGAGTGTTTTTAAGTTCATATTAAATGAACGTCCGTGTTGTATTTATAATGGCGAATTAGCATGTTTAACTCTGGCACTGTTGTGTGTTTGACCTTTTAAGCACTTTGGCATCTTGTCAGCGTAAACAGGGCTGGCATTCCTGAACTTAGGGTCTCGGGGGTAGGGGTCAAAGGGCAGCTTTCGAACTTCCTCAATGTCAGGCCACTGGGTCTTTACTGGAGTTGTGACCTCTGATGTTTCTGGAGGTGAAAAGAACACGAAAAGGTGAGAACAGAACCTGAATCCTGAAAAAGACAATCTGACTAGTAGTTCCTCGTTATTCTACGTTATTCTTGTTAAACATGAGTCAGCAAGTCCAAGCGGTCTTCACCTTCTTCCTCCTCCTCTTCCTCGTCATACACATCTACCTCCAACAGTCTGATGAGCATTCGAAACAGGATGCGAAGAAACTGCAGATAGGCGCCGGTCTTCCCCACCTAGCAACGTTAGCAAAACAAAAACATACCTGTACAGTGACACTTTTGACACTTTATTTTTTCTGATTTTATTTTCAGAGTTTGAAACAGACAAAAATGAGTTAGCATTGACACACATTTTTAGCTAAAAATATTCAGGATGTCAGTAAAAAAATCATTTTTGGTGATTAAAATTTGCTGTTTTCCTCATATGACTTATTAAAATAGCAAATTTGGTCTGAGTTGATGCACTTAAAGAGGAAGCAGTGCTTGTGTTTTGTTACCTGTGGGGGTCCGCTGAGTAGCAGGCGTCGCGGATGTGGCACAGGTGGAGCTTCATAATCGGCGTGATGCTGCCTGGTGATGGTCCACTGGCGGTAGTACATGCTCTGCTCCGCCCCCTGCAGGCTGTTCGTGATAAGGGGCCTCAGCGGGCTGCTCCAGGCCACATCTGCTTGAGGCAGCAAGGAGAAGGAGCTCAGCTGACTCCCCGACTCCCCCGCCAGCAGGTTGTACGCCGCCCGTGACATGATGACCGTCCGCGGGGACACCCGGGCGGGCTTAGGCTCTCGGCCGCACTGTGTGGACTGGCTGGGCCTCTGGGTGGAGGAGGAAGATGGAGAGGGGGAGGAAGAGGAGGAACTGGAGCAAAGAGAGGGAGGGGCCTTGGAGGCTTTGGAGGGGTTGGAGGAGAGCTGGCTTCCCAGGGAATCGCACTCCTGCTTGAACACGTGTGTCACTGTGCTCACGTCGGAGGTGACGGCACCTTCAGGTGGACAGGAGGAGGTGGAGGGCCGCTGGAAAGAGTCAGCAACGTCAGATGAACTGACGCCGTTCTCTGCCAAAGAGCCTGCGTGGAGACACGAAGAGAATAAAATGGGAAAAATAAATAAAATATATTGTGATATTGTCCTTATAAAACCAATCATTTACTGATTTGCATGCAGGTCAGTTTTCCTTCTGATGAATGTGAACAGTTGTAAAAGCTTAAGTCGTGCCTCTCTTCCAGTTTCTGTGATGTCTGTAAAACCCTCCACTTTCTAACTTGCTGCCAATTGTGCCATTTGCATCCCTAATTCTAAGATTCACTGTCTCAGCGAGGTCCGGGACTCACCAGAAGTTCTGGTTGCAGCGCTGCCGTTGCTCTGAGGTCTTTCAAGCTCATCGCCATCGTTCAAGCCAGTGGCGGCCTTCTCTCCGTCCGACTCCCGAGGGGCTGTGGCCTTCGTGGGCTCCTGGACCACGCCCATGGACACATAGGTGCAGGCCAGACCCACCTCCTGCTCCAGGGCTGTCCGAGTCAGGTAGCTGGAGTCTATCAGACGCAGGTCGCTGTACTTCAGAGACCTAGAAGGGTAAAAAAGCATGAAGAAGTCTGTGAGAAAAGCTCATATATTTAGATTTTAAATGAATGTATATTTCTGTCTTCTAATCTGGCATGGTTTACTGAGTCAGACACAACACAGACGCATGAGCTTACCTGGGGAAAGTTTCTCCGAGAGGGTCCTTCCCCGTAAGGATGACAATGCAGGGCAGCCCTTCCAGATCCTCATAAGTGTGCGGCACCCAGTCTTCGTTCTCATAGCCTCTCCACGCCTGCAGCAAAACACCATTATTACATAATGTTTAGCGTTTAGTTAAGTGGTGTTTAGACAGGATCTGTCCCTGCAGTCTACCTCCGAGGTAGAGGCTGGTGTCAGGGCAGATTAGAATCCATCTATAATGGAGACATGAAATCAGAGACGGTGCCGGTCTTACTGGATCACCAGCCAGCCTTCATTTTCCCAGGTGATCGTAGCCAGCGGCAGACAAAATTACACGTGCGAGCGAGGCTTACAGGGAACCAATCTGAACACCAGTGGTGTCATTATTCTATCGTCATTACATTGTGCAAGCAACATTTACTTCATAATGATACGTTAATGCAAAAAGCTTGTCTATTGCCAGTTTAAAAGGTGACACACTGGCAGGGTTTTAGTAGAGATATTTATATTTGATGTATCCTGGTGGTTAAAATGAGGCCTGAGATGTCTGCGAAGTGAATTCTGAGAGTCAAGTTAATTCCCAGTTTGCACCACAGTAACAGTAACTAAGCACAATACAAAAAAAGCCTAATGTGATCGTGCTCTCCTGTCATTCTCACCCGGAGGCGGTTGGTGAAGTTTCTGGGCAGGCTGAGCTCGGTGGCGGGGCTTCCCAGCAGCACGGCGAAGCACAACTGGAGCCCCAGTTTGTCCCTCACGTCCTCTAGTCGCTCCCGGGCCAGCATCGCCAGCTGTAGGGAGGGCACCCGGACAAGCAGCATGTGGCCCCGGCCCTGGGAGCCCTCTCTGCTTGGGGCGTTGATCAGGTCCTCCACCATGGCCAGGGTCTCCGGGGTGATGTGGTCTCTCAGGGACGGGGAAGAGGTCAGGGCCATCATGGCCTCAGTGTACTGCTGAATCAGCAGGTAGCTGCGGATGACCATGCTGTGGAGGTGCGGATGTCTGGGACACAAACAGGTAAAGATATAACGGATGTCTCTTATCAACACAGGCACATGTTTGATATGCTTCTTTGCAGCCCTCTGGGTTCACGGTTTCTCAGTGATGGCCCCACACTGACCTTTCCAGCAGAGTGTGGACCATCTTCTCAAAAGCATCATCGCAGCGCAGAATGGGGCTGGCCACGCCCCACTGCAGGGAGCTGCTGTAGTCCCTCAGGCCGAAGTACAGCAACTCATTAGGAGACTGCTCCCCCTGCTGGAGGAAAATTACACCTGACTGAGTGTCCAAAGGCAGTTCCAGCTTTACGCAGTCACAATGCTGCAACAAGTACAGTGTGTTGCAAAGCAGAAGTAATTTACCATGCAAATAATGAGTCTCACTGCATGATGATCTGACACATGAGCAAATGTTTTCATTTCACTATTATTTTTCCTCAAAAACGAGGCTACTTGCAACAGATGCATATGGGTTACAAGCACATCAACAAAAGAAAAAAGGCAGAATCAATTATTTGAGTACTCTTTCATAGGCCTGAATAGCATGCAGTCTGAATTTTAAAAAGTCTAAATTATTAATCTAATTTTGTGGAGCAATTTCTTTTATCTGCTCTGCTGTCCTGTTAAGTCTCGGTTTGGGGGCCACTGCTCTGAATGCCGTCTTCCATACAATACCTCGATATTACATAATGCTGCCGTAAGTTCAACTCAGTATAACTGAATGACCTTAACACCCCTCCTCTGCTCTGAAACTTCTGGAAAAATATAATATTAAACATTTGAATTATGCATTCACATAATGAACAGCACAAGCTTAAATATCATTAGGACTAACCTAAACCGTTTTATGGAGCAAGTGTTAAGAGAATTCTGACCAAACACTCCTGAAAAGACCTGAAACTGTTATGATATACTGATATATGTTTAGAAAATTATCTTGGGGCATCCCAGTAGTCCAAAAGTTAAGATAATTTTAGTTGTGGACCTTTTGTTTTAATTGTTTATTGTGCATTTTATATTTTTACACATTTTTGTATGTCCTTTTTTATTTTTTTTTTTACATCAGGTGCAATGTTTAAACCAGAGTCAAATTCCTTGTATGTGCACACACACTTGGCTAATAAATCTGATTCTGATTTTCTATCTCCCCATGTTTAAGTCTACCTCTACAACTGTCAAATTAATGCAACAATGCCAAAAAAGATGGTTAAAAAGAAGGAAAGTCCCTCTGCTGTTGGTGCAGTTGAAGTCCACCAGGTGGAGCAGCATAAACACAACTTTTCCTCACAACTTCAGAGTATTTGGGGGCTTTTTGGTGTTAAAATGATCCTCACCAGGCTTTCGTTGGAGGGCCAGTGAACTTCGTTGTGGATGCTGATGCGGGACTGGCGGGTCTGCAGCGTGTACGGGAAGCAGCTGACCTGCAGGACCAGGAGGTTCATTGCGTCCAGGACTTCCTGGCAGTTCACCACTCGGTCAGCCAAACCCTGCAGCTCCCCGTGGCACACAGAGCCTGACAGAGCGCTGGAGGGGGAGCAGGGCAACGTGTTTGAAAGCTGTGAAGGATGTTCTAGACTCCTGTGTGAGTCATACCATAGCTGTTACTAACGGACGCAAATAACAACCCGATTAGGGGCATGGTTCGTGAAGGCTTTTACATTTGCTGTGCTAACCATGCCCACTGTGTTGTAGGTCATTCCCAAGACAAAATGCTCTGGAAAACAGGAAGTGATGTGTTCTGTGTTTCTGGCAGTGAAAACGGCAGTTTGCTTGGAATAGGCAGAAGATATCAGAACAGGAACATAAAATGTCAAACTGCATCAACAAAAAATGTTTGTCAGATATCACTTAAAACCAAATATGTCTGCAAATAATAAATACAACACAGGGAACTCAAATTATCTGGCCTACATTTGACCACAATTCAAGGCAACAGATACTCTGCCCTGTTATTTGCTTTTCACTTGCTGGCAGCTGTTCCCTCCACTATAAAAAAAGGCGAACAAGGCTACATTTACAGCCATAACAACTCATCTTTCCACACATCTTGAGATTACCTGCAGATTATCTGCAGAGCATGTCAAAGTAATGTCGGTAACTTCCTATGTTTCTGGAGTCGTCTTACCTTGTGAGGTCGACGTGCGAGTTGTCGTGAATGAGGACAAACAGGGTGTAGGGGTTCTGTTTGACTTTCCTCATGAAGGCGTCCATCTTGGCATGAACGTCGGCGTCCAAACGCACCACATACTTGTCTGATTTCTGGTGGGCTGAGGAGGCGTCTTCGATGCCCAGGTCCACAAGCACCCCTGAGCAAAACAAAGATTTCAAAGTTCTGAAAGTTTAAGACCTAAGCGGGAGGGAAAGTCATCCCCGAATCTTCAGAAGTTGCCGTCGGACACAAACCTGATTGTCGGATGCGCTGGACCGTCTGGTGTACCAGGATGTGAGATGGAGGGACCAATACCAGAAAGTCCACTTTACAAAAACGCCCCAAATCAAGATTGTGGGTCCCAGAGTCGGCGATGGAGCAGACTTGAGAGAGGAGGCTCCGAGCCACGCTCAGCTGGGTCGGGTAGATCTGAAAGACCTTATTTAAAAGTTCTGCTGCAGGAAAATAAAGAGGGAGAAAGTGTATGCATCAATATAAATGTCAATTTAATGCAAAAAATTAAAAATGACCCCAAGTAACACAGACCTTTAAAATGCAGAGAATGTTGCTACTAGTGATGAACATTGATACGAATTTATGTATTTATTGACAGATTGTGATCATTTGCTGCTCACAGTACAGTTAAACCTACAGCTTTTGTCTATATTGTTATATATTATTATCAGGTATTTCTGAGTAAAGCGGGGCTATGGCTGTGATCTGGATTTAAGGCCCACACGTGACTGGGATGCCATGAAACCCGAAGCACAGACAACATATTATATATTGTTGTCTGTGCTTATATTGTGTTATATTGATAGTTTCAGCTGGTATAAAACTGCCCCTGGCAAGGTGAGCCAAGCAGTTCAGTTTAGACAACGAGCACAACGAACGGCGATCTAACCTCTGTCTGAAGGCGGTGACATGCTGGCAGCCTCCTGGGAGTGGATGTACTCGGTGACATCGCCCTGAAAGGGCTGGATGACCTGTCCCTTCCGTCGGCGCTGGTATCGCACCAGCTGCTTGTCCAGATTGTCCCCTAAAAACAACCCATCACCATAATCACACAAAGAGCCAGAGCGGGGCGCACACAGCTGTGCACAAATCTTCTCTTTGATATACAGTACAGCCACTGTAAGACACAACCTCAAAAATGCAGTCATCATACCACAGTCATGTTAAACTGATGTGGAAAAACATGTTCTATTTTAGTCCTTGAGCTCTTTCACAAAATATTTGGACAGCACAGCTGTGTCCTTGTTCTGTAATTTTACAATCTGATCGGACCCAGACACTGCTGTTTTGCAGCCTGTACAAATATACATGTTATAACTACAATGTCAATAAAATGGCATGCATGCACTAAAGAATTCACTTAATTAAAACAAATGATGACACTTTTAAAATGTATTCATGAGACAAAACTATGTCAACCATTATATTTAATCAACTATCTAAATGTCGACAGGTGTCAGGTGCAGAGTTTCCAAGAGGAAACCGTTATCAGAGGTTCGACCTGTCCTGTGATCGGTTCAATTAGTAGACGACGGCCTAAAAAAATGCCCCAGTCATTATATGTAGCATGGACCCGGCACTCACCCAGTGACGTGGTCTTGAAGTGAGACGCCAAGATGCTGACTTTCCCTGTGATGAGTTCGTAGCTGATTTCCTTCAGAAACTCGTTGGTTGTGAGCATGCCTTCAGCTAAGGCCCGTGCTTGGTACTTTCCTGCGTTGCACACATAAGATTATTAAAACTTTCACATAGAAATTGTGCAGACTGGTCAAGGTAGTGAGGTCATAAATGATTGCAGATACCGAAATGGAGCAACCAAGCTGCAGCACTCACCCAAAACAAGCACACAGAACTCGTTGCCGCTAACTTTGGAGGCACATATAATGACTACATATGTGGGCAGGCACTGCTGGTGGTGAGGACCCTCGCTGAGAGAGCGAAGTGACTCAGAGATGCCCTCTCCCAAAGAGTTGTGGGTGACCACGACTTGGACGCTGCCACCAGAGACGCTGGCCTCCAGCCGAGCCAGCCAGGGCAGCTGGGATGGGGAGATGGCAGGACCCCCGGGACAACAAAGCATGGCCTTCAAAACAATCTGCTCCAGCTCCTCCCTCAGAGGAATCTGCTCCGAGCCTGCAAGGAAAATTGAAAAGTGAAAACCCCCGAACCACTGATGGGCCATTTCCTACAAATGCACACACAGTAATGAGAAGTTTGCAGAATATTGAAGCTTCCATGTAACAAAACATCCAACAAAGTTAGATATCTGTTTTGCAGGTGAAGTTTCTGTTCAAATAAGACACCAGCACCTCCCAGTCATCCACCCCACCCCACTGAGTGTTTGACAGCAGCAACACCCAACATGTCAGAGAGGTTTGAGTTTGCTGCTTACCTAAACGTGCAAGATACTGCAAAGTGAGCAGAATCATTGTCTCCACACAGAGAAGCTGGCTGCTGTTGAGGCCCAACGTCTCCAGGGTTTTCTCTGTCAGCTGGCTGCTCTTATAGCAGCTGACCAGCAGGGGGCTCACAACTATATCCCCAACATTCCCATAGAAATAAGGTAAAGTGCCATGCCCTGGAAAGAAAAGTTACCATTAGATTAAACTAATAACAACAACTGAATATATGTTAAGATGAATACACTTTCAAAACACGTGTACAGTTAAACAGTCATTACCTTTGATGCACTTAATATGTCAAAACAGGCACAAGGAAATGGCAAACTAACCAAAACTGGGGGCCAATTACAAATAACAGATGAATCAGGTGAATGTTGCACCCAAATGATGACTCTGATTCTATTTTTTGGACACTGATTGATGAAAGCAAGGAAGGAGCAGATCACTGAAATAAAGCTTGTACCGATGAGGATGACAGGGCGGACTCCTGAGGAGTTGAGCAGGTTGTCAGGGACAATGACTGTCTCTCCAGCGGTGACGGGTTGGGGCTGAATCACTCCTGCTACGGGTGGCTGAGGTGACGACACTACCAACGCAGAGCCTGGAGGGAAGTAAAGTACTTGTCAACACTAGGATTGGTCACTTTCAGCCAAGTTGTGGTGTGCGTTTTAACATATTAGTGTTTCACAGAAAACATTGCAGTTACATTTGAGGCTGTAATCACAGACATGTTATAAATGAAAGGAAATGAAAATCAGGGCTGACACTTTATTTGAAAGGATGGTGGTATATATAACCACAATTACATGATGTGACTGAAATCATGCAATTTTTAAAAAAAATTACTTCTGCAACAAACTGTCCAGCTCTGTCTCCATGGAGATGCTGAGTGAATCATCCCTAACAACCACAGAATGTCAGGGATGCGGCACACTCATGACGGGGGGGGGGGGTTATAAACAATGTAGCCTATGCTGGCACAGGGCAGACACACACTGCTGCACATACACACACACACACAGTGCAATGAGCTAAAAAAGAAAGAAACATGACATAAGAGGGTCAATTTACAACCCATCTCACACAGACTTGTGTGGAATACACTTTAGCTCAAAGAGCCACCCTGATTGGGCTGACCTGGAGAGCAAACTATCGGCCGGATGGCTGGCACGGGGACGGCGGTGGGCGGTGGGACGGGCACCAACGAGTTGGGGTGCCAGCTCCGGTGGCGCTTCTTTGGAGGCCCCGAATTCATCGCAGGGGAGACTGAACATCAAAAACAGACACAGAGAACAACATCAATACAGAAAATAGATGATGATGGACGAACAACATACTGTGCGTCTAAAAACATGTGACTTCGTTTTGTCTTCACAGAGAAGGACTTAGCAGGACTGTCCTCTAGGTCAGCAGCGTGATACCCGTGACCTTGAAGTCACCTTACTGAATGTCGTATTGTGGAAACAGGACTAAGAGCGGCTCTGCTTTAAACTAAATGCTAATATGCCCACAGTGACAACGCTCAATAAACGGCTGAGTGGTAGAGTATTAGCATGCTAGCATTTGCTAATTTGCACGAAACACAAAGAACAGCCAGGAACTGATAAAAATGCCATTAGCTGTGCAGGTATTAGGTTTAAATTTTGACCTGATGATGGCGCTACAGAAGAATTCATCAGATCACCAACATAATTAGGATTCATCCTCTGGGCACCTCTCTAAAAGAAAATCATGTAGTTGCCGTAGTTGCCATCCACTACACTACTACTAGCTAAAAAATGATTAGTGGCTAAAATAACGCAATAAATTGCAAAAATTAAATTGTTTTTGTAAGCATAACTACCTGCAGAGGCTGAGCAATACATAAAAACGAGTCAGTACTAACAGTGACTTATTGATTTCCTATACATGAATGTCTATCGTCAATGACCGCATCGGACATTTTCCAGTCTCATATTCACCATGTTTGCAATATACTGAAACATTGATTGGTATGTGTAGCCTTTACTTGTCAATATCACAACCTTGTGAAGGGACTAATGGATAGCAAGGCCTTAAAAAGTCATTACAGCATTCCTTCCTTCAGTATTGATTAGTGTGTACACACAAGTGCACACACAGGCGTGTGTTTGTGCGTGTGTGCGTCTGTTTGTGCGCGCGTCTGAGCAGGCCGGGCCTGATGTTAATCTTGGCTCCATGGTCAGTCACAGCTCCATCCGTCTTCTGCTGAACCAGTGCCACCAGTGTCAAACAACCATGTGGGAGTGTGAATAAAAATACATGTGGTGTGTGTTGCCATATATAAGCTTAATAATGCAGCCTAATGCAAAGGGGAGACAAACTGATAAGGGAATCAGCTGATAAAACAATATGAGAATTACAGGCGTATTAAAAAAAAGAGCTTCACCTATTGGTTGAGTCTTGTTTCCAGGTGTGGACGCCAGAGGTTTGAGGAAACTGCAGTCTCTGCCGAGGTCCTGACTCCCGAAAAAGACAGAGGATGCTTGTGTTGTTCTGGTAGGCGGAGAATCTGGAGATAAAAACAAAATATTGCCATTCAGGAATTTATCAATAAAATACACATTTAACTCGTCAACTCCCCGTCCTGCCTGATGTTCCTTTGTCCGCCGACGGGCTGCAAATTCTTGGGATAGTCCAAAACTCAGGCTGCAGCCTTAACGCCCACTGTTCCCCTGATTGGTCATTTGGTTGCCTTTGGACTTTATGTATCAAACAAATGCTAGCAGACCCCTCTGACTGTATCCAATGTCCACTGCACAATACAAACACACCACCGCTCTCCTTTTCATTAATCATTTCAGGGTAAACAGTCATTTGGAGCCAAGGAGTGCATGTCAGCGACCTCTTCGGGAGCAGGATGTACCTGGAGGTCACAGTCAGGAGGTTTGAGGCAACGCTTATGTCAACAGCGAGCCCTGCAGCTCGGCTGTCTAACACATTAATGTGTGGGATCTCTGCTGACAGGCAGCTTCCAGGTTCAGAACAAATCAATAGCATAAGCCCAGGAGCTTTTTTTCAATCAAAGCAGGAAAGGGCGCTCCTGTTGCAAGAGGTCAGAGAAAAACAGCATCTCGTTAAGAAGACGGAGGATCTGCCTCGTTGTCATGTGGAATTTAGCTATTGGTTTACCTGAAGAAATGATTCAGGCCTGTAATATATAACACTTCAGTTCTTACTTGGCATGAATACATGTGCTAAGAAGTGAAAGTTTGAAGTTGTGCCACCTGCATAAAATTTCCCTTCTAGCCTAAAAATATTCTGATATGTCATAGCTGCTGCAACAACACCGATAGAAAATATACTTTAAAGGCTATTTACTATTGATTCAAAATCAGTATGTAAACCAGCAGCAACAAGAGATGAAACACAACCTCGTCCTTGTCACAAACTGACTTATAAACAGCTGAATCAGTGCGGTGGTTCAAGTCTCAGACTATGCTCGCCTAATACATTTCAGGGCTTAGCCACCACCAGCTGTCTCTATGGCAACAACATAACCCTGTCAGCGTATACCAACAGAGGCGATGAGTCCTTTTGGTGAAATATTTATGTTTCTGGTGCATTTCAGTGAGAATGTAGGCAATACATTCAGCATAACTATAGCTGCACAGCTGTGTAAATGTTAGTTTGATCATCTTGCATGGAGGTTGATCCATCCATGCATCTTTGCCGTGTGCAGTCTCACCCGAGAGGGAAAAGGGAGAGGAGCTGTGTCCACTGGTGCCTCCGTTTTCTTTACTGCTGAGGGAGGAGGACGAGCTGGGTTTGGACGTCGACGCGCTGCTGGAGAACTGACGGGTTTTACAGTCTGAGAAGGCACAGGGACGAATGATGAAAACTGTGACGTGCAGCACATCAATGCAGATAAATCTGTGCACCTCTAGACAGACATGTAATAGAAGCATAGCATTGAAAAACTTGGATTTGGGGGGGGGGGGGTTACCTTTCCAGCAGATGAGGGGTCCTTTGCACAGAGCACCATGAGAATTCTTCACCAGGTAGTACTTTAAGTGCTTCTGCTTCTTGGGCTGGGTGGATAACTTCAGGTTGATGTGGTTTGAAAACTCTGTGAAGTATCTGAAACCCTTCTCCCCACAGCCCACACAGTTTCCTGAAAAACCTGCAAGTAATGTAACAGAAATGGAATTACTGAAAGGGTCATTTAAGAGTAAAATTCAAGCACTTTTCAAGCACTTTCAAGGTAGTTCAACCAAAAACTCCCAGGCTCTTAAAACCTTCATCATCACATCTAAATCATTACTATAACTGCATTTATGGAAAAAAAAAGTCTACAAAATTCCTTCATAGCCACAGCAAATACTTTGTTTATTTTACCAGCTGTTCATATTCACTTTGGTAATTTGACTATTTCTTGTTCCCTAATTCCGGGACACTACAAACATGATGATGGGATTGTTTCATTTGAAATATTAAAACTTCTTTTGGCTTATGTGAGTGATTGTGTGGATAAAACACCAGATTATGACATGTTGGAGAAATGGATGAGGCAAATCACCACCACATTCTTTGGATCTGCCCAAAGATACAACTGTTTTGGGAAAGTACTTGGAGAACCATGCAGCATATTCTTGGGCTGCAGATCCCACTCATGCACAAGATGGACAAAATGGATAATATACTCGTTGCAGTAAAGACCACGGTTGGTGGCTTGCCCACTCATCCTTGCATTTTAAAATGCTATTTACCGTCCTTTTGCTGTATGCTCTGCAGCATCTGCATCCATGGATACTCAAATACAAATTACATAGTGCTGTATAAGACCCACGGTCCCTGTTCTATAATATATAATGTTTGTTATCCAGATGCTGTGCATATCATGATGTCTGGCATCATGTTGTTGTACTGTGACAAGTTTTCCAAACTTGTAAGACTTTGCACAAACCCTGTTTTATCTTACATTTACAGAGCTTATGTACAGTCTAGCCCAGCATTCGTTCTACCCGGCGCTTACAGTGATGCTCATAGCTATCTGTCTCCTCCACTCTTGTCTCAGACCACGGGAACAGACTGACCTAAAAGTGCATTTTTCCCATTCTCGTCAGGCAAGAAGCGGCGGTCCACGGCACACACCAGGATGTGCTCAGGGATGCTGGGGGATTTGGCGCCGACCAGCTCGAAGCCTGCTGGGACTTCGATGGACTCTGTTGCTATGGAGACCAGGCGGAGGTCCTTGCCGGCCTGACAGAAGCCTGAGGAGAGGAGAGGAGGAAACAGATGTAATATTTGAGGAAGTAAAGAAGGGCTTTAGGGTAGATACGGTTTACAAATTAAGTGAAACTGAAATAATATCAGTAATTCTATCATCTCTAACAAGAAGCTTAATATTTCATTTTAAATACAAGGTGTTGTCCTTCAAAAGCGTGTTGTGCTTTTACAGTTGAAATCAAGGCTTTTTTGGGTGTGGGGGATACCGTCCAGGGTGCAGCAGCCGTCGGGTGCAGGGGCCTGTAGGTAGGGAAGCGGAGGGCTGCTGCTGTCTGAGTCATCCTCCTCCTCCAGCTCCTCCAGATCATTGGAAGAGTGTCCATTCATAAGGCCTGGCGGCTCTCGACCATGGAGGTCAGCTTTCGGCTTCATGTCTGATGGACATTTTAAATCACAATTACTTTCACCAGAGCAGGATTAAAATCATCTGTAACACTGCTTTTTTACAGGTCTGGAAATTCTTAATATTTTCCTAGAAAAGCTTGCTGGAAAGAAATACATAATCTGCAGTGAATCGTAGTGAACCTGGCCAAAACATCAGTCATTTAAACTGCAACAATTTCATAAAAATGAAATTCTTCAGAAAATGAAAAAGAAGCAGTTTAAAACCAGATCCCTGTTCTTCCTACCTTCCATGTTACCAGGATACGGCTCCGGCTCAAGGTAGAGCTGTGTGAAGATGGGCTGCGGATCTCCACTGCTAGAGCGCAGTGACGCCTCGATGGAGTTATGGAGAGCCTCTTCAAATCGAGCAGACTTCAGCTGCCCGGCATATGAATTCCCCATTATTTGCGGGAGCTAAGAGCAGGATTCACAAACGCATGTCAATTCATTGATTAGCTTCCTTACAGAAGAACAGCAAAGACAAAGCAGCAACAGGTATCTCATGCAAATCCATCCATGTTTTCAAATGAACACAGCTGTGTCCTTCTG
Source organism: Chelmon rostratus (assembly GCF_017976325.1). Lineage (NCBI taxonomy): Eukaryota > Metazoa > Chordata > Actinopteri > Chaetodontiformes > Chaetodontidae > Chelmon > Chelmon rostratus. The sequence goes on along the minus strand of NC_055669.1, from coordinate 17,102,290 downwards.
GTGGGTCAGCGAGCTCCTCTGACTTTTTATTTAAAATTAGATATCAAACAGTGCATGAAAACTGATTATTCTAGAAGTCCTTCAGCTGGATTTATGCTTCGTGCATCAAGCTGCAGGTGTCTCATGGTTCAGTAAAAGATTTTACAAGTAAATTGTTGCAGCACCAGACGAATGTTTTGCATTTTCAGGCTGTGCCGTACCTTTAAATCTGAAGCAATCGTGTTTTATACTCGGTGAAAGACAGTGGCACTCGCTGCGAGGAAAGGTTGTACACTGGTTTGCTAGATCATGAAATGCAAACTTGCAAAAACGCAATAAAGAAGACAGACCTGCCCAAACTTAGCAATAACACTTCATGCTGTCTGTAATTAACAGTGTGGTTATATTTTAAAGGAGGTGCAGATCAGCTTTGATGCATTCAATCCCAAATCGCATCTTTCCATTTGTGCATCAAAAATGCTAAAACTTTGCTTGTTCCGGCTGCTCAAATGTGAAGATTTGCTCATTTTCTTCAACGTTTGTGAGAGCAAATGGAACATCTTAAGGTTTTGGTTTATTGGTCAGACGAAACAAACTATTTTTAGACACCACATCGGGCTCTGTGTAATTGTGTTATGATGTTTTATGGACCACGTGTGTTGTCTTTTGCTGGGTTTATCTGTCCTGTCACCAGAGGCTACTGTGATGCTTTGCAGTCTCTCTCTCTCTCTCTCTCTTTCTCTCTCTCTCTTTCTCTCTCACACACACACACACACACACACACACACACACACACACACACACACACACACACACACACACACACACACACACACAAACAGACTTTCTCTATGTCAGCCCAAACATAATAGCCAAGGCCAATGGCTTTTTCCAATCCTTTTTTTTGGCTTTTCTCTTTCTGTCTGTTGTGTCACTCTGCCTGCTCTGCCCCCGTGCCCCCTCCACCCCGGCGTCCACTCTCGGACATCTGCCGGGGTGGAGGGGTCGGCTGTGTGGGCCTGAGGTTGGCTGGCTCTCTGGTGGCAGGTGGCAGCTGGACAGAGGGCTAAGCACGCCGTCTCAAAGAGGAGAGCACGAGACAGAAAGAAAGAAAGAACGCAGTCCAAAAAGGCAGCACTGAAGCATGGACATGCCATAACAAGGCGTCCGCTCGTTACACAATGGAGCATCCTACTCAAACTCCCATTTCTTGGTTTGTCATAACAATTTCACAGGATCTGTTTTTAATACCAAGCCAGCAATCAAGGGTGTTCAAATTGTGTGGGCCTGAAAAAGTAGTTAAAGGGAGTTTTGGCGGCTTTCCTGACACACAGGTTGGCCTGAAATTCCTGCAATGTTTGTCCTTGGACAACATTTGACTGGTGCAGACCAGTGCTGTGGTTCATCAACACAGCAAAGGCCAAGCGGAGGCCAGGCTGAAGACCTCAGCTGCTGAGGAACAGCTCCGAATCCTCCTTCAGCTCCAACAAAGATCCCGTGCAGCTGCTGAAGCACCAACATGACAAGGTTATTTTGTAGCTTCAGTTTTGACGATAGTCAGTTGCACAACTCAGCTCAACCTGAGCTCACAGTAATGATTTGCATCCGCGGATTGGCCTTCTACAAATGTTTTCCTCCAGCACAACATTAGCTTTGGATTGTAGATGTGGATGCACATGTTTATTTGCATGAGCTGCAACTGAAGCAGATTTACAAAACACTGAAATAATTTAAGATATTTGGCACCTCACATAGGTCACAAAAGGTGTTAGATTGTGCTAGATTTGTAGATTACTTAATCAGCATTCTAAATTCATTATTTATAATTAATCTGCAGATTCTCAATTTGTCAATTAGTCTATAAATGATCTGAAAGAAGTGAAAAATGTCCATCCAAGACCAGTCCAAAAGCCAAATATATTCACTTTTCTATCGTATATGATGAATAAACTGCTGCAAAGCATCATATAAGAAGCCAGAGCCAGAGAACATTTGGCATTTTGGATCGAAAAAAGGCTCTTAATTGATAATATTAATTGAAAATATAATTTATTGACAATTAATAAAGTTGTCAATCAATTTTCTGTTGATGACTCTTAATCCAAACACCATCTCAAACTCACAGAGGTGGGTGCTTGTATTGCACTCATGCAGGATAAATAAGAAGAATAAAAGAACTTTGCTGCAATTAAATCAATGATTTCTATGTTGGTTATACTGATCATCTGTACCACACACTGAAGCAGTCACTTCATCAACATCTACTAGATTGCAGTGTCTTTAGGCCACATAGACACCCTGAACCTTTCTATTTTGTCAATAGTGGGCAGGGTGGGAATAAAGCTGGAGTTGCCTTTCTGGTCTCACTTTGCCCACGCCTGGACAGGTTCCAGACCCCATGTTTACCTAACAACCTTCCTGGGGAGGAATCTGACCAACCCAGACAAAAGACAAGATTAACAGTGCCTGACTGTGCTGTCAAAGAGATAAGAGGCTTAACAGAATGGAGCTACAGTATTTCTTGCTTAACTGATGGAGGAAGGCGGCTGCATGGAGAAACAAAGACAGAGGGGGTAAAAAGAGCCTGAGGGTGTTCTTAAGCGGCCTGTTCGATTGAGGAGTCAAAGGGGGCTCCAGAGGCCTCTTTGGCCGGCTGACCCTCAAGTCTCAGTGGACAGATTTGTCATTAATCTCGCGCAGCCCGGAGGTGAACACTGAGAATGACCTTTTATCACCTGCGCAACTTAAAACAAAGCCTGCGTGTGGCAGAGGTCGCTCAGTGGGTGTTTCTGGGGTGTGACTCAGGTGTTTGCTAAGGTCAGTTGCAGCGGCAGGGTGGAGGGCGGAGGGGGTATTTCAGGTGAGCCAGCAGCTGCAGCGTGCCTGATGAACAGTCAAGCATAATGAGCGGACTCTACCGGGGAGAAGCAGTTTAATGTTCAATGAGTAATGGCTAAAAAGAAGGCATTCATGTCAGTGAGCAGTGGCTTTAAAATGACCTCCCAGCCAATCAGATGGTCAGTCAAGGCCATTCCTCGGCTCCTGGGTGGCAGCGACAGATTGCATGAATGTGACCCCAGGTCAAAATAAGCCGGTCTAACCTCCACTCGGTGGAATCGAGACAGAGGACACATGGGAGCGCAGAAAGAAGAGCTGAATTTCTAAGAGCCAGCACACAAGGACTGCCTTAAAAAGCGAGGTGACTTACGTTGTCGGTCTGTTCCGAGGCGTGAAGGGACTTGTTCACCTCTGCTACATGCTGTATCGCTACCACTCAGCAGAAACTTTCAGCAAAGACATTTCACTCAGCGCTTTGAGACCTGGGGGAGAGCAGGGAGATCTCTAGTTAGCTCATTGACAGGGATACAACGACACACAGATGAAACGTTATACATCTCCTGAAGACATGCTGTAGCATACCAGGGTTAGATATTCTCTCAGTAGCTGCAATTTATTAGCAATTTATTACAAAGTCAACAAGTAGGGTCCCTGGAACTAATTGTGGGCTGCAAATTTAGTGCTGAAAACCCTCAGAAACATTCTTTTAACAAGTTATTTAGTGTCTGAATCAATTTTCAAGACTTATTTTTCCTAAAACATGGAAAAAACATGAGCTTTTTAGCCAAATTGTACTTGTTTCCTTCCCACGTTTTCTTTTTTTTTTTTTTTTTGCAAAACATGATATAAAACAACAGGCTAAGGCATATCAAAGGAGCACATCTCAAGAATACTGCAATTTATTGTGGAAAATCTTTGAGAGGACATTTTTTTTATTGTATTTCCATTTTTTTTTTCACTTGAAACAAAAAAAAAACACCAATATTGTAGGACTCACTCATGTACGCTACAGTCTCTCACTGCAGGTCACCACAGTCCAAAGAACGCCCATTCACAGAATGAATGTGGGCACTTACAGCCACTCAAACATCAAGAGAGGCTCGACCCACGACATATGTACTCACTGTTCTGAGGCTAAAAAGGCGCTATGTGATACTGCGGCCCCCGGGCTATTTTCATAAAACACAATTGGGTGTTTTAGTTTGTAGCTGCGCTCATCACACACAGTCAATCCACTCTGAATGGATCTGCCAGTTACTTTGACCCTTTGACAACGTACTGTTTAGCCACTCAGGCTCTGATATAACATAAGCAAAGTTCCCTTGAAAACACTGACTGTCACAATCTCCCCCCTCGTCACTTGTGACTGTGTGGTGCTCTTCTGTAAGAGGGAGGCTGGTTTGGGGTCCAAGTCCTTCAAACAGAAAGTGTACACAAGCTGGTTCAACTAGCATTCACTGACCACACTGGACCGTATTTTGTGAATGATTAGCCAGCTTGATACAGCTAATCAAAGCAAAGAGTTGAAAATGTCAATATGTCAGAAACCTGCGCTCCTTTACCTTCTGGGCAACTGCATTGCTTACTTAAATAATTTGGAAGGAAATGACACCAGAATTCGATGTGGCATCGATCGTGCGAAATATACAACTCTCACAACACAAGTTCATGTGCTGGGTGTTCCCACAAAGGAAAGAATCTCAACCAAAGGTCACCCACTCTGCTAATTACCCCAGGAGCAGAGTCTTGAAATATTTTGATGCTTATCTAGTCATGAGGGGTAACTGACACAGAGGGAGACGCAGATGGCTCCCGAGATGAAGACGAAGGAGCCGTAAACCTAGACACTGACCGGGGCCCGGCCCGAGGTGCTCAGCAAGCTTTTCCAGCAATGACATTTGAGGTAATGTTTAGGCTAACTTGCTGGTTTAGTTTCTTATTTAGAGCTAAGGTGGATTCAAGGACATTTCTCACATATACTTTCTAATACAAGTGCAACTGCATGTGCAAGCACGAACACACCCAACACATGTACAATAAATCACAGTTTCACGTGCATGGCCACCTGTAATACACACAGTATATATTGCACACTGCTGGGTTCAGAGTATTTGATGATCTTTCAATGGCTCCATTAACTGTTTTTGCACAAATGCAACTATTAAATTGTATAAACAGTCATAAAACTCCATCTGTACTGCCTTCGCTGGTATCACTGCTTAGTTTACACTGAAGACTGTAATCAAAGTCTCTGTAAATAAGGCTTTTTTTTTTTCAAAAATACTTCGGCTTATCAAAAATTGGACAAATAATTTAAAACATTGCTGTAAATGAAGCAGGTAAGAACACATTTTGATCGCTTTTAACGTTAAATTTGAGGTCTAAATATTCAAATGTAAATGCTTAGAATGAATGTAATTAATTTAAGTTTGAGTAAAATTATTAAAATCCTGACTTAAATCACACGTTGAATGTTAAACCTTTTTTTTTTCCTTTGGATATTTAAGTGAAATGAGCTGTTCTGACTTTTAAACTAGCCTTTTCTTCCTCTCCAGTCTCTCTATTGTTTCATAATTACATTACAGCGTTCACAATAGAGGCAGAGAGGCAGGATGAAACTTTCTTCCCCTCCTGGTTTCATCACATCCTGACTTGATCCTTCAAGTCAAAGCCATCACATTTCTAAATAAATGTGGAGTAATCCTTCTACTGTTTATACTTTTGCATAGAAATATCAATGAAATAGAGGCCATACAGTTAAACTTGACACTTGGCTTTATTGTTTAAAATGCCCTTAAACAACTGCAGGTAATTAAAAAATGCTGAAAAATCTAATCTATTAACTAACTAAGCTGTTTTTTTTCTTTTCACCTCAATCGCAGATAAAATGTTAATGAAAATTTGATAAATATCTTAATTGTTTTCACCTCATTGTTATGCTTTAACATTTAAGGTCCATACCAATGGCTGAAATGCGGGAAAGAGCTCAGCGCGCTCTTAACATTCGAAAAAGCTGCGGTGAAAAGACGCTGCCCATCGGACGTGAGAGAAAGGGGGATGGGGTAAGAAATGAGGAAAAGAAAAAAGAAAAAACGACAAACATCTCTCTATGTTGTCTAAATTAGGTGCTAAGAGCCCATCTCATTAATGCTACGTCAGGGCCACATGTGACACACAACAAGCAGTTTAAAATGCCTCTCCTGTACCTTGCATGACCACCCGACCGCTGGATGAACCCTTAAAATCCAAAACAAATGCGATAAATCCCAAATGTGAAGCTTTGTTTTTTCAAATATAGTCCATTTTAGTTAATAAATCCTTAAGAATGTGTCGTTATCCCAGCAGCGTATGGAGTTTCACTCTTCTCTGGTGCGCCTCAAGTCACCTTTGTCATGATACACTGTAGAAAGAAATCCCAGTCGTCCTCTCAGTCCAGCAGAAACCCTCTCTCTCTCTCTCTCTCTCTCTCTCTCTCTCTCCCACTCACATGCAAACAAACACACACACACACACACACATAACCACAGACCCCTCCCCCTAATCCCCTATGCCCTCCTCTGTCCCGTGCCATTTGCCAAGGAGGGAGGGAATCCACCGGGGGCTCATTCATCTTGGCCCTGCTGACCCCCTGTGGTGACAGATGCTCTCGGAGGCCTGCAGAGCCGTGGGGGGGAAACAAAGACGAAGCCCGGCGTTTCCCCGCAGCCACACATCCACTGCGCCCTGGCACGCGTGACCCCCCGACACAGCCGCCGTGGGCACCGTGTCAGGTGGAGGTTTGGATTTTCAGGAAAAAGTTAGGGTGGGGGTGGGGGGGGTTTGAATCAAACTTTCTCTCGGTTCAGTCTCTTGCTGTCACAGCCGACGTTTTTTTTTTTTTTTATTGGGGGCCAATTCAGAGCCAGGAGAGTCCGTCCCCAGCAAAATGGGGACCAGAATGTCAGGTCAGCTCAAGCATTTTGTCTTCGTAGCCTTGCCCGGGATTGACCCCACACTGGGCTTTTACTCCCCCTATAAATACCAGGGGGCTCATCTGGTCAAAATAAATAAACGGTAATGCACCGCAAATCAACAGGCGCAGGCAGATGTTGGGGATTGTGCGTCATTACAGCCCGGTGACCAGCGCTAATGCCTTATCGTGGTATTATTTAACGGAGAGGGCACTCATTCCCACTCACCACAGCTAAAACATGCACGTCTGCATTTACAACTTTAAGACTTGTCAATTCCGCTGAGTCCAGATTCCTCGGGTGTTTGGGATGCTTTGACAATCCACCATCAACAATAACATTTTAAATCTTCATTCTTGCTATTCAGGGTTGCTGCAGTGAACGGGCCCCTGACTCTGAATGGTAAACACATCCAGCTGTCAGACCGCCAAGTCTAACTGTATACTGCCAGGTCACTGCTCGGACTGAAGTTCCATGTTTCTGTCACTAACATCAGACAGTGCATGAATCATTTACCGTGGAGCTTGAACGTGTAAAGTTAGGATTTGAACTGCCCTGGCCTCTGTGGCCGTTTTCCGGCCGACTAATTAATGTCGAGTCAGCAAGAATTTGTCAGGTAAATAGTAGGTCTGAGTCAACTCACGTCTACTTGATGGCAGGGAAGATGCTCTCAGCACTTACCCTGACAGAGTCTCTCTTTAACAGCAGCATTTCCCCCCAGGAGTTACAATTGGGAGAAATAAAAATGTTTTTTTTTTTTTTTTTTACCTTCTTAAAAACCCCAAATAACAATAGCAGCTAATGTTTCCTCATTTTAAACATCTCCTCTTACTGGCCCTGGTTTCTCGCTTCGCTGAGCCGTGTGACTGATGTTCCAGTTCATTACCACAGGCACAGTCAACAGTTGTTTTAATCAGGTTGTGTGCAGCTCTTCTCACCTCCCCTCCAATGGTTATATTAGGGCACAGTCACTGCGAGGGCTGCTGTAAACCACCGCGCGAGCCAATCAGGGCCTCCATTAGTCCTTACGGGGCTTTCATGCGCTCATTTCTCTCAATCAGCCGCATTTGTCTAAACATTGGGCTTGAGTTTGACTGTGAAAAGCGTCCGGCCGTCGCTGACTGAGACCACACACACACACACACACACACACACACACACGAGACACGCGAGCGAGACATTTTTAAGTGATAAAAATATCCATCAAGGATCCATCAAGTTCAACTGAGGGAAAGGGGCTGTCAGTGTGATTTATCTCTAAGCCCCTGACTTTGACATGGCCTGCCTTAAATAGCCCATTTAAACCGGAGCTAATGAGTAAACCCGGCATTTTCTTTGGCCTCAAAAGACGCTGTGCAAAAAAACAAAAGAGTGTGGATTGAATGCTTGCCCGCCCCCGAGCCCATCCTTCACCGCCGCATTGAGCTCCTGCTTAAGTCCCTGACAAAGGGGAAGTATCCCTGCCACCGCCACCTGAGGAAAGACGAGTCACATGATCAGCTGTGGGGGGGTTCTTGGGCTCGGAGCTCTTAAATTTAGGGGGATTGGTGTTCTTCCTTTCTTAGGATTCCCAGAGGAGCGCCACTGCCTTGTCTTAGCTGACTCAGCAGTTGCCAAACACACGATGGCTAGAGCAGGGACCCTGAAAAGCTCTGCAGACGAGGTTCAACCGACAAATCTAGAGATGAGAGATGAGTATCAGGTGGGGAGGAAGTACAGCAGCGGAGGTGCTAAGTAGCACGTCTGACTCTTATAATAAGAAAACAATCCTGCAGCTCAACTGTCAAAAACAAAACAAGAAAACGAAGCTGCCACCATGTGAAAATTCCCGCGACAGAATTCCCTTTCCTGCCCGATTCACGTGGGCTACCTGACGCCAAGGGTGTGAGGACTCGCGCTGTTGTTTACTATCCGGGTGGCAGTCCACGGCTCTAATTTCCTTATAAAAGCCCACGCAAGCTTCTCCGAAGACCCCCTCCTCCCGCTCCTCGGGACTACCTGCTGGGCCCTGAAGTGCAAATCGGTGCTAGTGAGGATAGCAGATGAGCTAAGGTCATTCATGGCTTTCCAGTGGGCCACACAAACAAAGGCAAACATTCCAGCTGAATGCCATTGCTGAAGTCGGCAGCAACAGAGAGAAAGAGAGGGAGAAGGAGACAGAGCAGGGCTCAGTGGAGATAATGGCCTGAGGGTGTGTGTGTGTGTGTGTGTGTGTGTGTGTGTGTTCTAGGGGATTATCTGTGGAACTATAAAGTGGGGTGAACCAGGGTTTAAGGCCTGGTGTGACCAGAGGGAACGGGGGCAGGGTCCAGGGCCTGAGGAGGGGTGGACAAAAGGAGCATTTGGGCAGATGAAGAAGTCATCATCATTAAGCCACTGGAAGTTTACTGTCCAGTTATAAAACTCATTGCAAAATTAGGGGCTAGGGGGTGCGTGTGAAAGGGCAGCGGGGCTGGGAAGGCCTGCGAGGGGCTGGAGGGCGGTGTAGCGACTCGCCGAGGAACTGTAGCGCTAATTCATTAGGGGACAAGCAGGCTTTGTGTTAACACTAGGTTGATTGGAGTGGTGACCTTGCCACACACTCTAGCCCAGCGGATGGGTTTAAGGGCAAGGCATTTAACCTTAAACTAAATCTCAGCCACAAACAAAAGGCAGCATCATTTAATGGCACAGGCCCATCAGATAACTAAGGCAGCACGAATGGAAAACAAGGCTTGTTAAGAGCCGCTAGTTCACTTTACACTCTACTTTTTTACAGTAAAACTACAGTGTGCCTTAGGGTGCAGTCAAAGTTTCAGGTGTTTGAACCATGACAGGCAGCCTGATAAAGAGCTTTTGCATACACTAAACTGGGCTGCAGCTAATCGGTTATTTTCTTGATAAATAAGTTAATTATTTTGTCTATAAAATGACAGAAAAGCAGCAAATATTAAAGATTTGAGGACCTGGAACCTGAGAAGGTCTGACATCTTTGCTCGGAAAATCACTGAAAAGATTAATAAATTACCAAAATAGTGAGAGATTTCCATTGAATTGAATAATCAATTAACCAACGAACAGTTTTTTTTTCTGCTCAACTCAAAATAATGCCTACTTGGGGTTTTTTGACACGGCTGAGCAAAACAACTTGACGACTGCTATTCAAAATGTTTTGTGTTATAACAGTGAACATACATTTTCTCCCAAATTCATCCTCTGCAAAGGCAAAAATATCTTTTTAAACACCAAATCTAGGCATCTTGGCCACAAATAAAGGTCAAATTCCAGGACGTCTTGCCAAAAGCGTCAGTTCTTTGATAATACGATCAGTAAGCTGAGAGATCAGTTCTCATGGCCGTTATCCCTGACAGAATAAGTGAATGAAAGTGAAGGACGAGTGACAGTTTACAATGCTGTTCATGACTGTGTAATAAAAAGGAAGGCCTGTCAGTGAACCCAATCTGCATTTTACAACGTGGCCGGGTTGAACGCCAGTTCACCTAAGTCTGAACAACAGGGAGAGACACAGGACCCTAATGCATTTATGGACTTATTCAGGGAAGCCATATTGAATAAGACAACAATGAGTTCTATTTCATACTGTAAAGCTGTCAGAGGCAGCGGTCAAACACCGGTCAATGGTAAAGGGCACGGTGAGGGAAGGAGAAAAAAAGCTTAAAAACACAAGCAAGTTTGAATCAAAATGCTTTGTTCACATCCACATTTTTACTTCCAAGACTGGAGCAATCATCTCTAACCTCGTATGAAACTTTAAAGAAAGGTCAAATTAAGCTTACTACGCATTATCTCATCCCACTCTGAGATAGAAGCTGATCCTCCGCCATCACCACAGCTCCTCCTAACATCTGGTCCACACCTAACGGCTCATCCCGGAGCAGATCTTTGATGATGGTTGACCAGGCCTTGTCCCGGCCATAAACTGTTGTTTAGACAGCCCTATTTGTAATGGGGTGTAAAAGGAGAGTCATGGATCACGTTGAGAGGGCCGGCGCTATCAAAACACTGGCTCTTATCAGATGACAGAATGAGCAAAGGGGTCAGGTTCTGTTTCCAGGAGCTGGCTTGAGCTGCAGTCCACCCTGCCTCCACATTACATGTCAATCAAACTGAGGAGCTGAGCATGTGATACTAATACCGCCTCTGCTAACATTTCAAATACATTATGGCCTCATAATGGGTGGCAATTTTAAACATTGGTGCCTGTACGACACCTCAAAAACACCAAAACAAACTGTACGTGTGGCAAATTAATCTCTATTTATTATCTTTTTCTGAGCTTTCAATCACATTTTACGCTCTTCATCAGAACATGGAAGAGGTTCACATAGTATCACATGACGCAAGTGTGGAATGTTGGTCACATGACAACAACAACCAACATGTTATTTCATGGTTCTGTAACTTTAAAACTGTGTAACTTGGAGCTAACTACAGGGAGAACTAGACATTCTTGGAAAGACCAGTTAAACCAAACCAATAATTCATTCACTTTTTAATTATTATGGGAAGTTGTGTGCTTGTGTATACACAAAACATTTATAAAAGAAATGAATAAGTTACCAGAATAATTAATTAAATGAGAAAACACTGAGCCTTTTTCACATACAATGCTGCAAGCTCACTTCGATCGGTACTCCAAAAGTACCCTGCTCTAGAACTGAAACTTAATTGATGCAACAATTCATAATTTTAAGCTTACTTACAAGAATGAAATGCAAGGCAGTACCTTGTTTCAGCTTCTCAGATATCAGGATTTGCTTTTCTCTGTGAGCTCTTTGGGTTTGGCACCGCTCATTGAACTACACAAGACATCTGAAATAACGAAGCTGAGATGGATATATGAATATATCAACGATTAATTAATTAACTGAGAAACGAATTAGCAGATCAACCCATCATGAAAATAGCCATTAGTTGGAGTCCTGCCCTGTGCAACTCATGAGAAATGTAGAGGGCATGTAAAAAATAAAGACATCCATTGTCTGTGTCCGAGGCTCTTTACTAAGCATTTTAGATACCTTTAACTGTTTTTCCCAAATAAAGGAATACACATAAAAGGCACAGACACAAAAGAGGGGCGATCCACTCAAAGTTCAGTCAAAAAGCTTCCCTGAAAAGTTCCCACAACTGACACACTAACTCAATTATAGCCAGGCAGGAGCTCTCACGGAGAGGGCATAAGAAAGAGGTCTGTTGTGTTCATCAGGCGTCCAGAGAGAGATCCACCTTTAACAATAGGACCTCTCCTTTCTTTTCCTCCCTGAAAAAAGCCTCCGCCACCTTGAATCCATTTGAGTGACACCGCGACAAAGAGGCTTCTTAATGTCCCGACGAAGGAGCCTCCTCCCCCTTCCCTCAAAACTTCCTTACCGGGCGATCAGCTGTATCCATCATGCCCCCTCTTCCTGACCCCAGGCGGCACTGCTGCATCAGCAGCACCCCACCCCCCGTCACTCTCTTGCCACATCTCCTCCATCATCCCCCCCACCCTCCTCCCGATTAATAAGCACCAGGTTGCCGTCGGTGACAGGACCCACACTTTAAATCCCATCAGTCCTCCTTACTGCAGCAAGAGCCACAGCATCAGCAGGACTCTTTTTGTCTTAGTGGGACAATGGAAGCAGGGCCATCCTTTGTGGCGGGCTTGACCCCACACACAAACCTTGCTGATGAGAAAAGGTGACAGTAAACCTATTCAGGTCTGGTGCACTTCATCCTGCACTGATCCCTCTGAGAGATGAGATATTTTACTAAGTGACAGATGTGATAGTTAACACAGGTCTCCGTGAAAAATGTGGTACACCAGGCAGAAGTAACATCCAATGGGCACTTGGGTGCAAAGTGATAGAAAGTTTTAATAAAAAGATGAGGAAAATGTTGTAATTTCAGATGTGTTCTACTGTCTCTTCAGCCATGCTCCTTAAAACAGCCAGGATGCTGAATTAATGAATAAGTGGGCCATCCGAAAGTGAATTTCAAAATGTTCCTACTTAACAATTTTGCAGCGAAGCACAAGAAAGTGAAACTTATCATACTGAAGCACAGAGCCAGTTTGTCTAAAACAGATATTTCATGATAGGTAAAATTCTCCATTTACTCTGGGCTGAGTAATACACTGGCTTCAGTTTCTCTTTAAATAGGCCTAATCTACTTTAATCAACACACTTTAGCACAGCGACACAGTTGGCACTGCTTGAAGCAACATTATTTAGCTATTCCACCTTAAAATAACAGCTTCAAAATCGTTTTGATGGTACACTGACTTACAATAGGGATAATGGTGCCTCTTTCATTCCCACTCTGCGCCCCCGAACACCTGCTCTTGCGCTACGGAACCTGGATTGAGCGGGTTCGATCTGCCATGAGAAGTGTGGAACGCTTTACGGCGCTACGTCATGCACCACCAATGACTGATTTCGGTGAAACTGATTCATACTTGATGGAGAAAATGTTGTCTGGGTTTCTCTCTGATGCTCTCTTGTTGCTCGGCCTGGTGATTCCTGAGGGACAGATAGCTTTATCTGTTACTGAAGTAACCGCTAACTGTCGCTAACTGTGCAGCTGATTAGCTTAGCTTAGCATAAAGACTGGAAATGGAGGGGAACTGCTAGCATATTCAAAAGTTTAAAAAGCCACAAACACTGCTCGAGTTAATTAATTAGCACTTTGTGTCTTGTTTGCTTAATATCCAAAAAATTGTGTACAGTAAATGAAAATTCAACGTTTTAAGAGCTGTTTCTCTAGTTGCTTTTTGTGTTGTAAGGTTCACAGAAAGGGGGCAAAAACAGCATAAACACAACTCGTATGGATTATCAAATTACAAGCATAGCAAAGTGTTTAAAAGGGGATCTTAATATAGGGGACAAAGACAGAGGGAGACTTTAGCCATCGAATCATGAGATTCTGGAGGTTTTCTGCAGTCAGGTAAACTTCCAACAAAACAGATAACATACAGACAGTCACACTGAAGATGGCTGCAGTGTTCCTGGGCACAGATCCGCTCAGTTCTCTGGAAATATTCTGCAGGGATGAGCACCATTCTCCCAAAAGACGTTCCCTCGTCTGGTGTTTTAATGATGAAGGTGGAGAGCTCCATCAGACACGCTGCTCTAAAAACTCCAAACTGTTATTCAGCTGGGTTGAGATCAGGTGATCACAAAGTCCATAGCAAATGTTTCATATTCATCATTCAACAATCATTACCTGAGAGGGATCTGCATTTGTTATGTTTCTCCACCCATGCATTCAGGGTTTTCCGGTCATTTGTCACCACTCTGTACGGCATTAAGGACAGTCCTGAATGCAAATAAAAGAATGTGCTACTGACTTGTCTGTGCTGGTTGCTGCAAACATTTCATAGACAGGGAATGAAAAAGAGAGAGAGAGAGAGAGAGAGAGAGAGAGAGAGAGAGAGAGAGAGAATGACCTACCCCGCCACAGAGAAACACTGAGTCCTCGCAGCAGAGGGTCTGGGTCTTGGTCACCGTAGCCTTGAACAATCTGTGACAGCCTATGGAAAAGCTTTCAGCTACAGAGCCGTCTCCCCCACAAAGCCTGGCAGCATCAACACAAAATGACCTTGTGTTTCAATACGAAAAGAGAGGGAGAGTGAATGTCCTGTGTGTGTGTTTGTGTGTGCAGGCAGGCAGATTGCAGGACAATACATGTGGGCAAAGGCAACGATGGTGGTGATGTGGGAAATCTGGCTACAAGCCCGACCGCTTCCAGCTGTTTGTTAGCGCACGTCCTGTTCCTTCACGACAACAACACCGAAGACACAGTTTAAAATGAACCGCACGCATCAGCCAGAGCTGCGATAAAATCTCACACGCATCACAATTATTCATCTATCATGAGCAGGGTCTTACACAACATCACTTCATTTGAGTGCGAACTAATTTCATCATCACCAATATGCGTCAAGTCTGAAATAAAGGGGAAAAAAAGCAATAATGTTGCATACTGTACTAACCCAGTATATCACTAGTTGTCTCACAAAAGTTGTGGTATTTAATCAAGGACAGAGGAGTTCTGAAAAGTGTTGCAGCACAGATTAAAAGCAAAATAACAAATACAGAGAGTGATCTGGTGCGTCTAGCTACCACATTAAACAAAAGACAGAAACCCAACATGGTGATGAATGACTCAAATAATCGTCTTTGCCAAAAAAAAAAGGAGAAAAAAAAGCTGACCCCAGTAGGAGATGCTAAAACAAGGAAATCCAAACTAAAAATCATGAACTTTCCTTCAGCCTGTTGCACTATGATCCAGCCCGAGGCACAGCACACACTGTACTCTTTAAAAAGAACACGTAAGCTGAAGAAGTCATCTCTGTACTGCTGCTCCACAAGGGTTGGCATCTGCATGGTCGGGGGGGGGGACAGCAGTACACCCTGTGAGAACACACTGTTCCACAACAGCACTGTACGAGAAGGGCTTCTCAGCTGGACACTTCCCAGGTTTCAATGGCAAGAATGAGGATATATTATTACTAAGTGCTCTCTATGCACTCTGCTCACACTGCTGTAACGGAGCCCACCAAAAAAAAAAAAAAAAAATCCAAGAGATTGATTTTTTTTTAAAAAGGAGGAACACTGCAGACACGATATAAGCACTTCATGCCACCATTCTGCCGTGTTTCCATGCGAGAGGCGTCTGGGTTACTGGCCTCATTTGTTCATTACGGCTGCAAATGAAAGAGTTCAACTCGGGGAACAAAAGACTGGAATTCCTCCTTCACCTTGACATGCCATCACACCCCTGCGAACACACAAACGCGCTCGCGCTTAATGGCGACCCTTTGACTTCGCCCCGGACACGCTTCCTGACGAACGACTTGTGGCCACGTCCTGATAAGTTCCATTCATTTCTGCCGGGGAGCTATTTCAGCTTTGATCTGGGGGTGGGAGGACAGAGAAAAGGAGCGCAGCGGGGGAACAAATTTGGAGCTTTTAACTTCTTATGACTCTTTCAGCTATTTACAAAATACTTTCTGGCAATAAGAGAGTTAATGAAAACGAATAAGCATTATTATTGTTATACACACAGAGGGCTTTGATAAACTGGGGATTGGGTTCAGCGAGTGTTTCGGTTAGTCAACCAGGAGATCCGACAGATAAGAACCTGCCCTGCATGTCAGAATCAGAGATAACTAACAGGACAACAGGAAGTGCCATCTTCCCTGGGTGTGTTCCACTCATGCATAAATGTGCATACACACACACACACACACACACACACACACACACACACACACACACACACACACACGATTAGCATCCCAAGCCTCCCTCACAACAAAGAGCTGGATGTTCAGTCCAGTCTTTTGGGCTGCACTCCCACGCACTGTTCGTCCCCCCTTCCTGACTGTAAGTTCCTTTCATCCGTCACTATAAGCCACATTTGTTTTTTGTTTTTTTTTAGCTTAAAGGAATTTCATCCTCACAACCTTTCCCTTTCCCCTTCATTCCTGAGCAGGCCATAAACGCCAAGGCGTGAATAGGCTCACACCCAACAGCACAAATTCATGGTCAGACATTCAGGGAAGAGGAGTTTGTTCCAGAATTAAGCTGCAGAGTTAATGAATTGCTACAACTGTACTGCTCAAATTGCAAACAATAAACTGGTTCCCAGTTCAATACCACATACCAATTATCATGCATCATGGTTTCACTGAATGTATGTTCACTTTTTTGTAATGAAGGGGAATGAAACAAGATACACGGTGACAGATGTTGATTAAGCTGTGACTTTTAAAGTGAGAGACAACGGAGAAGAAACGTTTTGAATTTTTTTTTTTTGCTGTTAGCACCGACATCGTCATCTAATATGTAGTTGAAACTCATTTTCCAGCTGTGAGTAGCTCCTCCATTTGCTTTGTGTCCTGAACTCTGGAACAACGGGGCTGCAGATTACTCATCCTAATATTCAATTACTCTGAGACTTATTTCCCAATTGATAGTTTATTCTATAAGACATCAGAAAATAGCAAAAAAAAAAAAAAACTCTAAAAGGCTAAGAAAATGAGAATTTTTGAGATTTTGCTTAAAGTAAATTGCTTCTGATTGATTTTCTTGATTGCTTAATTGACTAATTGTTTCAGTTGAGAACAAAAGCACACTCAAAAAGAAGATCAAGCGAATTAAACCCACGCGCTTACATATATGAATATACCTCAGACTCATGTGAAGACACCATACCCTCTAAAGCTGATATGCAGTAGGGCTACATTAACATTAAATTCAGATTAAAGTAGACTCACAAAAAGAAAAAAAAAAGGCTGAGGGGAAAAAAACAAAATGAAATCATTGTTCCGCTTCCTGCAGGTGAAACTAAGATATAACAGCTGATGGTGGAGGGCTTTGAGGAGGAAGCCCCACCCCCACCAGAGGGATCAATGCACATAAATGGAAGAGGTCACAGACCTTTGACATCTCCTTTCAGCCGGGGGAGGGGGAGAGGCCTTTGTGAGATTGGCTTTAATGATCCAATTGTCGACTGTGTCATGCACCTTCATACAGTACATACAGAATCTCTCCCATTTTGCTCCACCCTGTGCGCCCTCCACCGTCAGCGCATGTCCACTCACCACGCCGTCTAGCCCCAAGTGTGAGGCCAGGCTAAAAAGCGCTGCCCTGTATCTCCCTTGCTGTCTGCATCCAGCTGCCTTGCTTCGCCCTTCATCACTCCCACATCTGTTTTAACCTCCTCTCCCATCACTTCCTGTCCTCAGCCTCCCCTGCTCCTCTCCAGACTTTATCTGCGCTCTCCCTCCCTCCTCTTTCATGCCGCATTTTTTTGAAGAGGGGTTTGGTCACTGAAAAAGGCCAAGGCAGGAGAAGACGAGCGCTTTCTCTGTGCCTGTGATGCATTTTTCTCCGTGGATATCATCTGGGTGAAACAGCAGGAAGCAAAACATCGCATTAATCTAAAATTCTGGTTTTGGGTGAGCGGTTCAAGATAGGCGCTCAGTTAAAGCAAACCATTCGGGTGACTGCTTATGAATAGCCACTCATTTCATCACAAGCACACCTGGTTTTGTGTAACGGAAAGAAAAACATACAACCCTGACACCACCATTACAGTCTGTGAACGTTTACAACCGTCCACGTGGAATACACCTCTTTCAGCGCACGCACATTAGAGGCTGTTAATGCTATTTACTCAAGTACTACAAAACAGATATTCAATTTTGACTACAGTCATCTGACACAGTTACAAGTCACTTTGCAGGTTAATATTCTACACACAAAATATATGATCAATATGTGAAATATGATGCATTCTTACAGATTTTGGCAAACCTAGCAGGAATTAGCTTCACCTCAGTTACAACATTGAAAAGCTGATCAGACAATAATGCAACAGTAATAACAATGTTAGAGAGGCCATATTTTACATAATGAATACTTTTAGTTTGATATCTTTGCTACATTTTGCTGATATTTCTTACTTATTATGTACTTTTACTTGTGTTTGAGCCTTTTCAAACTGGATCATACAGTGTTTTAATGACACAATCCTCTCTCCGTGTCAACGTAAGCATGTGCCACCAGGAAAAACTTTGAAAAGATGGTCGTGACTTCTGCCTCAGCAGTTTGATGAATGACGCCTATGTTGAGGACCACCTGTTTTCTGGGTCCCCTTGCATTGCGCTTAAAAAAAAAGAGAGAGAAACAATAGCACTGATCTCTCTAGTCGGGATTTTGTACCATCTGTACTCAGGATCAGAGAGGCCCACAGTCACTAAGAAGCAACTCTGAAAGGATCAAGAGAAGCATCTGCCCGCTTTGCTGACGAGTCCCAGTGGTGTGTTTGTGATCTAAACGGGTACTGCGAGTGTCTGTGAGGGTGGTTTGTATGCTGATCAATCCTCAAGATGATATGTGATATGACAGAAACTGAAACATCTTTGTTACCGACTGGATTGGTAATCAATTGTTATGTATGCGCTTTTGTTACGACACACAACACAAACCTGAGCCATCTATCACACGCTAGTTTGTCATAACAGAGAGCGTTAATCAGAGAACATGTGAACGAAAAAGGATGGCTTTCAAATGAACATGCATCTTCTCTCCCAGAAAACACTGAGCAAACACGAGGCATAACAGCAAAAGAGGAGTCCTGATGTGCTCCAAATGATACCGAGGGAATAATGAGAGAGAATAAATCAATCTGTTACCCTGGTGACAATTTGCCTTATGTATAAATGGATATGAACTAGTCCTCTGTCCACAGCCTGGAGCTTTTTCATATGAGAAATGACATGCTGCCTTTTTGGGAAAACCTCTTTGCCTCACAGCAGGTCTTTTGCACAATAAAATAACTGTGAATGAGCAATGGCTAAAAATAGAGAGGGAACCATTGTCATAGCAAGGGAAAACAGTATTTTGAGCATGCTAAAAAGATGAATTCATATTCTAAATAGGGCAGATTTTGAGGTTGGTATATCTAATTTTGGTTTGGTTGAGGACCTGCATGTGTACAACAAAATGGAAATAACAAAGGCCTGACCAAACTAAGTAGCAGATATCTGTTTTCAAAACTATATCCAGCTCACTTGCAGTATCCCCATAGCCAAGTTACCACCCGTGTTTGAGACATAGAAGCTTAAGAAACTGCTCACTGCCAAGCCTCAACGACTCACGGCCTTCACAAAGCATCATGGGACGGAGATGTCTCCTTCAAGGCTAAAGAGGGAAACCTGTCCGGGTGCAGGAGTGGTGTCACGGGGGCCTTACTTATCTCCTCCCAGATTAAGTCCCAATTGTTCGCTGGGAACAAAGACAGCCAGAGAGGAAACCAGCCCCCCCAAGGGCCAGATGGTCAGCGTTCAGAGCCCCCTGACCCCTCCAGCCCTTGCCCTCTCTGACAGGGCTGCGCGTGCTCCAGGCGGGACAGGCCACCCAGCAAATTCTCAATCCGCACGGCTCGTACCACACATGATACTGTACTCCCTGTCAGACTCAAAGTCATGTTTCTCTTTAGCAGAGGGTTACTTTTCACAGGATGTTTAGTTGCAGGGGTTAACCATGAACGTCAGATACGATAAACTTGCAGTTGATAGCAACAATTTGGCAATATTTGTAATCAAGCATGCAAATATTTTAAAGCTAAAATGGGATGCTTTATTATTAAAAGTTGTCTAGTGTTTGACATTGCAGCTGTTGTGTCTGCCTGGAAAGACGGACATACTAGTCCACGGTCCATGTAGTGTGGGACTTTATGATGTGCATGTAATTGCCCTCAGCTCTAATGGCATTTTGGAAAGTACAGAAGGGGGCAGCTGAGACATAAGGAATGCAACCTTTGGGACATAAAACACCAGTAATTAGATTAGATGTAGTCAAGACAGACTGGTTTGCCTGTAATTACAATGACAAGCCTCCAAATACATCTCCTGGTCACTCTTATCTGATAGGACTTTATCTAAGCTGCCGAAGCCTGTTTCAACAGGGAGCCTCGGGCAACTGCGCCAGTATTCAACAGGCAAGCGTGTAAACCAGTCGCCTGCTTGCAGATATACTTGACATGACTTTGTTAACGATGATTCATCAGCAGGAGGGACATTTTTTTCGAAGATGAAATAAAAATGCATTTCAATTTAAGGCACAGCAGGCAATTCTTTAAAGACCCGTAAGAATGATTTGACTGGCCTTCTCTTGTGCTCCAGGTTTCACAAGCGTTTCACATTGACATTCATATTACGCTGCAAAATAGGTTAATTAAAGGGCTATTTAGGCGCTTGGATGTAGGTAGGTTGCACACTCATTTGCGGCGGAGCATCCCTGACAGCCACGGCATTGTGCAAGGCTTGTTCGTGCGCGTCAGTGTGCGTAATTTGCGCAAATGAGAGAAGAAAACGAAAAAAAGAGGTTTAAAAAGTGCATTTTTTTTTCTCGAGCACTCAAACGGGCTTACTGGCAGATTTAGGAATTGATTATACCTAATTGCCTGTAGTCATACTTTAATTACATCTCTTCTCTTGTTTAACAGTAGCTTTAATGCCGCCTGAAATCCAGTGATGAAACAAACTTTAAGAAGCCTATCTGCTCCAGCCCGGCTGACGGATCCACCGCAGGCTGCGGGGCGACCATCCTCCGCGGAGCGTCAACAGCCCTAACCCGACGGCCGACGTGCTCTCTCGTGACACGCGACTGTAAGCGAGGCTGAGTGGACGGAAAGTCCGCGTGCGTGCCTACCTTGATCCGCACCGACGCGGCTCCGTGGGTAAATTCGCGTCCCTGGCTCCGACGACACCACCACCGCCGGCAGCTCGGCTCGCTCTCTTCTGCCACAGCTGATCTGCGCACGGCGAGGGAGCCGCCAAGTGACGTCAGGAAATGACCGTACGCACCGTTTGGCTCAGCTGCAGGGAAGAAAAAGTTCTGTTCGGCTCGAGAGGACAAAAAAACAAGCTGGAGGAAGACGATCTGTTCCGTCACAAACGTACCGAGCACGCGAACAAAGCGAGAATAACGAATGAGCCAGTCATTCACTCATACATAAGCAGATACATACAGTACATACATGTTGGGTACAAACAAACATGCATTCATACACACATAATGCTATATATTATGTTGAATATTTTTATTAGTCTACCTATAAGCGATATTCTCTTTTTAATGTGCAGGCACAGGCCATTACCTGTTTGAAGTTTCTCATAAAGAAGCCTGTGTAAGATACGGTAGTTGTACAACTTATGGTCTATAAGGATAAAACATCTCCCTCTGTTGGCACAAACACACAACTCATGCGTTGAGTCCAGGCCGCACTGTAAAGCCCAGAAACCAGCTTTATATAAAGAAAAGGATGCATATTTAGTCGATTTGAACTGCAACTGAACTGAATACACATAGGACTGTCACTGTAGATGAAGAACAACGCGACAGCAGGTTCAGGTTTCAATGACATAAAGTTAATATCATGGGACTCAAGAGTTTTGATAATTGAGCTCTGACCATAAAAGTTGTAGAACAGCGCCCTCTTTTGAAGGGCATGCAGAATAAAGAAACAACAAAAACCTGTTTTAAAGAATATCTGCAAGACTTTACAGCTTCTAATTTTATGTTACTATTAAAGGATTTCTCTAAAGGTAGAGCAGTTTTTATGTAGCAAGTATTTCTATTATGTATTGGCAAGGGCAAGTATTTAGATAGATAGATCGTCATTCATTCATTCAGAGTGCATGTGTCATCATAAAAGGCAATAAACAGCTAAACTGAGGTGGTGATATTAATTTTTAACCCTTGAATCAAATCTTGTGCGCCGCCAAATTGAGAAAAGAAAGACAACAAAACTAAGGCTTCTGATTGGAAAAATCTGAAGTTTTTTTTTTTTAATTACTGCAGCATAAGCTAGAAAAGATGATTAGCCTAGAGTTACTGACTTTTATAAAATATATCTATTCCTATAGACCTTGATAGACATT
The DNA here is from genome assembly GCF_017976325.1 of Chelmon rostratus. Lineage (NCBI taxonomy): Eukaryota > Metazoa > Chordata > Actinopteri > Chaetodontiformes > Chaetodontidae > Chelmon > Chelmon rostratus. The sequence goes on along the minus strand of NC_055669.1, from coordinate 17,080,087 downwards.
ACAGGGACTCGAGTGAGGTATAGTGACCTTATTGGAGCTGGTATTCCTAAATCTTACACATGTCAATGATAATTGTAATGTTCTCACATATCTCTTTTTTTGTTGTTGTGAAACAGAATAGAACAGAACCGAAGAAAATAGAATATGGTCCAGAGTCAGTAAAAATGAGTCTGACCGCTGGTAGCCCATATGACTAATTTTAATTTTAATTTCTTAATAGAATAGAAATGGCAATTAAATTATGGCCCATACCAAGAGCACTTGTATGATAATTACAGTTTTGTAAGTGACACCTGAGAACAAACACACACACATATGCATATATATATACATATATACATAAATATGTGTGTGTGTGTGTGGAATAGTGGAATAGAATAGAATATTTGATTTTGGTCCAGACCAAAGAGCATAGGAAATCCACACGACTAACTTAGTTATTACTCAACAGAAAGGCATAGGGGATGTAATTATGGTCCAGAAATAAGAGCATCTGCAGCCCATGTGAACAATGTACGAATTACAGATTAGAATAGAAAAGAAAATAATAGAATAGAATAGAATAGGCCATTTAAATATATTCCAGAACCAATATATGCCACCAATACGGATGTATTACATTGCTGAATAGAATAGAAAAGGCCATTTAAATATGTTCTAAAACCAATGTATGTAAGCCATAGGGATATGTTACATTGCTAAATAGAACAGAATACAACATTTAAACTTTGGGAAACATTTAGAAAGCATGTTAATTATTGTTTTTTAATGTTTTAGTCCTCCCGTGAGGGTGGCTTTTCAATGAGATCCTACCGTAAAACTGGAAAAATTTGTTCAACTGCAACATGTTGCCATTGCTGTGAACTCTTTGAATGCGCCTCGACTTGGCGCATGCGCAGTACTTGACATTTTGAAGTTGCTTCTCCGGGGTGTTTGAACAGGAAGGCGGACATGTTGGTCAGGCTGTGGGAGAAAATCGGGCATCGTCTGCTGTTTTTTTTCCGAAAACTATCACACAGCAAAACCCCATTTCTGTGTCTTCGAAGTGAGAGATGAAGCCGTTTGGACGGGAAACAGTCGACAGTCAGTGACAGTGTACGGGATGCAGCGGAAGGACTGCCGTTAAACGTTGTATCGACTCCGTGTTTAAAGTGATCGAAATTTGGAAGAAGCAGAAGTTTTTTTCCCACCACTTCTACTTTTGGGCTGTCATATTCAATTGTCGTTTTCTGCAAGGGCCTGGCACAGATATGGGAACGGGCCTGGACTAACCTTCCAACAAACCGTGCTTTTCAAATAGACATTACATTTAAGTTTTAATTGCCTTTTGTTTGGATGCACCAACATTTTAAGCCCTTATCCTCAGTGGCATCCTGCGGAGGCTGACTAATCTGTCGCCGCATTTATCTTTTGCCACTGAAGTTGCTGGCCACTCATACTGGGAAAACATCTTGCGACTCTGAAAATGTGGCTTTTGTATATTCAACGCAACCTTAAGCGTTTCATCGTTTGTGAAAGCTCGAGGAGAACGATGTATTTTCTTTGAAGTGCGGTGTAAAGTTCACACGAAGAAAGGAACATTTGGCTAGCTAGCTACAGCTGGCTGCTAAAGCTAGCTAGCCAGCCCTCTGCCTCGTCAGTGAGCCGTTTTTGTTCACAACCCAACATCGGGACTGAGTTTAAGAGCAAAAATGTCTGCTGGGCAAAGTATGGAGGCTCGATTTGAAAAAATCGATGCCATGTTGAAGGACCCAAAGTCAGAAATAAACACGGATTGTCTTCTGGTAAGTTTGTAGCTTGCTAGCTGGCTAGGCAGCTAACGAGTCAACCGTTCGGGGTCAGTCTACTCCTTGGAGCAGAAATTCTTTCCGAGACCAACAAGTCGTCTTAATTGTTACTGAAGGAATGTGCTGATATCGACGCCGACAGTCCTCTTTGGCTCACACACTTGATCAAGTTCAAGCACCTGTGTTTGTGTGTGATCGTTAATGTGTTAGGGATTTGCGAATAGCAAACAATAAGCAGTCTGAAACTCTGGTATTCTGTAGTCAAATACTGTGTAAACCCGTAAAACATCGAAACTTAATTTCTAGTAGTAGGATTGATGTGTATCGGCTATGTACTGTCAGTGCTCGATAACCTAGCTTCAATAAAGGAGGTTAAGTAATTAGAAAGCAGTGGTAACTAAAATAGACTGACAGATGGCAACCGTGATTCTGTTCTCCACAATACAGGCGCACTTTTTGAGATTATGTTTAGTTAGGCCAGTTATAACAAATCGTGCTGTTAAGTCTGGATTGGTTTCTGTCCACCCACTACAAACTGATAATGGCTTGTGATGTCACCAGTGTCCTCTTTTAGATCATTAGGAAGTGAGTGGCTAGGTGTGCTGTTCTGTCGATTTACTTATCTAGGCTTCATTTTGAAGTGATAGGCTGCCTGCAAGCTTGTTGTAACCTGCAGGCCTCCAGCTGCGTCTGTACACCTGTTGGCTGGAGTTTGCGTTGCCTGCTTCCTGTCTACAGGGCGACAAGTCATGAAGTGACTTTCATATTTGAGGATAGAAGGCGGCTGCTGCCACGTGCTAAACCCTAAAGCAACACCTTCATGGGTTTTTATTACATGCGGCAATCCCAGGAACTGACTCACTGTGGAGTGGATGCCAAGGGGATGTTGTGTCAAGTGTTTGTTGATATCAGAGGCCTTTTCGGCTTGGGTGACAGTGGCACTCAGTGTTTTCACAAGGATTTGGCTCTCTTGTGACTCAGATGTATAGTGTGATGAAACCAAAATGCATGTGGGTAATTGGATGGAATATGTTGACCTGAATTTCCAGGCACTGACCTTGGGACCTACATTTGTGTTTGCTTGTACACCTGAGCTTTCGCCCCAATATTCACTGCTTTAATTAGCAAGGAAGGACTGGTGGTTCTGGGCTCCTATATGTAGTAGTTTCATTGTAATTCAACTGTTTTATGCACATACATTCATGGTCTTTGATTAATGATTTCTGTGTCTAGATTATATGATACTGGATGTATTAGCAAGCAAAAGAACATCAGGGAAGCTGTTTTAGGACGGGGGCTAAAACCCTACCCACACACCCAGTGTGTTGTGTTTGTACATAGCTGTCTTTAGAAAAGAAAACTTGCTTAGTCTCTATCACCTCCCGTCCTGTTGCAGAAAGAGGCAATTAAGCTCACCTAAAAGTGCACACACTCTGCATTTTTAATGGCAAAAGGCTGTGGGGACTGTTCCTGCTGGCAGCCACACACACAGGGGTGTTGTTCCTTCTTTTTCCCCTTTTCTGCAATCTCGCCTGATCAATGAATGGAGGCCTTTTGCTGAGGCTCTCTCTGCCACCATGCAACTCCACCCACAGCTTAATAAAATTCCATGCTAATCAAATAACCTCTTGTCTTTGACTGGCCTGGAGTTCCCTGTGTGTCCCAAAGCCGTTCTGCACGTCTGGAGAGAGTTGAGAGCAGGCAGGCAGCTCTGAGGTAGCTGGGTGTGGGCTCTGCTCTCTACCCATAAACCAAAATTATGTGGACTGAAGACTCATGTTTCTGAATGCCGTGAATCAGGACATTTAACTCATAAAGCAGCCAACATGCTTGGCTATGAGTAATAGCTTCCATCAGAATGCACAATGCAGGTCTTTTACTGGCCATGTTTCTGTACCTGAGTCTTCAGCTGGCATTGCTTCCTGTCTAAAGCCATAGCCCTGTTGGGATTATTCATTTTCTCCCATAGGAACCTGGTCTATGTTGTGTGATGGCGGCATTTGGCGTGCACCTTACCACTCAGCCCTGGGTTGGCCTGTTGAGCACAGTGTTCCAACCCTGTCGCCCTTATCTTCACCCCCTAAATAAATCCTGCTAGGAGAGAAGAGCGCCTTATCTGGATGGGCTGCCCCCTCCCCAATCATTGTGCTCTAGACAAGCCTCTAAGAGCCAATCTGAACAGACAGAATTCCTGACATTGTCATGTGAAAGCTCACTGACACTCAGGGTGTGAGCATTGTATGTTTTTTTTACTGGCAACAATCAACATCCTGCATCAAATCGTTTTATCAAATGGTATGTCTGGATTGTACATACTCACCTTGGTTGGAGTCTCTGCAAGTTAGTATGGAGGAAATTGTGTGTTTGTCAATTTACTGAATAGAAATTCCGAGTAGTTTTTTCACTTTGTCCTTCAGAGGTAGAGTCTGTTCATAATTTTTGCTGAATTAGAATGACTGAGAAAGTTGATATGTTGGAACTTGTTTTGCAAGGACATTACCTCTGAGATATATAAAGGCCTCCTGGCACAGCCTTTGTTCTTACTTTAACACTTGGTGTGCATTAGCTTCTGTGTTTTGATCCCTCTTTCATCTAGTATTTGGACTCTAAATCTGTAATAAGAGTAATTACAGGAAGCTTCAAGGCTAGTAAACCCTATTTGTAGACAGCGATTGACTATGTGAATGCTGTGTGTACATGTCAGGTTGGATGCCGGTATTTCTCTGCGAGTTAGGATATTCGTTGAATAAGATGATAAAAACACTTAAGTAGGACAGTTGATAAGTAGGTCTCATTAAGAATTATTAGATAGGTTGTAGCTATGAGCTAATTTACAGATGAAGAAACACTTGCTTTATTAATGAGTGAGATAATAAATGTGTTAAAATCATATTTGCTGGTTAACACCTGCCTCAAATTAGATGTCGTCCCACAGCAATATTTATATTGACTAATTGAAGGAAGTGCTTATTACCTCTTATGTCATTATAAATAGTTAAATGTGCTGTGTTTCAAAGAAGCTATAGAATAACAATTGCTAGTGTGAAACATTTTACTTATCTTAAGATGGTTGTTCAAACTAAATTCACCCCAGTTCTCAGAGTTGTGGTATTTAAAGAAAACCATCATATAGCAACATGAGGGTCTACTGAAAGCTGGCCATGAAGGACTGTTGTATAGCCAGTAAAACAGTTTTCACTCGTAACTTTTTAAATTTGGGCTATGATAATGATTTTTCTCTTTTTTCCTATTTCACTGGGATGCTTCCTAATTGGCGTGCATAGTCAATCTGCCAAGGCCCAGCGTCAGTAACAGCCAGAGTAAAGTCCATCCTTGCCTTGCCCATGTGGAGTTCCTGCCCTTGTTCTGACGACCTTTGCCATAAATGGACCAACCTTACCTGCAAGCTGTTGACCTGATAATGCAGCTTGCAGTCTGTATTTGGTTCTAAACGCAGAGACAATTCTGCATAGTTTTGACAGAAGGAAGTGATTGTCAGTCAAGAATAGTGTATTTACACTACATGACGTTTTTAGAGGGTGAACCTAAAAGTTTTCACCTGACTATTAACCCAAAGATGTAATAAAATGAAATCATGTGACTTATGAATCAAATCATTCAATCTCATTTTTTGTCACCTGGATCATACTCATTATGTCTGTTAAATTACATACTGCATTTAATTTGATTATACTTCACATTAGTTGTGACCATTTATTAACGCATGCTTTAAGATTCTGGGCAGCTGTTGAGTTCAGGTTATGCAGGTGAAGTTCAGTCACTCGCCTTGTTTTGTGATTGACATATATATTCAAAAGAGTGTGCTGAACATTCCGCACCATAATTCATCACATTAGATTTAAAAACAAAAGACTTAAAATAGTCCTGTTGCCTAAATCACATGACCTTGCGAGGCAGATGGATTGCTACATTGTATAATCATTATATACCATAGACACTTAAGCTATTTTGTCATATGAATCCCAGACTTTCTGCAGAATCAGGTCCGAACATTGTCCAGAATTGCCCTTTCACACATGCACAACAGTTGTCCATGTTGGATGCGTTCTCACTTATTGAAGTAGTCTGTTTGGTTTGGTCAATTGGTGGCGCCTGGGTCGAGTGTGCAGGAGGAGAACCCATCTGTACTGATGACTATTTTTGTTTTGATATCAATACTACATGTATTTGGGCGCATCTGCAATGTCAGCAGAAGAGTGGGAAGCAATACACAGGCATGCAGAAAAGAGTATGAAGACACTACAGTCCGTGCAATGTCATCAGCATGTCCACTTGCTCGCTGTCTAGCAGGGTTGCATTACATACACAATGAATGAATGTGGAAATGCGACTTAAGGGATAGCTCCTGCAGTGAAAATGATATTGGCAAATTTCTGCTGCTAGAAATATTTCCGCCATTGCACGGTATACACCGCCATACCGCCCAACCCAAATATATAGACTAATTCATGATAAGGCAGGTTGGTAATATTAGTGTGACATGATTTTTTTTTCTTTGTCATCTTTTTCTAAATTCTCATTGTGGTGGATTACCTACTTAAATCGTGTTTCAATTCTCTACAAGTTGATTTTCATAGTGTGCTGCCTGGAGGCAACAAAAGCACTTTAATAACTTTTGGTATGCTTTGGAAAATAGACAGCAACTATTTAATCTATTTGTAGTTTGTAGTTAATTGGCTAAATATTGAAAACTACTGGTTTGGTCCTTTAATGATAAATTACATCTGTATTTGTTGCAACGGTTATAGTCAGCATTTGATCCATCCCCATTGTCAGTAAGGTTTGGGGCTGTCAGTTGTAAACTGCTCTCCTCAGCTATTCAGCTATGGGAACAACAATTGGCTGAGCTATTTGTAGTGCTGCATTCCCTCAACTGACTGGTTATGTGCAGGAATGCATACTCAAATGATCCAGTCTTTTAATAATGAAACGCTTTTGCGTTTGATTCACCCACTGAACTTTAAAGCCTCCTGCTTTTCTGTCATGTTGTTTCTTAAGGGCTACAAATCCAGCTAGTTTGTCACAGTTACAAGGGAGTCTGCGACCCCTGCCCAGTAAACATGGCCAAAGTGAACTTAGTTGAAGCGTAACTATAAGGACACTCAGAGAGCAGGAGACTGTATATGTCTGGATATGTTTCCCAAACAGTTAGAATTTTACATCTGGATGTCGATAAGAGTTTAAGAAGTTGCATGGTATGTGTGCAATTATGTTTCCATAGTCACACCTTATAAAAAAACGTTGTTACAATTGTACCAGTTCTCACACGAAAAACACTGTGCCCTAGCACTCCATAACAACTGCTTTCTGCAAGTTTGAGCAACAATACCTGTGGGTTAATTCAGAGGATTACTGCTACCTGCGAATGTGGATTGTGGTGTGGAGTCATTGTATTTCAGCAACTGGCTATATTTTGTCACTAGTGAACTGCCATTTACTGGGCTTTAATGCTTTATCTCGCATTGTTAATAAAAGATACAAATAATTCATGCATTCACCCTGTGTTTCGGATCCCCTCCAGAGTTTAATGTATTCACCAATGGCCCATGCTACACTCTTCCAAATAGTTTCATGAAAATTGGGTCAGTATTTTTTCTGTTATCCTGCTGACAATCAGACAAACAAACAAACCGTAAACATAACCTCCTCTGTGGAGGTAATGAGGTAGTATCCTGACCAGAAATCCTGGTCAGAGCAGGCAGGACAGCAGAGTTTTTCTTGAGAATCCAAAGCTCGGTCAGTGGAAACTCGTGAGTGCTCTCCACTGTTGGAATAACTCAATTATATTTTGACATGAAAGCCTTTGTGACAGTGATTCTCGCTCACTGGGACCTCATAAGTAAATGGAATGCCCCTGTTTTGCCACCCCTGGGTTCACTGTCACTGCCATTTATCCAGTACAGTTGTTAGATATGCAGTCTTTCTAGGTAAGTGGGATTTCCTGTCAGTAGATATTATGTACAGTAGGAGTGTGCAAAAGGAGTTTGAACCAAGTGTTTCAAATGTGAATCTCTCAGTGGTGGATTTCAAAGTGTACCAAAAGCAGATGGATTACATTTCCATTTCTATCTGACCGCCTGTACCTGAAAGCAAGCTGTGGGGAAGCAGTGTGGTATTTCGTGCTTTGAATGCCTCCATTGGTTTGTATGATCACATTTGTGTTTACACTGCCACAGCTTGCAATGGAACTGCCTTTATTTGCATGGCAAACTGAATGGCTGTCTGCACAATGTCTCACATGTGGAAAGCATATTGTCTTGAAGAGGTGGCAGAAAAGGAAGTGAGAAGTAGGGCTCGACTTAGGGCCAGTCCACATGCCTTGTGCTGGCATGCAGAAAGGGATGATGTGGCTGAGTCTCCCATGGAAATTTTAACTCAGACTTTAATGTCTGGAAAAGAGCTTGTGTGTGTGCATGTGTGTGTGGATTTCTCTCCCCTGAAGCTTAAAGAAGTAATTGCCATATGTAATGTCAACCGCCGGCTTGTGCGTTTTGTATAACTGTACATTTTTTAACATAATTACCACATTTCATTAATAGGGTGATGAGATGTTTTTTCACATTATTTAGTAATCCCAGGGATGTGTTGCCCTCTGGCTGAAGCAGCATCAGCAGAAATAGGATAACATTGAGTCCTGCAAGCTCTTGGTTTGTTTTCCCAGCAATTTTTTTTTCTCTTCTTTTTTTTTTTCCTCCCCCAAGACTGCCACATAATGAAGCATAGCCTGAGGACTGCTACCGCCCAGTGCCTGTAGCACTGAGTGAATGAAGGTATATCACAGGCTAAAGGCTAAATCCACATACAGCTAGAATTTGGTGTTGTATTACTATTTCTCTGCACTACTGCAGAATTTCTTTTAGTTTATTTTGTGCTAAACATTTTATATCGTTGATGCCTCGATATGCTTTGGCAGACAGAAACTACTGAGCCATTGGAAATTTCAAAGCTGTAAGAAGTGCAGTAGAAGTGCATACCTAGGAACAGTTTCACCTCTTGAAATTAGTCTGAATTACTAGCTGAAAAAAAAAAGCTTTGTCAGTGATCCTCAGCCTCATATTTGTTAGCGTCATCTGGAGCTGATTTTGGGCTGTGCCATGTTGATGCTACTGGCTGCTCCATCTGGCTCAGCGGCAGAGTGGTCTGATCGCTGAAGCCAGATAGTGACAAATGATGTTTGGTTGCTAACCCTAAACCTTGATGATTACAAACCAGTTAGCAGAGGTTATTTATTTTTCATATTTATATATTGAACCCAATCACCCTGCCTCTCTGTGTGTACGTTTGTGTGTGTGCGTTTAGTGTTTTTATACAAAATGCAGATATTACAGATAAAAATACTGATATACCGATGTGTGAGGCATTCAGGTACACCGCTTAGTGTTGGCCAGTATAAACATATACACTACAGACACCATTTATGCTGTGGTAATATATCTGTGTGGCAGTTGTAGGTAGTCCTGCAAATCACTCAACAGGACGACAGTATGACAGTATCAGTGGTATTAAATATGCTTGAATAGCCAAAAACAGACACTGTATTCATAAGTAGTTTCTCAATTGGCTTTCCAGAAAATCTACGATATCAATAGAGATGTCATTACAAACAGGAAATGTATTGAGATTGAGGACTTAATCAATATCAGCCACTCCTAACGTCGCTGTATCTCTCAATACAATTCGACCCAGTACCTTGATGCAGTCCCTCTTTCCATGAAGATAACCGACACCGCTGCAGAGATGCAAATGCTGATATTAAAACCTGGCACAGCCGCAGCTCAGACACCCAGCGTACTGCTTCAGATTGCTATTTAATGTTGCACAGTTCCTTAAACCTGCATTGTTCTTGTTTTTGTTTTTAGCCTGCAGTGTGATTCCCCCTTCCCTTACTAAACCTGGTTCTTTTGTCACACTGGTGTTTCAGTAGAGAGCTCTTAGTGTGGCTTGTGATGTCTTCCGATTTTTCTTTGTTTTTTCCTTCATTTGTTCTTCTGTTGGACTTGCCAGCCCCACATGCACCAGGCCGCCACTCCCTCCTCCTTTCCGTCATACTGTAGTGTTAGGCAGTAGTGCTGATTGAAAATGAGGCTCACTATGTGGCTCTGTACTTGGGATGGATTTTTTTTTCCTCCCTTCCTTCACTTTTTGTTGAGAACTTGTTTGGCCACATACCTAAAATAGCTCTCTGACGTGTACAGTCCTGTTAAGGAATGTTACTGTGGCTGTCCAGAGTTCTCTGCGGCAGGAAGTTATGCAAACGTGCATTGCTGAGCACAGAGCCTTGTGATTAGGGTCCTGAAGGACTCGGTTCTTCATCTTTTTTTCCCAGTGCAAGCTGGCTGGATACTGTATGGCCAACAAGGCCCCTTTTCTCTCCCAGCCTATGGTCTGTCTTGTGTAAATTCTTCTTCCTGAAAGTTGACTGTAAGCTTTTTTTTTTTTTAAATAAAAAGCTGAGTAGATGATGGCTCTCAGCTCAGCCATGTGTGTTGATCACAACCTACCCTCTCATTAATTTCCCACATTCTGTCCCTGTGAATGTCTACGCTGCTTTTGTTCTTCCCACAGCCGTTCTTCACCTCCCATTTTTCCTTTTCCCCTCCCATCTGCCTTTTTCCCTGCTTCCACCCATCCCGCAGGGCGCTTGCTTTTTTATGTCTCATAGAGGGGGGGCATGTCTCTAACCTCCACTGCTGAGCAGAAGCAGCAGAGTTACTTAAGAGGATTCCTCGCTTCGTCTGAGCTGCTGATTCACCTTGTGTCATCATTGTTTTGCTCGGAGATGCAAAAAGAAACCTGTCACTATGTAACAGAAGATCATTCATGATACAGGAAAAACAAGATTCTTGCTATGAGAATGAGTTCAGAGATGATGTAGCTTATGTCAACAAGTGAAATAAAGTTGTTTACTTTAGATCAGATAAAATATTTATCTCTGGCCTTTTGAAGAAAGAAAATATAGGCTAGTTGACCTGTGGCAAAGTGTCTGAAGTTGCTCAGTTTCAACATCTGGCTTGCACCGGCTAGAGGAAATGCAAAACAGTATGTTGTGTTCAAGTGCTTGTGTGTCTGTCTTCTTTCAGCCATTGTGGATTATGGAAGATTAGATTAAATCCCGCCTGTAGTGCTTATGCTACTGCGTAGCCCGAGCCAGTCTAGCCTGCACTGTATGTTTGTAGCGCTTGGAATTACAATATTGTAGCTGTCACAGCATAGTTTGAAATCGGTATTTATTATGGGTGTTTTATTTATTAACACCGTCATTCTTAACCCCATTTACAAATCTAACAGTTGTCATAAAAGGGATTCTAATGAGGGTCAGGAGCTGGTGAGGTGGGAGTGACTTCTTTAAGTTCAGTGGGTGTTGCAGGCACAGTTTACGTCACTGTATGGTTACTGTTAGGCGCCACCCTGTAGCCTCTGTCATCAAAAGGTACTTTGTTTCGTCATTTGCTTTTATTAGATACTTTGTGACCAGGGTGGGAAATTCTGGTCATCCAGCCAAAATCTACCCTGCCCTTGATTTTTACATCATCCATTTCTTGTGTGAAGACATTGTAGCCACGCATACTCCTTTTCTGAATGTCCGCATCTGCCCACTGGCTTCGAGGTTTTCCGGCAGAATGGCTCATAAACGCGTCTCTGGTCAGCAGCTGACTCAAGCCTCCAGATGTAACAACTTGTCTCAGAATGCGTATGCTCACATGAGCAGATGTGCACTTTCATCTGTTTGGGTATGAGTAACAAAACCTTGACGGCAATAAAACCAGACACGTTCCCTTAGGTCTTTTTTTAAGTGATGCTGCGACCTCTTAAAGAAGCAGAAGTGAATGCGTGAGATATCAGTTTGGCCTTTGCAAGCATTTGTTTGAAACATACATTTAAAGATGCACAGCGTGAGTTTAAAGGGGTTTACAACAACGATTTTGTACAGTCCATGGTGCACGGCATGTAAGACATGTTTTGAGGCACTGTTTAATAAACAGCTGCCCTTTGCAATCCTTCAGTGAATCTTTTCTTAATCGCTTTAAGAAACTGTGAATGTTTGTAGTAGCACTGAAATCCGGATATTTGTAATAAGATAAAACCCTCGTAGACATTACTGTAATCCAGGCTGGAAGCCCACTTCTGGCTTTATGCAGAAGTCTGTTGAAAGCCGTTCTACAGAGACCAACTGCCTGACAGGACACTGTGTGTGCTTTGACATGTTGTCTGTAATGTGGCTGCAGTAGTCGACACTGTAGCTTTGTTTGCCTGCATGTTAACCCCTTGTCCTCTCCCCTCAGGATGGCTTGGACGCACTGGTGTATGACCTTGACTTTCCTGCCCTGAGGAAAAACAAGAGCATTGACAACTTTTTGAATAGATGTAAGTAGCTCACATCATGCTTTTTCCCCTCATGTCCGCCTTCAACGTCGATCTGTCCGTGTCTTTCACTTGGACCATTTGTGTTTGCAGACCCTGTTACATATGTGTATAAACCCAGGCTCAGAAAAGAAGGCTGTTTTTGGGTCAGCGCCTCTATGTAGGCTTGGACACAATAGGTGTCTGCTGCTTCGTGTCCCCAACAAAGGGGCTTTCATAAATGGCTGGTGACCCACATGATGCCTATCGTGATGGCTTCTCTTTTTCACAGCGTCCTCAGACTGGGGAACCCCCATAACTATGTTTAGACAGAACATCACAAAATACCAATTACAAGGTTGATAGTGAGGCTCTATCTCTCTGTAAGAGAGCTCGTGTAACTACCCAATTCATGCCATTTACATTTCTAGGAAATGGCAAATATTATGTTACAGTGTTTCCCCAGAACTTGTAAAGCCAACAATGTCAGAGGTGGGGCCAGGGCATCATGATTATATTTAGGGGGTATATGTCTTTAATTTCCAGAATTACATATACATTACAACATATAATTTAACCAAAACACCTCTAACCAAACTAAGCTAAATAACAAGTCCTTACTCTGTCCGCCTCCTCTATGACTGTGCATTTTCTTCCTCCCTTTGTGGCATCACTTTTCATTTTCCTTGGTTTCTCAAGGAATTCTTCTCCAGTAAATAAACTTTGCTGTGAAATCTATTGAGATCTGTAATTCATGTGCACTCGTGATCGGGTAGTGACGGTTTTCATGGGGAAACCGTGCACTCTGCACTGTGGAAGAGCACAGATTGTTGCATGTGGCCTTCTCTCGCTAGGGCTGCAAGACAAATACAGTATACTGATGCATTTTCTAATAATCATGTCAAAATCTATTCGATTTTGATTACTGATATTCACGGTTTGGGATTTGATAATCAACCCAAGCTACTGTAAACCCTTGGGCAAAAACTGCTATTAGGCATCTCCTCAATTACTCTTGGTACAGTACTCTTGTGTTTATCAGCCAAGTGTTGGAAATGCTTTGATGGATATGGACTAATGGACTAGCTGTCTTGTGAGACACTGGTCCTCAGTAGCGTGCATTGCCTGAAGGGCTCTTTACTCTGAATTCTCTCCTCCGTGCATTGTGCTCTGCACCCTGATCACCTAAGCTGACTTCTTTACTCTATGTATGCTGGGACCTACTGGAAATAATCCTCCTCCACCCCCACACACATGCAAATATTAACAGTATATTTATGCAACAGCAACATAAGATCCTATTTGTACCTTTTTCTGAACATGGTTTGTATGTCTTTTTGGTCCTCTGGAATTTTTCAACCAGGGTTCATGCTCCCGGGAACCAGTGCGCAGAGTGGAAATGACTCACTCTTAAATGTTCTTATTCTAATAACTCAGGCCTTGCTTTTTATTTTTAGATCAATTGAACTTGGATGCCCCCGCACGCCCCTTTTCCATGCGTTCCCGTGCCAGTTGTGACCCATGTGAATTGAAAATTATCCCCCTAGTTCAAGTATGACCAAATTTGGCTTAACAGTGAATACTATCTCCCCTAGGGGAGCAAGCATTGTTGCTTACTGAGAGTTGGCTTCTTCCTGATGTAACAAACTTTCCCTAAACGGCATCCCCCAGCTGGACAGAGGCGTTGCCAGCTTTCTCTGCCCTGCTTGCCAGCAGGCTGGATGTTCCTATGAAAGTCGGTCTTTGCTGTATGTAGATGTTACCTGACAGCTGAGTGAAGTTGGATAATAAAACAGGGTAGCAGTCAGCTGATCATCCATACAACAGAATCCACACTTTGCAAGCTCTCTCAGCCACCTTATACTGTGTTACCTTGAGGTCACTGATCTTTCCACCTATACTTGTGATCTGCTGTGATGCTTCAATGCACAAGACTCAGGATAAAACTGCTCTTAAAGCAATGCAGTAACTTAAGCAAAGTATCATTCTCTTCATTTACATCTATCTTTGCTTGTTTTTTTCCAGACAAGGAAACCATTAGTAAAATTCGTGATCTGCGTATGAAAGCGGAGGACTATGAGGTGGTGAAAGTTATTGGGAGGGGAGCATTTGGAGAGGTGCAGTTGGTAAGAATGCAATTTTGTGTTTCTTGTGTTGTGAGTAACCCTATCTACAAACCATGTACCTTGTAGCCTAACTTGATTGTTATGTCTTCATCTTTTACAGGTAAGACACAAAGCCACAAGCAAGGTATATGCCATGAAGCTGCTGAGCAAGTTTGAGATGATCAAGAGGTCGGACTCTGCTTTCTTTTGGGAGGAGAGGGACATCATGGCGTTCGCCAATAGCTCATGGGTAGTGCAGGTACGACATGATAAAGAAAAAGCATCGAACACCTACTTAACCTAGTTACTATGTGGAAGTCACACACATAAACCCACCCTTATGTGTGTGAGGAATTAAGTTAGTAAGAGATTTGTTCACATTTGACTGCCATTTTTCTATTTTTATTCATTGTTCCAATGATATATTTCTTCTCTTCTCTATTCTGCAGCTCTTTTTTGCATTCCAAGATGACCGCTACCTCTACATGGTGATGGAATACATGCCCGGCGGCGACTTGGTTAACTTGATGAGCAACTACGATGTCCCAGAGAAGTGGGCCCGCTTTTACACCGCTGAGGTGGTGCTGGCTCTGGACGGAATCCACGCCATGGGCTTCATTCACAGGTAAAAACAAAGCTTCTACCTTCTCCATGTCTCCCTTTTGTGTTTGCTGGTTTGGTTTTCAATTTGGCTGCAGTGAAAATGAGGCAAAATTTCATGTTTATTAATTTTCTAATGGTAAGTTTCTTACCTATGCAGAGCAGTCCTTAAGGTTTTTTTTACTGTGTTAGGAAGCTCCTGTTAAACCTTGTCCAAAGTCAATGTGTAAAATCATTTATCTTTTATGGTTCATGACAACTGCAAGATATGCAGTAGGATCTAGAAGGTGTGGTGGCAACCTATGATCTCATCAGGCTTTGTAATAAGAAGGAAGTAGTGTAGGGTCAGAGGTACTGTTTTTAGCATAAATGCTTTTTAGTTGCTAGTGTTCTAACTAGGGCTACAACTAGTGATTATTTTCATTGTCATTTAATCTGTCTCTTATTTTCTCGATTATTCATTGAGTGGTTTGGTCTATGAAATATCAGAAAATGGTGAAAAATGTCAGTCAGCGTTTTGCACAGCCCAAAATGACATCTTCAAATGTCATGTGTTGTTCAGTCTACTGTAACAGAGGAGTGAAGAAAATAGAAAATACTCAGATTTAAGAAGCTGGAATCAGAGAATTTTGCCTTTTTTCCCTTAAAAATTTACTCAAACCAATTAATTGATTATCAAAATAGTTGGCGGTCAATTTAATAGTTTACAACTAATGGATTGGTGCAGCTCTAGTTGGGACTATACGTCTCATGCTGCATTACTGCTGAAAACTGATGTTGTTGTTAACTTGAACACCAAATTCCACATGAGTTTCATTTAGAAATCACATACTAATGCTTTTCCAATATTACAGTATCATGTGTCATGCATTTTATTTCTAGCTTCTTAACCTGGGTCTCATACCAGTTATAATTAATTATTTTAAATGGCTTATAGTCACTGTCATTGTCATCTCACTTCTCTTGTTATTTTTTAGCAATGATTTATGAGATTTAAATTGTCAATTCGAGTTGTTTCTGTTCAGTTTAGTTCCATGATGCAGGCTGTAGGTCTGTAATTTCTCCTGGAGTAGCGGGGTAATCAATCTCTGCACTGGACAGCGCCCCATTTGTGTGTGATGTAAATGCTATACGCCACAGTCCTGAAATTGTTTTTTTCTTTTTCGAAAATGGTTACTAGTATTATTTTACACACTAAGCTCAGCTGAGATGGTGGAAAATTCGCACCATGACAGACAGCTGTATTAAATAGTTCTCGCTGTGTTCCCATTAGCTTGCTAAAAGTTGCAGTGAAAGGAAATTTCAAGAAAACATAAATTCCGCTCCCTCAGCTCCCAGCCTCCTTCATACCTCATTACATCTGACCTGTCGCTGCAGAATAGTGCTGCACCTTCAGACACATTGTGATTTGGAAAACTATTTTTTCCAAATGGCACCCTGAAGGAGCTCTAACCTTTAACTGTTCACATACACACATGCAGCATGCTTTAGTTTTCTTGTTTTATGAGTTGGATGTATTGTTTTGTGTGTTTGATATCACTTAATTTTTGCCTTCTCAGGGACGTGAAGCCTGATAACATGTTGCTAGACAAAGCAGGCCACTTAAAGCTGGCAGACTTTGGAACCTGCATGAAAATGAACAAGGTATCCCATTCGGTTTCCGTCAACATTATGAATGATATCACACCACATATGTCCTGAATATGTTAAGTATAAAATTTCAGGTGGTTTTGGTGATTATTTAGGACTGTGAAAAACATTCTAGGCTTTCGACACTTATTTTGAGGTATTCATTGTTACAAGAAAGTACTGCAATTGTGATTTTTGAAATATTTTTCTTCTTCAGGATGGTATGGTACGATGTGACACAGCAGTGGGAACTCCAGACTACATTTCGCCTGAGGTACTGAAATCTCAAGGAGGAGATGGCTATTATGGCAGAGAGTGTGACTGGTGGTCAGTTGGAGTGTTCCTGTACGAAATGCTAGTTGGTGAGTATTTGCTGAATTGGTCAAGTTTAACGTTGTACAACAAAAACCCAGGATCATTTTTACCTTTCTCTCCATTCTAAAACACCAAAGTGAGATTCCAAACCTTCCCAGTATAGACCGTTTTCATGTTCAGTGTGTATGTTTCACACAGTAGAACATTGCAGTAACCTGTGTTTTTGTCTTGTGTTGTGCACCAGGCGACACTCCTTTCTATGCAGACTCGCTGGTGGGGACCTACAGCAAAATTATGAACCACAAGAATGCCCTGACTTTCCCTGACGACAGTGACATCTCCAATGACGCCAAGAATCTCATCTGTGCTTTCCTGACTGACAGGTTAGATAGTGGCAGACTAAGCACTGCATTTTTGAAGAGCATATTTGAAGAGGGCTCTTATCACAAGACCCTTTCCTTGTTTAGGCACGGATTGTTTTCCAGCTTAGAGGAACCTCAGTGGAAAGAATCTTGATTTAAACGTACACAATGAAGATGTGCCCCTTAAGACCTTCTTTCTATTATGAAAGCATAATGAAAGCCATGCACATAATTGTTGAAATTTCAAGGCTCAAACTAAGCATGGCCTCACTGACCCCCACAGGGAAGTTCGACTTGGCCGCAATGGTGTCGATGAGATCAAGAGGCATCCTTTCTTCAAGAATGACCAGTGGACATGGGAGAACATCAGAGAGAGTAAGAACATTTTCACTGTTGAGATTTGTGATTACTTTCACGCCTCCCTTTTCATTTAGCAGGCTGCTAACTGTTACCGCAGTCATGCAGCCCAGCAATCATGTTTTCCATTTGACCTACTGCAGACAGTTGCAGGAAATTCTTGTAGACGAGCCATTCATTCCGTATCCTCTCCAAGACTAAGCGTGATTCCTGCTCCTATAGGAGCAATTGGCAGCACAGTGGTTTTTGAGGCCATCAGCGTGGAAGCAGCCCATCGCAAATGTTAATGCGCTGGGATTGACAATGGAGCAGAGGGAGATTAGAAATGTACGGCTAAATCCAGGAGCTACAGTCAGTTCTTTAGTGGCTTTATATTTAATACTTCACTAGGCTGAAGTCAGCACTTTGGTGTTGACCACCCCTGTCGTTCCACTAGCTGACCAGCTCTGCTCGCTGGCTGGGTTCCCTTGTTTTAAAGGGGGGTTTCAAAAGAGATCTGTGATCCGGACAAACTGTGTGCAGAGAAAACTGAAACGCTTTCTGTGTCCCTTATCTATCTGGAAGCCAGTCTACTTTAAAATACTGTTATGGCTGATTGATTGAACAAAAAGAAAATATAAAGAAAAACATAAAGAAAAATAATATGTTAATGTGATTTGGGTTAACTGACCATTTTCAAGGCATAATATCATATAAATTGCAGATATATTTGCACATATAATTAATGATAAAGCATGAACATGTTGATGAACAGATCTAAATCAAATTTTTAGGCTTATTTTGCTGCTGCATAAACTGAGCTGTGACCCGATTCATGCTTTCTCTGGAGTCCGTCCCTGTATTCAAAGACTTTCTAATCATTTCAGGAGTGTGTTTTGAAACCTGCATTGCGTCACGGACTGTGCCTATAACACCCCATGACTTATGATACCTGATGAGCCCTGGGGACGACCCACTTTATCATCACTGAATCTTCTGTCTTTTTTTGTGCCCTGTGCAGCGGCGGCCCCAGTAGTGCCTGAACTGAGCAGTGACGTTGACACCAGTAACTTTGATGACATCGAGGAGGATCGGGGGGAGGAGGAGACTTTCCCCATACCAAAGGCCTTTGTGGGCAACCAGCTCCCCTTTGTGGGCTTCACTTATTACAGCAATCATCAGTAAGTGTGCCAACTTCCCTCTGTACCGTATTCATAAGCAATCTAGATCAATATTTACACATTTATGCAAATGTAGGATTTTTACAGTGAGGTAACTATGATAATGCATTGTTTAGTCAATATTTCACATCTTAGATGTTTTCACTATGACTATCTGAATTTGTCATAATGAAATTCATGGGAGAATTTGTCATAGTGGACACTATATGGATGCTTTATTTTGGAGCATCAGTATATATTAACTCTTGTAAACGCTCCCATGATTTCTAACATTGCTATGTACACTTATTTCTTCTGTGAAGAAATGGTGGCAGTTGTTAGTATTCACTTTGATAAGAGGTTTTAATATAACCGCTGTGATATCAATATCATATCAATAATAAAACATGCGTTCTGTTTGCAGCCTTTTGCGCAGGTCTGCCACTGCCACAAAGACCAGTGATAAACGTAGCAGCTCCACAAAGGAAGACAAGAGTCATGTGAGTAGGCGGCTACAACTTTTAAGAACAAGAACACAGTTGAAATGTAGAATTTCTTTTTTTTTTCCCCCTTTCCTGACTTCACATTCCCTTAATGCAGGTATCTGTTTATTGTATGTTTCTGTTTAGCTGGAGAACCTGCAGAAAAGGATCTACCAGCTAGAGGAACAGCTTCACAGTGAGATGCAGCTGAAGGATGAGTTGGAGCAGAAATGCAGGTATGAAATGTGACATTTATTCATACACAAAAAGGTACCTACTTATACAGTCAAAGTACAGACATGATGCAGATTCTATGGTCTGCAACACAGACAACAGCCTTGCGTATTTTACTTCTAGAAAAAGTCATTTTATGGCTTTGAGTTAATTTGTGATCTTTGTAAACAGGGTACCGGTGTGTTCTCTGCTCCTTGGTTGCATGTGCATCCTTGATTGTTTATAAAGATTAAAGCAGACTTTTGTACGTGGAAATGTACGTGAGATTTTTTGTACATGAGAAGAGACATTGAATGTAGTTAAGTATTTTTCTCAAATTCTGTTCTCCCCAGGACATCAAACACCAAGATCGACAAGATCATGAAAGAACTGGATGAAGAGGTTTTTTTTCTCTCAACATTTTCTTAAAGGACAAATGATAAATTCATAATGTACAGAAACGTACACTTCAGGTGCAGGTTTTGCTTTGTTAATACCTTAAGAAAAGGGTAGTGATGGAAATCAGACAACGAAGAACAACAGCTGTTTAAAACCAGGGGCTAGGTTATACATTAGTTTTGTCTTGCCACATCACAGCTGCTCTTTTGTTCATTGCCACAGGCAAACCTGAGGAAGAGTGCAGAGGCCAGCGTGTCTCTGCTGGAAAAGGACAAGATCATGCTGCAGCACAGATTCACCGAGTGCCAAAGAAAAGCTGACCAGGAGGCAGAGAAGAGACGCAATTTGGAGAATGAGGGTAAAGACAATGAGGTGCTGCTGACGTATGATTCAGGCACTTTGCAATTAAAGTGTAATTCAGAGAGAAGCAGGGGTGCAGACAGTATTTCAAGTATTTTTGTTGCATGTTAATGCACTCATCCTCTCAGTATCATTTGGTCTGGGTAAGACACATGCCCTAGATGGATTATCTGGTATCCTGGTGTGACCTTCTTCTTGCTCACTGCTAACTACAGATCTAGTTAACTGTTAAACCAGCCACATGTCTCTCTGACTTTCCCTTTGATGTGCAACAGAGGACGGCACTAAGTGGATTGATGAGCAATAAGCTGTTAGAATTCAACACTTGATATTCTGTACCTATAATTTCACGTGATTTTAATCAGGAAATTGGGGCTGTGTTTGGGGTTGAAATACGAAATTAAATGAAGCCTCGTCTAATTAATTCCCCATCTGCTTTTTGTCTAGTGTCGACTTTAAAGGAGCAGCTTGAAGATATGAGGAAGATCAGCCAGAACTCTCAGGCCTCAAATGACAAGATTGTCCAGCTGCAGAATCAGGTATACAGTAGACACACACGCACATGCACACAGTCTGGACAAAGAGGAGGACAATCCATTTAAGTTTCCGGTCCTCTCTTTTTGACTGACAGCTGGAAGAGGCCAATGACCTCCTGCGCGCAGAGTCGGACACAGCAGCGAGACTACGGAAGAGCCACACGGAGATGGCCAAGTCAATGAGCCAGTTGGAGAGCTTGAACCGCGAGCTGCAGGAGAGGAGCCGCGCAGTGGACGGGGAGAAGGCCCAGCTGGAGAAGGAGCTCCTGCTTCTTCAGAGCACCCTGGACTCCGAGAGGAGGAACTACAGCCAGGGCTCTGAGGAGATCAGGGAGCTGCAAGGTGAGGCACAAATGATGACACTGACAACACTACAATCTATAATAGCATGACCAAAGTTTGTCATGTGTATATATATATTTTTTATCTGGTTTATCACATCAAGAGGAGAAAATCATACTTTTAGAAGGCAGAATTTTCATATATTAAACCATTTCTGTGGGGTTCCAAATAACTCTTTAAGACTGGTAATCTCATTCTCATTCAGACATTTGAGACAGCTGCAGAAAATCCTTGTAATAGAAGCCATCCCTCACTCTCCCACCGATTTCAGACATGCCCAAGCACTGACAACGCACCACAGCAGTTAAATCAGTCTCTGGCTGATCTGTCAGCCAGTTATCTTTTAATGTGAACAAGCTTATGAAAGTCAGAGAGTTAGAGTGGAAGGAAGGGAGTGTGATGGAGGGATATTGAAGTAATTTTTTCAAAGTCAAACAAGTATCAGACATTGAAAATTGTGAATGGCAATAAGGAATGAAAATACCGGCTTCAGATCATAAACACAGTGATTGTGACTGTTTGTCCTTGTTCTCCATTCTCAGCGAGGATGTCAGGGCTGCAAGAGGACAACAAAAGCTTGAAGCTCAGCCTCTCCAAAGTGGAGACAGAACGCAAACAGGCCCAGGAGAGGAGCAATAACCTGGAGAAGGTATACACATTCAGTCCTAGTTTTAGTGGTAGCAGCGCTGCATATATTTAAGTGCTGCCACCCTGTTTTAGCAAATAGCTATTTTAGCAATTACTTGCTTGCTTCATGTTGTTTGCCTGCTGGTTACTCCCCCCGATAGGAAAAGAACAACCAGGAGATAGACCTGAACTACAAACTGAAGACATTGCAGCAGCGTCTGGAGCAAGAACAAACTGAGCACAGGGTGACGCGGGCACAGCTCACTGACAAATATGAGTCCATTGAGGAAGCCAAATCAGCTGCCATGAATGGTATGCCAGCCCTATGTCAGAGCATGCCCACCTTCACAGTTTTTCACTCTGCTTTTTCTATCTGGTTCTTTTTTTGTCTAGAGTCCCACGCCAATGTCTCTCTCTCCATTTTTTTTGCTTCTCCAATTTTATTTCATCTAACTTCTTTCTGACCCCATCCTCCTCTTCTGTGTGTCTACAATCTGATCATACTCACCTTAAGGGGATGTTTGGGTGGGAGGAATTCAAGGAGTGTAAGCCAGTCAGCATGTCAGGACATTGTCTCTTTGCATATTAAAGCTGAGACAGTTTTTGTAATGGTATAAGTATCTGTCAAGGTGATTTTTCTTGGCTTTCACTTACACGCTGGAATAGACTCCAGCATGTCCTTGGCGAGGCTCATCATTGTAGACGTTTCATCCAGTCCAGATTTTTGTTTTTAAAAAGGTTTAAAATCATCAAGAGTAGTTTACAGACAACAGATTCCCTCGGAACAAATGAAGCTCAGAGTGTCCCCGTACGGTAGGAATGGAAAATGAAGAGAAAGTGGAAGAATGATAATTGAAGGGAAGTGTCACAATTAGCACATATTGGACAGATGGATTGTTCACTGTGAATTCAGGGTTAACAAGTGACCAGCACACTGAAATGATCATTTGAGGTTTTCAATTGACTAGAAAAAGGTATTGACTGGTTTTTTTTGTCACCATCGTACTCCAGCTGTTCAGCAGAAGGTGTCTGAGGAGAATGGAGCGCGGATGCGAGCGGAGAGCCGGGTAGTGGAGGTTGAGAAGCAGTGCTCAATGTTGGAGTTTGACCTCAAGCAGTCTGTGCAGAAGATGGAGCAGCTGATGAAGCAAAAAGAAAGGCTGGAAGATGAGGTAAGTAGTCCCTCTCACTGTGGCCCTTTTTGAAAATCAGCTATATCAAATACATCATTTGCGTGCCTCGCATCTGACACATCTCACCTGTCTCTCCAGGTGAAGAATCTGCGGATACAGGGAGAACAGGAGTCGAGCAAGCGTGTGCTGGCTCAGAGTGACCTGAAGAGCCGCACGCAGGAGGTGGACCGCCTTAGGTGTTCAGAGAAGCAGCTCAAACAGGAGATCAACACAGCACTAGAGAGTAAACGCTCGCTGGAGTTCCAGCTGGCACAGCTGACCAAGTGAGTGGCCTTCCTGCACGAGAATTCTGAAGTTGATCAGCTGTTTTTTTTTCCCCTGAATTGTTGCATATGCTGCCCATCTGCTAATCACTTTACATAAGACCTTGTCCTCTTACGATGTGTGTGAAGTAGACTAGAAAGAAATTATAGAAATTATAATCCAACCAAGATTGCTTTGTAAAACGTGAATAACAACAGAATGCAGAACAAAGTGTTTACCAAAGTGAACCTTTCACACCCAGTCATGATACTATCACCTGTTGCCAATCAACCTGTTTACCTGTGGAATGATCCAAACAGGTATTTTTGGAGCGATCCACAACTTTCCCAGTCTTTTGTTGCCCCTGTCCCACCTTGTTTGAAACATGTTGCTTATTCTGGCAACATGGCAACATTTATTGACAAAAATCAATGAATCTAATGAGGAAAAACATTAAATATATTGTCTTTGTACTATGTTCAATTGACTATATGTCAGAAAGGATTACAAAGATATCACATTCTGTTATGTTGACGCAGCATGGCGACTTCTTTATAATTGGGGTTGTAAAAAGAATAAACACTTATTTTATGGTAACTGGAAAAATAAGGACAATTTGAGGTTAGTAGTGCCGTTTAATATTACTGTGAAACTAACTGGCAGTAGCTCCAGCCAGGAGCGCTTATTTTCTGTTATTGCTGCACTGGCCAGTAATGCTCTTTAGAAGTCAAGGCATAGACTGCCCTACAATTGCCTGCTATTTTCAAATAAGTGCTATTATTCCAGCTTAGAGGGTGACTACGCCAAAGCTGTTCTGCGACAGTGTTTACATCAAAGGATTAGGGTTTACTCTGAGTCCAGCTCCATCCACTCCATTGCTAATCCTCTGGCTAGTGCTGCAGCCAGTGCTGCTTAATGTGTCACTGGTTAAATTTTACTATGGGGGCGGTCTTAGAGGCTGGCTCTGTTTGCCTGGCTAACAAGTGCTCAAACCTTTGAGTTTGTACAGTTAGCTGCATACCTGGATTTTAATGAAGAAATATTGTGATGCGTTAACAGACAATACAGAGGCAATGAGGGACAGATGAGGGAACTTCAGGACCAGCTTGAGGCCGAACAGTATTTTTCTGTAAGTATAAGTCTTCGTTCCTCTGTGTCTGTGTCCTCTTTGTTTCATGTGAAAGTCATTGGTTAAAGTATCTGTCTGTCCTCCCTCAGACGCTTTACAAAACTCAGGTCAAGGAACTAAAGGAGGAGATTGAGGAAAGGAACCGGCAGGTACAGGATGCTCATAAAAAGGTGCAGGAGTTGTGCAGTGAAAGGTAAGAAACGAAGTTCTATTCACAGGAGGCTTCAACGCCATTCCGCTATTGATTTAACCACACAAATATTTATTATTAATCAACTAACCAAACTTACTGTGGTCTGATGATAAAAACAGCTATAAAGCTGAAACGACATGGTTATATAACTTGAAATGTGTTTTGTCCTGGATAAAGGGACTCCCTCTCCGCCCAGCTGGATCTGACAGTGACCAAGGCCGAATCGGAGCAGCTTGCCCGGGCACTTCAAGAGGAGCAGTACTTTGAGCTCAGCCAGGAGAACAAGAAGGCATCGTCTAGACATAAGCAGGAGATTGGGGAAAAGGAGTCTACTATTGCACGGGTGAGCAAAACCTCAGTTATCATCCTCCACAATGTGATTGTATTATACATTTAGTTAAAGGCATCTTTATTTATTGACTCAATTTTGGGTGGAAAAAGTGATAACGTTGAAATTTATCGGCAGCTTGAGGAATCCAATAAAACTCTGACCAAAGATGTGGAGAACCTCAGCAAAGAGACGGCTGAGTTAAATGAGAAGCTTCATGCTCAGGAGGAAGGTACTGTCTCTTCGTTGACCTTTATGTCACTTTGCTATGTTCTAATCATGTTGTTATACAAGCTGAGTCTCTTTTTCTTGACAGAGTATGCAGCTCAGAAGGAAGAGATTGCAAATACAATCAAGGCCAACTATGAGAAGGTCCTTAACACAGAGCGCACACTGAAGACTCAGGTAAAGATGCACCTTTTATGTCAGAGGGTATTTGCAAAGGGAAGTAAGCCCAGAGGAGAGTGGTGACTGATGCTTTCCCATTGACCTACTTTAATTCTTCAGGCGGTGAACAAGCTGGCAGAGATCATGAACCGCAAGGACATGAAGCTGGACCAGAAGAAGAAGGGCAGTACTGCCGACCTGCGGAAGAAGGAGAAGGAGAACCGCAAGCTTCAGCTGGAACTTAACCAGGAGAAGGAGAAGTTTAACCACATGGCCATCAAGTACCAGAAGGAGTTGAGTGAGATGCAGGCGGTGAGTTATTAAAGTCTTAGGATACTAGAGCCCATTAAAATCAAAGAAATGTCCCTGTTTTTAACCCAAATCTCGTGGTTTTCTACCGACAGCAACTGGCAGAGGAATGCACATATCGCAATGAGCTGCAGATGCAGCTGGACAGCAAGGAGAGCGACATCGAGCAGCTCCGAGAGAAACTGAACGACCTGCAACAGCGCATGGATAACTCCAGTGTCACCAGCTTGCAGACAGATGAGACAGACAGCAACATCGCAGGTAGGGTCACCACAGGGCCTAACTGGACACTGCTGCTGCTGCTTTTACTGTGCATAAGAGAAGCAGGCTGCAAATGCAGGATTCCTCTGAGACTATTCAGTCTGAAAAAAAAAAAAGCGTGGAAATCACATTTGAGAGTATCTAAATAGTCTGGGAATTGCAGAGAAAGTGTTGCTGTTTGTGTGCTATTTTTAGGTACGTTACACCTCGAGGATGCAAAAGGAAACCTGCCAACTTTGTTAGCCTTGCTGTTTGCATCTTGTAGCCTTTAGGAAGAAAGCAACAGAGGTCCTCTTGTTTATCAATTATGATACAAACGTGTTATATATCAAGTTATGTATCAAGTAGGAAAGATGTAAGATTTCTACAAACCTTAACTTGCCGGGCTTTGGTTAAAATAAGTTGTATTTGGATAAGGTTCCTAAAAACAGAAGAAATTGTTTTTATGTAACATTGAATACTGCCAAACGGGAAAATTATGAATATGTTTAACTTCTACTTAACGTGAGTATGAGTTTGAATGGTTATGATTGCATTGAATCAGCTCAGGTTTAGGCATTTTAACATCCTATTTCCAAAAAGTTGTATTTTATTCTTTGCGTACTTTTGGCATTTAAGCTTTATTTCAGGTTGCGTCTTTTGTCCTCGTCGAAATCAGTTTGTTTCTCAATTTTGCTGCTTTTTGTGTGGAATGATCGGTCTTATGTTTTGAGGCTGGTTGAGGTAATGAGCGAGTGTTAGGAACCTCATGTATATTTAAGACATAATATCAGGTGTCTATTGAACAGACTGTTCAACAGGTGCGCTGGCACATTAAAGGGAAGAATGCTAAAGCACTGCCATACTTAAGGAGGTACAATAATTGTTGGTGGAACAGTTGGTGAGAATCCATGACTCCTCTAACACATGTCTTCATTTACAAATATGGTCTGTTTTCATGTATGTGGTGTCTGTGGTTAAATCATTCTCTCTTTATTCCCCTCATGTCCAGCCGGTTCTCCTTGCTCTTCTTATCTTTGTAACTTCTATTCCTTTCCCCCTGTGAGTAACCGAGTGGACGAGCCTCTCTTGCCTGGCCTGTGCCGCAGCTGTTGTGTGGTTTTTTTTTTTTGTTTTTTTTTGTCTTTTTGCCTCTGATTTTAGTATTATTTTGCCAGGGGTAAGAAAGCCACCTCTGTTGAGGGGGGAGTGAAACACTTTTGAAAGACGCCTGATGGAGTGGAGAGAAAAACATCTTTCCAAATTGTCAGAACAGCCTGACCAGCAAAATCTATGAAAGAATAACTTTAATGGGATGTTAAGCAAAGATGCTGGTGCTGTATTTGCTTAATGTCACGCAGTCAGGCCTAACGGTAAAACAACCACATCATATCAAAGGTTACAGTCATACTCGACTACACCCTGTGTGAGGTTTACCGCCTCACTCTCAGCACCTTTCAAAACGTGTCTTGAAACTGAAAAAGCTGCTTTTGAATTCATGGCACTGTGTGTTTCAACACGTAACACTTAACACTCTTATTGATGTTTTGGGGGGGTTTTGTTGTTTGTTTTTTGCAGCATGTTCACTCAGAAGTACTGCTCGTTTGGACACAAAGACCTCCTTCACAATTTCACATTTAGTAGACAAACCCCTCTTAGTTCCCCTCTTGTTCCCATTTAACTTGTGTTGTTTCAGCTGCATGCACTTGAAATTGGAATTTAAAAGCAAATAATGGTTGTTTCAATGAAAGGAGTGAGTGATCAAGCTGATTGACAGAAAATAAATACTAATTCCTGCTGCAAAACTCTTATTAAAGAGCTTTTTAACATCATTTGATGATAAATTGTCCATGTTCAATTAACATGCTGTAGGAAGGACTTACCCATATTTAATATTCTCCTCCTGCATGGGAAGTGTGCAGTAGCAGCATGGGATTTCCAAACTCCTCTCTTATCACCTTACTCCAGTGCAGTTACCTTAATGCTGGCAGAACTCCTTCAGGGGTTCGTGTGGTGTTTTGAAACAATTATGATCTTTGTCACTTAACTTTTCTTTCCCCCCCCGGCCCAGTTGAGTTTAGAGTTTGGATTTAAACACTGCATGACCTTTTTTTCTGCAGTGCATTTCTCTGCGTAGATTTCTAATTTGTTTTCTGCATCTGGGCTGCTTTTCAGAATCCAGACTGGAGGGCTGGCTGTCCATTCCTAACCGTGCTAATATCAAGCGATACGGATGGAAGAAGCAGGTATGTTGTGTTTATTTGGCGTTTCCTCTGTACGCTTGCATTGTTTTGAATTTTGTTATGGTTCGTTCAGAATGCTGCCAACCCCTTGAGGGCAGTATCTGTCTTCCTCTCATTGTCCTTTCATTATTTGCAGTACGTGGTGGTGAGCAGTAAGAAGATTCTGTTCTACAATGATGAGCAGGATAAGGAACAGTCCAGCCCCTCAATGGTACTAGATATCGAGTAAGTATTTTTCATTCCTAACTATCCGCAGATGTCATGTTGTAAATGCAGTAGTGTTAGTGATATGTGATTGCTAATTTTGTGCCCTCTTGTGTAGCAAATTGTTTCACGTGAGACCAGTCACACAAGGAGACGTGTACCGAGCTGAGACGGAAGAGATTCCAAGGATATTCCAGGTCGGAGGCTTCTTCCTGTTGTCGAGATTTCTTTCATATTTGCATTCGGCGTGGACGTCTGCTGTCAGAATGTCAAATCAGATTCTGTGAAGCTCTTCTCAGCCACAGAAAAGCTTATTTTAGTGCAGATTTGTTTTGACATGGCCCTCTGTCTGTATTCAGATTCTGTATGCCAACGAGGGAGAGTGCAGGAAGGAGGCGGACATGGAGACGGTCCCTCAGGGCGACAAGACCAACTGTCTCCCACACAAAGGCCACGAGTTCATCCCAACGCTATATCACTTCCCCTCCAACTGTGAGGCCTGCGCCAAGCCTCTGTGGCACGTCTTCAAGCCGCCTCCGGCACTGGAGTGTCGCCGCTGCCACGTCAAGTGCCACAAGGACCACCTCGACAAAAAGGAGGATGTTATTGCTCCTTGCAAAGGTAAAGTACTGTCCATGACAGTTGACGCTGTAATGATAAACATATTATGTCATTGTAGCCTTTTAAAAAAACATACATTTCCTTCTTGTAACATTTTACAAGCCAATTTTTATTTTATTCAAATTTTTTTAAACCCTGCATTGTTTACATCCATGTTAACCAGCTAGCACTTCTTCTTTGCCTGTCTGTGTTGCCAAATTGCAGCATATCTTGGTTTATTACCGCTACTCGTTGATCAGTGGAATAACGTGAAACCACTGGCAGGAACATGTATAACGCTGTCTGTGTGCACTGGATGAAAAAACCAGGGTCACACTTTTAGAAAAACAGCTCCACAGAGTGACCAGATGTCAAAAGCTCCTCAGTAAACCATTAATATTACATAACACTACCAAAGAAGAAATAACTATTTAACAATTGGCTGCCACTTGATGTTTTTATTTGACTTTGAGGAAACTGTTTTCAGTATATTTCGTGGGTTCATGCAGTAAATACAGCCTCACCCTGAACTGACTGAATCAATTACTGAATCAACAAGTTTAGTGATGGTGAGAATTAATTGCAAACTGTTTTGATAAACAATTAATTGTTAAAAATAATTTTATTAACCAACATGCCTAAAAAGTACTAGTTCCAGCTCTGTAAATGTGAATATTGAAAATACTGGATGTGTTTGGGTTTTGATCTGTTAGTCAGGCAAAAAAAAGGTAATTTTTTATGTTTAGGGGCCACTCTTGAGTCATATTTGTAAGAATTGATTCTTGATCTGGAAACACCTTGTGCCGTCCCCTGCAGTAAACTACGATGTGACCTCTGCCCGGGACATGCTCCTGCTGGCCCTGACCCAAGATGAGCAGAAGAAATGGATTGGCCACCTTGGAAAGAAGATCCCGAAGACCCCACCATCCACATTTTCAAGAGCCTCACCTCGTTCTATGTCCACTCGCTCTGGACCAAACCAGTCCTTCCGCAAGAACCCTAAAAGCAATACAGGAAAACTGAGGTAACTTGACAATTTGTGACTGATGTGTAGGCTCTTGAGGCATTTTCTAATTAGATAATTGCATGACATACAATTAGGCACTGTAATGTTGTTTTAGGCAGTAAGTGAGGGTGTGCTGCAGTCAGAAGTCTCATTTTATCCCATCTGGTGGGCTGAAATGTGGTCAAGTCAGTCGCGTGACCTGCTGTTTGTCTCCTGTGTTGTAGCAGAGCGCAGTCCAGCCTTCAAGCAGCAGACACAACATCCAGCACTTGTTGACAGGAACTTCTTCAGAAAGTGTTGATGTGTTTTTTTAGACTTTTCTCCACAGCTTTAAATTTGTCTATTTATTAATTGTGTTACTGGGTGTTTCTAACACAAGACACTTCCTGGTTGGTTGGTTTGTTGACTCCTGGGCTCTTTGTAGTTGACACTTGGGTTTTTTTTCTAATTGGCACTAATGTGTTGCTGGGGCCAGTAACTAACTTACAGACTTACAATGCAACTCTCGTCAGAATTGTCCGTGTAAAGGATTTCTACATTACCTGTCAAACATGATGCAGAGGTGTTAATGGTGTTGCAGTGTCTGTAAACCAGCTTTTCTGTTGTATGTTGACTTAGATTGGGTTACTAACCAGAGTAAGGATGTTGTGTCTTTCTTTTACTGGACACCTGTCTCTGTTCTGTCTTTCAGCTAACCATCTGAACCGTTTGGATTTTTTTCTGGACTCTAAACTTTCCCTCCTTCCTCATCCTCAAAAAACGGAGAAACCTGTATTAAATGAAAATTTCATTAAAAAGTAAAAAATATATTGAAAAATAACCAGCGCTGGATAATTGCAACACGTGTCAGACACAAAGCATCATGGACATTAAGAGGCCTGATACCCCCCTCCGCCACCTTTCCACATTCAAGAGATAAACCTCATCAACTCGACAAATTTGCAGCTCTCCATTTCTACCAGAAGATGGCGCACTCGTCTTGAATTAAAGCTGGACAATGGACTGCTAGAGGGACTCGTGTCATGGAGACATTATGTGTTTCATTTTATATGACAGTTGTGATGGAAATGGGAAGGTAAAAGGGGGTTTTGCTGGGACTCCTGTAAGTATGTGTTGAGTTTAAGGTACTGTCATACAGGGATTGCAGATCTGCAGTGAGTGGTTGTGTCTCAGGGGTGGAAAATGAATATCTATTTTGTAATTTCTTCCCCCACCTGACAGTTACTCGAGCTAAATGCAAGCATACTTCTGTTTCCAGCTTAAAAAAAAAAGACTGATGCCTTCATCTAATATCTCTGGCCTTTTTGCCTTTATTCTTATCACTCTGCAAGTCACTTATCAGGTTTGGGACAGAGTATTGGGACATGAGTATTAGATGTTTTGAGTATTGAGTGAGGAGCATGCAAGATCATCATTTAAATCTATGCATTATTTTTATTATTATAATTATTTTTATTGCTCCAAGCCATAAGGAAAATTCCACTATAATGGCATATAGGAGTCCTAAAACTTAATTGATTTTTTTCTGTTTATTTGGTACATTGTCTCTGTAATATTTTTTTTCTTGTATTGTTTATTTTTTGTAATGTATTGCCTTACATTGATTCATAGATAAATGGTTCAAAAGGAAAACATTAAGTTAACAAATGTAAAACTGCACTGTTTGAATTGTAAATTATTTGTAGAAGACTAAACAGGTGTAGCATTTGGCCCACCTCGTGCCTTAACGTTTGGATATTGATTTTACTGCCATATCTGTTTGTTTTTTTTTTCTCCAAAACAAGACAAATCTTAACTCTTCCATCATTTATTTTTTAAGAAATGGCCACACATTTGTGGTTTTATCGGAACTTCTTTTCTCTGGTTTGAGTATATAAAGTATATATATTAGATTACCTCTTTATGGACACATTGCAATAGAGTTAGTGTGTCAAAACAAAGTCCCCAGACAGACAGACAGTGACTGTCCTTGTCAACAATTACAAGTTGTTTCTCCAACACGGTAATGTCCCGTTAATGCAAACCCCCCACAGTGTATATAATGAGAGACATAAGGATTATGGAATACCTCCGCAATCTCTTTATTTGTAACTTTTTGTTCAGTTAAAAAAAGCACTGGAACTATGATCTACTCTTGTCTTGGATAATTTGCATGGTTAATTGCATTGGAGTCCGCACTGATGGATATGTCAATAAACATATCTTTATCATTCATTGTATACTAGTTGTCACTACAGATACTGTCACGGGTTTTATTATCAGGATATACATGGGACCATCCCAAACCTGGATTACAAGGCAAAGTGGGCAGCATCTCCAAGGGCCCTAAAAGCCCCAGGCTTACTTTGTGCCAGC
The DNA here is from genome assembly GCF_017976325.1 of Chelmon rostratus. Lineage (NCBI taxonomy): Eukaryota > Metazoa > Chordata > Actinopteri > Chaetodontiformes > Chaetodontidae > Chelmon > Chelmon rostratus. The sequence goes on along the minus strand of NC_055669.1, from coordinate 17,048,042 downwards.
TGATTTGTATTAATGTAATTGAAAATTTGGAAATGTGTAGCACAGAAGCACAATATCAATTGACTTATTAAGGGCCTTAAGATATTGTTTTCTAGTTTTGAAGCCTCGTCTCAAGAGGTTCCACGTGTCAAACTCTAGTTTTAAGACTAGACTTCTTTATGCTTAAATGTTGCATATTCTAAATGAATTGATGTTTAATCAGATTACCACAGTTAATGGCTGTACTCTAGTGTGTCAAAAAACTACACACACTACACAAACAATGGGAGGAATGGGGGCCCAGGAGTGTCCTGGGGACCCTCAGCTGGTTAATCCACCCCCATCAGGGATACAGGGATAGATAGGCTGAAGTCAGTTTCATTTGTTGGAAAAACTATCATCTCCTCGGAGTGAACAAGCCTCAGTATCAACAATCCTGACTCATAAATACTGTAATTAATGTGGCAGAATGATTCGTCCAGAGAAGCTGGGTGTGTGTAGTCTGGTTGCGTTGCATGCGGCAGGATGGCTAGCAGATGTCAGAACGCATCGATAAGTTCCCAGCGTGTTGTTGCAGCGTCATTCTGTTTGAATGAAGTTCAGACTGAGAACTAGCTAAGTCTTCATTCGCGCCCCGGTGGATTGAAACGGAAAAATAAAGAGTTGAGGAAGTAAAAGGTTGCCAAATATGCCGGTGTTTACAGGTATGTTGCTGCTTTAATACAACACATTCACTGTCATGGAAAAAGACTATAAAAACACGAACGCTTACACGTGTTTTTGTGCAATAACGTAAATTGCGTTTAGCACGCTAGTTTAGCTAGCTTTAGCATGATATGCAGTTTGCATGCTAACGGTAGTAGGCACTCTATTAGCCTTGTTAGGCCATTGTTGAAGTCGTCACTTCACAAAAACAATATTTCGTGACAGGGCAACATACAAAAGTGTTACACTCCTTTAACGGTGGTACTGTCTGTTCGCGCAGTTTACAGAATGTGTTTGGCGAAGCCGGCTAGGCTAACAGGCGTCTCACAAAACAGAAAGTAGCTACTGCAGCTAAGTGTCACTTAGCTACGTTAGTTAAGTATCAGTTAACGTTAATGAGGTGGTTTAAGTAGTTATTTAAAACTATTGTTTATCAGAGCAACGTACCGCTTAAATTGTATTCGTGTTGGTTTACTTTAAGCCATTTACATGTCTTAATGTTGTATCAATATGAAATGCTTTTTATTAGCACAGGTAGCCTTGCTAACAAGTTAGCCAAATCATGAGTGTACACTTAACAAGCTTTTACCTGCAGTTGCGGTTTGTTGGAGACGAGCGATGCTTACAGAACACGAGCTTGCCATGTTAACATGACATTAATCTTATACTTGTTTCTATAATGTCTAATCAGCCCTTCTTTTGTCTCATTACGTTGGAAGCTGTAGCATTGTATTAGCTTTCACTTTGTGCTTTTAGCTCGATAGTTGTTTGATTGTAGCTGTGTGAGTCCATGGAGTATTTTATTGTTGCTATCTAGATGCTGTGTCATACATGGCAGCAGTTTGACAAACTTATGGTGCCTACCAACATTCACACTGGGAAGTTAACATGCTAGGATGTACCGTCCCTCTCTTTTGTTGTTGTTGTTTTCAGTAAATGTGAAATGGGGCAAAGAGAAGTTTGATGCAGTAGAGCTGAACACTGAGGAACCACCCATGGTTTTCAAGGCTCAGCTCTTTGCCCTGACAGGAGTTCAGCCAGACAGACAGAAGGTCATGGTGAAGGGAGGCACTCTGAAGGTATGAACAACAGTCAAGCATCTGGATCAGAAAAACTACTGTGCTGCAGGCTTTCTTTTGTTAAAGGATTGGGCAGCATTTTGTTTTGTTTTTTTCTGGTTGTGCAATCCAATGAAAAGACCTAAACCAGCAATCAACTGATCATACTAACAAGTGTTGCCTGTTTAGCCAAAGCCTATTATTGCATTATCAACATCATGGACTGGTTGTCAACAAACAATGAAAATGCACCAGTGAGTCAAATGCTGGACATACACAGTTCTGATGTGTGTATCAGTAAACCTCTCAAAATAATCCCCAACACATGCAGTAATTACTCCTGTTCGTGTAGTTTTTATTAAAAACTACAGTGTCCAGCTGTTTAAGGGAAAAAAAAATTAAGATTTATCTTTTCAGTAGGAACGATTTGGAGGGCAGAGTGCCACAGACAGAAACAAAGTCGGAATGTATTGCTAGGTGTATTTAACACATAGTTGGCTTTGCTCTTTTCATGGGTTTTGTGACAATAAGAAAAAAGTAATGCCAGCCCTATCCTTCAAGTGTTCATAAGAGGCTAACCAATGACTTGTCTCCATTCTAGGACGATGAGTGGGGGAACATTAAACTGAAAAATGTGAGTATTTATGCCTTGTTTGAATACATATAACAAGCATTTCTTAGTTCACAGAGCTATACTACCAGATGCATTTTACCAAATAAGTTAGTGACTCTTTGTGTATTTGTATTCTTTTTGCAGGGAATGACTCTGCTGATGATGGGCTCAGCAGATGCCCTGCCTGAGGAGCCTGCTGTGCGGCCCATGTTTGTGGAGGACATGACTGAGGAGCAGCTGGCCTCAGCGGTGAGTAAGACTGAAAATTACCAGTATGGCGAAAACAAATATGGTAATTGCTGTTTACCATCATGATATTGCCAATTGAGCATGTTTTCCTCAATGTGATGTTTACCAAGTAGAGAACATGATAAACTAGATATACTATGTCCACCTCTTTTGGAAGATCCACTTTGGAAAATGAGAAGCTGCATCAGCTCAGTAGTTGTGTTGATCTGAACAAATGTACTTTTAACAAATTAAACTACAGTCAGGAAGGTGTTTTGTTATTATCATGAATTTATGCATATGCTTACAAAACATTTCTGTTGAGGAGGTACTGTGCCCTGGACATTAAATGCATATGAACTACAAACTGCTGTGTCACTAGATTCTGTTGATACTGATTGGGCTGCAGTCTCATCTCAGTTAGAAAACTGTCACTTTCTCATGGCAAAGAGTCTCTTTTTCAACAGGAAAGAGTGGCTGTTTTAATTGTCTCTGACGATGCCTGCTCTTCTTTGAAATCCTCACAAATATAATTATTTCATGCGTTAGAAGGTCCTCACAGCTGGATGACTCACTGTAACTGCACTTAGAGAAACTCTGATGTGGTAATCAAGCCTGTGAATTGAAGATGTAAATGGGGAAAAAAAGCTTTTAAATTAAAGCATAAAAAGTGGGCAAAAACAGCATGTTTTGTGAACAGTTTCTGTAGCTGTGGTTAAGAACTGACATCCGTCTTATTGGGAGTGGATGAATATTGAACACTCAAATTCTAAACAAAGTGACTCATTGATCTCCCTGTATTCTCATCTCCTAGGAAACACTTGTTTAATGATGCTTGGCTAATAACTAAATGGAAGATGGAGTCCTTATATTTTTCAGTCTTTTAAAACTTTATGCTACCTTGATTGTTGTAGAGGAACTTATCCCACTCTTTTCATTTTTAGTTGGAGCTGCCTTGTGGGCTGACCAACTTGGGCAACACCTGTTACATGAACGCCACAGTGCAGTGTCTGCGCTCTGTGCCAGAGCTCAAAACTGCACTCAGAAGGTGGGTTTTCTGCTATTCTGCTCAGAATACAGTCAGAAGGTTAAGACACTGATTTTAAATAGATGCTGTGTTTAAGTGGTCTACATCATTGAAATGCACTGCTCGAAATAACCTCTTTGTCTTTCACTTGAAGTGTGTTTTTCCTCTTGTTTTCCTCTTTTGCCGTTGCTTTTGCGACTTTGCTGAAATCCTCCCTCTCCTACTAGGTACTCAGGTGCCCTGCGATCTTCAGGAGCAAATGCACCATCACAATACATCACAGCAGGTTAGTTACTGTGCATTTGGGAGAGTGAAATCACAGTTGTTGTGAAATCACAGGCATATGTTAATGTCTTCAACTGACTAATGCATATAAAATGAGTATGTATTTATCTTGGTGTCCTCAGCCCTTCGTGACTTGTATGAGACCATGGACAAGACCTCATCTAGCCTCCCACCCATCATTTTACTGCAGTTCCTTCACATGGCCTTTCCACAGTTTGCTGAGAAGGGGGACCAGGGACAGTACCTCCAGCAGGTGAGAAACTCTTCATCACAGTGACTGTCTCTGGAATGGATACAGCCATGCCATGTGTCTTGTACCTTCATTTTTATCGTAAACTTTGAAGAAAAACATAGTATATAAGGCTGAACGATATGCAGAAAACATGTTGTACTTATTTTCACAGATATTGCGATTTGAGTGTTATTTTTTTTATTTCATTTTTACTGTAATAAATCTAAAAATGATGATGTGATTTTTGCTGGGCTCTGTGCCAAGCATGTTCTCTAATGTCTGGAGAAAATTATTTGTAGGCCGGGGCATCTCTGTAGCACCACATTGCTTCATTTCACTTTATTACAAAAGCAGAGCTGCAGGGATTTGGATATGACACTTGCCCATATTGCAGTTTCAATAATATTTTGATTAGTTGTTCTGCCCTAATAGTATAAATGGCATGTGAATACAATAGGACATGGTCTCACTTCTTTTGGGGTTTTTTCTCTCTCAGGATGCCAACGAGTGCTGGCTGCAGATGATGAGGGTGCTTCAGCAAAAGCTGGAGCCACTAGAGCCAGCGACTCCGATGGAGGTAAAATGTTAAATGTTTCTTTTACTTTCAGATGTTTAATGATGAAATGATTCATAAGTTAGTTGAGGACAAATGTTCCATTTTTGATTTTGTATTTCGATCTACAGACCGACTCCGAGAGCGGCGCTGCCTCTGCCTCTACGAAGAAGAACTTCATTGACCAGTATTTCGGCGTAGAATTTGAAACTACGTATCCTTGCTGTCTTTTGCTGATCACATCACTTTCCATTTTATCTTTTGGTTCAGTATGGTTTGAGCCTGAAAGCTCGGCTCATTAACAACAGCGTGTGGTGTCACAGTTGTGTTGAAGTCAGACCCAGCTAAGGTCTCCCAGCCGTGTGACATTACTCTGCTCGGCTTTTCTTTAACTCTCCCGTTCAGAATGAAATGCACAGAGTCCGAGGACGAGGAGCCAATCAAGGGCAAGGAAAGCCAGCTCCAGCTCAGTTGCTTCATCAACCAAGAAGTCAAGTACCTTGCAACAGGACTGAGGCTGGTATATATCAGACTGAATATTCTCTCCCATGTTTTCTTGATGAGAGAAGCTGTCACTGTGTCTGGATATTTAAAACTGCACTTGGATGTTGTTTGTGCAGGTTTAGTCAGAGCAAAGCAATGAATACAACATATGTACGTCAAATTGGCACAATGTTTGTCTTCAAGGTAACAATGCTCAATCATGTGTCTGCCTGTTTTTATCTCTCCAGAGACTGCAGGAAGAAATCACAAAAATGTCTACATCCTTGGAAAGAAACGCCCTGTATATAAAATCTGTAAGTTTTTCTTTTGCCTTCAATTTGAAAGAAGTGTTCTAGTCCACTGCTATATTTGTAACCTTAAGATTGAAATGTATTTACCCCCTGAAATCATCCTCTTAACCCTCTAGTCAAAGCTGAGCCGTCTCCCTGCCTACTTGACTGTTCAAATGGTCCGATTTTTCTACAAAGAGAAGGAGTCTGTCAATGCAAAAGTCCTTAAGGTTTGTCCTCAGCCACAGGAAACTCTAATTTATAACAGGGCTCTCTATAATTGGTAATTTACTTCTAAGTCTAAAATATTGTATGTTTTATTGTTTGAAGGATGTCAAGTTCCCGCTCATGCTGGATGTCTATGAGCTGTGCACTGCAGAGCTCCAGGAGAAAATGCTGCCAATCAGGTCAAAGTTTAAGGAGGTCGAAGACAAGAAGCTAGAGAAGCAGCAGCAAAAGGCAAGGCTGATTTATAGACTTTTTATTTTTCTACAGCTCATGCCTATATTAAAAGCAGATAAGCTCCTACTTTAACTGTAACCAACCCTGTACAGCATCTCAGGTTTCTCTTTTTTTTGTTGTTGTTGCATTAGTTGGTGAAGAAGCCAGACTCAGCGAAGGAAGTGAAATATGAGCCTTTCTCATTCTCTGATGGTACGTTTGGACATGATACTGACACCCTTTATACGCTTTTTAATGCTGGATTCCACACTTTCTGCAGAAACATGTCATTGTAAATGAACCTCACCGTTTTCATGTAATGCATTTATCACAATACACATTTCATGAAATGTAGACAATTTCAAACCCAAGAAGGAAAATATGCCATCACACACGTATAGTGTGTCCTAACAAAAATCAGATTTCAGGTGCTCAAGTGGATGTTTAATAATACAAATAATTTAATATGTATGGGCTTGTCCATTATTAAAATACACCAGCACATATATGCACACTTTTTAATAGCATAAGAAGAAAATGTATACAGCCGTCGGATTCTTGAACTGCCCTCAATATCTGGTGTTAATGTTTCAGAGATAAATCTTTTTAGATTTAGATTTGTATGTAAGACAAACAATTAGATTTTACAAATGTTTTTCTCAACATTCAGCCATAAATCTATTATTTAAAAGGCTGATAGCTGTTTTCTCCTACTGCGCTGATACTATTATGCTTAGCAAAGGTCACAATTAAATGTGAACTCTCTAAAGGTTTTCAAGCCCCTGCAAAATTTAATTGTCGCACAATCCCAAGCACTACACTTTGGTATCTAGCAGCGTAATGGAAGGTGAGAGAAGCTTTCCCCATTTCAGTCAGTCAAAGCTCAACTGGAACGCACTGCTGTTTCTTTTCCAGACATCGGCTCCAACAACAGTGGCTACTATGACCTGCAGGCTGTGCTGACACACCAAGGCCGCTCCAGCTCATCAGGACACTACGTGGGATGGGTCAAGAGGAAAGAAGGTAACCATAGTTTCACACTGCACTGTGTTCAGCATGTATGTGTCATTATGTAGATCAGTCACAACTCATTAAAGCCTACAGGAGCGTCATGTTAAGTGCACACAGATGTTCAGGAACTGAATGTTTCCTTTTCCTGCTGTGGTCTCTGCCTCCGTTAGATGAGTGGGTCAAGTTTGATGATGACAAAGTGAGTGTGGTGTCTCCAGAGGATATCTTGCGACTGTCTGGTGGCGGAGACTGGCATATAGCATACGTTCTACTGTACGGTCCCCGGCGGCTGGAAATACTTGAAGAGGAACAGTAACTGTGGAAGATTGCCTAGAAGACAAAGACAACATCCAACACACATACAAATTGCCATTTCCAAGCACTGTCTGCATAGATGTGCAGTAAAACTGGTGTCTTTAAAGATTTGATGACCTTAATTTTTTTGTTTGTTTGTTTTTGTAACCGACTCGGATGCTTGTAAAACAAATTCTGTCAAACGGTGTTAAATATTCAACCATAGTGGGCTTTGAAAATGGAGATATGACGAGAGGCAATCTCTGGACTGGATCCTTGAAAGAGGTTTTTAAGTCTAGCTCTGCAGTTTCATTAAATGTTTTATACACATTGTATATTTTTTAAAGCCTTTGATAAGGTGCTCATATCATAAAAGCAAAATATTTCTCTTTAGTCATTTAATCGACTTGTACAAAAATGCCTAGCCAAGCTGTTGTCCTTGACATTCTGGCTTGTATCTTCTCAGATGTATTATGGAGATTTTCACGTAACACTGTAAAGACTTGCCCTTGTTCACCTGTTGGCCTGCTGGGAAATTTGGGTTCAATCTCAGGTCTTTTCTTAAGTGCTTGGCTCGCATCATCTCCTGGAATTGTTCTCAAATGCATTGACAGATGAGGTTCTTACTGCCAAATCTTCACTAATGCTTTTTTGGGGGAAGTGTGTGTGGGGGAACCAGTTCAGAACAGGTTGCCCTTGTGGTGAACTGTGCGCAGTTAAATAAAGACTTGAGATTCAACTGTGAAGGTTTACTCGACAAGCCTCGAACATTGTTCTTGCCGACACTGATTTCAGACATCTGTATCGCTAAAAATGCTATGCTTCACTTTGTTTCTCCTTGCAGGTTTCCTGATCACCCTGCCACAATGTGTAAGACCTAACCATCACCACTCTGTAATAAGTTATTGACTGATCGCTTTTCATAGGTGGTGAAAATAAACTGTTATACCAAAATGTGAGATTCCTTTAATTTGAGCACAGGATCATAATGAATAGTCTAACAAGTGGTTTATTAGGAAAAAAAAACATTTATTGGTCTTGCTACAGTGAAAAAACTTGTGTTTCAACCTACACTACATACAAAAATTTTAGTCTCCATTTGATTTGGTATGAAAAAGGATGCTGCAACAATGTAATGGTGGTACGGATAATATAACTAAAGAATGATCTACTTCATGCCTCATTGAGGCTGTCTGCAATCTGGGAAAATCCTGCAGCATTGAGAGCCGTGACCAGGTTATCCACAGTCGCTTGTGTCCCCTCTCTGTCCTGCCAGGCGACAAGCAGCAGTTTGGCCTGCATGTCAACATCTTCACTGTCTGTTTCGATCTCCCGCAGCTCTGCCGCCTTCATCTCCAAATGAGTAGCCAGCGTCTTCCACTTAGCACCCAGTTTGGCTGCTATGTCATCCATCTGCTGGTTTGTCACCATCTTGCTCTGTATGCTCGGACCTGGAAGAAAAGACACAATAGGGAGGATAAAATTAGACTCTTGATCTCAAAAGAATGGACATGTGTGGGTACATAGAGGATGAGGTGACTTAATTATCAAAACTAGCACATAAAAAAGTACAGAGGTCAGGCTGGGGAAAGGATAAACCAGAGTATTTTAGGCGTTAATTGATGTATGTTGGGGGGAAAATAAATGCTCCGTATATTAATAGAGAAAAGCTTCAATTCAAGATCTCTCATCTAAATAAATGTATCTGTGTTAAAAACAGATGAAAATGAAAGAAGAAAAGTTGTTAATGGGCTAAATGATATTACTGTTCAAACTCACTGTCATTGCTGTCTTTGAGAAGATTGTCTCCGTTATCGTCGTCATCCTCCTCTCCTGTCTTTATCTCTTCAGAGGGGATGTCCTTCTGCGTGTGTGGAATAAAAAATCGAAGATGTCAGTGTTTGTAGTGAGGTTTTGTGACCATAATGCACAATCAACAGCATTTTAAAGTTAAAAAAAAAACAAACAAAACACCTCACCGGCAGTTCTTTGGCTAGTTTGCTAACCATGCTGTCCAGGTAGTCTGCCAGGCTCTTGAACTTCTGGTTAGTTGGTTGAAAGAAGTGTGGACTTCTCCTGGACAGCAGCCTCAGAGCACGCCAGCCATAGTTTGGGTTCCGCACAACCCTGCGTTGGTTTGCAGGAAGAATCAAAAGAGTTCCACAAATCCATACAGAGAGGAAAGTTGGAATAAAGCCAGTGATGCTCTTTTGGGTAAAAGCTTTTTCAGACTTGCAAACTTACTTGTACTCGTCCTCCACCATGTTAGCAGGGTCGGCCTGTTCAATGGCCTCCGCAAAGAATTCGTCCAGTGATGGCATGAACTCCCTGAATGAAAGATATGAAAAAAAAATGTGATATGTATACACCAGATGAAACAACATATACACTGTGTAGTTTTCTGGCTCACTGACCTGCTGTCTGACTTGCAAGCCTCCATGTTGTCATGGTTCAGATTCCACAGCCGAGTCAACTCATCACTAACAAAACACACACAACAGCTTCGATTATGGAAGTAATCGTGGTTGCAATGGTATGAGATTTTCACAGTATGATAACTGTCTCAGAAAATAATGGTACAAATATGGTAACATTCAATGCAGGAGGAAAGCAAACACACATGGTATGATAACCATCAATTTCCACTACACCACTGCAACCCTACTGCACACGTTGTTATTCATTCCATATAGCTTCAGTCTACATTTGATTATTAAAGAAACATCTCTTTCCGGTAGTTTCTACATACTGCAGACAAACACATGATCTGCACATAGCAACACACCTCACTACTGTGTTCACAGATAGATAGTTTAGCAGAGTGGACTCTTAGTGTTACAGGGTTTAAACCTGAGACTGAGACCAATGTGCAGGATTTAGAGGGATATACTGGCACAACAGACAGACGTGTGTAATATAATGTTCACAAACATGTTTTCATTGGTGCAGAACTACCTGAAAATGAGAACTGTTGTGTTTTTGTTAACTTAAAATGAGCTCTTTATATCTACAGAGGAAGCGGGTCCTCTTCCACGGAGTCTGCCATGTTTCCATGGCTCGGAATGGACAAACCAAACACTGGCTCTAGAGCGTGCCGTTCACATATTTTGCAGCCAGGTTCTCCTACACACTTAGAACAGAATGGCTGAGGGGATTTAGATGCCACTAAATCCTTCACACCGGTCCTCTAATTTTAAAGAAAAAAAATCTCCCTAATTTCTGCACTACTCAGCTAACTGCTATATTAGATCACATACTTTCCCATGAAAATCTTGCGGTCTGGCCCTTTTCCAAGGAAGTCCTCTGGCGCTTGTCTCTTCCTGGTGGGTCTTTTGGGTTTGTCATCTACTGTCCTGTTAGAAGAGGAAACAAGTAGGACCAGCTGTCATTTTTTCATGCTTGCCCAAGCTAACACAGCACATGCTTTTGTTAGAAAGAATGGACGAATCAATGTTAAAATCAATCGATAAAAATAACTGCTGTACCGTTCTTTCACAAAGCTCGGGCATCCCTCATTTTTCCAGCCGTTCCAGTTCTCCTCTGTGTTGAGGATATGCTGTCAAAGATGAGACACATTTCTAGTGTCACTAATGTTCCGGGAACACTAACAACAAACTTGATATAATGTGAGTGAGTGCGGATGGGCCTCATTTAATATTTAATATCAGTATTCCCAAAGCATGGCTTACCTCAACCATGGAGGCAAACTTGTCTCCATCAGGAGGGATCTCTCTCAGCAGCTAAGAGAACAGTTACAAATTAATACAGGCCAATAAAACGCCTATAAAAATGAAGACTGTCCAAATGACATCTCAGATAGCTCAGAGCTCAAATCAAAGCAAAGCCACTGGCAGGATACAACTGTACAACTGTATGCAAGTCTGAAATGATCCAGGTAAATCTTAACATCAAAACAGGTAAGATCATGGGAGGACAGTGAGGCACACCTCTTTATGGATTACAGTAGCTACTAGAATTTATGATCTATCATTGTGATTTAGGACTGACCTGATAGACCAGTTTAGTTGTCTCTTCAATCCATGTAGTCTGATCATCATTCAGAACACAGTTGGAGCTGTGCGAGGACAAAGAAATACAAAATATGAACTCCCCAAACAACTGATGACTGTTTCATCCACACAAATGAAAGTTTGTTCTTTGTTCTACAAGTCTGAGCAGAGACAGGCTTCACCTTTTGAACTTGACCTGACCCTTCAGGTACTGGAAGAGGATGAGGTACTGCAGTAGAATGTGCCGCCTGAAGTTGCTGTCGCTGAGCTGCAAGTCCATCAGCTGGAGACGAAGAGGGAAGAAGAAGTGAGATAATGTGCCTCCTATATCTTTATCATTCCTTTGTAGCATAAAGGATGCAAATGAACACATTTAATGCAGAATCCAGGTGGATTTATAAAATACATTTAAGAACATAATTTATTTTAACATGTATGGAAAAATGAATATCTATATTATATTAAAAAATCAGACCTTTATTCCTGCTGGAATTAAATATCTCTTCCAGTTTTTACTCTAAACGCTGGATAAAATTATTTGAGCTGCTGATTATTCTCGGGGTAAAAAGAGTATTCTTACCTTCTCACTTGTTAGAAACTTGGCAAAATAGACATGCTCTCCTCCAGATGCTCTCAACTCCTCCAGCTTCCTCTTAGAGGCCTGCATGTCATCCAACTTGTAGCTCTTGAACACTGCCAAGGTCTCATCTGAGAACTGTGCATGACAAAAACAAATTCACGTCAGCAGTGAGTCATTATGTAGCTGGGACGCTGTGCAAAACATAAATAAAAAACAATGCCATAATTTGCTAATCCTTTTTGACATATACACAAGCGAAAACAGTACAGACAGACAACATATTTAATGTTTGACCTCATCAACTTCATTGATTTTTCTTATTATGAATTTGATGCAGCAACATGTCTCAAACAAGTTGGGACAGGAGCAACCAATGACTGGGAAAGATGTGGAACGCTCCAAAAACACCTGTTTGGATCATTCCACAGGTAAACAGGTTGATTGGTAACAGGTGATAGTATCATGATTGGGTATGAAAGGGGCATCCTGGAAAGGCTCACTTGTTCACAAGCAGGGATGGAGTGAGGTTCACCACTTTGTGAACACATGATTGTATTAAGGATGTTACTACATGGGCTCAGGAACGCTTTGTTAAGCTGCTGTCAGTAAACACAATTTAGAAATAATTGCATTCTGTTTTTATTTATGTTTTACACAATGTCACAATGTTTTGGGAATCTGGTTTGCAATTTGGCATTTGTATTGATGTGACAAATGTAAAGCAAGGGAGAAAAACGCTCCATGGTTTTGTAATCAGGTGTATTACCTTAAGGAAAGTCATCCACGAGAATTTATCGTAACACTGCACAGGGTTTCTGAAGTAGTCCTGCAGCGTCCAGAACTTTCTGTACAAGTTGTAGTCAATTGGGATGGAACTGAAAGTAAAGTTTGACTCAGTTTTCACAAACTTAAAAACAGTCATTGATAAACTTTATTGTGAATTTCAGAGAGGGCCTTCATATACCATGGTGCAGGAGCGTCATCCTCTCCCATTTCTCCTTCCTCCACCTCCATACCATCCTCCTTCTCTTCTGTTTGCTATAGACAGGAAACCATAAAACACGATTCAACTCAAGTTTTCAAATTAAATTTAAAATTCTCACAGTCATTATGAGGTGCCGACCCTTCACCTTCTGGCCGAGAGTGCTTTCTTGTTCGTTTCTGTTGAACACTGTAATATTGTCCAGGTTAAACTGGCTCTGTAGATTGAGACCTGGAAAAAACACAAATGGCAGTACATTAATGAAATGGAATCAGACAAGGTTGGAATTAATTTGGTCTTATTCACTCAAAAATAACACAAATACTGTTCCTACCTGATTTTTCAGACAGAGGGAATAGACGAGCCAGAAAAAGCTGGATTCGCCCACAGAATACAGTATTCTGGGATTTGGACAGCCTCCTTAAAAGATCTACACAGATTGAGGGGTGTGTTAAAAATGGCTCTAAACATAAAGTCTTGTTCATCAGCAACAGTGAAATATTATCCTTACCATTACACATCCTCAACAAGTAGTTCTTCCCGGCAGTATAAAAAGAGTTCTGAGAAAATGGACAGTACAGACATAATGATCACACGATCTTCATCATGCTGGAGAAATACTTCAACTGCTTTTACTGAGAGACTCTAGCTTGTTTACCGATTTCCAGGTGGAAACATTCTCCTCGACAAAAGAGAATATTTTGTCACACTGGTCAAGAGGGAGACAGTCCAGCACATCTCCCAGCAGAATGAAAGGAGTTGTAGCAGAACAGATACCTGCACGAAGAGAAAGAAACAAGAGAGCAAAGCTTGACACTTGAGCCGAGAAAGCTTGTTCCAGGCTTGCTTTCACATTAGCAGTTTAGTGAACACTTTGCAAACACTCAAGAACTCTAAGAAATCTATGTGCACCAGTACAAGGTGGTCTGTCTGATAGTAGTTCTTAATGAGCTGCTGAACAGTTTGACTATAGTCAGAAGTTGGGTTTCAGGGAACATGGACCGGTAACATTTTTTTCTAACAGAAACCCTGGTCAGAACATAGACTGTACACATGACAAAGGGTCTCACTGATAAATGTGAAGAGGATAAAATTTAAGATCAACCTCAAGTCACATGTTACAACACAACCAGTACTACTTCATTACTACTACTAATGACATGAGGTTGGCAATGAAACAAGCACTTAGTTGACAAAGACAACATGGACAGTGGTAAACAAGTTGAAAGCAGAGCAGCGGGACTGGGGACTATTTTACTCAAATTTGGGACTCAGAAAAAAACACAGTGTGAAAATGTGGACTTCTAGGAATTAAAAAGACTCTAACATAAGATGCAGCCACACTGAGTAAGTCCTTTACGATAACAACTATGATTCAACCCTCAATTTCATTGGGGGTTTGTGCTGTGAAGCACTACTATTAAAGTTGGTATTTGTGGGTATAGGTTGTGTATGTGCAGCGTCTGATGTCTCAGTTCTGTTTTAGTGTCAAACACATTTTACCATCTTTTCTATCATTTCAAAAGAGGAAGAATCATACAGCACAGATCATCATCATACATCATGTTTGTCTTTCTTTTGAACATGAAGGTAAACTGCTGAAAGTTTCCTACAATCAGAGCAATACAGATAATATGTGGTATTACTGAGTGTCATGTAATCCCATTTGAGGCGGCCAATTTGAATATATTCCCTCATTCATTGTCTTTTCTACAAGTCAGAGTAACATACCTTCTGTAACTGCATCAATACTCAGGTAGATAAGAGACAAGTGCTCATCACAGCTTGCCTTCTGCTCAACCTGTGGACCAAGACACACCAATGTCAGACTTTCACATACAGCTAGATTGTTTTAAAGAAGTCTGATGACATCATTTTCAGTGAATGAGCGTTAATTTACTAACAATCTGGTCACCAAGAACGCCCCTCAGCGCCTGGTCAAGTGTGGTCTTCTTTTCTGACTCACTGTAACAGACGAGACACATTAGCGAAAAGATGTTTCACAATTGGCTAAACTAACGTTACTGGTGTGCTCTCATAACTTGTACACAGACTAAGCTAACATTAGCTTGTTACTTACTTCCCAGGCATCTGGTTGAAAGCATTTACCAAATGCTTGCCGGGTTTACCAGCCAGGGCATGTTTGGCAGACGTCTGTGGGTGTGTGAGAGGGACGGAGAGAACATGTATGAGAAAAATGCATAGTTAAGATAGCGTTTTTGTTAGCTTAGCTAGCATCTGCTACCTGCCATGAGAACACTAACAGAACAAGAACAACCACTAACTTGCAGTAACAAGGCTGCTATTTAGCTATGATTTTATCACGACACGTCGTGTATAAAAACACGCGCTTTGGTAAATAAAGGCAGTTCTGCGATATCTCACCGCAAATTTGTCTTTAGCGTCGACAAAATTAAATAAGGACGGCGACATCTTTACGCCTTTGCAACCGGAACTGCCGCTAAACTTCTTCCGGTTTCTTCGACTGTGTGGAGGAGTGCGCGTGCAGGAGATCTCTGTTTCAGAATATTCCGTTTATCGCACAAATATCGTGAAAATAAATAAATACACATACTTTCTACTTGTATAATATGCTTTTTGTCAATCTCTTTTTTACTTTATTTGTTTAATATATATTAAACAAATAAATATTATATACATATATATATATATATATATATATAGAGAGAGAGAGAGAGAGAGAGCGAGCGCTATTTTTAAGACCTAATGCGGAAGAGTCTTTAAGAGTCTTTAAGTTTTATATGAAATCATAAATAAATCCAATGTGAACAGTTCCAGCAACATATATCTTGCAGCCTGCTAAAATGACAAAACTTAGATTAAGTTCCAGATACGATGGGTGGATATAATAAGTAATGCACGTCAGAAATATGCGTTCTTTAAAATCTAAAATGTCTAAAACTATTAGGCCTCAGTGTGCAGGGAAGATACTGAGTGATATTAGGGATTCATTTGTCTCTGTCTGAAAGGCCTGTGTGAAATGAATGTGTTTGGAAAATGAAGATTCATTCTCCTATTAGGATGGAAGATGTTAGTCTAAGTTGAATTTGTTAGTTATTGATGCAACTGCTTTGTGACCTTTAGTGTGACTATCAGCATGCTGGCCGAAATCCAATGTAGTCCAGAGGGTGGCAGTGTTGCACGCTGTGTTTGCCACCTTTAGTTGAGGCTGTCAGCTCTTACACTCCTCCGTAGGCACACATAACATCCTGAGTGGTGGCTGTGTGTGCGTGTGTGTAAGCACATAGGAGCTGCCTGAGTCATACGATCATCCAATCAGAGTTCTGCTACACAGAGTGGTTTGACACTGTTCAACAATGTCACACAGCACATTTACAACCAGTGGTGCATTACACTGCAACATCAATCATAAAAGGTCCAATCCATAATGTTTTAGATACATAAAATCAAGGTCTATAGAGCTATGCAACTGATTAGATTATCATTTTATGGGTGTAGTTGAAAATATAAGGCTGTTTTAATCAGAATCAGATGTTATTTGCGTGCAGGGCATTTTAATGCTGTATTTATTATTGACGTAAACACACCTTTAACAAACCCAGAAAACATTAATAATCTGGGTTTTGTGTTAGTCGGTGCTTTAAAACACCTGTAAATCAATGTGAGAGTGATAGCAGGTTCAAATCCCTTGTTGTGAATTTTGGTTGGGGGGGGTGACCCTTTGGTTTACATATGAATCACACACTCTGCCTTTAACTTTGACAGAACCAATGACCCATTTTGATCTGTGTTTACAAAGCAGCTTCATGGGTCACGTCCTCTGAAGTAGTTTGCAGTACTGGAACCATTCCCCTTCTGCACTGTCTGACAAGTGTTTATAGGTCTGCAGTTATAATGACTGTGAACAGGTGTTGTGCTGATGTTTGGAGAAAAACACTAAAGCTATAAAAATATAGGCCAGCAGTGTCATGGCGCAAGAGCTGAGGGATGATTTTAAGACATCTGTGTGGTTGAAGTGGTCATAAAAAGGGGAAGTGAGAGCTGTTTTACTCTGCAGTTTTGACTGGCGCCTTGTTTCTCAAATCAGCATATAATTCTGCACACCTCCCAAAACACCCCTTTTCTGACACAGTGCTTATTGAACCGTTGCCAAAAGCCAATGTAAAGCAGAAGGGGAGTGAGCACAGCGAGTAGCGTTTGGGTTGCAGATAAGAGTCCAGCGTCAGTCAACATGTGAAGATGGGGAGAAGAGTGCTGATGGGAGGGGTTAAGGTAGTCTTCAAGTTGGCGATGTCACTCTACTAGAAGGCTCTAAGTAAGCTGGTGTTGAATGCATACATTTAGATTTTTCATTCTGACAATAAATCCCATGACAAGAGCAAAACCAATAGTGTGTCAGTCTGTTTAGTTTTTTAGTTTTATATTTAAACTGGCTCAGTAATTTGTTACAATGGGTTGGCACTGCAACTTTAAGCGAATATTACTCAAAAAAAGTTAATAGTGCATTTGTTTGGGACTATTTTCAGTCGGGATTTGGAGACATTTGCTGCGCTAGTGAGTATTTACTGCAACAGGATGTTGGATTTGACTAAAAACAAATGGCAATGAATGTGGGGTTCATTGTGATGAAGGAATGTCATTGAATGCAACTGGCTGGCTCATGTTTTCATTTGTTTTTTTTGACAACAATTGAGGTCTATGGCACAGAGGTATATCAGTTCTTATCTACACATCAATTCAGTGATAGTTTTGCTCTTTTCATGCTATTTATTGGCAAACAGCATTAAAATTTGTTGCTGAAAATATATGTAATACTGCCCGCTTTATCATTTTATTTATTGCTATTTATTTGTAAAGTGAAAATAAAGGACACCACTTTAGAATATTCAGGATGTGTGTTCGATAAGCCATATCGTTGGGGTGAACATTATACTGATAACTTGTCACATCAGTTGAGATCAGAGTGAACTTTCATTCCCACTTGTTTATTTTGTCTAGATAAAGATAATGAGTGGACCACTGCACACTCTCCCGGGCCAAGTAACGGAATAATCAAGCTCAACATGAGAGCCAAATAATTTGATGAAGGACAGTCTGAGACGAAAAGACTGAGGGGCAACAAAAAGAGCATTGTCCATGTTGTCGAGGACAAACTTCAAAACAAGAGGCCAAACACAATGCACTGACCTCCGAGGTTAAGCACACAAAGGGGGAGATTTTAGATTGGCCGCCGTCACATGACCGCCCTCTGAAATTCCACCATAAAAAATCATGTGAAGAAGTGTCATGTCGTCAGCACAGAGATCCTTCATTGGTAGATTTAAAAGTGCAGTGCACCTTAGTGTTTATAAAGAACCGAACTGACAGAGCTGTGGTAACATACACCAGAGCAGAGCAATATTCCTCCTCGAAGGGAGGAAAGCCATAAAGGATGATGTATATACTAAATGTGGATAAATATTTTTATTCTGATTACTCCAGCCATTGCAATTAAATATAATGAAATGCGATGATTTATTCAGGCTTTGTAGCTCCTTATAGCCTCTCCCTCATGCATGTCTATCTGCTGCATTCATGCATAACAGTGCATCAAAGCTTGCGATATATATCAGTGACTTTCCATCCTGGATTTTACCTGCCAAGCTGTGTGGCAATTTATTGCCCCACAATGTCACAATATAACAAAATGTACACCTTTACTCCCTCGCAGGAGAGCATAAAATAATTTGGGACATGTTGTTAATGATCATCTCACACAGAGCAGAATAATGAGAATGCTCAACAAGGGGATGTGCATCCAACCACAGCGGTCATCCTGCCCCTGATTGGCGCTTTAGCTAACAATAACTTGAACGTCCTTGGCTGCGCTGCCCTCAGAGCGCAGGGTTTCTATTGAGAAATTTTCGGCTGTGGAGTTTAAAGTCACTTGATGGTTATTCAATGATTAGCCCAGGGTGTGGGAATCATGAAATACCCATAAGCCATAAAACGGGATGTGAAAGAGGCCGTGTACGTAGATGGAGACAGGACATTCTTGTGACACAGCCAAACAGGAAATCTCCATGATGGCCACATCTTGTCTAATCATACTTTTTTCTTATGAAGAACTCAAAGTGCTTTTATGTGCAATTACCTGGTCCACATCCTCATGTTGTTTTATTACAGAGAGATTTTTGGGACTCTCGCCAAACACCTTGAATAGAATAATATTGCATACAATATGTTATACATTATGAGGAAAGCAGTGTCAAGGTGAAGCGGGTCTAAATATACATTGTGTTATTCTGGTAGCTGCATAATGTAAATAAGGATATGTTGCCCTTACTTTGAACTTAGAAATTTGTTTGAGATGAAAACACTGAAACTGGACAAACAAGAATCTTTTTTAAATAATATCAAATGATTAAAGTAACTACAAAAACACTCACTACAATCATAAAAATATAATCAAGAGTGATATTCTAATCATATTTGGAAATCCTATGTTGTTCACAGAAGTGCTAAAATTTGGCATTTTCAGTCATTCGACCATTGACTTTGCCCTGGGCTGCCGCCGCCCTCTCTCTTCTCTCTTTCCTATTTCGAATGCATCGTTTTCATCTTCCGGGCCATTAAACAGGACGTTCCTGCACGGACTGAAGTTACATGTTTGCACACACAAGGAAATCATAGATAAGAGCAGTTGCTTTGTATAGGCCCCAGCCTGCACACCTGGAGTGAGACATTTGTCAGCAAAATAAAATGCATGAAATAGGTTTATAGAGGAATAGCTTCAGACTGTCACTACTCATCGAGACAAGGGTTGATGCCGCATCCAGTGAAACTCAAATGGAAATGGAAAAGTCAGTTATTTGACAAATCATATTCATGGAATGCATAACAATTGTTTGAGAATACACAGTCAGCATACACATGTACAGATTAAATGTGCAGGCTGTTCCTGCAATTCTTGCAAGGTCACTTTGTGGTACAATAAAGATGTGTTGATCGAGCAAAATAAACAGATTTTGACAGTATTATATATCTCTAAGTTTTTTTTAAAGTTGTTTATGATGAGAGCTTAATTATGACCACCGTTCATCTTTGTCATGCAGCTTTCCTGTGTTAAGCATGAGCCCTAAAGATTTTCAAAACTTTTTTTAAGGTCTTATTATGCAAGTTACTCTTGGCACCAGGCATTTACCCATTTCTAACTCTGCAGTTGCCGTTTGTGAAGCTGTCGTTCCAACTGTGATTTGCTGCGCCTGCTTCCTGAGCTGCCGGCACATCAGCAAACACACGCTGCAAAGTTATGTAACAAGGCATGGAAGAAAAGTCTTGAAACAAGGCAATTCCTGCCAAACACAGGAAATACATGGCAAAGAGAAGTGGTCTCAAGTATGCCCTTACCGGCACTGAATGTGATATTCTCCTCGTGACACAACAAATGGCCCCCAAAAATATCAATACATGAAAGTCTTTAAACAAATCTAACAAAACCTTTCAGCAAAATTTTATTGCAGAGCTGTTTTGTAAGTGCTTCTATTTTATCCACCCTCTAAATGAAATCCTCACAGTACTGGTCTTAAAGATGACCTTCTCCATGAAGAGTCTCGACTACATACATTTGTCTCCTGAGATGTTTGTTTGCTGCTGGTCTTGTTAAAATTGCTGAAAAATCTGACAGCAGATTGAGCAGAATTATAGGATAGGTGACTCACTGCAAAGTGCCTGAGCCCCACTGACAACCCAATAGCCAGCAGTGCAGAACCTTTAACATCACTCTGTCGCTCATCAGTCACTGCTATCACATACAAAACCAGCTGAAGGGTAGTAAAGCAGCTGATGAAGCCTTGTCCTGCAGTCTCCTCGTCTAGCTGCAAAAGACTAACAAGATAAAAGCAAAAAGTTATTTTCCTGAATAACTGTCCTGTCAAATGTAAGTTAAAAAAAAAAAAGCTGACAATGTGAGTGTAGTGAAGAGGTTTGTGTTGCAGAGGGCAGCAGAGAAAGACAAACAGGAAAAAGACTTCAGGTCACACATTCGAGCATCAGAGAGAAGAAAATTCTGTACGTTGAAAGAGTATTTTTATTGGATGCAAATAAGCGGCGGATAGTAGTAATTTCCACTCAGACCAGCTCTTTTGAACCATCTTTAGCTTCCTCCAGAAGAGGCTCGTGCACTGCTGAGCCACAGCAGAACAGGACTTGTGTTTGCTGGCTGAAGGGCTCGTCTCTGAATGCCAGCACATAATAGTACAGAAGAGCTGCCACCACACCGCCACTCATTGGTCCTGCCCAGTACACCTGAAAAATTATCATGATTAATAATAATAATGATAAACAGTAAATAAAATCGGATTTACAGCTCCACTATACAAACCCAGTGATCAGCGAAAGACTCCTGTATAATTGCAGGCCCAAAGGATCGAGCTGGGTTGATCCCGCATCCTGTGTAGCTGATCTGAAAACCACATCAGAGGAAAACACCACTTGCCTCTCTGGCTGTACATCAGCACATTACATGCGAGCCTGATTTACAGCCAGTTCATCCTATGCCAATCCATTGTATCAGGCCATAGCGATTTGGAGAAGCCATCTAGTGAATTAACAGGAGGGGAAATGTTTTGATATACTCACTCCGGCAAGGTGTCCCAGCCCTACAGACAGTCCGATCGCCAGAGGTGCAAATCCACCAACATCACGTCTTTTGTCGGTGACTGCAAGCACACAAAGGACCAGCTGGAGGGTGAGCAGGAATTCGACGCCAAAACCTTGACAAGGGCTGATTCCATTTAGCTGCAATAAAGGAGAAAGCACTTCAGTTTCTGCTCTGCCTCTTTTGTCTCCTGTTAATTATGATTAATGGTGCAGTCCTTGCATTATGAAAAAGCCCTTAAAAACATAAAATGGAACTAAGCATGTTGCTAAATAGCAATGGTTGGAGTGTGCTTAGGGTATTTAGTTCCCTAACTCATTTAGTCTTTAACAAAATAACAGCAGAGGACAGCACAAGCTTTCATCCTGTAAACACTGTCTGGTGAGAGAAGGCCTTCCTTTGTTGCAGGACAGCTACAAACCGAATTAAAATTTGACATTTAAATTAAACAGCTTATCGACAGCAGTTTGCAAATGTGGATTACAACAAAACTTTAGACAATGAGTGTCTGGCTTTCAGCACACTAGATCAGGCTTGAGGCAATTCCCCAAATGCCACTCAACTCGAGAAGGACATGTCATTCAATGAGGGGAACACTGCACAGGGAAATTAGAAGCACATGGGTTCCTCGTTACCTTGTTAACGCCAAGTGAAGCTGTGGTTTCTGGCCTAATACCATACACAATGGCACTGCCAGTGACTGCTCCCAAAATCTGTGCTACCATGTAAAAAAAGGCTCTGAGGACGCTCATCTGGCAGCTGGCCAGGAGGCCCAGGGTGATGGCAGGATTCAGGTGGGCGCCGCTAACGTGGCCTATACACTGGGCTAACGTGGCGACGGCCAAGCCAAAGGCGAACGCCACTTTTATCTCCTGGTCAGGGTAAGAATTATTTCGGTCCCCTATTGCAGCTGACAGGCCGACGAAGACAAAGATGATCATTCCCAGACACTCAGCCAGAAGTGCCCTCCAAAATGCCCACGTTTTAATTTCAGACATGGCGGCTCAGAGAATGTCAGCTTCATGCTAACAAACAGGTTTTGGGCAGTATTTGAGTGGTGCACCACAGGCTGTGGCACAGGCACAGATTTGGTTCCACCCGCAGCCCAATTGAAAACATCATGAGTGACGTTCAGCATTCATCAAGTGTGTGGCTTAAAAAAAAAAAAAAAAGAAGTCAGGCCTAATTAGAAACAGCTGAGAGATATGTGTTTCCACCAGTGAGAATGACCTCCACGTCTCCTGCTCTGTTCAGTACTTTTCCAGTTTAACAGAAGGCGGTGCTGCTTTTACTGTTATTCACAGCTCATTGAAGACTCAAACTGTTACTATGTGTGACATGAGGTGTTTACTGAACAATAGAGGAAAAAAGATGGAGAATATGTTCAATGATCTGAAGGCTTAATTGGGATAAAAATGAGTTTTAGTGCAAAATAACACATGTAGCAATCAGCAACTTGCATGCAGAAATTATTCATTTATTATTTATTCAGCATTTTTATCATTGCTGTAACATAAAATGAAAAATAGGCCTTCCAAATGAGCCAGGGATTTAAATAATGCGATGCATCTTGATATTATGCGACAAGTTTTTAATATTTTGGCTTAATTGCAGTCACATGAGCTGTTAATTGTGTGAAGGACATTCATCAAACGTGTGAAGGACATTCATCAAACGTGTGAAGGACACTCATCAAGTGTGTGAAGGACACTCACGGCCTCCTTCCTTTTTTCAAGCCTTTGTAAATGGTGTCCTTATCTTTCTATCTTCTTATTCTATTCTGAGCAGATGTCATGCAGGGCCGGCTGCATTGAAGTTAACATCAGTCATGTGCCGCTGTGAAGGAAATGGGACCTTTTGAATTCACGACAAGGAAACCAGCCTCCCATTCTGCTTCTCTGTGCGAACGGGCCGACGGGTTAAAAGGTCACCCTGCTTCTTGTCTTCTGTCAGTCGAAAATCAAAGCTTCACCTTTGACTTGGGCAACAATACTCCACACAAAAAGAGGAAGGCATCCCCATTTTTCTTTATCAAGCAAATGTAGCTTCACTTCAACATTTCTTTATTTTTTGCCAAATATCACCTGAATTTATTATTTCAGTTCATTTCTGCGAGTTCTCAAATCAAACAGTTGTTTCCGTCCTCTATCTGAGATTTGTTAGCGATTGTTTTCAGACATTTAAAAGCGCAGTGCAGATCTGATGCAGTTTTTACTCCATAGCATTTGCAGACAAGATACCTGAGATGATAGATGATAACACAGTTGGGAGGACGTAGGATTTGTCACTGTTGGAAGAGGAGTATAGTAACACACGCAAAGAGCTGCACATCATGAAGTGCAACCCTGATGCCAAAGAAGTTGCAGCATAAGTAAAACAGAATGTGGCAGTTTGCTAATCCTTTTTGACATATATGCAATTGAAAACAGCACAAAGACAATATATTTAATGTTTGACTTCATCAACTTCATTGATTTTTGTAAATATCTACTTATTCTGAATTTGATGCAGCAACACATTTCAAACAAGTTGGACAGGAGCAATGAAAGACTGAGAAAGATGTGGAACGCTCCAAAAACACCTGTTTGGAACATTCCACAGGTAAACAGGTTGAGAATTGAGCGAGGTTCACCACTTAATGAACACATGATTGGATAAAGGATGTTAGCACATGGACTCAGAGACACTTCATAAAGCTGTTGTCAGTTTGTTTGCAAATGTAGCTTCACATTTGCTCTCTGTTTTTATTTATGTTTTACGCAGTGTCCCAGCTTTTTGGGAATTGTGACAGAAATTCAAAAATACACAAATACACAGAAATCACCAATAAAAAGTCCAACAATGTGTAATGTGTTAATGCTGCTCAGGAGTCCAGCGGTTAACCTCCATTCCAAATGACTGAATTTGGCAAATTAATTCAAGTAAAATGTAAACAATTGATTCAAGTAAACTAGCATATTATATTGTATTGTATTATATTGTTGACATAAGACAATATGAGCATTTGGTTGGGCCTACAATATGAAAAAACTAAATGATTATTACAAGCAGGAAATGTATGGGCTTTTGACCAGTTTGTTATAGGGTAGGACTTGAGATGCCGCATTATTGAACTGCTTTGTTTAGGTGTTCATTTATAATATTGAACTCTTTTGAAAAAAGTTTTTAAAATGAATCAGTATGATTTATATCAAATAAAATGTCATCTCATTAATATCAAATAAATATCATTAACAGCTGTGGTGTGAATTTATCAAGCGGAGGCAACTTATTTCCGACCAGCTGACTGTTCAGACAGAAGGATGGCTTTCAAATGACTTTCAACAAACGTTTTTAGAGCCCACCAAAACCTGTTTTGATCCTGTGCCAGTGGGACCACTTCATCACGTGTGTCCTCCACTCAACCGTGATGTTCTCGCCTCCGGCTTTCAGATGTAAATAAGACACAAATGTGACTCATCCCGCAAATGCTGGTCTTCCAGAGGCAGAAATAGCAGCAAAATGCAGGTGTTCTGAGAAAAGCCTAAGAGGATTTATTACTGCGGCCTGTCATGAGAGTTGGCCCTCAACCTGACTCAGAGATTAAAGAATTCAACCATGCAGGAATGGAAGCAAGTCAGGTATATAATCAATATGTAAGCTGGTCTGTTAGGCAGAGTGAAATGATACTTGCTGCTTCAAAGGGTTGTGTAAAATCAGAGAAAACATAAAATTGTGTTTAGCCACAGAAAAAACAATGTTTAAACAATGTGTTGAAGTCTAAATGGTGATGGAAGAGTTTCTATTGTCTAATGTATAAGAAGAGGTGTGTGCCACACTTAAATATGATTATTAATAACATAATGATACCCCTTGAAACATCTTCCTGACCTAATAGGCACACGACAGAGAGGAGGGACAGGAGCAAGCCATTACAGACTTCTTGAAATGGGGAATTGTAATTCTTAGAAAACACTGAAAATTAGGATTTCCTGGAAAACTGCATATTCAGAGGTGATCTCACTCTGCATTTGCAGGCCTAAGTGCTTGTCTCTGATAATGATCCTCCATTGATCCCTCACTGTTTATGTGCAACCAGTCACTCCAAGTCTGATTCTCACCAGAAAGAACGAGGATTTTGTTTTATGCCTGAAAGTCATGCATAGACCTGACTTCTTTTCTGCTTGATGACGTAGACCTCAGTATGGTTGTCAATCTTTGCTGTGTTGAGAGATACTGAGCATTGCTCAAGTAGGCTGAAGTGATGAGTCATTGTTTGGACCATGTATCGCATATGCTCTCATCAAGTGCTTGGCTGTGCTCTCAGGGATGTATCAGTGAAGACGTAAGAAGTGGCTGCTTCATTCGAGGGCATTCGGGCTGAAAAAAAAAAACAGCCTTGTGATCCGCTGATCGGAGGGGGCATGCAGCTTTGGGTACAGGTGGACTTCCTGGATGAAGTGATGAAGAGTAACAGCTATATGAGTTCGAAGCCTTATCTGAAAAACTCGTTATACTCCTCACACAGTTGGACAGCTCTGGAAAGTTATCATCCTGGCAAGTGTGTTATCTTTTTTCCACGACGTTTGCAAGATAGATAGTAGAAATACAGCATTCATGCTATAAATTGATCCAACAGGAATGTATGCTTGCACATATTTCATTGGCCACCGCAGCGCCTTGCTGGATGGAGTCATGGTGCATGTTGTTTTTTCATGCGTGGCTGAAGCTGGTCTGAATGTGGCTTTAAAACATATTTGGATCCAGCCAAGGATGCAGTTGTTTGCTGACCAATGGGGGAATTTGTCTTCATTTCCAAACTTTGTTTCCATTCAAAGTCCAGCCCCATTGGAACCAGTGGATGACCGTGGATCAGCACAAGTGAGCTATGAGTTCTCCTATAGCCAGGCCTTCAAAAAAAACATGGTAAGCGCTATTGTGTCTCTCTGTAGCTCTGGCAATCTAAGCAAAAATGAACCTTATCCTTATACCCAGCACTTATCATGCATGCTGTGCAGATGCCCCTTTTCTCATCTTTGCCGCTGACCATTGTGCAGCGATTTGTTGAAATGGAAGCTTAACATGAGCCTACTCTGTCAGAGGATGAGCAAAAAGCTGCAGGGTCAAAGTTAAAAAGCTGTTCCGCCTTTCTCAGTCCCACCCCGCTGGCAAACAGCCACGAGCTGACCAACTGACCTACGGGGGAGTACCAGAGAAAGGGTGAGTCAGAAAAATTTCCAGCATGTGCTGCTTCTTGGCTGCTGGGGAGAAACTCTCACTATGCTGGCAAGCTGCCATTGGATGCTTCACCTGCTGAAAACATCGGCGAGAGAGAAGCTGTTCATCAATCAGCCAGAACAGCTGCACAGCACAATGAAAGCACAAGGAAGTGGAAGGATAGCTGAGCACCCAGCGTTCCTCTCAAGCTGAGGATTCGTACTGTTCATCATATGGATGATGATGCTTTTCTCTTCCCAACTTAAATTGTCACCAGTTTAAGTATTCGCTTATAAGGAGTCAGGACTTCAAACAGCTACAAAGTCAAATCTTTGCTATCGCTCAATCTGGGTCTGGTGGCAGGTTCTGATCCTCTGTTTTAATTTTGACTTAGTTTACACTTGAATTATGTCTTTAAATTCACTGTCGACTAGCTATTGATGTGAGTTGTTGTTTCCTCAGCTTTACACACTTCATATTTATTATTTGTCTGCTTTTCCCTTTAGGTAGCCTGTCCTTGGTTTTCCTGATCAGCATGTAGCCTCCGTAGCCTCCATCACATATGAGACATGACTGATTACAGCTTTGCTTATTAGTTTGTTGAATCATCCTGCCACAGAGAAATGTTGGCTGATAAATAATGCAGAAATAATGATTGGATGATTAGGCTCAAGTTCTTCAGGAATTCAGGCCTTTGCACACTTATTTCAGATAAATCCAAGACTGGATAACCAACTGAACAAACCTCCAAAAACCCTAGGTTGACTGCATGTTAAATGATTCTGATAATCTCATTACCTCATTTCATTACCTAATTTATAGGAAAGTTGTCTTCATCTTTATCTTAAATTGTGCTTGCATGGTGCATTTTCAAAAATAAAAAAGTTGTGCTTCATCAAATTACAGACAGTAAACCTGAAGTCATGTAATTCTTGCTGCGTGAACTTGGAGTCAACAGGGTACTTAAACTGTGCACAGAGGATGGGGAGGAGAAGAGGCCCACCAGCAAATGTTTGCCCTTGTCGCCCTAAAAGGTTAATCCAGCCATGACTGACTCTGTATATATTTATCAGAAAATATTCTGGAAAATTCAGTAAACAGTATCTACATTCTGATATACAGTACTCTGGTTTGATTTTGCACAATGTGACAGAATATTTTCTCTTTTGTCAAGCTAATATTTATCAGATATTTAAGTGAGAATCGATGCTATTTTCTGCTTTCATAATCACGATTTGAAGGGATTTGTATGCCTAATCAGTATCTATATAAGGAAGAAAGCACATAGAGTAGCAGCTGTTAACAACAAGTGTTTTATTTACTTAAAAAAGTGAGAGACATTTCAAGAGTGTACACCAAATACATTATCCATCAGAAATAAAAAGTGATACAGGCACATGAAGTATACAAAAAAAAAAAAAAAATGGCTCATCATAGAATACTGATATGGGACAAAAATTTCAACAAACTGCTTCGCCAAGATTCTCACAACCTCGACTTGCATGCTGCAGCTTTGATAAAATGTGTGTGTGTGGGGTCGAACACAGGAGTGAATTAGAAAGAGACGCTAACTGACCCGTTAACGCAGTCCTCATTGGTTTTCCACAACAGCTCCAAAACACTCACATCCTACACCAAGACTTTATTTTCTTTACAAGACTATAGACATGTACAATGAAACTACGTGGCTGTGACTGTGTGGGTCTATTTTGACGTCATCTCTACAGTTGTGGTGTCGTTGCCTCCGTTAACGTCGTAGTCACCCACTGGGCCGCCGACCAGGACCTTCATGCGCTTGGGGAAGTCATCGAATTTGGGGTACAGCAGGAAGTCGTACATGAGAGCTGCTGCTACGCCACCACACATTGGCCCCACCCAGAACACCTGCAATGGATAACTCTGATCAATCTCCGGATCGGGCACAAGTTAACACCTGACATCGTTTTTGCAGAAAGAAACTGGAGTAACACAAAGATTCCAGTCAAGATCAAAAGGTTCGTTTTTGTCAATATCTCAGCCGGGCTAACTGGAAAACAATAGGAATGCCATGACTGATTAACTCGTGAAGGAGGATTCACGGGTGATGGAGTCGTCTGTCTGCTGCGGAGTTATTGGATTATTTAGGGTTGACATGTAACATGCATGCGGAAAAATGTGAGGCACGCGTAAAAGAGCTTGCGTGCTTCCCTCCCTGACTCACCCAGTGGTTCTCGAAATTGTTCAGGATCAAAGCTGGACCAAAGGAGCGAGCAGGATTGATGCTGCAGCCCGTGTAGCTGATCTGCAATCAGCAATAAAGAGACAACACATGAGAGGTCATCTTCAGCGGCACGGCCCGGTGACATGATAGAATCTGCAGGTTAGCAGCATTAGCTGAAACAATGAAAATGCGTGTAATTCTTTCACTCCAAGAGCTCTATCGCATCTGATAAACATTACGCTGCTGTGGGGACGGTGTGAAGTACAACTTACCGCTGCCAAGTGTCCCAGGCAGACTGAGAGGCCAATGGCCAAGGGAGCTGAGCCGGTGACATCACGTCTCCTTTTATCAGTGACTGCAATGACACACAGCACCAGCTGGAAGGTTGCCAGCAGCTCTATGCCCACGCCTTGGCTGGCAGTGACACCGTTGAGCTGCGAGAGTGAGGGAGGAATCCAAAACAACAACAGCGTATCAGTCTGTGTCAGTTAGACCAATAGTTTCCCACCACAACCGCTTCCTATTTGGCATCGCCCTCGAAGTCTGACAGCAGTTTGGCAGGGACTCCCAAGTGCTACATTACTAATTCATTCTTCATTTGTGGAAAACCTGATTATTGTTATTTAGTGTAATTCAGCTGCGTATAGAGCTGTCCAGTTTCCCCACAATGTGCAGGTGCCTGGATGATGGTGTGATTTTTGTTCAGAAAAAAAATAGCTGATGTGACACATTACAGATCATTAAAGAAAAGTGCATTTTAGCATTTCTAGTCTGCCAAACCTGAAATTCACCAGCCGAGCAGCTGAGGAGAAATCAGAGAGTTGACATTGCATATTTTTATTTGCAGATTCCTTCAGCTGTGGCAGTGCTGTGTGCTTTAATCATGTGTCATCACTATTCAATAATAAGCAATGACAGAATGTCCCAAGAACAACACAAACGGTGCCAAATTAAGCACCTGCATCTTCACAAAAGTCCCTCAAAATTCACATACATACTGTTTACATACTGTTGCATCACATATCTCGGTAGTGCGGCTTGTTTTCGAGCTCCCAGTTTTCAATCACATGTTATCACGTGTTCTGTCAACAACAGCAATATGCGGCTTGTTTTCGAGCTCCCAGTTTTCAATCACATGTTATCACGTGTTCTGTCAACAACAGCAATATGAAATGTTTCACTTACAGCGCTGAGCCCCAGTGCATCAATGGTACTTGGACGTGCTCCAAACATAATGCCACTGGCCAGGGCTGAACCCAGCATCTGAGCCACAATGTACATGACCGCCTTGAACACGCTGATCTGGCAGCTGGCAAGCATCCCGAGGGTCACCGCGGGATTCAGGTGGGCTCCGCTGATGTGGCCCAAACTCTGGGCCAGCGTGGCGATGGCCAGTCCGAAGGCCAGAGACACCTTCACCTCCTGGTCTGGATTAGTGTTGTTCGTGTTCCCGATAGCTGCTGAGAGGCTGAGGAAAATGAAAAGGGTCATGCCGACCAGCTCGGCCAGAACGGCCCTCCAGAAGTCCTTGCTCTTGAACTCTCTCATGGCGGTGGCAGTGTGGCTGTCAGGCTGTGGGTTTGAGTTCTGTGAAGTGTGTATACTCACAAACAACAGTGACAGGCTGCATATATAAGGCCTGGGCTGATAATGGTCAGTGGGCGGGCTTTAGAAAAACTGAAAGAGAGGGCCACGCTGAATTAATGAGAAATCCAAAAGACTGGTCTCTTACTTCCCTCCCTCTGCTCCCTCACCCTCCCTCCTCCTCTGCCTGTCCTCCAGCCCCCCTCCCAGTACCTCCCTGTCCACCGCTTTGTGGTCTTTGGACCTTTGTGAGTAAGAAAAGTTGGTCCTGAAATAGCTGTATCCAAAGGTCCGTCTTCCACTCACACAAGCATTTACAGTTTTACTGCAGAGCTTCTGAATGTGAGTTTTCAGAAATATATTTTCGCTTCAAATAAGCATTTTATATTTAATTTGCCCTATTTATGTTTGTGCCTCAGCTGCAAAAACACAACAACAACAACAAAAATACAACTTTGCTCAGTCGTTTTTGTGCTCCTGCGGGCTGAATCACACCATGGATGACTGACAGCACGTAAGGGAAAGCCAGAGAGAAGCCAGGCGACTCCCAAATAGTCTTTTCAGGTCTCAGCCCTCCTTCCACAGATAAGGTTTTCAAGCTTTTACAAGACCACCCAAATGACATCTGAAATGCCAGCACCGAGGCACACTTTGAGACAAAGGAAGGGAATAAAAATAAAAGTTGAGAGACTAAAAACAACATAAAGAATTTATTGTCAGAAAAAACACAGCCCTCCTTTGCTTAAACTGGATGAAACTGGCATTTGTACGTTACGAAACAAGAAAAAAAACTTAAATGAGACTGATTTCAGCAACCTAAACAAGCACATTAAAACATGTAGCAACTCATTAACTGGAAGGGTCTGCTAAATAATTATTAGATGTTTTGCTAGGTAAAAAAGTCGGAGCAGAGTAAAACATCAACTCTGAGAAATGAGCTGCCTGTTGCACCTGGACCCCAACTCAGGGGGGAGCGACAGCAAACAGCAGCCACCGCAAAGTCTGTCATGGAATTTACTCTGCTACCACCGCGGGAGAGTGGATGTCGCCGTGTGTTCTGGCTCTCGGGTTAAAACGTTCATTTTTGTGTTTAATTTCAGAGGATATCAAGTGTCTGATTTAATTCAAATGAAACAAATTGAACCGTGTTACCAAAACACATCATTTCCCACAGGGTGGAACATTTATTATGAAGCTGTCTTTTTTTTAGGATTTACAAAAATGCACGTACATGTAGTTATGACTAATTCTGTCATTGCAACACAGGATTTCTTATTAACTGCAACATCAAAGCTAGATGAGAGAAAGTGTTTTGTCCTTAAACAAATTTATGAGTGTTTAATTATCAACTGTGCCAGCTTGTACCCTCGTGAGGCTCATATTTGGCACATTCCTGGCAGTGAGAGCGGACAGTCGCAAAAGCAGTGCCATAAAACACGCTCTGAAACTAAAGCGACTAATGCTCGGAGGACGACTGCCCTTTGCTCAGCGCTGTGTCATTACCTCATTAAATAAAATGTGTGTCAGTCGGTGTTGCGCTGACAATGCGTCACAACTCTCTTATCTCAGCTTCTTATTAATTGAATCCTCAGATGCTTTAATGTGACCTTTTGCAAACTACGAGGGTTAAATGTGCTAGAAAGTACTTTGACTCAAGTACTGTACTTAAGTACAATTTTGACTCACTTACTGCTACGTTATACTTCTACTCCTCTGCAATTCAGTGGCAAATGTTGTACTTTTTACTTCACGACATTTATTTGATTACTTTAAAGTTACTTTGCAGATTCAGATTAATACTATAAAATATTAATCAACAAATATATGTATATATATATGTGTGTGTGTGTATGTTTGTTTTTATATTTACTAGTTGCAATATTAAAGTGATGCTTATTAATTCATCAATAATCATAACCTGTTCACATAATATTCATTAATCTGAAATGGGCCATTCTGCAAAAAGAGTACTTTTAATTTCAATATACTTTCATGCTGATTTACTTTTGTACTTCTACTTGGGTAACATTTTAAATTCATTACTTTACTACTTTACTTACCACAGCAAATGTTTAACTTTTATTCCATTTTATACCTTTTACTTAAGAGCAAAAGGGCAATGGGTTGTACGTGTAAAAGTACCTGTTTTGACTTTCATATTATACCTCACCAAATTTTTGACCGGGACACACCTATAGTACAGCTCTTTTTTTTTTTTTTATGTTCCTGTACTGTGCTTTGCTGGCCAGGAACAGGATGTAGATAAGCAACAATTGTCAGCAAGGAATGATCACATGTCCTCTTTAGTCCTGCACATAATACAGTTTGATTTGAATATAGAAGATAAACTACGGCACACTCAGCTGTTAGCAGGCATACTGAAGCCTCTGGGTTTCATGACAGGAGCATTTTCTACATTTCACATTTCAAGCTCATTTGTCAGCTGAGCTCCAATCGGGAAAAGCCAGTGGTGCAAGAAGTATTCAGATCCAGTACAACAGTGTAAAAATACTCCATTACAGTAAAATTCCCACATTCAAAATCTCACTCAAGTAAAATTACAGAATAAAACAAACATTATATTTTTTGGATATTATTTTTGCTATACAGTCCTTTAACAAGCATTGTAATGTTGTATTGAGCTGATTATTATATGTTCTGTATATAAATGTCTGCAAAGTATTGAGTATTAGCATTCAAACAAATGTAGTAAATTACAACAGTACACGATTTCCCTCTAGAATGTGATGAGATGTAAGTAGTACAGTAATTACGTACTGCACTACTATTCTTCAGCTCTTCGTTATCTGTAGTTTATCAGCTGCACTTTGAGATGGTATCAATGCAATGCAATCAGAAAAGTTAGCTTACATCTCTGCAGTGCTAACAGTTGCATGTTAACAATTAAGCCAGAGGCCCAGCTGAGCCCGATGGACAGCAGATGAAACTAGCGATGCACAGCTGAGGCCGTAGACGCGTAATCAGTACACGTGGCTCCTGTGAAAACTGTTTAAGCTATTAGTCTCACTAAACTGCGTGCGCAGTTCTCACTGACCTGGGTTTACCTGATCCCTCTGATAATTGCGCTCATATCCGAAGGAATGCGTTGCAGCCAACAGGAAGCATTTTATTAGTACAACAAAATAGGAGAAGGAAAATGCTACTGTATTTTTGGCACTCATGACTTTAATTGTCCTTCATGGTTAGCCAAGACGTTATGCAAAATGTAAACAAAACCAAACAAAATAACAACAGTACATACAGTCCATATTATTGTCTGGCTTTACTGGAGCATGTCCAGAATCAAGACAGTGTAAGAAATTAGATTAAGTGTATTAATTCCACATGATTTGAATGACTGACAAATAATCTGTGTCTGTTTGGTTGGCTAGCCCGTTTTTGACCTTAATTTAGTAACCCAGTTAAGCTATTAGCATGAAAATAATTAGAGTACTGCTTAATCTAGTAACTAACTAGATTCATTCATGAGTGAGGACTGATGTGTTGAGGATCGACTTCTTCTAATCTGCTCCTTGCAGCGACAAACGGGAGGCATCAGCGTTAATTTTAAAATGAAGTCCTGAACTGAAGAGACTGATGTGGAACATTTATCAGGCCAGTTCTCAACCTTCTGCAGATGCACATTTTGTTCCAGGTGCGCTCTTGCATACCTGATGCAATTGAGTGCTACACATTTTTCATGACTCCTTTATGTGGTCTGGTGTGCAAGTGCAGCGCTGGAGCAAAAAGTTCCAGGACAGGTGTGGCCCGAGAACAACGTTGAGAAATAGTGCTGTAATGGAAATGCTGAATAACTTGCGTGTGTGCTGGAGAGGTGAAGGTTTGGAAAGCTTCATGGCCAGAGGTGTGCAGCGCACATGCAGCACAGTCAAATGAGATGGGACTCAAGAGTCGTACAGTACAAGCCTGCCACCGCTTCAAACAGTCATTCAAACCAGCTCCTCTCAATCCCTTTAAAAGCGTTGCGCTGCCGGGGTGAGCTGACAGCTGTGCAGCAGAGAGACGGCCTTTCAAGTAATGACTTGCTAACATTTAAAAGAGCCAACATGATGGCTGATAAAAGAACAAATAGCTGATTTATAAATCGCCATTTGTCACATCTCAGTAGTTACATCTGATTACAGGCGATTTTTCTAATATGAAATTGGAAAGAATGAAGCGAGTTTTCAGCAGATTGACAAAGTGAGCCGTCAGGGACATTTTGCTGAAGCATTCAAAGTCATGATCAGTGTCAGAGAATCAGGATCAGATTTCAGACGGCAAATGTCAAAAATACATCAAGGGTGAGCTTACATAATGTAGGATGTAATGTGTAACTCACAGTTATGCAGTTATGCACGCTGTAATATTTCTGGGGGCGTAGGGTGGGCTTGTCTGTGAAAGCCCTGATGTCGGCTGCAAACTTCGGCAGTTTTGTCATTAACTTCACTAACTAGGTTCCTTCATTTAAATTTCAGTCAGACCTGTGGTACTTATATTATATCTCTGGATAATAGAAAAACATGCACGCTAAGATAATCCAGATGCCCCCAAAATGCAACAAACCATATTTCCTCATATTTTCACCTTTATCAATATTTAAAACTGTCCATTTAACTGCATTCTAGCCCTGTTTCTATTATGTTCAACACTATTCTAACACAAACATTTTTTATCATCACCTCAATCTGATGTGAGCTGCAACCACACAGAAAACAAAACACAGAAATATAAAGAATCACTCACATCTACATTATGAGCTTTGCTTTAGTCGTTTTTAAGCTTGCTGTCTTGCTTTTGTGGAGCTCCATCCTCGTACAGAAGAGGAGCATCAACATCCATCAGCTGAAGCCTGAACACTGACGCAAGTGCAAAACTTTCCTAAACTTTATGTGTGTGTGTACGCCTTTCACAGCTGACAGCATGACAGATATCTTTGCATCTTATCAGGCCTTCAGACCACTCCAGCCTCACCTCTGCTGGAGGGACGTCACTTTAGGCTGAATTTGCGAGGTGCTGGGACCGCGAGCAGAGGAATGTGGAGAATGCTTGAAAACACACACAAAGTATTAACACAGCGAGATGCTCCGTGTGAGTGATTTATGTCAGAGTTGAAACAAATGTTATGAAAACCTTTCAGATTTCCCACTAATGGAGGCGAAGGCTGTAACGACAGCAGAGGCGAAGCGTCAAGGGGAGGTCAAGGTCACGGTGGGCTTGATTATCCCACGAGGTTGTTTTGGTATTTAGGTTCAAAGGTGACACATACCATAAACAGAGGTCGCCGCTATTACGCCATAATAATCTGACCGTGCATGCAGATTGCACATACAGCCATAAATAACTGTACAAACAGCAGCAAAAGTCTGATCTCCAATGTGAAACCCTCTCTGACATGAGGGGAAATCATGCATTGATTTTCAGAAAAGTGAGGAGTATTCAAGTGGAACAATTTTGCCGGAATTTTGCTGTTTGCTTCAACACTTCAAAATCTGAATCTGCAGCCGCTCGACAGGAGATGATGTTGTGTGGATGTGAGAGGATGAGAGAATCTGCAAGAGCGCACCAGTTAATTTCCATTATTTCCATGATTGCAGTGTCATTATTCTTGTGCTGAAAGAAAAGAAAGTGAAAACATGTAAAAAAAAAAAAAAAGTCTTGAAGGAAATGTGCTTAATATGCTCAAACACTATCAAAAACAGAGAAGAATATAGATTTCCTTCTTTGTTGTGACTGAAGGTCAGTGCATGATGGATAAGTCGTGATTTGGGAAATGCCATTCCAAACACTCTGCTTAAAGCCTTTTCTCGTGGCTGTTATTGTTGGACTACAGTGAATAACAGAACAAATTCAGAAAAAGCTTGACAGGAGAGAATCGTCACTTTCTGGCCCACTCCATCGGTTTCAGGTGCCAGTCATTTCTGCCAATACAAAGTGGTGCAATGCACTGAAGAAGGTAAGGATGAAATCAAAACATGCACCAGCTCCGAGTGTTTGCCGTGAATACTGTGAGCTGGTGGTTGAACAAACAGACCGACGGGTTAAAGGTTGTCAAGCATGAGCAACACAGAAATCCAGTGACCCGCAAAACCGCCTGTGACAGTTAGGAGCTCATTTTACTAATTGCTCGGACTTATCTAATTATAGTTTGGTCACAAGGTCTTCTGTGTCCAAAGGAAACATTCTACACTGCAAAACAAATACGCAACATTTGCATAGTTTCTTGCATCATTTCCTCTGAAAAAAAAGAAAAAAATGGAAAAGATCAAACTTTTTGTCGAGGCCACAATAGAAAGAAAAAAGAGAAAGCACTTGGTGGCAAAGGTTGATAAATTTGTTCCTGAAGAGATGTTTTGATTGCCGGGATAAAGAGAGGCCATTCTTCACAATGACCTCACACTGACAAGGACAGGAATTTAGCAACAAGCCTGTGAAACCAGACGGGGACAAAAGACAAAATGACGGATTAAATAATTTGCCAGAGCTCAGATTTCACATGTTTGGCTGCAGAAAACAGCCAAACACAACCTCCTGCAAACACTCTGAAATCATCACCGGTGAACGGCTTCCTTCAAAGGCTTCGGTTCAACCCCAGGAGGCAGTAGCATTAGCTAACAAATCACAATCATGAGACTGCTGCTACTTAGTGAGTTCGGGTCAGCGCGTGAGCCGCCCTCAGACTGGACTATCAGTTATGTAACTTACACGAACCATCTGAAAATAAAGAGGACTGGCCCAAATTAGCTTCTTCTCTCAACATTCTCGTTGCAGGAGTTTAAAATATCATGATCATCAGAAAAAGGATAAATAAGTCCCTGCAGGTTCCGCATGTTGCATTCAAGGGCTATTTTTAAGCTCTTACCCTTGTTTGATCAGTTTTTCTCAACAACCTCAAAGCGGCGAAAACAGCCTTGAGTCCAGATATTGTTCGAAAAGACAGGTGAATTATGACATCCCTGAAACTTCCTGCTGCGTCTGCGTCATTTTTATTTGTTTAGAAAATATCCAAGGTGTAATGTTTGGCGTGGCTGCGCAGAATGGGAAGCATTAGCAGGTCTAATGTCACTTTAATGGTTTTTGGCTTATCTGACTTCCACAGTGGGAACGTAATTAGAGAGTTATAAGGTGAAACTGTTTATTTTTGCAGCAGCCATCGTAGGATATCCTCTTATTCTGCATGTGTCTGGTCTCAGGAGAACAGTAGTAGAGTTGTGTGCCCCCCCCACAGCGTTGATCAGTGAATTTTGGCAGGGCGTCAGCATGTGAGTTCCTTTAACCAGACTGGGCAGATCTGCTACCATGTGAGTTTGGTGGAGGCCCTGTGAATAAATAAATGTATTGTAACTCACTGAAACACCCGGGGTGTGTGTTCCTCTACTTTATCTCTGGAACGGAAACATCTCAACCTCTTCAGTGCAACAAACGACTCTGCTAGCACCCTCAGATTGTTTTACAATAGTTGCAGCAGCATCAAGGCAGTCTTATCTGTGGTGGGTTCATATAACTTTACACATTAACTGATTAGTGTTTGAAGGAATTTTCTACTCGCTGGATGAAATGCAGCCCTCTCAGGTCATTAAATGAGACGACCGTGGCGAATTGTCGAGATTTATCTCAGTTGTAAAACGCACTTTTTGTTCGGTTACAAGTTGCTTTGAGATTGGATTCATCGACCCAGCCTCTGCAATCTGGTCCTGGGCTGATGCTCATGTATGTCCATCTCCAGAGAGATTTATATTTCCACTCTGTGTGTTCTTTTGAGAATGGCAGACTCACAAACGCACAGGGGGCCTTTATTAGGGGGATCAGTTCCCCTCAATTGTTACGTGTAGCTCCTCGCTCTTTGCCTATTTATTACCATTGTAAAGCCGCTCGCCTGTATCCCCCGCCTCTACAAAACCTATACAAAAACATTTCTGAAAGGCTTAGCGAGGGGTCTGCGATGCCATGACAACAGCCCCAACATTATAGACTTCTTCCCGCTTCGGAGACCATATCATGTTTTACGCATCTCTGTGGCGAGATCACCAAGGAGACCTCTCTGACTGAGCAAATTAGGATTTTGGCACAGACGGACTGCCCAGCGGCTCACTGCTGAACGCCGAACAGGAAAACTGTGATGTGAAACTGATCGCTGGCCTTTATAAAGGCTTTATGGCAGGCTGCTGTCCTGGATGCTTTAGGATAACATTAACTTCTCTGGCATGAAAACAAGTTTATAAAATAATAAAATTTTGTGTGCTGACTGATAAGGATGGACTTCGTACTGTCAGCATGCTCATCTCTGGCTTTAATCCAACACAGATAATGATACATTATTAACCCTAAACTCCCACACAAGCCCAGTTTCATTTGATGTGTTTCGATTTTTGTATTTTCCTTATCGGGTAACAGCTGGAACACAAAGTGCTCTGGGAGAGCCAAAATTGTTTTCATTGATTTATATGGTTCCGCATATCTGTCTGCACATCTCTGCAGTCTAAAGATCACACTCAAATACTCTACTTGTGCATGAGCATATCTTATTTAAATCAATATTAATAAAATTTTGGCGACTTGGCAGTAAAACAAGCTGTATACATAATGCTGACAACCACCGACGTGCAGCTATACAACCAGGTGGTAACTGTAGGCACAGTATGACCATATGTCAAAAGGGATTAACCCCTGTATTACCAGCCAGTGGCGCTGAGGATTTACTACATGTGTTCATGTGCTTACATATTTACTACACACGTGTCAGGCTGCCTAAGTTGCACATCCTGCAGACATGTAGCAACATTAGCATTTTGGTACTTGTTTATCTTCCACCTAGTGACAGTAAGTCCAATATTTACTCTTCTTTTAGCTCTGTTTTGGTGAAGTCATGAAGTCATGTGGTCCATTGTTAATATAAAAATACAATACGCTGTCAGCACCCCTCGGCCACGAATCACTTTTCAACATGTAGTGTTGTATGTGATGAGTTGGAAAATAAAATAATAATAAAGGATATGATAAAAACAATATTTCATAAGCTAAGCTGCTTTCATGGCAGTTGAACCCTGGTGTGTTTGGTGGGGGTTTGCTTGAAGTGAAATAGTGATATTAAGGTGATCTTTCTATTTCAAACAGAGCAGCACCTAAAGTTATTTATGACAGCCTGACAGACTCCTTAAACCTACTGAAAGATGGTGCTGCGGTGAAAACGTGGTTCACTGGGAGCCAAGATTCACTGATATATATATATATATATATATATATATATATATATATATATATATATATATATATATATATATATATATATAGATGCTATATATACAGTATATAGTGGAAAGGCCTCCCTCTGGTGAAAGTGGGATTCTCCAATTACCACGTGCAGTAAATCTTAGTAGCGATGCACAGCACAATTTATTATCACAACATAAATCCATTCAAATGATATCAGCAATTGTAAAGTGCTTGGGATAAGAGACTGCAGTAACCGGTGGTACCACAGTCTCGGCTGAGTTTGCTATTCAGGCAGAACTAATCAAATCATCCTTTAGACATTAGGCAAGATTTTCCAGGCAAACTTACTGAGATAAAGACATATCGTGCAACAGTTTAATACCCTAAATGGAAAGACGACACTAATCTGGGGAAAATACAAACAGCATTTAATCAAAATGTACACAGATTTAATGCTGAATGTCATCTAAGCGTTCTTGGTTCTTAAAAATCATTCTGTTTCTTTCAAATTAGCATTTATATTGAGAGCGTTTATTTATATCGAACAGTGTGTCAGTACACACTTAATCTCTTTTGGAAAGGTTAGATCATTTGGATTCAGACATCAAGCCACAACATAAGATAACAGTGACGGTATCATCTGCCTTTCGGTTTGTCCCCTGCCACGTGCAGAGCTTTGTGTCAGCAGCAGAGCGATGTTGTTCGGAAGTATGAGGGACTCTCCATGAGGGTGTGTACTTGCTGTCATGGGAGGCTGACCCTCTGGCCTCTGTGGTGGTGGAGACTCCCTTCTTACAAACACTCCTGCTGCTCACAGAGGCTCGGCCAGATATCAAAAAAATTCCCTCCAGGAAATGTCTTTAAAAGCTGCTGTGAGTAAAAAGTCATCTGTGCTGCGTCAAGCAATGAAAATGAAACGTGATAGCACACATTATAAGCTTTGTGTGCACATTTCATTCCAATTTAGAAAAAACAACAGGTTTATAAAACCAGAGATGCAATATATATGTATGATCACAACTGATAAGCTCCTGCAGTGTGAGGAGACAAATTCAAACCCCTGTCTGAATAAACAGGAGTCACAAAGTCTCACATTATTGAATGTGAAGTACATTTGCTCAGTACAGTGTGTGCAGATGCACAAGAGAGTGGGCGTGGGTGTGTGCATGTCTGTGTACGGCCATCTGTTTTCATACTGAGAAGGGAAACAATGAAAGTAAATTACAATATGTCCTAAGAGACAATCAACTGAGGTCCAGGAATAATGACAATAAAGCTGACTTCCTTATCATATAGCGAGCCTCGTGATACCACACATGCCAATGGGCGCGACTGTGCTCGGTGTATAGCTCTGTCTTTCCATAAGGAAGAGGGAACACAAATGACTCCATGCAGTCTCCAGGTGCACGCTTCAGACCGAGATTTCGCTGCAGAGGAATCGGAGGGCAATTGAAAATATGAAATGAAAATATGGTCAGCAGTGATTTAGGACGTGTCCTCAAATATTTTTAATTTCGCGGAGAGCGTCTGAAGCTCGGTCTGGAGTCCCACCCAAAACAAAGGCTCCATAAATCTTCTCTGCTTGTGGTCCCCAAAGTTGAAAACAAAATGTTTTCGTGCAGCAGTAAGTGTCTGATGAAACTGGCACTGAGAAAAAGCAACACAAGTCCCGTTGAGCTGTTCCCATTTCTCTGCCCGGTCAAAAATTCTGTAAATTTGGTTTACAAGTTCATTAATTATGATCATTATGGCATGTTTCATATCAAAACGGAACATTGCCAATATCTTTATATGACATGTTAATTTATGCCTCTGTTTTACTGAAAAGGATCTTTTGGGTTAAAAAGATATAAAACAAATGAAGAATCATTTTGCCTAATGAATGTTTAAACTAATGATTTTAAGATCATAATTTGACATATTCTAATGATACTAAAATATCCTGTCAACTGAGGGCTCGGAGCACTGGTGGGATTGCTGGTGTTAACACTGTGGGCAACGGAGCTGGACTCAGGAGCCTCCCGGTGAACGTGTCTGGATTAGGACCGAACGCAGCCTCTGAATCTGAAGGAGGCCAGTTTGAGGACAGAAAATATGGTACGAAAGTGATTTACATTAGCTCCAGCCACAACGATGACGAGACGGGACAGGAGGTGTGAGGTGGAAAGTCGGCCATAAGCAGCATATATAACTTTATGAACTGAGGCCTTATTTGGACCAAACCAGAGCTGGTGATTGTTGCAACAGTGGAAAGACAACCCAAGACGGTTTGGGTGACTTTTATTTTGTTTCTATCGAGTTTGAATGAAGAGTGCTTTTCTTGACGTTTTGTGTGTTTATTTTATTCATTAGGCTAAAAAACTAAAAGAAATCGTAAAACAGAGCAAACTCGCCCCTCGCAAACATCTCACAGCTGAAAGTACGGGGGCTATATTATCGGACTATTGCCTTTTGAGGTACAAAGTGGTACTACGAGACAGGGTGGACCGGGGCTAACTGGTTAGCATGCTAACTCCTCTGCAACACAATACATGGGCACCTTTGACATAACAATAAATCTGTTGTTTCTTCACATTGTGTTGATCACTTTATCAATATTCTTACAAATTGCACCGGTAAGCTCTCAGGTCTTTTTAAGCGCAATCTGTGTCCTGATGCACAGTGGTCACAGTGTCGAAGGCATATTCGCGTTCCACCAAGCGTTTCGCCTCTAACATGACTGGCTCTACACCGTTGGAATTGATCCACACATTATCTACATCAGACGGTGTCTCTGAAAGTGAAAGTGCCGCCAAGTCATCATCATCATCTACGTCTACAAGAATGACTGGCCTCCTTTGATCTCTATCTTCTTGTTGGTGGTGTCTTCATGATCCAATCAATGACGGTTAGAAACAGAAAAGGTGATGGCCGGGACCCCTATCTGATCCAACTTCTTGCATATAAAGACGAATTGTGCTCCAGTGATTGTTTCATGATTATGTGTGGTGGAAGAAGCTGGTCTGTCCTGCCTGTGAGTGTCTCATCTTCTGGTCCTATACCATTGTCTTTCGTCCCTTCAACAAAATCCTATGATTTACCTTTGCTTGGACTGACAGCAGTGTGATACCCTTGCAGATTATGCAAAGGCTCTGGTCACCTTTCACTGACACCCTGATAAGGTATCTTGTCTTCCAATCCTAAGGTGTCTATTCTTTCTCCCCTATCTTTATACAGATGGCCACAGTGAGATGAACACAGAGTGATAAATGAAAAGCTGTTGTACTCTGGACATGAGTGCGATAATGTCTTGCGCACACAGGGTATAGGACTTATATTGATAGTGGGTGCAGTCCATGAGAGGCCCTTTGGTGGGGTGACAAGGTCAAGAATAATGGCTATTGCTTTCGAAACTCCTTTTATGGGCCACAAAATCATCACAGTGTGGAAACACTCAAGAATCCTTGCTTGGTGATAGACATGCACATGTGCTGATGGAGGACCAGAATCCAGAAGCGACTCAAAGAGATCACTAGGTAGCATTAGTTTGTGGAAAGGACTAAGGAGAACAATCTGATCACTGGAGGAAGCTTTTTTGCTCCCAAGCCAGTCAGGTTTCCTGGATCAATCCCCAGAGAACTGTATTTAGCACTTCTGCATGTCCAATAAGTTTCAACATCACTACATGATGTGCAGGTAAAGCAGGGCGGGTGCCAAAAGAGACCATTGTGTACTAACTGCAAGACTGAAACTGTGAATGAACTTAGCAATGAGGTAATACAAAAGGCAGAAGTTGAATATATAGCCCCTGCACGTCCAACAGATCCGTACAGATTACAGGTTGGCAGTCAGCCCCATGTTCCGACTACATCAGGAGCTATATGACGAGGAGAACCACCTTGATGCCCTCTGGCAGGATGTGAAGTGGGTTTCACCTATCAACACGTACTGGGTACAAGGAAACAACAACAGAAGGAACGGCTATCAGCAGAGACCACGCAGAAAATCCAGACGCGACAAAAGAAAAAGGAAGCAGTGAACAAACAGCCGTGCAGGACCAGTGACAGCCGCAGGGAGGCAGGGGGACGAAGAAAGGGGGCGAGAGACACGTCACTGAGAGTTCGGTAGCAGAAGCAGAGGAAGCCACAGTACAGCATGACCAGAGAGCCTGCCAGAAACAACTGTAGACCAGAGAGACCAGTCAAGGATAGAGAGATCATTACAACAATACAGCAGCAACTAGCCAGATAGATAGAATATGAATAACAACAAATACAGTGTTGTATTTATGGCTTTAAGGCAACGCCATTCCACAAGTGACCTGTTGCCTCCATAAACTACACAATTCAAGGTCTTAGAGCATGTAATGTTTTTGGTGGGATGTGAATGTCATTTTACATGC
Source organism: Chelmon rostratus (assembly GCF_017976325.1). NCBI lineage: Eukaryota > Metazoa > Chordata > Actinopteri > Chaetodontiformes > Chaetodontidae > Chelmon > Chelmon rostratus. The sequence goes on along the minus strand of NC_055669.1, from coordinate 17,004,077 downwards.
ATCCACTGTACCAATATGTATAAGATCTCCAAGAAAGCTTGAAGCAGCCCTGATTCGCTGTAGCTACAACGGATCCCAACACTGACAAGGTGTCATGGTGGAAACAAAGTGCCCCCCAAACATGGAAAATTCATTTATTCTGCGAAGCTGTCGCTCAGGAGGTAGAACAGGTCATCCATTAATCCCGAGGTTGGCGGTTCAGTCCCAGGCTCCTCCTGTTGCTGTTGAATGAGAGGCAATATTGTCCATTAAGGTAGAAAAGGGTTATATAAATGCAGTCGATTTACCATGTTATTACATGCTCCAGTGCCTCAAATAAGACTTCATCTGGTGGGCAGGAGAGTTGTGTATATTGGAAAAAAAGGACCTCCACACATCCACAAAGAAGCCTCAAACTGCTCCTGCAGGATAATACAACTTTCTGCTGACAATCCGAATGTCTTGAAGAAAACGACAACTTCTTCACTGTAATCTGTCAAACCACCAGCATGCGAGTGTTTCATACTCAACAGCCAGCTGCACTCTAAGTATTGTGTGCTGAGATTTATCGTCAGTGGTGGTTTTTCTTCTCTGTCTGTTTGAAGAGCACCTGTACAGTACAGTTTTAAAGACCTTTCAGATAATTCGCCTTTTTGCCTGGCATTCAAAGAAACTGTGGATTGCTGACCACAAGCTGCTGCTTACTGAGGATTTCTTGCTTGTTCTTGCTGGCTCATTGTTTCATTTGCTTGTTTAAATCCATTTTCTTGCTAAATGACGCTAAACAACTGAACTAAACAGAACAATGTTCTCAAGATCTCTTTCTATTTATATTGTGTCCCTCTTGCTTATTTTTTAATTAGTCTTTTACAGCACTACCAGGCTACTTTACTGTAACTGTTTATTGCTGAATTGATGCCAGTTTTTGTCACTTTTCTCATTTTGCTCATAATTGCAACATGCAGTATCTCTGCTTTTATAGCCACAGTACACAGGGGCTCATAAACATATGAATGAACGTCTAAATGCTTCTTGGGGACCAAAGAAGAAGTTGGTACAATTAGTTGCCAGGGCAGCATTAAGGCTCTCTTACTGCTCTTGGTCTGACAATGCAAGGAATTGGGATGCATTATCTGGCATGAGATCTTTGTGGCAGCAAGAGATCAGATAGCACGATAGAAAGTTGCGTCAGAGGTTTATCTGATGATCAGTGTGTCTTTTTCCTGTGAGGGGAAGACAGGGGGCTGCTGCCAGCGCATGCAAAAATAAACATCAGCACTGGAAGTGGAAGGTGCTGCGTTGCCGTGGGATGTGCATTTCACAAAAAAAGAGAAAGAATCTATCTGCAGGTTCCATCATGTATAACAGCAGCTTGTGTCATCCAAGATCTTTGATTTAAAAAGATGATTGTTCATGCTTTGTTTTCAAGGCACGTGGGTTAAAATGCATCAGAATTCCGCTTTTTCAAAAATTAAAGAAAAAGGAAGAAGTTGGGAAAGGCCCTCTCTCAGCAGCCTCATCCAAGACAAACATACTGAGCAGACAAAAGAAATCTCCAGAAAGGATGAACTGGACGGAGACAGTCAGCCAGGATGCAGATTGAACTTAGAGTGTTGATATTTGGGCGGGGCTGCGTTTTCCCCTTTGGACTCACCAATGTGACACTGTATCAGTCACAGTTAAAACATGTTCAATGACTCTGACGATTGAAATATGAGTAGACAAGACCTTAGATAAGACTTTATTAATCTCACATCAGAGAAATTCACTCTTACACTGTTACAGAAGCTCTTTAGAACACACAAGGGGAGTGGAGGGTGCAAACAGCATTGGAAGGTGCAAATAAGAACAGTGTACAGATTGTGAAAACACTCAAAAACTCAACTCGTTGGAAAACATGTGATAAAAAGAAACAAGCAAATTGTATGTTGTGCATTATGACCTTAAACTGTATAAATTAAATTATGACAGAGAATGAGAGGTTTTAGAGCATTTAAGTGGCACTAGACAAGTTTTTTGTTTTAGCGTATCATTGTGAGGTAAACTGGTGATTGCACAGCGTAATAAATGAATAAAATAAAAAAAATAAAGACTGCCTGGTGATCCAGTCCAGCTGGCACCGTTTTTTATCTCCTTTCATGTCTCCATTATAGATTAAATGACTGAATGAGCTCATGCATTTTCTCCAAATGTTTTCTGTCACAGACTGACAGCAGATTTTAAAATCTGGTAAAACTGCAAAATGCAGAGAGATTTCCCCAGTGGTGGCTTAATCAGCATTATGTGAACTCGTTTGATAAGGGCTTAAATGTATTTCTTTAAGTATGTCTAAACTTAATGGAAAAAATTAAATAAATAAAAATCAGCCTTTGTCTGTCCACTGGGGAATGAGAAAGCACCCCTCTTTCCCTTCCCATGTCCACCAGCGAGACCTAGAAATCCTGCCTCTGTGAGAGTCATTGGTGGTGGACGTCAAGGTCTTTGATGTGGTCAAAATCAATAACTAGAACAATGTGGGGTACTGATGTTGGACAGGGTCCCATGCTGTCTGCAGGTCTCTCCCTAATGATCAATGACAGTATTCTGAAGCTCCTGGGTGAGGAAGAGAGTCACATTAGGGATTCAGATTCGTCTGAGTGGCCTCATGGTCAGACGAACTGTCCTTGAACTGCACAGAGAGAGCGGCTGCAGCATGTGCGTTAATCGCCGTCTGACGTGCTCGAGCGGCTTTAAACGAGGCACCACATCCCTGCTAGTTCCTGGTCTGACGTAAGTGCCAACAAAATTCCTCTGAAGGGAGTAATAAAACATCACAGTAAGCTATTATATGCGGTGACTCTATTGTATATTCTGATTGTAAAAAAACTCACACGTGTCATGCCGCACCTCGGTTTACAGCGGTGAAAATCCGGCGGAAGTAGCCTATTTAGCCTTATTTTGACGAAAATACAGGATGCGTACGTGTAACAAGCTATGAGCATTGGAGAAATTTTTGAATAAAATTTTGAGAAAATCTATCAATATGAAACATTTTAGATTTTGGATGCACTCTCGCTTTGGATTCATAATCAACAATGTTTGAGGTTTGTTTGGATGTGTTCACTGCTTTAATAAAAAATCTGAAATATATTGACCAACGTGTCTGAAAAGGTTAAGACAGGCCAAACAGCATAGTGCACATGGTTCAGTACTTAAATTAACTTTTTTATTCTTTTAGCACTTACGCAACCTGGGCACTTACCAAATGGCCAGTTTTGATTGCTTAAAAAACAGACAATTACAGTATGTACTGTGCGAACTCCTCCCAAAGCCACAGACAGACAGTTATATCACATTGCAAGCATTTCCTAGATGCCTGAGTGTCAGCGCTAAATCTTACATACAAAGCATTGTGTGTGCAGCGGTGGAAACCAGCGAGGGCAGATAATCAGTGGGAGGTCGACTGGGAACTGTAGCAGGAGTTCATGGGTGGCAAACGGGGCAGGTGTTGGCTCCGAAGGCACAGGATCTTCTCACACAGCGCAGGTCCCGCGGGTGCCGAAAGGGCTCTCCTGTCTCCTATTCTGTAGTAGCCGCTGCCTTATCAAGGGAAGGAAACAATCTGGGAGCTGCTTCCCTGCATTGTGTGTTATTGTTCCCCCTAGTGAGAGGAGGCTGCATTAGTCAGCACGAGGAAGATGGTGCTTAGCGGTGGCTCAAGGTAAGTTTGTTTGTGCTTTCGAGGAATATCAGTTGTTTTGACTCACAGGAAACAAACACAGGAACGTGAGCGATTGTGAAGCAGCTGACATGGCGGTAAAAGCCGATGAGAGCTGAAAACTATTTGTGAAAGAAGTAACTGAAAACACAAGATAGGATACTCTCCCTGAGTGGAAAAATGCATGGATGAGAAGAAGAAATCTTCAGACACGCTCATCAGAACTAAGTTGGTGCTCTTAGAAATCCCTTGGTGAGTTTTTATCCGGCAGCTACAAGTGACTGTCCCTCCACCTGAAATTCATTCAACAGCTGAGTTGTGCAGCTGCATAGTAAGAGGCCTGTGCATTCACTTCCCCTGGCAGACAACCCTGCCAAAAAGCATGCAATGCCAACTTGGTAGAAGAACAGAGGATGTCCTTTTCCATTTCTTGGACAGACAGCAGCACCGTAGGCGTCCACATTATCACAACATTGACACTTTTAACCATTACTTGTCTTTCAGTGCACCCTCCACACATAGCCTCGCTGCCACGCCGCTCAATCTTCAATGGATGACTCAATATCCAATTGCGCACAGTAACAGTTGGAGCCGAGCTCTGGTCTGTGCTAAGATGTTAGGAGGGCTGTTAAAAGGTTCAACAGTTAAAGCAGTATTTATGGTCTTTGCTTAATGAAATCCTGGGCTGCTGTTCAGCTGTCCAGGCCAAGGACTTGATACAATACAGACTTGTAACCTGACCAACACTTACCCCTGAAAGCTAGACAGTTTACTCAATCTTGATCCAGCAGCCACAGGGCGTTTAGGGGGCTCCTCACTTGGGAATGGTGCACCTTATTAGATTAATCTTCCAGAAACCTTACTTTTACCCTTAGAAACTCAAATTAATGATGCTTGTTTAAAACCATCTTAAGGGTATTGCTGATATTCTTATCATCAGGCCAGCATTTATATCTGGTGCCCTCTCATTATTCTCTAGAGATCTGTCAGCAAGCAAATCAGTATGGAACAAACTGACCGTCAGCTAGACCCCTTTCCCGCACTGCGAAAGCTAGCAAGCTCTGCCTTAATACAAGGTCAAAGCTGCTGGTTTATTTTCATGTCTTCTGCATGGATCATCAGCCGCCGACTTTTTTCCATGAACGCATACCTCAATCATCACATCATATCATGTATGTAGCCATCATGTGGATTCTTAAGATTCTTCTACAAGGTTTAAACCAAATAATCTGGAAACATCAGCATCATCAGTATACATTTCATTGCTGTACTTCTTTTAAATAGATATATTTTACTTGATTTTGAACATTCTATGTAATCTGTTTTTTAGCTCACTATCATTATCAAGTGTTTTATTCTCCATCTTATTTTATGATAATTTTTTTGCATGCATTCTATAATAATATTATAATATTTTAGCTGACAGCTAATCTTCCATCGTTAACTTTGTAAACTGCATACGTGACATGATAGAATGGAAAGCTTGGCAGGTGTTGCAACAGTAACTGAGACGGTCAATTAAAGCACACTGTCCCACTAAAACACTAACAAAGATGGCAGCAAGAAAGCCTCACGCCATACTTCTCACTCTCTGCCCACTGGCTTAATGGGGTTAAAGGGGTGCAGTTTTCAGACCATTACTTTAAATGTCATCGATTGATGCAGCTCAACCCCCTCGGATGTAAAGCATCTCATGTAGCCTAATCACAGCACTAATTTGGGAAATGATATGTGCTAATTTAAACTTGCACAGAATGAGGCTACAAAACTGCAAGTGGCATGGACCCGAGGACATAAAATACTCTGACTGCTTCGGTCCACCTTTGCGCTTTACCTCTCTGAATGAGACCAGGTCAGAATATAAATATCACAAAGTGTAATTACAAAATCCCTGGTATTTGAAAAGGTCACTCCTACTTTTTTTTTTGGAAACCAAGGATGGGATGCTGGCTCTTTCTCACTGCAACACACCAGTGAAAGGATCCGCTGCCATTTTTAATGCTGTTTCTTACAAAACCCCTCATAGTGAGGAATAAAAGCTTTTGAGGCAACTCGGGTGTTTGGCCCCTGAGTTGAAAAGGGATCAAATGTGCGAGCAGAAGGCTGTTTCAGACCTATATGTTAATGAGAGAGCACTGCCAAGAGGCTGTCGCTGCAGCAGCTCTGACTCAGGATGCGGAAAAGACTGAAGCCTAAACCCTGCGGACCCTCCGCACTTGTCACTAAACTCGGAGAAAAGACATCAAAATGTTCCTGGATGTACTCTTGGATTTCATTTCCACGCATCATTAATGCATGGGCACAGCAGTACGGCAGAAATAAATGTCCAAATGATCATCAGCTGTTCAGCATTGAAGTCCTATTAGTCACCACACATGATAAGTGCTTCGGAAATGACCCTCCTTTCTGGGCAGGTGAAGTACTTTGTCATATTTCATTGACGGGGGTCTCTGCCAAAATTAAAAGTCACCAAGGTGAAAGCAGAGTGAGTCATTCTTACTCAGAGCAGAGAGCAGAGAGGACTTTTCGGTGTACCCTACGTACACACAGAGTAAATTACATTGCTTTGATTAGAGCAATATCCCAGTCAATCACTTCAATAAAGGGTGGCTCCGATTTACTTCCTGTAAAACAAAAAGCCACCGAGCAGCAGGCCGTGAGAATAACTGCCAAGCTCTCCTGATAAACTATGCATATAGGTTGGAAGTGTGTGCATGTGCAGTTGTGACAGCTTTCTTAAGCTTTTCCATTTTGCACAATGGGTCAAAGTAGCAATGTTTGCACAATGGGTTAAAGTAGCAAAAGAGCAGATGTCGTCTACAAATCAAGACCTATCAGGCAAAGGGCCAGTCATTGTGACAGCCTTTTGCCAAGTTCAGAACATGCCTTCCAGACTGGACTGGCTGGCTTGTTTTCTTTTGGAAAGTCTGATATGTGCATTGTATCCTGTCTCAGTGGGTAGCTGGTGAGCTCCATCCACTAGTGCACACGTTTTTGTGTAACTTGTATATTTTACTGAAAAGCTTTTATTCCTGTGCAGAATCCACATATTGTTTTAGGCATTTCTGCAAGACAAAAAAAAAACAAAAAACAGCTTTTTCAGCTAATGTTGTCTCGCTAAATCCTCTAAGAAGCATGAGGATTTGAATGCTGCAAACATTTAGGCCTGTAATTCAGAGAAATGTAGTCAGACATTCTCCGCTAATCTTTAGGCCTTGTGGAACCGATTTGATTCTTTTGTATCCAGGCGAGAGATAAAACATTATCATGTTTTCTTACACAGCACCATTGCACCGGGCCAACCATAACAGACCCAAAACAATCCATTCACATCAGATAATATGGCCATTTTCACACAGAGGAATCTCTACCCATAGTGCACTAGTCCCCCCGTCATTCTGCCTCCCAAGAACATGCAAACACATCAGAAGCTTTGGCAACCAGACCAGCTCAGTCTGGGTAGTTTTGACTAAAACAATATGTTGACAGTGCCTGCTATGGATTCAATGGAATTCATCTTTCTATGAGGAGTGAGTGTTTTTGTCTAAGCGGGTTCATTTTAGGACACCTAGAACCATTTTTATCTACCTTTGTGCAGTGAAGTGCTTTAAACTGCTGCTCAGAGATGCTGTCAGAGATGCCTCCTCTCCTCCTCCTCTTCCCTCCTCCTAATTTGCCTTCAGCATAAAAAATTAAGATATGCAAAAAAGCAAATATTAACCAGCTTTTTGCACTTGTTTAAGACATTAACTGCTGCTTTTTGCCCAGGTGCTAATTGAAACCATTCCATCAGAGTGCTTTGAGTGGACCGCTGAAGGTCAGATTTGGCTACAGATGTCTCATGATGGAGATTATTTGGGGAAAGTAAAATGGGAGGACAGGAAACATGACTATTGACAAAGCACTTGTACAAATATTAGGATAACACTCTGCTGAACTCAAAATAAGGAAGGTATGGGCTGCATGTTATTTCAACTCAGTATCCTGCCATTGTAAGATGGGATGGGAAGCACTAAAATCAGGAATTGACTTAAAAAAGTGATTCAGTCGTAGTTTATTACTGGATTTCCACTATAGTGGATCACATACAACCGAAAGAATGGGGTTTGTGAACTAAACCTGTCATCAGCTGAGGGGAGAAAGACGTCCTTGTGATCGGTGACAGCGTCATGTAGATCCAGGCTTGATCTCCCCCCAGTATCTGACTTGATGATCTCTAGAGTCATTAAGTGTAAATATATACCTTTACATATAAACTCTGACATTCTGAAGAGCTTTTATAGGTTGCCTCCGAGGTCAGGAGCACCACACAGAGATCACTTTATCTTTGCTGGTATCAGGGCATACCTTGCATTCACCAGAGGCCCATCAGGCCACCCACGAAGTTCACATTAATGGAATTTTTTGGGTTCTTCGATGCGCAAGAAGTTGTATCCCATGAATGATGTTTATTATTTATCACCGCGTTTGGTGAATGCTCAGTCATCGCCCTCCTGTTATTTTCAATCTGTGATAAGCTTGGATGTTGCGTCAGGTTCTGTGTCTAAAGAGTGAAAGGGGATGCTCTGGCAGTTAACTGCTCTGAGGTAACTCCTCAGTCCTCAGCTTTTTCGTAAATGACAAGGCTGCCAACATGTCTGCAGTGATGACACTGGTCACGTCTATGACACTTGAGAAAGGAGAAGTGAAACAGCCGGTATGTTTCATCAGTGCTGATAAATATTAGATCAAAGTGAAAAGGATTTCCGCAAAATCTCAGACAGCTGTGGTTCAACAGAAAAGGATTATGCAAGAGCAAGTGAAATTGCCCGCTTGCACAAAGCATCCTGAATAAGTTTAATTGTGTCAAATGAAATCAGTTTTACTTTGCTAAAACGTAGTGGACCTCCTTGATTCCACACATTGTTGGGTATGGTCTATCAAACAGGGCTTGATAGGTCTCGAGGGAGTAAAGGCACATCACTAACTAATGAAACAAGTCTTCATTGGTTATTTATACCTCCAAAGACGCCTTCATGGGTTCAAACACAAGCTTTTCTCCCAACTCTGACTATCTTTTGAGGGTGGTCAGACCAACCTGACAGAGCTGTTTTGGCAAATATCTGGTGGTATGAATTGCTGGAGCTGACATGTTGATAAGAAGACCTTTCTCGCGCATTTCGTTGGCATCCTCATGTGCTAATGCGAGAGAAAAAGGGCTGGGAGAGTGCTTTATTGCTATCTTGTGGGAGTCGCTGTGTGCTGTATATTCTGCCCTGACTTTCATCTCTCTCTGCCCACACATCTGTCCTTGATGGTTGATTTGGTTAAACAACAGCAAAGTCATATTATAAGGGAGTGATGCATAAATATGCTCTTTTTTGATTTGAGTCTTTTCTTAGCCTGAGGGAAACGTACAGTTCCTTGACCTCCTGAAATGGCACACTGGGGAATAAGTGGGAGGATTTGTCCCTCTCCTCCACCAGATGGTGTAGCCATTGGAGGCCATGAAGGCATTTATAGCAACAAGGTGGGGTCTTGTGTGCAACCGAGGTGGGAGACTGTTGGGATACAATACAGCTTAAGTCACACACTCACTCCACGTGACACAGGTCAGATTGACTCCCATCACCACTGAAATCAACATAATGCCCCAAACAATTTCCCTCTGAACAGATCTCATTGTTTACTGTGGTGCAAAAACTTTAAATAGCAGGGCGCTTGAACTTCCTCTGCATTATGCTTTGTGATTGCATCCGACTTCAAAACATGTCCGTGGATATTTCCCAATAGGCTTTTCTTCAATGTGGACTCCTTGATTTCCATCTGAATTCCACTCATTCCAGATGCAGTCTGAGATACAAAATATGCACTATGTTCCTGCAACGTGAGATAAGAGATCAGCACTTACTCCTGGGTCACTGCTCTCATGCCCCGGCCTCGTCATCGCCCTGTAGTAAACACGAATCATGAAGTTTGAGCAACCTACAGCCTGTTAGTTCAGGTGCATGGAGTTGTCGTTTGTAGCTTCATAAGAAACAGGCAGGCAGTGCTGCTGTGTGTGAGAAACACTTCAAACCAAAGTCTAGTTATGTTCTTATTGAATGAGACAGACGCAATTACACAAGCAAAGCACAAAAACACCAAGTGAATAGATGGACAAACACTTCAGGTGCGTTTACTGATTTTGTAATTAGGCCCGAAGAGTCAGTACTACACGCTGCCTTGATCATGAGGTTCTAACATTTCAAATAATGCATACAGTGAGCCTGCATGCATCACACATACTGTGCCTTAGCGTGAATGAATAAGGATACAGTCATCATAGTTGGACCACAGTTAGTTCCATTTCACCAGAGCTGAATGTAAACACATTTGTTTCGCCCGTAACTTAAAGGTGCAATCACGAATAGCTAATATTTAGCAACATTTGGCATATCAGCAAATGAAATTTTAAACAGCCCTCTTCAACCATGCTTTATTTCATAAGTACTTATAAGTTTTAAAGTAAAAACATGAAACTTTTTTGAATTCATGAACAATAAAACACACAGATGATCAGTGCACTAAGGGGATTTTGCTGCTACAGCCTTATGTGGTCTGGTATGACCACTAGATTACTATTACTCTTATCTACTTGCTGCTTGCTTTCTACATGAAGCTGCTATACTATGCATTTTCCAGTATCGTATAGCGGTCATTTGTGGCCGACGAGGCAGCAAAAGTTGCACACCAATAGTCAAGCTGTTAACTCTGACTTTGCTTATGGCTGAGGCCTCTGGAAATGGACAAACAGCTTGCAAGACAAAGCCCAATGGTAGCACTGCTGCTGCTGGTGCTGCTGCGACTGCTGCATGTGGTTCAAGTGTCAGCAAATGCAACAATGTGATGAGCTGATGTGGCAATACAATAGCCACAAATATTACCCATCTAGCTTATGTGGCTAATGTTAGTGATATCGCAAGTTTTTTTTTTTTTCCCAGCAAATGAAATGGCAACTCATTATCTGTTTTGAAACAATCGTACTGCCAGTCAGCAACATACCGAGAACTTTAAGCCCTTCTCTTTGCTCTTCCTCTCCCATCAAGCCCTCTGCGCCACTGCGACTGGTGACACTGAAAATGATGGCATATTTGTCTAAAGCACTGACTTCTAGTATGTTTGACTGGAAAGCATGCCTTTAAACTGTAAACTGTGACTTATTCACCTCTAATCACATCAGGCCGCAGCACACCCACCCTGAGCAGTTTAAAAATAGCTGCTGTTAGCTCTTAAGCATGCAAAATCTCATTTACACCACATTGTTCTAAAGCAATAGAAGAAATAACCAGAGCAGCTGAGGGAGAGGATTATCTAATCACCCATCTCTTCACGGCTCTCAATTTGAGTTTATTTCATCGCCACAAGTTGAGTTGAATCATTCCAACAGTATCGTTTTATATCGGCTCACTGTGAAATTGATTTCACTTGACTTCAGTTCGTCTGCGTGGATTCTAAGCGACTGGGCTTTCAAGGCGCCAAGAGTTGTAATGAGGCAGAAGTCTGCTTGGAAGCTGGGAACGGAGGAGCACGAAACAAACAACTGAAGCAAGATCGATGATGGATGTCCCCCTGCTGATGTTGTGATTACTAAAAAGCATTCTTTTTCAGACGCGTAGCAGCTCAATAACTATTCGCTCTCTCCCAGCCCTGTCGAAAATGTGCTTGAGTGACGGTATGCTGCACTGAAATCCATATCTCCCTGTGCACTATAGACCACTGACAGAAATGTTTGGACTCTTAATATTCAGGTGTTTGTGGTTTGAAACTCTGTCATGCTGTCATCTTAGCCAGGAGTCTCTTGAAAAGCAGATTTTGTGATCTCAGTGGGATCTACCCGGTTAAATAATTAAAGGTTTAATAATAATAGAAAGAAAATGAGGGATATAATGTAAGAATGATGCTTCTTGCTTCTTGATGCAAACCTGTGTCCTTGTTACAAATGACTGTTGTATTAATCTCAAAAGCTACAAATACAATGAAAATATATGCAGAAAAATACAGATAGTCTTACATAAATGCAATAACCCTAAGAAGACAGTCAACTGGAAAAATGGAAGTCAAATATGAAAACCAGGTCAGATTGTTTGTTATTAGCAGGCATATTAGTAGCATATTATGTCTCCATTAGTCGTTATAAAGCTCTTACTAATGCCTAACTCTGAGGGTTAGGGTTATTGAGGGTCAGGGTTGGCTTATTAAGATCGTAATGCATGTAAAACACCTTCCTTATTTAGTATCAATAAGCAGCAGTCAGGAGGATTTTGAGGTAAACCTCATAGTTAATGGCTTAGTAGTCGTGGAATATGGTCATGCAGAATAATGCATTAATAAGTGGCGACATGCTACTAATATGCATGCTAATAAGCAATAGTTGATGGTGAGTATGTGTACCTTAGTATTAGGCTGTGAAAAGGCAGCTGTCTTGCATGAATGAAACGACTGGGGGCCTTTGTTGCACATTAAGGTGGTCGGACAGCTTGTGAGGCTTTGTTGCCTCTCACTGAGGGTGAGACCGGTGTCCAGCAGAGGGCAATAATGGATCAACATTTTCTTTAAAATATTCTCCACATTCAAAGTGTTGCTCACATCCTTTCCATGATCTTTCCACAAATGTGTTTGCATACTTTCTGCCACAGGTCATTTGTACATTGTTTGCCATGTCTGTGTCCAATACCTGTCTCCTACTTTACTACCTCTGTCTGCTGTTTTGATTTCATGTTCGATTGCCTCCTGCCTGCAAGCACTTTTGTCTTGTCTGTCTGCTTTTGCCGGTTTCCCCCAATTCCCCATCTCTACTCTTTGTGGACCTTCAGCATGAATAAGATTCCGTTTTTAATTGACTTGTCTGCTTGAAATGGAGGCCAGACTAGCAATTTTCTTCCCCTGTTGAGTATGGAGAAGGTTTTTCAGAACTTGATAAATACCTCTGTGAGAACGGATCCTCATAAAACACACAGGTATGCCTATTAATCCCAAATCCCATCAAGAATTCATTTGAACTTCAAGTGAAGGATTTATTTAAGGCTTAAGTGGGGTTCTGCATATCTGTGCCTATCATATCACATCAAATTAAAGCACAGTCTTCTACCCTGCAGGCAACTGAAATATGCCTTTCACATACAGTTCAGTCCTGCTTCATTGTATCCTCCTCACCAGCTGCATGACTGACGTCATGCTGCAGCTCCTATACAACCCCACCATGACCCCCCCAGACGTGGGAGAGCAAAAAGAAAAAAAAAAAGCAGTCCAAAGAGTCTGTGAAAAGCATATAAATATCCAAAGGCAGGAAGCAACAGATAAACAGCTTGCCTTGCTCGCTCTTCAAAATGCTATTCAGGCCGACGATCAAAATTGAAATGATGCAAAATATTTCACGAGTTGTGACACTTCGCCTTTTAATGTGGCTCTACAACATTTCAAATGAAAATAATGTTTATTCAGCAGGCTGTCTGAGATCAGAGGTGCTATGGCGCCATGCTGGGTGAACTCACAGCGCCACAGAGTGTAGTATCCCATGCTGAATTTGTTCTGCCGTATGAGCTCATTCACATAAATATACAGAAGATATTTTTGTGAGGCTGACAATACAAATATGGTCTCACACTTTTTTAGACAGTTCAACAATGTTAGATATTTTACTGAAAACTTTCACCTAATATTCACAATAATGTATAAACAAGAGCAAGAGGCCGCAGCGATACTAACGGATCTGTGTGTCTTAGGCTCAGTGGTGCTTGGAATTAAATGCTAATGTCAGCATGCTAACATGCTCAAAACGACAATGCTGCTGATATTAGCAGGTTTTAATTTTTATCATGGTCACAATCTTAATTGTGTGTGTTAGCATGCAGGAGGTGCCTAACACACAAACGGCTTGCCTTGCTCCTTCTTCAATGCGCTATTCGCAATCAAAACTGAAATGATGCAGCCTGTGCTCTGAACTACAAAGGATTTACCATTGATATTGTGAATAGCAAGCGTAGATATCCTGTCATCACTGTATGTGCACTTCTAGAAGTTCGTGCATGTGTCTCGAAGTGTGTTTTGTTTGTGGATCGTGGTATAATATCCTAAAAATAACCCCCATCTATTCAGCTTTCCATTGATTTCCTGCCAATTCCAGCCATAAGAGTGAAAAAGTGTCTGAAGTTCTGCATTGCGGCTGCGCAGTATGTGCCGTTGCAATTAAGGCTTCTATAGCTTTTGAATATAAGACTTGGAAACCATCCAAAAATCCAAAAGGGCACCAGGTTAATTGCAAGATATTTGGTGTGTCTGATGTGATGCAGAGGCCGGGTTGCAGTATCAGAGATCTGAGCTCAAACATCATGAAACACTTCTATTGTGATGAAAGGATAATCTGCAGCACATGTTAATCCAGCTTCTCTTGCTCTCTTTCTAGAGAGGTTCTAGGTTTTAGCTAAGAATTAAGAACTTCAAGCCCACACTGAGCCTGTAGTTTACTGCAGTTCAGCTCTGTTTTATTGCACCTCTAATCAGTGTGAAATATGTCTGACTCCATCAAGCACCCTGTCGGCTTCTGTCTGCGTGTCAACCGTTTTCACAACCATGTGCCTTTAGTGATGACTGGATAATCTGCATCATACGCTAATCCAATTTGTTGCCATATCTAAAGGATTGTACGGCACAGCCGAACAGATGAATTTCCCCCACACTTGGCAAATTATTGCAATTAGACACACGTCCATGCACATGCACATGCAAACAAACACACCACCACGCACAGCCAAACACGAAAGTTGCAATATTCCTTTGATGTGCCGCAGAGAAGTTCTCCACACTATGAAACTGCTGGTGATTATTCACATAAATTTCAATTCTACTCTCGCTGGGGACCCTGAGTCACCATCAAGCACTTTACCAGGATCACCATCAGACATCACAGAGTGTTCAGCAGAGCTGGCTGGGTTCTTTACTGTCTGTCCCAGATGTGCAATACACGATGTCAGTCTGAGTTTTCTTCACTGAAAAAAGGAGTATTGCAACAAATATGTACTGTAATCTGTATGCCTGGAAACATTTCTAAACTGGTGCTACAGCAAAGGTTTTGCATGCCCTTCTCCTTTTCTCTGCCCTTGTCTTATATCTTATTAACTGCACAATCCCATGCTGAATTTGATGCCATAATCTTATATCCATGAATATAGATTTTTCTTAGACTGACAATCCACATGTAGTCTCACGCTTTATTGAGTAGTTGAGTGATGTTAAATCTTAAGTCAGGGGATCACAAAAGTCAGTAGGATTCATCCACTGGGGACCATGAGTGGCTGTACGCCATCTTCCATCCATCCAATAGTTTTTGAGACATTTCAGTCTGAACCAAAGTGGTGAATAAACCTGAGAATCACGCAGTGTGATTTAGGTTGCTTTAAAGGGTTAGTTTTAATTTTTGAAAAAGAACCAGGTATGAGGGCTACGTCCAAATTAGAGTCAGAGTTAGAGTTTAACCCAATCAGGTAAGATTGTTTGTAGGTTAATAGCGAATGCAGATTGTTCACCTCTGGGCTAATCAAATACTGTTGCAGAATATCAGAATAATGACTGTCAGTAACATTGAAAGGTCCTCTGTTAATTCTGAGCAAAACCGTCCCACTTGTGTCATATGAAGTCACACTACAGGACTAATTATTTCCCTTTCTCTTTGAACACTGTTTGTAATGCATTTAAAAGCTCTAAAACAGCACTTCACAGACACTGAGGAAGGATCCAGTGGCACTAAACAGCTGCACAAGAGGTTCTTCACTTACAACATCGGGGAAATGGCGTCAGAAAACACGAGTGGCGGGCATGAATAATGGAAATATCACACGTTTAATAATCACTCAATGTTAGCTCACAGTGTGGCAGGAAAGATAATGTTATCATGTAAAACTCCTGCTGCTGCTTGGCAGAGATTTCACGTCAGGTCCTTGGTTTGGTAATTGGGCTTGTAAAGTACTTGGAAAAAGGTCAAACACTGATATGCAGATGCAAAATTATGCTGACCGGACATTTACGGACACCCACAGAGACCGGACGGACCCCACATAATGACCTATATCCACCAACATACAGTGCTAACAGGCAGAAAGGCTCACATATCAGATGGAGGATTAAAAACATGGTATTGGTGTGCACTCGGCTTAAAGTTGTGCTGTGTGAGCTGTTTACTGAAACAGAAACAAACATCCACCAATGAACAACTTGTTTATGCTGCATTTCATGCAGAGAATGATCATGCATGTGCAAAACATTTGATACTGGATGCATGTTGGCAGCAGGGACTGTAAACCAGAGAGCTGAAGGTGAGTGTGAGTTGACTTCAGCTGAGCTGTGGCTTTGCACTGAAACCTCCATGTGTTGGTTTATGATATAATACTCTCACTCATGGTACACTGCAGGATTTTATTTTATTTTATTTTTTTTTTGCTTGATGCTGTTGGCTAGGTTCCTAATTATTATTATTTTCACTCCTGCTCACAGCTGTGATGTTGGCAGTCCCACTCCCAGATGTAATAATCAAACACATTTCAAATCATTTTAATGGAAATGAATGGGAATGAATGGGAATGACCATGCTGAGAAGTAACAACAGAATCTTTATCTCCAAAATGTCAACACAGACACAGATCTTAATAGACTCTGTCCACCTTAGTATGACAAGCCCAACAATTGTAATGCATGTCCACCCCAAGAAACACAACCACACACACACACACACGCAAACACACACACACACACACACACACACCTATTAATAAAATATATATTGTATTAAGACCACAAAGAACTCTCATGAGGTGCACATTAAGTCCACATTTCAGCAGTTTACTGAATGGGCTCCAGTACTGACCATCTATCCGGGTCGTGGGGGCAGCAGTCTAAGCAGTGATGCCCAGACTTCCCTCTTCCCAGACACTTCCTCCAGCTCTTCCGGGAGGACCCCGAGGCCTTCCCAGGCCAGCCGAGTAACATAGTCCCTCCAGCGTGGCCTCTTCCCGGTGGGACATGCCCGGAACACCCTCCCAGGAAGGCGTCCAGGAGGCATCCAATAAAGATGCCCGAGCCACCTCAGCTGGCTCCTCTCAACGTGGAGGAGCAGCGGCTCTACTCTGAGCTCCTCCCGACTGACAGAGCTCCTCACCCTGTCTATAAGGGAGCGCCCGCCACCCTGCAGAGGAAACTTTCGGTCATGACCCAAAGTTCATGACCATAGGTGAGGGTGGGAACGTAGATTGACTGGTAAATCGAGAGCTTTGCCTTTCGGTTCAGCTCCTTCTTCACCACGACGGACCGGTACAACGACCGCATTACTGCAGCTGCCGCACCGATCCGCCTGTCAATCTCACGTTCCATCCTTCCCTCACTCGTGAACAAGACCCCAAGATACTTGAACTCCTCCACTTGAGGCAGGATCTCTCCTTTAACCCGGAGGGGACAAGCCACCCTTTTCCGGTTGAGAACCATGGCCTCGGACTTAGAGGTGCTGATTCTCATCCCAGCTGCTTCGCACTCGGCTGCAAACCGCCCCAACACATGCTGGAGGTCCTGGTTCGAAGAAGCCAACAGAACAACATCATCTGCAAAAATCAGAGATGAAATCCTGTGGTCCCCAAACCAGACTCCCTCCGGCCCTTGGCTGTGCCTAGAAATTCTGTCCATAAAAATAATGAACAGAACCGGTGACAAAGGGCAGCCCTGCCGGAGTCCAACATGCACTGGGAACAGGTCTGACTTACTCCCGGCAATGTGAACCAAGCTCCTGCTCCGGTCATACAGAGACCAGACGGCCCGTAGTAGAGGGCCCCGGACTCCATACTCCCAAAGCACCTCCCACAGAATGCCACGAGGGACACGGTCGAATGCCTTCTCCAAATCCACCAAACACATGTGGACTGGTTGGGCAAACTCCCATGAACCCTTGAGCACCCTGCGGAGGGTGTAGAGCTGGTCCAGTGTTCCACGACCAGGACGAAAACCGCATTGTTCCTCCTGAATCCAAGGTTCGACTATCAGCCGAATGGGCTCCAGTACTGACCATTATTGACTAAAAATGTTAAACTGGGCTGTAATGGTATGATATCCAAAGAGGATACCGGCAGCATTTTACACAGCTTTCTCAGACTGGGTAATGAAGGAATTCTGTGAATATTAGTTTTTTTTTTTTTCTCAGAAGCTCTATTAACTGAAAATAGTCCCTCTGAGTGTTATTGGATATCACACTGAACAGGATCTTCTATTGTATCTGTCTCAGCAGCTTTAAAGCTGAAAATGGGCAATGTTGATGAAAGTAATGGAGACCATTTCTCAACAACCATTTCCCACAAACTCATGTGTGGCTCTTTTATCAGTTGCCCGGGGTAACACACAGGAGAGCAAATAAAACACAAATTAATATGAGGAGTTAAGCTGCAGATGCTAAATTGGTTTGTCTGATTGTGTCCAGCGGGCTGTTCCACATCCTAAGGTGCCCTGATGAAGGAGTCTAATCATCTTTATTGCTAAATAACTTAACTCCACCTGACCATGACGATTACCCCTTCTGGGTTGGTGGAGTTTTATGTTTCAGTGTGTTCACAGCTGGACTGGATTGATCAGAAGCACCACAGTGCAAAGGACCAAACTGCAGTGATGTCGCAGGCTGTATAGTGTGCTAAAGACTAAGAATGTACAGCCATGCTAGCGGCACTGTGAAGCTGCACTGAGGCACAGCTGTGCCTGGAGCTAAATGCTAATGTCAGCATGCTAATGTATTTGCAAAATGTTTGCCATAGTCACTGCTTTGGTTTAGCACGTTAGCCCGCTAACACTTGCTTAGCGTATTTGCAGGAGGTGAACGCTGTATCTTTTGCAAGTATTTGATCATAAACAGAATTATTGGAAAAGTGGAATTGTGATCTTTTTGTCTCTTGAAAATGTTTACAATTCATCCTGAGACGGCCATGAATTATATACAATACATACATCAAATAGTTGTGGAGACATTTCACTCATGGTGGCCGTAGAGGGAAAGTCAGGGGATCGCCAGAGTCATCTGGGCACCATCAATGTCTGTACACAATTTCATGTCAACCCATTTAAAAGTTGTTGTGATATTTCTGTCTGGGACACAGCAGTGGACCAACTGACTGACCAGCACTGACATCCTGTGTAGATGTTTTAAATCAAACTATGGGTAACTTCAGCAACATGTTCAGCACAACTATGCCATATGTGTGAAGACGGTAGAGTGACAGCATTATGATTACATAAAGTTCTTGCAATGAATATGAATAACCCTCCTCTGACTCCAGGCCTTGGAGAATTTCTTTCCAAACACAAATCTTATGCATAATTCCAAAGAATGTGGCGACAACAGCGTAAGCAGGTAAATTATTGAACCGTCTTTCTTGCTCTTTTCGTGTTCTTGTTTATCTCAAGTTTGCATGTGGCCAAAACACAGAGCTAATCAGCTTATTGTCTCCTGAAGTGTGCTGCACTGGATGCTCCGTCGCTCTGAGCCACCGATTTCTACCCTAATTCAGGGGCCTTTTCCGTGTAGAGAAATTCAGAATATAGACTATAGGTGCTCGGGAAGAGTGGTTGAGCTGCAGGGGGTGCATTTTGCAGCGAATAAAGCAGCGTTACATGACACATGAAAGCAAATTAACAGTGATGCTCCAGAGTCAGGGACTTGGCCAGATCAGCGGGCCTCGGCCCTCATGGGTGTTGTAGACAGATTGCCGTCTTCAGCTGACTGATCAATTGTCAAAATGTTGATTGCTCAACATGAGCTCTGATTATCACAGAATGGAAACATGCAAACTGATTACATGTGGTCAGAGGTGATTGCCCCCCGGTGATCTCATTTTTAAAGGGAGATAATTAAATGGATCGTAAAGCTGCATCTAATAAAAGATGCATTCTCTCCGGGGATTATGATGACAATGGATTTGTAATTGCTTGACACCAGCCAATCTTTCTATCATAAACCCACTAATGTCCTTTCAGCTACTGCAGGTTTTAAGCAAGATTGAAGGGTCATCAGTACTCAGTGACGGGAAGTACAGTTACTAAAGTAGAATTTTAAGGTACTTGTATTTTAAAACTACTTCATACCTCTATTCTACAACATTTCAGAGGGAAATACTGCACTTTTTACGTCACTAGTTACTCGCTACTTTGAGTGTACAAATTATAATTTTGTCTGCATAAGATAAAAAATGTACATATCATCTTTTATATCATCCATTATCTAACACTCTGAGAGGGTCCATCTTGAGTACTTTTACTTTTGATACTTGATTTTGCTAGTAATACTTATGTACATTTACTCACGAATAATTTTGCAAGACTTTTACTTGTATCAGAGTGTTTGTATACTGCAATAATGTTACTTTTAATAAGTAAAGGATCTGAGTACCCCTTTCACCGCTGTCTGTCTTATCATAAGTGCATCACCCTGAATACGTTTTTCTGTATTATTTCATTAAATCATGTGTTTCCCAGCCAACAGAGACACACAGAATCTTTCAGCTGCAGTTAAGTGTTTCACTCAAGCTGGAACTTCTTGTTTTACCAGACAGCAGGCAGCATCCAGGCTGTGCCCAGCCACATGTAGCTCTTCCTCCCTCCCTCTCTCACTGGGATACTCAGCTTCATTCTTCACCTGCAGGAATTTCGCAGAGCAGCTTCTAATTAAATCAAGGATCAAGGACAAGCATTAGCATGAATCCTTGCATAAATTTGTCATCAGCTGTGATGAGAACTGTATGAAGGGATGAGGCGTGAGAAGTGTTTTTCCTCTCTAATCCTAAAATCAAATATCCTAAAATAAAGGTATTTAAAATAGGTTTTTAAAATAACTTCATCTTTTTGTATTTTCTCCTCAGGCTCTGTTACTGGACAGGCAAACCAATGGGGCAAACTTCTGCCAACTATAGGACCTAACATTGCCATAAGGGCTTGCTGTCTTATGTGTGCGCCATGTTTCCGTCGATCGTGTCACAGTCAGCAAGCGAGGTTGCAAGCCCGCTACCTAACAAGTTTATTGGCCATAAGGACGTTTTTCGTGAGGAGACAACCTCAGCCGCCAGCCACAGATAGTGGGTCAGGACTTATGTTCCAGCTCCCTCTTTTCTGTTTAATTATAGTAATGTTACACATCAGCTTGGATGGCAGTGCATGTTTATAATTGAGAATCAGCTGTATGCAGAGCCTGTGCCTTCTATGGAAGTGAAATCTATTGTTGGTGTGGACATTAGAGCTTGGTGGCATCATGCAGTTCTACTTGTGTATGTGCTGACATTAAATGCAATTCATTTTGTAGCCTGAAGGTGTCCTTTAATTTAGCTGCTCAGTCAGGAGAGACCTAATTGAAGAAAGACTTAAAGAGTGAGTGACTTTATTTGAAGTAGTGCACAGAAAGTTGAAGAAACATGAAAGGAGTCTTTCGCAGGAGCTTCCACTAAGTTCCATTACCATCATGTTACTCTTTTCTTTCCACCCCCTTTCAAAAAAGATGTAAAGCAGTTAAGTTTACTCACAGTACATTTTAAATAACCTACTTTTTCCTTTAATCTGAGTACATTGCAACACAAGTACTTTTACCAGAGTTAAATTTATTTGAAGTGACAGCCCAGGAGATGTATGTGATTATATATTATATATTAGAAGGAAATTAAAAAATAAAATAAAATCTTGTAAAAAAGAAAAAATGCACTTTTGTACACATTGCTTTAAAAAGTTATCAGAAAGATCAGATTTTAGTCATGGACAGTCAGGAGGATAATGACAAACACATCCATTCATTATCCTCTTACATCTGACAGTCTTCTTAAGATGACAGATAGATTAAGTGACTAATGACTCTATGGGCTTTTTTTTCCGGTGCCTGGTATTAACACTATCCGAAGTGTTTTGGATTACAAAGTGGATACTGGAGACTACTTACCCTCCCATTATTACTGCGCCTGTGGAACAGCGCCTCAACGGGAGCTTAAATGTCCCGATTCTGGATCATTTCCACTATCACTGCTACTTACTGTACAAAGCGATTAGATAGTTAGGCTTGTTAGCATATTAATTAGAGATGGAGCTGATATGCAAGTGAAAGGCATAGTTGTTTTTAGCTATTTCCTCTGGGGTTTGACTGTGCCTTTTCATTTTCTCTTTGGATAAGATATCTCTGGCTATCTCCTTCGATATAATCTCTATACGGGTCTACACATATATGTGCAACTATAGGACAAGTGTTTACACACAACAAAGTCATTTATTATTGTGCATTTCATAATGCTAATCCTCTCATATCTTTTATCTGGTCTTAGGCTATGACAGTGGAGCAGAAAGGGTGGTAATGAGCTGGCTGTGTAAGGGAATCAGAAGTAGTTTCAACAGTTTCCCTCAGCCAAACATATCATTTACTGCCATTTATTCCTCATACACATGCTTTTTTGCAGTGTCACTCTGCCCTTTGTGCCATGTCAAAATTGTTCATTTTAATATGAAGGTAGTGCTGAATGTCATGCAGCCTCTGCGTGACTTAACACCTGCAAAGGCTTGAATATTGCATTGTGAGCGCCTCGAAAACAAAAGACCATTTCCACAAAAGATGGAAATGCTAACCTCTGTGGTGCTGGCGCCTCTCTCTGAAGCCATTTTGCCATCACCAGGCATCTGAATGGGGGGCAGTGGGATGTTTATCTGAGGGCACATTTACAACAAGCGTATTTTGAGAGGTTTATTCCAACCAGCGTGTTTAGAAGTGACAACATTTTGCCACTGATGTCTCTAAGCTGGCAGAATGACAGGCTAGCAACCCCCACTATAGAACTGCTTCTGAGTCTCTGTGGTTGAAAGTGTTGAACTCAAACTGAATGCAAATAAAAAAGAAAGCTTCAATTTATGGTGCATTTTCTGTGGTTAAGATCAAAGAGAATGAGCTAAAGATGTAACTGCATCCTCTGTCCAAAACTATATAGAGCAGCTTATTAAAGTTTTGACTCTGGCCAAAGTTTGTTTATTATGTGCTGAAAATGCATAAAAACCTTCCAGAAAATACTCAAAGCATAGTGTACAAAATCCGTGTGTGCCTCAGGTGTACCGCACATGACTCACCTCCGCGTAATTTAATTGAGAAGAAGGATCAGATTGACATGTTGTCTCTTCAAGGCACAAAAGCTGATTAGCAAGTCACTTGTGACTGCTGCATGCCACAATTACAGATTTAGCATATATAAGTATATGCTCTTAATTGAATTGCCGATTGCGAGGCGCATCTCTGCATGCAAAGTATGGACTGGAGAGTTCAAGGGCAGTGCTCCTGCTCGTGTATCAGCTGATTAAAAATCTAATTAAATGACATTCTAAATTAAGGCTGCACTGTGCAAAATGTCACAGAAGACATCTGTATAGTGGAACTTACCTTAGCATGGAAAATCCTTTAAACTTGTAACGTGGCGGGGTGCACAGTCCCCCCTTTATGGAGATAATGGAGGTTATCATTAGAACATGAGAGTGGCTTGTTGGTAAGAAAAGGCAGCGGGGAGTGACCTGCCTCCCGCTCAACAGGGTACATTTGCAGCTATTGCATTGGTGCCCTGAACAAATGGCTGCTTGACAGGCTGAATGCTAAGTGTAAATAGCCTATGCAAATCAATCAGCAAGTCTATTGTTCAGAGGGAACAAGCACACAAAGCGCTCTCCATTGACCAAAAACACCAGGCAAGGCTGTCCGATTTTTCTGAAAAGGTGAAACAAAATGAATAATGGTGGATCAATACGTTTACATTAAAGCCTGCTACCATAGAGCTCATTTGCATGCACTCACTGTCCAACCTGATTACTGAGAATAATGAGATTAATTGTATAGCTTGATTAAGGCTTCCACATGGTTTCCAGTAGGACAGTTTTCCCAGTAAAGCGAGTTTATACGTGACCTGACTGGATAATGCTCAGAAGGATGTATGGTGGCCCAAAGGAAATATTATTGTCCAACACATCTCCGCTGGCTGTCTTCTGCTGTGTTTCAAAATTTATTGTTGCGCTAATCTTCTTGTGATCACTGGAAACATTCAGTAGGTAATCACTCCTGCTGAGTAATCTTCCCTGCTTGTTGCTTCTCCCATGCTGCCGACAGCAAAATGAATGAGAGAAGGAGACAGATTCAAAAACAGAGGTGGTGTTTGCCAACAACATCATAAAGGTCCACGTCCATACAGATGGGTTGTCCCTTTTGCAAAAAAAGGTTGCTCAAATTTGCTCATTTTAATGGAAATAGCATGAAACAGCAAGTGAAGCTGCACAGAATGTGCAAATTTGGAAAGCAATTGGATGTCAAATTGACCACTGCCTTTACAGCTTTTACAGCATAAAAGATGTTGTACACACGGGTGAATGGACATTAAAGAAGAAATGTGTGGGCTGCCATGGTACTTCTAATTGGATGATTAAAAAAGTGACATCACGCACGAAGCAAACTCTGCATGGAGAAATGGCATTTACAAGTAAACTTTGGGGATTTGTTCAGAGTTGACAGCACCGGTAAATTCAATGAGCTATTGTGCAGTCTGAAGTCTTTAATTAAAAGTTAAGTCGTGATTGTTTTTGAATGTGATTTCTGTGTTGCTGTGATTGGTTTAACGAACCATGTCCACCTCACCTCTGTATGCCTCATTGGCTGCATTCCCATGGAAACCGCCCTCACGCCGGAGAGTCCTCCTCCAAAAACGTAAAGGAAAGCGCTTGAGTAGCGGCTACGTTGGCTGTAGCTCTGGTTTGTCTGTTTAAACTTTAATAACACAGTAATAACATATGGAGGTGATGCTGAAAGAAAAGGCCTGTCGGTGAAATTTAACTGAAGATTTTCATTCGGACGTTACAGGGAGTGAATTAAATTTATATTGCCATTTCATTAATATTGATAAAATTCATGAATTCATGCTGAAGCTAGCCAGCTATCGCCAAGTTGTAGCTGGTTCCTAGGGCGTTACAACGATAGGCTGACATTAAGCTACTGAAGGTAGCTAACTGACGTTAGCTTGATAACAATGCCATCATTTAACCCAATTCTCTATAACACTGTAAAACCCTGCTCTGCTATTGGTTCAGTCCATGAATTCATTTTAGCAGAGTTTATAAAATGCCACAGCATTTCATTTGTATAAATGTAATATATGGTAATAGTTTGAAGTTTTTGTATTTTGCATAGAAAAGTAAAGTTTTTATATATTTTTTAATGTATGCACAATGTAATTTGCCGTGTTTCAATCGCATTTCTCATTGCTATAGTTTGTTCTCCATTGATTTTGTAGACATTTGATAAAACATAATTTCTACATTTTCCATCTCTATCATACTCGATTAATACATTTGATTCATATGTTCTTTTAATTGTTTCTGACGCACTGGATTTTTTACTCTTTTTACCTCTAAAGCTAATTTTCTTGTATGTATAGTGTGATATTTGCTGTGTTCTATCACTGCTTAAATCTCAATGCATCCAGTATCCCCAAAGGGAACATTAAAAATGCATGGACTCTTCAGCTTGTTTATTCGGGAGTTGAATGTGCATACAATCACTTCAGCATTCTTTCTGCCATACGTTGCTGTACGGGGCACATTCCTTCCATTATTTGAGCTGAATTATTCTGAGACACAGGAAAACAAATGTACTAGAGACAAATAACACCATGGATGCAGTGTGTAGGAGATGGAAAACTAATTGCAGGAAAGAACAAGAGAGAATTAGAATTACAGATCGCCGCTGTTGTGTGTGTCTTGTGTGTGCGCATGCATTGTTGAGTTGCAGGGGGCAGGGTTTTTAGTGAGACATACAGTAATATCCAGATTAATGTCAGCACCTTTGAGGCATCTGTTGCCATGGCTACATGCCAGGGATTAATACTGGATATTAGTGGAGGTGGACTGGTATAACTAATGTTGAAAAGAGCCTTTAACAAATGAGAGAAGGTGGCAGTCTAAGTGCATGAATAACATAAATTAGGGATTCAGAATGAAGAAGATTAGCAACGACAAATATTTCACAGTCAGGGACAGAAGTCTATCAGTAGACCACGGACAAAAAGGAATTAGAGAGCCTGCATGATAAAATTCCAATTAAAACTTTTTCCTTTTTTCTTTTGAGCCTGGTCTTTGTACGCTTCACAAAAAGATCTTAAATGAAAACTGACTAAAGTGAAGCTGTGGGTGCAAATTGAGCATCTCTCTTGTTGCTGCTCCCCCCTAGATCCCAGTGGGGATGTTACTTTGCTCTCGGCGGACGGCTGCAGAAGTCATTGTCAGAATAACACCTGCTGATGCACAAGACCCTCACAAGTCCAAAGTGTATTTGTGACTGCTGTTCGACTCTTAAACAAAGTGACATTCAGTCGCCCACCCTTTCCAATCTCTTCTTCAAGCTTCGCTCGAGGAGAGGAGGCATCTGAAACAGGTGCTGAGACAGATTAGAGGGATGACGGCTGAGTGTTAATGGACCGGCGCTCTGTCTTAGATCAAGGGGACGAGGCATGAAGATGGAAAGTTTTAAGTGTGAGAGTGACTTACAATTGATGTCTAGGGAAAAGAGAGGGATTTCATGGATGTCGAAGCCGCCGTGTAGAACACTGAGTGCTTAAATCATCCAATACTCGTAGACAAGGCAATGGAGATAAATGAAAAGGTATTTAATTATAGACTGCAGTCTTTGACCCCTGTGAGGTGAACAACCATGAGATTACACAGTGTGCTAAAATATTTTTTGTGCACTGTATTTGCTCCCTGGTGGGGAACATCTAAAGAGCTAATGACTCTTAGAGGATATAATGGTTTTGTCTTTTAGTTGTATCCTAATGTCTGATTATGTATAAATGCTGCTTTAGATGCTAAATCTGAATTCTTGGAATTTCTTGCCATGAAACCTGCACCAATTCCACTGACATAATACTACCTTAAGTACAGTTTTGGTGTATGAGTTAGAAAACTGTTGCCTATTTATACATCCAGGAGACATAAAACCCTTTTGCCTCTGTTTTGGTCTCCACTAACTAAAAAAACAATAATCCACTATGTTCACCAGCTAGTTGCTAATTCTATTGGTCAGTTGTTTAGATATAAAAACAGCTGTCTGCTGCGGCTGGAACCAAGGTTAATGAGAGCAATGTGAGTGAACCATAACGGGTATTTCTACGGAAACCAAGAGCAGCTGTGCTATGGCGTTATCTCGAGATAACAGTTGTTTATTTGGAATAATGAAATATTACACAGCATGAATTTTTCTAATGCATCATGACACAGTTTGCATTTTCAGTATTAGAAAGCTGAATGAGAAAATGACATAATTAACTTGTGATCTCCAGATAACGGCATTATAACTGCAAGCCCAGCTGTTCGCGGCTTTCATACGTGTCACCACAACACTGAGCTGAAGGACGCTCTGCACCCGACTCCGGAACTGCCGAGTCGGGTGGGAGTCGCTCTGAGTTCATCTCTATAATCGACCCCTTTTACATTATATTTAGCGATTTAATTCAATGTCAGTTTAAAAATATTGATAAGAGCAGCTTTAATGTCTCACGGAGTTAAAATGCTGCTTTAAATGCTTTTCCACCTCAACAAGAATAACATTATGGAAATTGGATTTGTCGAATTTCCTTTTAAGTGCCATTGACAAAGTGACAATAGCTGTAACTTGAAACAAAGTTTTTCGACTGAACACTGTACATTGTTAATTGTAAATCCTCTTAGGGGTTAAGTCCAACACATCCTCACTCCTTGGAGTCTCTTTTTAAGGTACCGGGTATCACCTTAGTGTTGTAATGTCACCTTAGTACAGTCTCACACTTTCAAAACAAAGCTTGCTGAGAACAATAATAAACACACAGTTAGCATTGTGCAGTTGCACTTTGGTGAGGTTTAGGCACCAAAACTACTTTGTTAGGTTTAGGAAAAGGTCATGGTTTGCCTTATATAGCTGTGTTAGTCATGTATGTTACTTGCTAACATTAATTTACTTCACTTACGAAAGAAATTTGTATCTTTGTAAGATCTTTTGTAAGATCTTCAATAAGATTCAGTTTCTATTGAACTTCCGTTCCTCCTTGCATCACAGATATTATCGTGTGTCTCTTTTCTGGATGGTAAGATAAGATACTGTATAAACTCACAACAGAGGGACAGATTTCAAACCATGTATCATTTCTGAGAAGCATTTTACAGTACTAATCTCTTTGTGACTCCAACATGAACTGGCAGGGGAACATTCAGCATATATGCCATATGGCGGATTCACAGAGCTCATTTGAAGTCCATAATATCATGGGGATTATTCTCTAACAACAACAACAAAAAAAACCCCACTGGAGTCCATTTACACAAATTAAACATGTCAATTAAAATAATAACTTGCTCATGCACACAAGCTTTTCAACTAATTTATTGCCATAAAGCCATAAAACAAACATAGTTTAAATTTGGATTTGCGCAATGTTATCGGACAGCTTTGCTGAATATTAATAGAGTCAGATTACAGATTAAAAGTCTGGAAAACGTAATTCACATGGTGGAAAGTGTGTACAACTGCAGGTTAATGGAGGATTTATTGCACATAACCATTAAAATGTGACAGGTCATAGGTTAGGTGAAGGCCTGGGAGACAAACTTACTGCTTTCAAGAGGGAGAATGATTGAAATGATTATACATGCGTTGCATATTATGTAACCAAACTCTATTGTAATTACACTGAATTGAACTGTATATCCTTGGTTATCAGTGGGCCCACCTGTCATTGTTTTTGTATCTTATGTCCTCCATGCACTATATACTATATATAGTGTATATACACCCTTGAGGGATCTTAATGATTTCATCTAAGACAAAAGACAGAACAGGAAATTAAAACATTAAGCCCCCCTACATGGAGAGTGAGCCTGAACACACCTACATCCACAAACAGGGTATATCAATTCATTTTATCCTCATATATAAGAAAATAACTTTCCTAATGACTGAAATCTCAAGAGTTCACTTGGAAAGCACTGCTGTCCAAAATGCAAAATTTTAATCAGCAGTTGGCTGCACTGGCTGCTCACAGGTGCAAGCACTGGTTGCTAAATTGTTCAATTATGAATCAGAGCATAAGGCCAAAGGTGCCTCTCCTGTCTTCTGAATCTATGATAGCATTGCAGTGAAAGGTAGAGGGGGAGGATGAATAGAAGGAAGATAAAGAGCATTCTGGGTCGTATCAGTCATGCCAGGTGATATTTCCCCTGCTGTTTGGAAAATAAAATCCTGGAATTAGCATCATCTTGGTGTTTGTAGAAAAAATGTAGCAGGTGTGGGCCTCTCAACATGTTTTCCTTTCATGTGATCATCCTTCAGAACTGATTCTTGCACAGATTTATTCATTGAATGTCACGTGTCTTCATCTGAATGCAAATTTCATCTTTTAGGTGACATTAAAAGGTTTCAAGAGATTGGCAGAAAGCATTAACGACTCGGATTAACAGGCAGACAAACAATCCCCGAAGCTGCTGTTTGTCTGCCTATTCAAGCAGTCAATGACGAAGCTCTCTCGCTCTCCTCCCGTATAGCCATACTTTAGAAAGTAAATGTAAGGCTTTAAAATGTCACTTCAGAAACTCAGGACTGGTGTCACAGATTGCTACGATCTTCGGTCTGTGTGCCCATGACCATGGCCACCTAGTTATGTTTGAAAAAAGGGGGAACAAACTTGGAAAGATGCACAATTGGCAAGAGGTCTGGAGGTCCTTCCCAGAAAAAAAAATGTAATTTAAAACAAATTCCCTGCATTTCTACACCACTGAACCTTCTGGATTAAGCCAAGAAGCAGATGCCCGCACTCGTCCAGATTAGTTAGACCAAGGGTGCCATGACCAACAGGAATGCATTAGGGACAGCAGCTGCATGTTGGATAGATCCGGATGGAAAATGATTATTAGAAGAATGTGTAGTGCTAAAATAAAAGGTGGGTAAAGTATGAAGGTCTGCCAGCCTAACTGTCCACTGTTAAGTAAAGTAAAGCAGTATAATCCTACTTTTAGCTGTTGTTCTGCAGTTAAGATAAATGGCATGTTTCTCACCTCTGTAAGGAGTCGGACCCCTGTGTGGATTGGCAGACTGTGATCCACGGTCAAATCACGCCGTGGCAAACAATCAGCAACGGGTTTGATCAAATCAAAGGGGGGTCCAAAAATGTGTGACTTTTTATCACCGTTTTTTGTCAGATATGTAAAATAATAAACTACTAACGACTAACTGTCCCTTATAAGTCTGTACTAAACTGGGAAAAAGAGTATTTAAGTAACTAAGGAATGCAAAAATACCTGAATCTATGGGAGTTGGTCTCATTGGATACACTTTAAGTGATATCAGATTACTTGAAAGCAAGGGCATCTGGCTGTATATATTTTGTATGATGATGACAGTTTATATATATATATATATATATATTAGGATTATTTGATTGCTTTTTGTGGTCATCCTAAATTAAAATTCTATATCTGCAACTGTACAACTGCTGCCTGTCTTAGCCAGGACTGTAGAAAAAAAGGTTAAATGATCAGTGATATAGACTTCTTAGTTATAATCATGTGATTGTGGCATCTGTATGATGATGGATTAATTCTTAAAAAGACAAAAAGTGGGACATCAAAGCATAATGTTCCTTCTCCTGACCATTAACCACCTGCTTCTAGCTGCTCCTCTTTTATGTAATCCTTTTGTAGAGGAAAATGTGTTTCTCTCTCTCTTAATGCAGAGCACGTACTCTACCTGCAGTTTGCACTAAGACTTTTTCTCATGTTAAAACAAATCAGAGGTCCAAGCTCATGTTTAGCCACCAGATGTCTGAATTAAAACCTAAAATCCTAGCGAGGTGCGTCATCCACACAGTGACTGGCTTTGAAATGCCCTCATCCTGCTTCTTAAACAAACAATGGATTTGGTTCCCTGCTCCAGCTGTTAATGTGGCATGGCACATACTTTAGATTTACAAGATTAGCGACTACTACTACACATCGCAGTACACACAAATGCAGAACGCAACACAATTGAGACATTTGCTTTAACTACAAAAAACATCCCCGAAAAGTCTGACAAAAAAAAAAAAAAAAAAAAAAATCAAGCGAACAAACATACAAACTTTCAGCTGCTTCAAGCCTTACTGACTCATATGTATTCATTTTGGATGTGTCTAATAACTTATACATCACTGTACTTGTGGCTTCTTCCCTTACAGTACAGTTACACCTTGGAACCAAATTAGCCTTTTATTTAATGTAAAGTTTATGCATTCGTCTGCAGTAGACCCATCACTCATTCATGAAAAACAGATTGTCAGATTATAAGAAGAGGAGCCTCCTTCTCTGCTGCCACATGTCAGGTCATGTTACATGTTACTAGTTTGTATTCGAGGGACAGTGCAGTTCACTAATAAAATATGACATATGGATGTAGAACTGAATGTAAATGTGCTCCTCTCCATGGCTCCGTGCGGTCGCTGGTCTGTGTCATTCACAAGCTAATGATACGCTCAGCTAGACAGTTGGACGGGCGAACACTCCACATTCTTGAGGTGACACAAAAATGGCAGGTAAGTCTGGAGGGTACTCTGCAATGATGTTTTCTCACTTACATTTGAGTAGGATTCAACATTTTATTTGAATAGGGTTAGACCCAACTCAAACACAAAAAAATACATTTAAAACTGCCAAATTCATTAACATAAAGACATACAAACAACCAGGACAATAAGATGAAAGCACAATTCAAAACCCCAGGCTGAGAGGCAGGAAGACCAGCGGTCCCCACAGCAGACGCCCCTCTTCTGCTGCAGGCACAGGAGCTTTTAAGCACTTTGGCCCCAGGTCAGGTGCACCTCATTCAGCAATCAGATGTAGCACACCTGGGCAGAGCTAGAGAGGACAGGAGAGGAAGAAGGACAAACAGCACAGGGAAGACACACAGCCTTAACAGTGACCACTGCTGAAGGATGTCATTGTCATTTGGTCTGTTGGTCCAAACTGAAACATCTCAACAGCTACAGAATGGATTGATCCTACTGACTTTTGATCCCTTGAGTTGGGCCTCAGTGAGGCTGACTTGTGTGGATCAGATCAGATATCCTGAATTTGTCCTAAAGGATACATTCTGTGGATTTTGGTGATCCTCTGACTTTTCCTCTAGCACCGTCAACATGTCAAAATTTCACTTATTCAGTGAAAATATTTCATTAACTACAAGATAGATTGGCAAGGATTTCTGTATGCACATTCACGTTGCACAGATGATGTATTCTAATGGCTCCTGATGTCTACTCTAGTGCCACAAAGGTGATATTTTTGTTTTTTTATTGAAATAACTCAGTAAATATTGGACGGATTGCGATGAAATTTGATGAAAACCTTCACGGTTGAGAATGAATTGTGATAACATTGATCCCCTGACCTTTCATTAAAAGATTTCCATCAGCCTCAGCTGGACTGTAGTGCCATTCGTGTTAGCATGCTAACACACACATGATAAACAACATTCCTGCTAAACACCAACATTTTATGTGGTGTAAAAAAATACATACGTACATACAAAATAGGTTAAATGTCACTAAGAAGTACAATGATGCTTCAGAATTTCAGACTGTAATGTTTGCTAGGAAGTGGCTGAATGCTAACGTTAGCTGTTGTCTAACTGTTGCTAATGGCTTATCGAGTATGTACGTAGTTGTACCTGTCTTTTCGGTTGCTGATCAATTGGAAAGCTGTGAAAGGATAACAATATGTCAGATTCCCTTTTATATGACTTGAAACCAGAAACACGGCAGTGCGTCATTCAACATTTGAGCTTCCCGGCCAGAGTGTGACATCCAAGGAAAATGGCCGCCGTGTGAGCATAGCCTGTTGCACGTTAAGAGTGGAACCAAGAATTGCCAGAATTAAGATTAAGATAGTGTTCAATCCTCAACTACGTCCTCTCCAAACTGATGTATTTGTCCTACTAGCTAGTGGACAACATTATCCTCAGTTATTCCAATTTGTTCCTTATTTGTTTTTCACATATGATTGTTTCTTCATATGATTCTGTGCAACTTATGATATGGGGTTACCCTTTTTATGCCCCCAAACCCCAAACAGCCTTATTTGCTATGCCAGAATGCCACATGAAACAATGTTTTTGTTAAGCATGGTAAACTTCCTGGGGGAAGAAATTCAGCAGTATATGTCCTTTGCTGTATTCTGTTCACATAGCTCCTCTCTCCAAACTCTGAATTTGACATCTCTGGGGAAGCTGGAGCCTACAGGCACAGGGCTTTTGTTCTTGCGGTACCTACAATACATTCAAAACAGCACAGGACAGACAGCAAAGGATCACAATGCAACAGTGCATATCAGGATCTAAACTGTGTTTGGGCTTTCATTTCATGATGTGTTAAAACTCAATGGAGAAGCCCTGTCTTACAGCCAAAGACGGAGCTCATCTTAGACCCTGGTCATATTTGTTGCTTTTTCCAGCTTGAACTTTGTGCTCATTAGTATTTGCATCCCTGGGTACACAAACTGCAGCTATTTTGTGTCTTTAAGGGATCAGGGAATTCACTGAAATGCCATCTGCATCTCACACTGAGGCACACCACAGATTAAATCCCACCTGAGATGTGAAACACTTCGTTAACTTGAGGACTGCCACCATTTCTAAGAGGTCACCATCAAAACGAGCAATCTAAGGATGGTGTTTGCGCGATGGTCATCAATTATCTGGCCTACGTAATCACAGTGTTTACTAAAATAGCTAAATGAACATTTTGAACCACAACAGGGAGATCGATTATGAGCTTCACCGTGAATTCCCTGCGGTCATGTAGCTTTAAAGAAAGTTAAACACACAGTACAGCAGAGGGTGAAGGACAGTGGAGGCAGGGTATTGAGCTGAGAGGCATAGCTTGATTTACTCCGAGGAGGGAAGAGTAACTATTGATTAAAGCCTCTTTCTGTTTGCTTATTGTACTGCACAGCAATCTACAGGACGCTCCGTAAATTGAGCACTCAGAAAAGAAAAACCTGGTTAATCAGAGATCCAACAGCATCAGCATGGACAAATTATGAACAATAGCACTCAGAGACGAATAATTTTACTTAGCACAATGCAAATCACTTGCACGCACATCAATTTTGAAATCCTCTTTAGACTTCCTTGGCACCTTGGCCCGCATGTCTTCAATTTTAGAAAACCGGAGGGGGAAATCTCCTGGATAATGACATGTGGTCAAAGGAGCGGGGATACAGAATTGCTTCACCCATCATCTGACAGCTCGTGGCGAAAGTATCACCTCTATTATCCGTGATTTACATGGCGAGGGCCTCAGCTTCATTCGGCTGGTTCTTCATTAAGGTGCTGCAGTAAATTCACGGCCATGATACAGAATGTGAGTGCTCCTGCTGGCAGTCAGTCAGATTGGGTGTAATGGTAAGTATTTATTTATATATTTACTTGTGGGAAAAATGCCTGTGAATAATGTAATGCATTTATCTTCCACTTAATAAGAACCAAAAACTGGTGCAAAATCCTTCAACAAAAATCGACTGTTGGAGGATAATTGGTAATGGTTTTAAATTCTAGCTGGCGAATTACGGAGTAAATATTTTGTATATGAGGTACCAATTCAAGGTACAAGGTAATGAGAGGGAAACACATTCACAAGGGCATTATTTTTTGTAAGTAAACTATAAATTTAAAACAATTGATAGGCACTTTCACATCAATATAGATGCTGTAACCCTTTCCCAGCAACAGTGTTACTGTACCTTATAATTATAAAAACACACAGTTGTTGCCCCCCACAGCCCCTAACATGTTGTCCTCCTCCCTTCTACTTATATATCTGTCCTGAAATATGTCTCCACTTAAAGTGCCCTGTGGTGGTTCCTTGTAAAGAAAGTTCCTGTTTGTTGTTACTCATCAAATCACATTGTGTTTATCCTCACTCCTACAAGCACGGCCACAAATGAATGCTACGTTGCGCTGTGTCCCCTGCATCTGCAAATCTGTTTGCTAACATGTAATAAAAAAAGCTAACTAAAGCAAGTCATAGTTGCATTGCATACAAGCTTTTTGTAATGTGTGTTTCCATAATTCTAGTTAATCTGCTGTCATGCTTCAGGAAATCATTTGGATTTCTTTTTTTCTTCTTCTTTTTTTTTTTTGCAGTGACACATAAACAAACCCAGTAGGGAAAGAATGGCTGATCCCCTTGGTGGCTGATGCTTGTCGTTCACTCTTCACTGATGATGCATGTATAGTCAACTGTGCAAACATTCCTCCAGAGTAAAACACTGCTTTAGAGGGAAATCAAGAAACAGTTTACCAAAGACCTCTGACAAGGACAAAACATTATTGCCATCCAGCGTTGAAAAATACTGCTTATATTTCTAGCAAACCACAGAAATTAGCTCAATTTATGGCTTTTAGCTTCAGATGATGTAATTTCTGTCCCCGGGGTGCTGTTTGAAGAGATTCTCTGCCATGCACTCATATATTACGACATTACATTTGCAGTGCTTTCACGCACACCTGGGAACACCACATGGCCAAGCCTCTTGGTATACAGACACGATCTTTAATGAAAAGGTTCACGTCTGACATGATCGCATAATTTCACCTCAGACTGAGTGATGAGGAGCAACAGATGTCTCAAGTCTCTGAAGGCTTGAATGAGAGCACTGACGGCATCATGGCGCAGCTTAATCTCCTAGTGTCATGGGCCGAGAGGCGCAATATGGCATTCCAGTCGAAATGAATCTTGACCCTGGGTAATGTGTGGCCTCGCTCTTCCACCGCGCTGGCACCGAGAGCTCCCGAGAAGAGTCTTAAACAGACATCTCATGCAACACATCAGAACAATTTCCGACACCGCGACATGTACGATGCACACCATAGTCTAAAAAAGGACAGAAACCAATTCGCACAAGGTTAATCTCAGACAGTGGGAGTGACATCCCGTAAGGCGGTGCTCTCTGTCACGCAATTTCACAGAGGCACCCAGGGCGTGTCAGTCTAGCATGCAATATTATGATGAAGCTCATGGAAGGAATCAGCCTCTGGGAAATAAAGTTGCTGCAATCAACATACTTCTTCGTGCTCAGTGAGCAGATGCAGTGTCTGACATTCCAAGCTTGCACAGGCAGCCCTGCAGAGTGGCATTTCCCCAACAATATTGTATGAGCATTTCTCCACCCAACATCATCATTTCCAGCCTGGGAGGTTTTGCTTATTGAGTTACATACCTTTAGATAAGTTAAGAACGATTTTAAATAGTTTTTGCCTTCCCTGACAGTGCAGCTGCACCCCCTCCCCACTTAAAAGACAAATTGAGGAGTCTATGAAATAACACCAACTTGCAGATTGCTATGAAATTAGAAAAGCGTTGAGTAGCACTATGTAAATGACACAAAGCTTCATTTGTGCTTCCAGCTATGCATTTACACTGGGTGTGAATCATAATTTCATGCTCACAATTAACTTTGTTTTTCACTTCAGGGAAGAGCGCTCTCTGAAACACTGTTTTTATTTTAGTGGTCCAGTTACATTGGATGCTTCTTTGAGGTTGCAGAAAGCATCGACAAAGCAGTGGCAATTGTGGCTCATTTAAACCACGGGGGGTTCTGACTGTGGTCAGCTGAATTAACCCTGAAACTGAAGCCTTGACCACACATTTATGGATATTTTTGAAATGGATAAAAAATAATAACAAAGATTTCGTCCACATGACCTTTTGTTTTACAAAGTATCTCTTTACCGACAGGAATGAAAAAACAAACAATTCCAAATGCTCAAACTAGCATGCCAGGCCAGTAGGTGGCGATAAAGTGTACATTGAACACCTGTGAAGAAACATTCTGAGCATGCTTACCTTACTTTCTTTCTTTCCTTTAGCAGTTAAGTAGCTTATAAACACAAACACTAGTAGCTAATCATTTACTGTATTTATTTGCAGACATTTAACACCTTTTCACACACAGCCTAGCAACGTAAAGTAGTCCGCCATTGTTGTTGTTTTCGGAAGCACGCTCGCTCATGTGAGTTGATCCTTTCACAAACGCTCCATTTT
The DNA here is from genome assembly GCF_017976325.1 of Chelmon rostratus. Taxonomy (NCBI): domain Eukaryota; kingdom Metazoa; phylum Chordata; class Actinopteri; order Chaetodontiformes; family Chaetodontidae; genus Chelmon; species Chelmon rostratus. The sequence goes on along the minus strand of NC_055669.1, from coordinate 16,967,279 downwards.
ACATGTACACACGAATAGTTAATAGTTTTGAAAATCTGTATTTTGGCAGGCATTTTAAAAAAATCCATTTTAGTGACCTAAAACGCTGTTTGCACGAAAATAATGAGTGCGGAGGAAAATGTTTGCAAAATGTCTTTGGTGAAGTCCTGAAACTAAGCATGCTCACTTAAGTTTTGTGTGAGAAGAATTTGTGAAAGTCAGACAGGTCCTTCAAAAAATAAGGCATTGAGTGGGACATGTAGCCTGCAGGTATTCTTTAACAAGCAAGTACATTTCTTTTTGAAGTACCTTTGCATGGTTAGCGGAATACAAAAAAACAAACCACATTCAGTTATAGCAAACCACAGGATGACATACATTTATATTTGTGTTTATATCAAGAGGAAACTGTGCAGGTCTTACAGATTAAGTCTTAGACAAGCTTCTTACTATTCTAAAATACCAAAATATCATATTGCATATCATGGATACCAAGTCCAGATCAAAAGGATAATGTAACAAACTATACAATAATCATGCAAAGATAAGACCCCGTTAGCACCATAAGCTTCTGCAAACCACTGATACATTAAATTTGTGTGCTCCATATGTATCCTGTCAAAGTTTCTACAATCACTATCAAAGTGACGTAGTTCACATTGACAGTACATGTACATGAGCTGAGTTTTTCTGAGGCAGGGACAGCGGTGGTGCTTTTACTGCTGGTAAGTTTTGTGTGGGCTGTTGGATCCAGTCCTGGACGTAACAAAGGTTTCTGTTCCGCTCACGGCTTATTACACTCTAACACTTAATGGTTTTCCACCTCCTGAGGAATGAAGCTTTGCAAAAGTTCAGTCAAAACTAATTAGTTTTAATCATGTTACTCAAGACAAACTTTAAAAGGGTTCCTGCCTCTTGTGTTGGCAGCTGCCATTTCAAAGTCGGATCAACGTGACCCACCTCCAGCCCGTTCATCTCCAGTTCCATCAGAGCCCGACTGTCCAATTATTCCAGTGGGCTCCACATCACATCCGTCCACATCTTCAACTACGCTTGTTCTTCACTCTTTCATCCCCATCAGTGTCTGGACTCCAGGGGGACATTCCTGTGCAGCTTGCAGCAGCGTGACTTCCCTCGTAAAATGATAGCATCACTGTGGGATTTGAATCATTTATTTATTCAGATTTTTCTGATGTGCACGCTATATCACACACATTAATTTAATTGCCCTTTCCGCCCTTCTGTGCCTAAGTCTCTCTTGATCTCAATATATGTTCAATGTATCCTTGATTTGCTAAATGTTTGACCTTTTTTGCTATTTGAAAAGAAAACAAAAAAAAAATCATATTTCAAATACCGCATTTAACTGTTCCTTAAAACACCGGTTTGAAATATATTCAGCTTATTATGGATTTGTGTTTTCAGGGTGTGTGTAGCAGGTACCCGTATGCAACTGCTGCTGCTGTCTGAAACCAGAGCCTGATTGTAAATAGCACTCTGTGTTGTCTGCGTTAACAAGTCTGATAACAGCAGAGTGAGGACATTTATTCCAAGACGACCAAAACAGTGACTGACAAAATGGATTTACTCAGGTTGCACCGTTCTTGTAAGGTGTGCTGTGTGGCCCCTGTACACACTCTGAGGCAAAAAAGCCTGCAGCTGACAAGTCTTTTCTCATCTTCATTCTAATAACTCACACTTCAACCTCCTGAGAGTCCCGGTAATAACACAAACTCCTAAAAGTCATTTCAGATCATCCACTTGAGCTCCATGTTGCAACACCAGCCACTTGGATTACCCTCACAATGGCAAAAAAACCCAAAACAAATGCAAATATGTACACACGCAGACTCACGACGGCATGCGTGCACATAAATAGAAAGAACAAACGGAACAAACACATCAACCGGGATAAAACGTCAAAGCTTGAGCTGAACTTTGGAGTGTATTTGTTGGGGTGGAAGCTGAGGGAAGCAGCAGAATGCAGTGCACTCTCCACCCTCAGAGTTGGACTGGTCTCATTACAGGCTTACTTCTTATACCGACAGACACGTTTTCCGTCTTGGAGTTTTCGTTCCCGTAAACATATGTTTTTAGTTATTATGTTCCTGCTCTGTTTCATTAACCGAACCACCTCAGGCAAGTTCTGTCTCCTACACAGTTTTTGTTTTTAGGGACTGGGACACAATTTCAGTCTCACCTCTTTTTTTGTGTGTTGTTTTTGTGCTATCCTCAAACCCTCATACACACACACACACACACTCACACCAACACACATTCATACATGACACACAACACTGCACACCCACCACATTAAACTTTAGAATTTTCTCATTTTCAATATTACACTTCAACTGCTATTATGTTAATATGTATGTTTAAAGACATTCTATTTCTTATTACTTACTTATCATTTCTTTCATATACAGTTCATATTTCAGAACTTATTTTCTCCTTTTCTCAACATATGCCACATTCACCAGCATTCAAAGCCGTGTTAGTCACAGTGTGGGCAGGTGAAAATTCAACAAAACCAGCATCAGCAGTTCAAAGTCGTATGTTTATCTGCAGCGCGGCGGCAGGATTTGCAGCATCTCTGTTTGTGCACTGTAATGATCTGCTTTGGTAAACACTGTCTAGAAGATATGGGTTTCCCATTCACCCTTCACTATTAGTGGACGGTTCCCTGCTTACGATAACGCAGTGAATTCGTCATGGCTCAGCGTGGAAGCAGGGTTCACAGTGTGATGCGGGCATATATTTAAGACACCAGTGGCAACAGGTCATTTAGTTTAGCATATTAATTGCAGAACAGTTCTTGCCTGAGTCTGCGGAGAGGCCAGTTAAAGCCTTTTAACATGAAGATCTTCGTATGCAGTGCAATGAGCTGGAGGGTTTAACCACTTCTATATCAGGGCACTGCCCATCAGTTCAAGACAGAGCAGAGCGGTCAAAGGTTTCCCTCCGAGATGCATGTGTTCAACATGCCGTTCTAGTGCTCTGTGGCGTAGTGACTCAGAGGAGGAGGCCATGACTGGCAGCGGCGGGTCAGAAACAGACTGGATGCGACCGCTCACATCCTCAGCCAAATGAACAGGGAGTGAAATGACTACAACGGGCAGGGCTTATCGCTAGGGCCACCTGAGCAGAGCTCAGTATGCGGCCGCTGAGCTGCACCGTCAAACAGCTTCAAGCTTTGCTTAAGTCACCTTGTGGTACCCTGCATGAGGATGTTTATTCAGCAGCTGTCATTTCATTGACTCCAGTAAGTAACTCACTCTGAACCCTGCAGTCATGCACAGCTTCTCAGGCTGACTCATGAGATCATTTTGCCCTTCTACACTGTAGGGAGTCATGTTAAAGCTTCAGCTCCTGACAATGTGCTCTATAATGTGTAGCTAGTATTGGCTTTTTATATTTTAAACATATGGCTGTGTTGTATTTAGCGAAAGGTGCTGTTTGGTTGCATTTAGCAATTGTTCTTCAGAGGCTACAAGGTGCACTTTGTGTTCCCCCCTCGTGTCGCCTCTCCACGGTGGGTTTCTTTGTGCTGTGCCCTTGCTCTGAGCCACACTTCCACAATCCTTCGACGCATTGCAGATTCTCATACTTTGGAGTCCGGCTCTGCCTTTGTCAGGCAAAGGAGGAAGAAATACCAATTTTATTGTGCAAAGGGCTCACTTCTGGAATTTACATTCGTTCGAATTAGGCCAACTAGATACAAAGGGTATGGATTTCCTTCAAAGAGCTTTCAACATGCCAGTGGCAACAAACTGAGAGAAAACAACAGGAAGGTCCCATTCATTTTAAGTGCTTAATTTGCTTTTGCAACCTCAAAAAGCACAAGTTAAATCCAAGTTACAGCTCTGCAAAGCAGTCCACTGTGCATCTGATTTGTCCTGCTCAGCCAGATAAAACTGGCTTCTTATCTGCAGCCTATACTTACATTACCCTGAGTCATCAAATACCCTGAAGCTCAGGATCACCAAAGAAATCCCACATAAAAATCAACACTCTTCTATAGATCAACAGTGGCTGAGTTTGGTTGTGGGATTAGATCTAAATGCCTTGGGTTCTCGAGATACCCAGGCTCCCAGATCTGAGGCTCAGAGATGCAAGCTATGGGTCCATGCAACCCTGATGAAATGTCCCTTATCTTGGCTCATAGTGAATCCTCTGTTGTTCAAACAAAGAGCAGAGGTTACTAAAGGCATGAACACACACTCCATCATGTAATATCGCAGAGAACTGAGCTGAAATCTCAGGTAACATGAGATTTTACACATTAACAAAGGTGCTCTTTAAGCTCACCCTCATTATTGGGATAATAATATAGGCAATTATATGGGCAATAATAAGCCCAGAGGAGTGCTATTTTGAGCTCAAAACATTTTTATATGATAGTATTGTAAAAAAAGTGTGGATTAATCAGTAGAAGACTCTATTAATGTCCAATTTAACGCAGCAGCAAAGTATCTAAAATCTATATTACATTTAAATTTGTGGAATTAGTTGAAAACACAGTTTTGCATATTTTAAATTGCATTTTTTTTTCGTCCTTGATTTGTGTTTTACTTCAACTTGACATATAGTTTAATGGATATACCCGCTGGACAGTTTTTAGATACACTTTTTCTCCTGGCTGAGGGGAGAGAGTCTAACTTTCTCATCCTGTTGTTAGAGACTGCTCGGTTAGGTTTAGAAAAAGCTCATGATTTGGGTTAAAAATGTTACTGTTACGTATGTTACGTAAACTCAGTACGTTAAGTAAGTTAAAAGAAGCCTATGTTGAAGTTTACGCGGGAAACAAACAGTTGTCTCCTGGCTGAAAGTTATGTGTTTGTTTGACCTATCTATCCACATCTTTCACTTTCTTACTTTTTATTCTACGTCACCTGACTTCACCCTTTGCTCCTGACCTAACAACTACAGTGACTACAATAACTACACTTTTTGTATATTAAATGAAGACCACCATAACCTTAAGCAAGTGCTGCCAGTACCTAAACATAACCATAAAAAGCTTAATAATGAGACTATATGTTTTGGTGGAAAACTAATGATTTACATTGTCAGTAACATTTTACTGAGTCATTCAGTATCAACATTTTTGCGACTTGCCAGGTTCGTTAATTTCCTCATTATGCTAATAGCAAACATGGTCATTACACTTCCTTCAAAATGTATTTTCTGTTGCAAATTATGCAACTAAAATTGCATTTTGCTATGTTGGCCATGCATATATCATTTTTGAGAAGTCGGAACGATGGTGTTTGACTTTCTCCTCCCATTACAGAAAGCGCCATCGTTCAGAGGGAGAGCAGTGGGAGAATTAATTAACTTTTTGGTGTTCTATTAATAGCAGGGGCAATTCGTTGTTCATCGCAAGTCAACATTCAGATGCTGGACTTAGTGCCGTGTGTTACAGATCTCTGAGTACGTGATCGGAAAGCATGACACGGAGTGCTGCATGTGGAAGATTAGAGGGAGCTCTGAGACGAAGCCTCGCACTGGTGAAAAGGTCGCGCCTCAGATTTAACAGGTAAACAGCCAGGATATTAGAGTCAGCTGTGAGGCGCATGTCTGGTCTAGACACTTGTTGTTGGACAGTTTTAAAGTTTTAGAGCCATAATTTTGAGTGTTTCATGTTCTGGTATTCTTGCGGTTTTATTTTTATATGTTTAGTTTCTCATTTTAACAGAAAATGTGAGCAAATTGGTACACATGATAGTTGTTTTGACAGCTGATTTAAGAACATTTTTACTCATTGTTTTGCTGCTTATTTGCAGAAAAGGCCAGAATTAGCCAGTTCAGAAGATCAGAGTAGACTTTCAAACAGCAGGCATCTGCCAGTATCGACACGCATTTATCCATCTGATCCATTGACTAATATGTTGCATTCTGCTGTTCTGTGAAGGGTTGTAGTCAAACCATCCCCCAGCCTTAATGCAATTTACAGGAAAATGTTAAGTGTTGGGAGTGCTGAACTACATGCTTATATTCATTGTGGTCATAATTATTTTCACATTTTAGAATCACAAATAGGCCTATAATGTCAAGGGGAAAGCCATCATTTTTAAGAACTCTCATTCTTTTTAAGCTATTGTCACTCAAGTGTAAAATTAGGCTCTGCTCCACTGAAAAGGAATGGGGGAGCTGTTTGTGTGGAGTCATACTCAGTTAAGGCAGTCGCATTCAATCGTTTTGTTTGGATGAAAGAGGCTGCCCTCACCTCTCTTTGGTTAAAATCTTTGCCCCAGACCTCAACCTCTCTGGTCAAGGGCTGCACTATTTTGTCCTGAATGAGGACTTGTTGCATGAAAGCCAGAATCACACTTTTATCAACACTCTGATTTTACATCTCAATGTCACATTTAAGAGCCCGCTCTTCAGCTCTGGGCTTTAAAAGACAACAGTGCATCTTTCCACCATATCACCAGACAGAAACGTCAATATCAGACGGTTTTACAAAAACCATGGATGTGATGCCAGTGTGTTTTAAACGACTGCTTTTTGCATTGTGGCACATGGCAGCCATGGTTAATGTGCTCATGACTAATAAAGCATCATTTATGGTTAAGGTTAGGTCGTCTCAAGCATGGAAGGCAAGTGTGCTGCACCTCCATGCACCACCCTGGCATCCACATCCCCATTTCCTGCTTCACTACATAAACGGTACACTTCACTACTTCCTGTGTTGGCACTGAACGGAAATCGTAAATCCTGAGGTGTGGATTTGCCCAGTGGCTGTACTTCCTGGGGAAACTTGCCTGGCATGTTTATAAGATTGACTGAGAGGACGCGCACAAACTGTACAGTGTCATTTTCATTATCTAACTTTAACGCCTGAAAATACGTTTTGCTGGAGGAACTTATCAACCATTTCCATTTGTATAAACTTGCAGGGCTTTTTTTTTTTTTTTGTTTGTTTGTTTTTCTTTAACCTTTTTTTATTTTTCATACCTTGCTCCTTTTGGACAGGAGCTGATGAATAGCTATTCTCTATCTTCAGTGCACACTGAGGCTGCATCCACAGGCATCAACAGGTATCTGGGCAGTGCGCATTTTTATTCTATAGGCTTTCTCTCTCACTTCACCAGCTGAATGCTGCGACTTTTCTGCATGAATAACCACGACAGGTGGGCGGCAGGTGTGAAATGTCAGAGTGACAAAGCCCGTGATCTGGACACTCCGGCGCGTCGGCTGTAGTTCACCGGTTTGCCGCAGCACGTGGACGGGCGAGCGGATGCGCGGCTCTGATTGGCCAGACACGCGGATCCCGGCAGGAGGCTCTGCGCTCTGCACTTGTCTTCACTGTTGCTCCGATTCACAAGCCCGTGAACACCGCTGGACTCAGTGCGCGCATCTCTCCTCTCGGACTTGGGATTAATCTCTCGCACCATGGATGCTACCATTTACCAGATCATATTCGGGGAGCTCGGGGACTTGAATTGTAGTTTGATAGATGCTTTCCAGGACACTTTTTTGGAAAACGCTTCATTGTCATTGCTGAGCGCTGATGGTAAGATGCTTCCTTTTTGCGTTAAATTTTGGGAGGTCTTAGGGATAGGGGGAAGCATAAGAGTCTGCCTTTTCTTGCTTTACTTTTTTTTTTTTTTTTTTTTTTAAGGTCTATATTGCAATGCCACAACCGATGAGATTGGAACCTGCTGGCCGCGGAGCAGCACCGGAAGGATAGTAGAGAGACCCTGCCCTGAGTACATCAATGGGGTGAAGTACAACACAACGAGTAAGATATTTATATGTCAGGGCACAACTTTTTTTTTATCATGCATTTATTTGGGTTGATTTCTTTGCACATAACTGGTCAATTATGCAAAAAAAAAAAATATTGAGTAATAAAAAACAGCGCAGCCAGATGTGCTGTCTTCAGGTGAAAGTAAAATATTATGAGCGAACATTCACAAACACATGCAATCATTTCACGTGTCTTCGTGCAGTGTGGATGAACCATTTTATCACTTTTCACGTCGACTTGTATGATTTGTTTGTTTGTTTGTTTGCTGTCACTGTTGAAGCTGCTCGTGATGGCTGACTCTCGAGCGATCACTACACCTGGTGTCGCTGGAACAGCTGCATCAGAGTGGGCGCGCGTGCTCCTCAGGGGATGTTAAAGGACGAATCTGTGCAAAATCAGCGCGGCATCGTTGCAATTCTTGGCCTGTTCTGCTCCATGTTTTTTTTTTTTTTTTTTTTTGACAAACTCGGACAATGCGACATGTTGATTTGGATTTAGAAAAGAAAGAAAATATACAAACCGTCAATGTTGGTCAAAGGAATACGAACAAACAAATAGAAGAATTCCATCATAAAACAGAAGAAATTAATCACAGGCAGAGCTGCAGATTTACTCATTGATGAGCGCTTCAGTGGACCAGGATGCATTGCATCTGCCAGTCTGGAACATCCAGGACTGTCAGCCAGGTAGCAACATTTTCTGTCCACCTGAATGAGGCACACAGTTGAGTTCATGAGCTCTCCTCCGGTCACACATATTTTAGTGAATCTAGCAGACGCCAGTTTCAGCTGAATTTATGGGAGTGCAGCTTCACCATAACCCCTCCTGACAGCACAGGACAGTCTCTCGGTCGCGCACACCTGAAAAGGTGGCGGTCCATCTGAGACCGAAATGTTGCGTGTTCAGATAAAGTTGTGATTTGAGGTAAAATGTGCAGCAGCTTCACTTTTAATCAGCTTCCCGTCTTTGGGTCTCAACATCAAGCCGCAGCCGCGCTCACAGGGGATATCTGCAGCTCTCTGCTCATTTTGGTTTCAGTAATAAGCGGATCGTTTTTTATCCGCTGGCGTGAAAGGCAGCGCGACTCCAACGCCAAACACTATCTGCCAACAGTTTTACCAAGAGCTGAGACCAGCACATCACAGCTCTCCACCACCACCAACACGTCGCGTTATGTAACTCCTCTATTAATCACAGCGCTGACCAAGTTGTTGTTGACACACTTAAGAAAAAAAAAATAGCGCCTGTGACGCGTCGAGGCGCGCCGGTTTCAGGGTGACGGCGTAAAAGTTTCACTCAGCACAGCTGTTACTTCTGTGACAGGCTCAGGTGCGGTGTCACGCCCCGCTAACAGCTCCAACACACACTCACACGCGCACCTTGCATTGATCCACCCCCTGCTCTGCTGCCGTCTCAGTATTAGCTGGACGCGCCTGCCGGTTCGATCCGCTCGGTGCGTAAAGTGCGGTCATTTGCCGCGACAGCACGTGCCAACACCCTCCCTGGTGTACTCTTGTAATATTTTGTTCGACTGAACTGAGGAGGAGATATTGTGGTGAGACTGCAATGTTTGGATGTTTCCATGTAATTGATCTTCCAATCAAACAATAGGCCTGTCAACGCTGGAGTATAATGACACTTTGTGTATCCTGGACATGATTGTGTATCTACTCTTATTGCGTCCTGCTGTTAAAATAGGTTAGTTGGATGAATAAAAAGGGAAAGAATGAAAATCAAAGAGAAAAAAAAGCCCACATCATGTCACATTATTCAGCGTTTTGCAGTTCTGAGGTGGACTGAAGCAGGTGACAGATTTTTTTAGTTCCTTGTGTAGAGCCCTTGAGTACCATATCTGACAGCAGCTGCAGGTTTTATTCGTGCATCATCAACAACTATTATTACTAAAAGCGCCGTTGATTAGCGTTGATTTGCCACATGCAAGCCCTTTCTGAAGTGACACTGCATGTGAACAAATCCTTTAATTTTGCTTATTGTTCACAGTATGGAAGCACTTGCAGACAGGGAACAATATGAGGGAACTTCACAGTTTATCCACTTTGCAGCCGTAACAGAAAGTACTTTACAGCTTGTTTCACACATTGACTGCATCGTCTTGGGACTTTTGGCTGTTTCCCTCCTTGAGTCTCACTGTTGCGGAAGATAATAGACTTTTGGATCATGGGATTTTGTGTCGGAGCCACTGTGGCAGACTTGATTGGTCTAGCAGTCTGCGATCAATTGTCATATATGACAAAAAAACAAAACAAAACACAACGCAGGACTCACACAGGAATTTTAATAGGCTATTGGGAATTTGCTGTATGGGACTTGTTCATGCTTGACCATGTGACAGAGCACGAGCGTCTCTGAAGATTATGGGAGCGATGCATGAGTACGGAGTGTTTTGGTGGGGGTGGGGGTTTGATGGGATCAGAGCATGATGCGTTTAAACATTGCATGCTTAATCTCAGCATGGACTTTTCATGCATCAAAAAAAGATTTGATTGTGCCAAATCGACGGCACTGTTCTTCTAGCTACAGGACATTTTATTTATTTGAAGGAACAGCAGCCTGAGGACGACTCCTCTGACAGCCGCTTCTATAGGGATGAAAGCCATGTTAGGTAGGCAGGTGAGGTAAGTTCAGAGAGAGGGCAGAGTTCATGCTAAAGGAACAGTCTCTCAACTTGTCCGTTTAGCTCAATATTTGATGATGGCTACAGTACGTGTCTTGATTGTTATGCATGGCTTTCCTTCATATACTCTATGTTGCAGTGCCACATTGCACCATGAGGACCTGTTGACCTTTAATGCGCTGTGAACATATGTAGGCCATCAGTAGATCTCCACATGCACATTACCAAGGCAAACTACTCACAGGTGCTAGTTTATTTCCCATTCTTCTTTTCTGTAATTTTAGGTAAACAATGGTGATTTTTCATCATTTTGAGAAATGATGGACAAAACTCAACTGAAATTTCAAGGGCATCCAGTCAGTTAAATTTACTGTTTTAGGGTGAATGCATTAGAGTAGAGCAGGGAAGCCCTTCCAAAACTCTTAATAGCATTCTTGAATTGGATGCTGCCTGTTTTACAACAATGCGTCCTGAGACGGCGGAGGTGATTATCTTGATCCTGCTGGGTCACACTACGTGCACCCATTTGAAGCCACGCAGAAATGCAAAATTTAAATCGCAAAATAGGTCTGACTAAGAATAGGAGTAGGCCCCAACATCACACGAGCAGGTGTTAATTAACACAGTGCCGTTGCGCGCCAAGTCTGAAATAAAGTCGAATTGGAAAATTAATTTGATGTGAATCAACAGCACGCCGTTCTGCAAACTGAAGTCTAACTGTGTGCACAAGTCCCTCATACAGTATCTGAGCTGTGGGACTAACAATAGATTCTCCTCCATGTGTCTCCCGGGAATGTCTCAGAGCTAAACATTTAATGCTACAGGCCTACATATGAGAAAAGCATGACCCAGGGTGAGCTGCTGCTATATTTTGAGGACATGCCCCTGTACTTTGCACTCTCCGTAGTTCAATCACTGGAGCATTTTAATGCAGTATCTTGTGTGTAGCCTTGTAGGTTTTCTGTAGTACTTTAAAAATAAACGTCCGACTAAGGTAAATGTACGCAAAGTGTTGCAATTCTCTTACAAAAATCAGAGGTTTCACAGACTTAACAGGCCCGCTCAGGTAAGGGGCTATAAATTCTTTTCCATTTCTTCAAGCATGTATAAATATTAATGCCTCTTCTAGAGTGGCTTAAGAGGTTTATGCATTTTTAAACCTTCCCTTGTCCCGTTGTTCTTTTTTTCCCCTCTTTTTCTGCTGTGTTTATTCAGTTCTCTGGTTTACATGAAATGCACATCACCGCAGTCGGGACACAGTTGCTACCGTACATGTGGCTTAAAGTCATTCATTGTCTCTGCTTTATCACCAGCGTGTGATGCGCTTCTGTCGAGCCTCAGGCGAGACAAGATGTTCACAGCGGTAGAGATGAGTGATATCATCATCGATGTGTCAGTTTTTCAAATCCAAGCGGTGTCCCGGTGACTTTCCCTGCTCAGACTTTCGGAGTGTAGCTGTAATTATTCAGTGAATCAGGCTTTGTCCTTTGGTGGCCTCACCTCATCTCTGTGTGTCCCTGTTCATTGTCACTGAGGAGACATCCTGTCAGCTCATAATGTACCTCCCCAGTCAACACAGCTCAAAGCCGGGATAGCTGTTCCTACAATGGAACTTTATTGATTCTCTTATCAGGATTAATAAAGTCCAAGACGTATCAGCGCCGTGGTGTATGAGACTCGGGGAGAAGAGCGTAGATGCGCCAGATGCTGGTGGAAATAAAGCTTTAAATCAGAGATTAGTCTGTGCGACATTACCTTTGGAGGCACACATGGACCTGAAATAGAGCGGGGGATAAACACAGACAGGCGTCTTCCTCAAAAAGGAAAATCTTATTTCTTAATTATTTCAAGGAAAAATCTCTGATTAAAATTCTTTCAGAGCCACAAGTGTCATCGGAGGACAGACCTGCTGGCGCAAATCTTTAAAGCGACTGTAGATGTGATGTTGGGAAGTCTGGCTGTGTAACTGATTTAAGAAGTCAAGGATATTTACTTACCCAGCGTCAAAGAAATCCTTCAGCTTGACAGAAGCTTAGTCAGTGTACTTAGCAGCTTAACCTTAAGTTTACCACTCAAGTTTGCTCACAGTCTAGACGAGCATAATAATGCTTTGCATCTTCTGTCATAGCCCTGCAGTTTTCCTGTGGAGGGATAATATTAAACTCATATGTCTAGATTAAAAAGGCCTGCACAGACTTGCAAAATGCACATTTAGAATTGCATTTATTGGTAATAAATGTCCAAACCACAGACCATCTTTGGAAGCAGTTGACTTCCCGTGTGCTGCTTCTCATGCGAGAATCACACACAACTCGTGCTTTTTTCTTCGCCGAATCTGGTGATTGCGCCAAAGACCTCTGTAAAGTACCTCTCCTGCCGTGAATCCGGCCCCTTGAAACCTTTGTTCCACTTCTCCACGGTGAGACTGGGTAAGAGGTTAGTCAGACAGCAAATTCAGGTCAGCGTTGGGAGCAAACATTTCACTAGCCACTGCACAACAAGTCCCTCGGGTGGGGGACCAATCAGCACCAGCCTCCACTGGCTGCACTCACCACTGGCCCAGCATCCACACATACAAGAAAATAGTACAAGACATTGACAGGCATGTTTCAAGCCGCCTTACAATGCTCACCTCCATGGTTATGGTCGTGGAGAATGGCTCTCTTTGCTTTCAGTTTTGGGTATTGTCTTGTGCTATTTATCTTACATTATTCCACCAGTGAGTATTTGGTGGTATTTCATAAATTATTACTTAATTTTTTTATTGTTTTCTAAGAGCGTTTTGATTATTAAACTACTCCTCACACTGAATTATCAACGCTGGCTCCTAAAACCACTGATCCTCAAAATCAGTGTTCATTCAAATCAGTGGTGTCTTGGTAGGTGTTTTGCAATCCTCCGCCATCCTCCCAAATTGGCTTTTTTAAACATCAAAACTCAGAGGATGGACCAGCTTGCTTGTTAAGAGCACCTAAAATCTCAGCACGGAGGTGATTGTGGTCTCAGTGGGACAGATCAACGGCACTTGTAAACCCCCGCAGTGCCGCAGCCATCTCATCTTTTTTATCTCGTTTCTGTCTGGAGATGCTTCTCCCTCTCGCCGCTACTGTCACCGGCGTCTTCCTTGTCAGACGTTTTTTTTGTTGCCTTAGGTTTAAAAACGTGCTTTAGTCTGTTACTTCTTATTCGTAGTTGTTGATGCATATGTGCATGAATAAGTAGCTACTGGGGTTTTCAAGTATTTCCATCTTTTTTTATTCCCTTCTGTGAGGCTCAATGTTGTGCTTGTTTTGCTTCTGTTGACTGACGTGTGGCACTTCCCTGTAGTCTAAAATCAGTCTCACATGTGCAACACTGCACAGTGGTGGAATGTATTTACTTCAGAATTTCCATTTTTATGCAGCTTTCTACTTCTACTCCATTACATCTCAGAGGTAAATATAGTACTTCAGTTACATTTATCTGAAAGCTTGCGCTAATATTTACATTTCAGATTACAATTTTTAATTTTCCTGTCCAGTGAAAGTCACGTATCTCCAGATTTGTTGATTTTGAATTCCTGTGTTTCTGATTTTTCTGACTGAAAAATTGAGCTTTCCTGTTTGGGTTGAGAAAATTCTACTACTCACAAGACAGCGACGTTGACGATCTTATAAAATATGCATTGTTGTAGATTAAACTACTCGACTGGACATAACAAAATCAAATGCACCTTAAACATCTACAGCAATAACATGCAACATACACGTCAATGCAGCAGTAACATTAATCCAAAAACATCAGATATAAGAGTAAAAAACTGACAGGGAGCATTTTTCTGTAGAATGAGCACTTTTACTTTTGATAATTTAAGTACATTTGTCTGATAATACTTATACTTACAGTAAGTGAGGTTTTAAATGCATGGTCTCATGGTCTTCTCCTCAGTGCCTGGAGCTTCGCGGTTGCCTTTTGGCAACGGAAAGCACTCGGTTAAAGTTGGTGAAAGATCATGGTCTTGGTTAAATTTTGAAAAGTCGGCCCGCTTTGAAGCATAAGACCAGATGCGTTTTTCAATATTTAACCAAAAATAATGGGAGTTCTGTCTTGGTGGTACTATTATATCAAAGTTGAAGGACTAATATGAATAAACTGTCTGATTTTAATGCTGACAGTCAGACTGAAAGGTGTGTCTTTTTTTTGCAGTGACCTGCTATGAATTACTTGGATAAAATGCATATAAAATGTGACAGCATATGCTTCTTAGCTGTAACGTAGTACAGTATGTTCTCATTATCCAAACACAGCTATCGTCCATGTTTGGCTTGTTGGTCGCCCTCAGGGCCACAGACTCGTAGCGCTCTGCCTTTTTGCTCCTTTGCTCTCACCAGCTGACTTCAGCGCAGCTCTGAGGTGTGAGAGTTTGACAGCAGACTCGCGGCCAAACGTTTGAATCTATGACTTCCAATAGAAGTTATTACCAACGTGCCATGAGGGCATGAAAAGAAAATCGGAAAGCTTAAGAGACACAGCTGTGAGTAAATGATTACCCAGCGACTCTTCCTCGGGCTGTGTTGGCCTGTCTGCTTCAGTGATTATCACTCAAGGCACGATGCTTTTTAAGAGAGTTTCTTCTTTGCTGAACAAAAGAATGACAGTTACCCGAACTCCCTTTCTTTGCAGCTGTGCATGGTGTGATGCTTATAAGAGTCGTGCAGTGAAGCTACTTGTCTAACTTTTATCCAAACCTTTATTTTTTCAACCCCATGATCAAAGGGGATGTTGAAACAGTCAAACCAGACATGGGGCCCTTAATTAATTAATCAACAGAAAATTAAACTTTTTAAACTTTTATTAAACTAGACTTTTTAAATATTCAAGCACCATGGACTGGCACCATGTTCGTACACACATTAATGTCTGTGAGTGTCTAGACAAGTGTTGGGACCTCTGTGAAATTTGATATGGACATTCATTTACCCCGCAGATTGTAATAACTTTGCTTATAATCAGTTTTTGTTCAATACTTTGGTTTATGAACAAATACCTGCAGAACCCATGACACCGTGTCAGCCTCAGCTGTGCTAATTAGCATATGCTAGCATGGTAAACTTCACAACCTACAGTCATCACTTTGTGACCATGATAGCTTGCTTACATTAGCTCAAATTAGCATGTTGACATTATCTTTGTGAGCGTGTTAGCTTGTCGACATTAGCATTTAGCTCAAAGCACCACTGTGCTTACAGCCGTGCAGCCTCAAATGGCTGTAAGCTCTTACTCTTGATCATGAAAAAAAAATGTAAAACATCTTTTTCCAGCGTCGCTGATGCTGATATCTGATGGTTTCGTAATGTATGCACATATTAGCATTACAATTAGCCAGCCTTTTCAATATAAATGCAAACCATTTATTAATTAGAATAGCCATATCATTTTTTAATAGGAATAGAAATCCTCCCCTTGAACTGTGCATCGTCCCTCTGACATATTCTCCAGCTGGGGTCATGAATTATGCAATGACCTACACAACCTTTAAAATCTGCATATTCTATAATAAAGATAAACAAACAAAATATTTACTCAGAGGAGTAATGACAGTTGTATGCTGTAGATACTGTGTCCAGCAGATCCAGCCGACTGATTCTGAAACCCAAACAAGACCTGCCCTCTTCCTTTGACTTCAGCATTGAAAAGCTGCTTTCCTTTCCATTTAAATTCTCTTTTTATAGAGAATAATCACCCTATTAGACATCTGACTAATACCGAGCAAATTCAAAAAGAACATATTCCTTTCAGGTTCATTAATGTTTAACCGGAGGGCATGTTTAGATTCTCGGATGTCTCTAATGACAAAACAACCTCGCCATAGGGCATAGGCAAGTAATACATTAAAACTTATGTCAAGTATGTATGTGTCGTGCTCCTTCCCATTACTTCATTAATGAAATTCAATGAACCATCTCATGTGTAATCAGAGTGCTAAGTTCATCCCTCCCTCCCCTCCCAGGGGAAATAATTCTTCAGTCCCATCTATGCAGTTGACATGTTGAGAGAAAAAAACAAAAAAAAAAACCCAACAACAACCGTGAATTTCCAGCAGAGATGAAATAAAAATATCATAAATGTGTCAGCAACCTCCAGTTGTCTGCTGACATCCTACTCCAAGGTGCATTCAAATTTGGGTATGAAGCCATTGTTTGTAAAGTGGCGTAATTTTCACAAGATTACTCAATTTGTCCCTGGAAATAGCCTGTGCAACCCGGTGGAGCAGCAGCGCTCCCTGCTCAAACCACCAAGTCACACAGACAGTTGCTTGTTCCCAGTCCTTCAGAAAGTATAAAACATCACACACGACACAACAATATGTGACAAGCCACAAGGCCAAAATAAGTGTTTGTTTTTCCTTTTACAAACAAGGCAGAGGTTCTACTTGGCTTGCAGCAATCAGGTTATATCATGGCATGCTAACATGCTCATGATTTAGCTTGAATAATGTTTGGCATGCATATCATCTTAATTCAGTTTGTTAGCTTTCAAACATTTGCTAATTAGCTCAACACACAAGCATAGCAATACATCAAATAGTTGCGATATCATCTTAAACAAAGTTGTAGAAATGCTCTCACATTGGTTGAACCGGTCAAAGTGGAGAACAGAGAAAACGCACAAGATTATTGTTATGTATAAGCTAATATATGTTAAAGTACTCATGGATGATCAGAAGTAAGGCAATAAGCAAGAACAACTTCATTTATATAGCTTTTTTTAAAACAATATAAAAACCAAAATGTGCTTTACAGTATGAAACACAGCAGATTTAGAGACAGAGCAGACAAAAAAGAACCAGAACAAAGGCAGGGATGGGGATTCATATAAAGGCTTGCCTATAAAGACTTGATGACTGAAGACTGAAGATGATTCCAGAGGTTTGGGGCTAAAACAGCAATGTCACGATCATCTTTTGTTTTGCAGTTGGAGCGGGGGGTGGATAAAAGACAGAGATTTGAGGATTGGAGTGGTCCAGAAGAAGAATACAGGAGGGGAGATCAGAAATGTAACTGGGGGTCATGCAGAGCATTAAAGTATATGTAATCAACCAGATCTTGAGGTTTATTCTGAATTTTAGAGGACACTAATGGAAGGATGCCAGAACAGGGCTAATGTGGGACTTGTTCTAGTCAATACCGTGGCTGCTGCATTCTGAACTAACTGTAAACGGTTTAGAGCAGCTTGACTGAGACACGTGTAGAGGGAATTACAATAATCAACGTGGGAGAGAAATGAGAGTGTGAATCAAGAGTACAAGTTCTGTAGAAGCGGACATGCATCAAATTTTTGCAGGAAGCATGTTCGGTACAATGAGAATAGGACTGGTCCAAGGATTGACCCCTGAGGGATACCACACAGCAGGGGAGTTGAGGAGGACATATGGTAGACATTAAAATATCTTTTTGTCAAATAGGAACAAAACCATTTTAAAGCTGTACCAGAAATGCCAACCCAGTTACGCAACCTATCAAGTGAAATGGCTTGATCAATGGCTTCAAAAGCAGCAGTCATGTCTGTCGGCATTTATTAACGGTCCTTGGATAGTCTTAGTAATGTGGCCTCAGTGACGAAAGCTGGATTGAAACTTGTCAAAGATTTTAAGTAATTACACAGGCCTACTTACCTCACGAGGAGTGCATCTGAGACTAAGCTTTTACGCTGATGCATGTAATCCCTGGTCTGTAATGAAGCTGTCAGTTATTAAGATATTCTATGCTTGAATGACTTTTCTCCATTTGCAAAGATTGTTGCATGACCTAATAGGTAAGGCCCATCTGGAGAATAAAACTTTCATGCTTCCCTTAATTTGCAATTACATAATTTAAAAGACTTTTGAGGCATTTTTAGTTATCTCAGAACTCTTTCTGTTTAAAATGCAGAGATAAACAGCATGGAGCTATGACTTCGCAGCTGTCTTATTGCCATAAAATCTGTCTTTTAGAGACCAATAACACTTGGAGTCTCTGTGTGTGAGCTGTTTCTACATGTTGTCAGCTGCTTCTCCTCGTAGCTGCTCAGGTAGTTTTCCTTATTCTGATTGCTTCAGTTTGTTCAGGAATCAATGCATTTCTCCTTCAGATCTTGGCTCATAATCATCAGATTCAGACTTTTTCAAACCAATCCAGGACATTGTTGCTTGTATAGTACAAACAGGAACTGATTAAAGCAAAGCAGCATGACTTTCCATGATGTGGAGAAAGAGCTGAAGTCAGTCTCAAAAGGGTATGTAAATTTGTTGAGGGAGCTTTTCAGATTTTTCTCAATAGCTTTCTCTTTATTATTATGTATTATGTATTATTTATGTATCTGGACCTTCTGCCATTGCATGTACAGCCTGATTATGGCCTGATTTGTTCAACACATACTCTTCAGATTAGCTTTACCTTCATCCAGGAAAAATCATGCAATACTGTATATTCAATAAATGCAATTGTGTTTTTCCACTGATAGACCCTTCACTATAATATGTTTTTTTTCTTTTTCTCCTTGATGGAAGGACAAGGGAGTTGCAAAGGCCACTAGGACAAATTGAGGAAGGAAGAGAAACTTCCAAAAGCAATGAAGCTGTTAACAACCTCCCTGCTGACCCAGCTGCACGCTTGCTCTATTCTCAAGAGAAACTGCATGAACAAAATGTGTATTTCAAGCCACTGAAAGTCACCGAGTTTGGTCTGGTCAATACATTTATTTTTCTTTTGAGGACTTGCAATTTGCAGTCTTGATTTCTGCTAATTTGCTGCTAACTTGCCAAGAAAGATGTCCCTGCTCCGTCTATGCAGCATGGATGTTGGATAAATGTAGTAGCAGGTCGGACAGGCAAGCAGCCAAGGCTTTTAGACTGACCCCATATGTCTCTTGTTGATTGGTAGTCCACGCAGGTGCTCCACTCTTTGGTAATTCCTCTGTTTAAACCTGCTGCAACATTTCTAGAGGCACATCTCCCACTGCCATCTCAATTGTCAGGCGTAGGAGGACAAGCATGACACAGTATCTTAGAGTCACTGTGAGAAAACGGTAAAACAGTGGGATTTCTTCTCTGGCAGGTTCCCTGCACTGAATTCCAGCCTGTCTTTTTGCCCTCTGCAAGCACAACGCAAATGATGATCGTTTTCTAAAATCTACACTCATGTTAGCAATGTTCCTAAGATGTAATTTAAACTACATGAAGCAGAAGAAGTGGGTGCCTAATGTTCTGCAAAAATATGTCTTTTTTTCACAAGCTGCAAATGTGCATGACACAGAAAAAGCTTGAAGGTCTTTTTTTAGAGCTCCTCCTTCCCTTGGGCTGCTCCCTTTGTAGAAGCCATGAGTGTGTGTCAAAGTGTCACAGGAGGAACAGAAGACAAAACAAAGACATTCAGCACATTTTCTCGAATATGTGTTTCATTTCTAAACTTTTAAACTTTGTACATAGTGCCTAACATTCACTTCATATGCAGTTTATTGCAACACCCTAATTTTCCTGGACCACTGCAGAGGACTTAATTAGATCCCTGAAAACACACACAGAGCAGGTTACGAGTTAAAAGGCTTTTCCCTGCTTAAGTGCTAATTACTGGTGGAAGGCAACAGTCAAATGCATATCTGCATCTGAACAGAAAAGCTCAGAGTTAAACTGCAGCTATAGCACCAGAAAGCTTTTACCCAGTGGAATAAGTTTAATTACTTTTTGATGTATGTGTGACTTGTGTCCTACCATCGTCTGGGCTTTCAGCAGCTGAGGCCCAGAGACGTAGTTTAGGTAATCCATGTGCTGATAATGCCAGGGATCCAGGGACTTTGTCTAGCTTTGAAAAAGTAGGATCAGCACCTCTGACAAAATGTAGAACAGAATGAATGTGACAAGGACAGGACAGTATTATTTTTTTGTGATGTGGCTTAGCTGCCATGTTGTGTTTGATCAAACTTGGGCCAATCAAGGGCTAAGGGATCGTCGCGCTTTAATGTTGTGATGCTGGCTTGTTGGTGTTGACAAGTTAGACTCACTGGAGACTAACACTTTATGATCTGAACCACAGATCATCTGATTCATATATTTGAGATTTTTTGGAAACCGGAGGCAGTCTAGTCATTTCTCTCCAGATACAGAACAGTTTGAGTTTTGCATTGCACCACACAGAGGCAGCGCCTCGTGTCTTGTACTATGTGTTTGGGCAAACACATCATTTAGGGCATTCTTAGTCCAGCGAGATGATAAATGCAGAAAACATGTGAGGGGAAAAAAAGCCATTTGCCCTTTGAAAAGGACATTTTTGCATCTGAGACAAAAAGGGCAGGGGGGGCAGGGGGTGGGTCGCTGACACACACACACACACACACACACACACACACACACACACACACACACACAAAGGCAGACATAACAGACATGGAGATGAGAAGCAGGCACCAAAATGGTACAAACCATCCTGACACTGTAAAAAAAAAAAAATTAATAAAATAAAATAAAATAAAAAACATAATCCAGAAAGTTACATTATTATATAACAGTTTCAGACAAATATTAAAGGTCCAGTGGCTCCCGATAAAAAAAACACAGCTTGGACTGTGTTAGAAATGACCTGAATAGTTTACTTTACAAGTTTAACTCTCTTAGTGACTTCCCCTTATTTTATTCCACCTTGATAATTGCAGAGGTTACACAGAAAAACAGATCAAGGCCAGCTGATTGATTTTAGAAGTTATGAGTATTTTCTAACAGCGTTTCTGCACACCCTCCAAAACTGTTACGCACATTTCCCAAAGCAGCTCTTAAGAGTGAGGACATCTGCTTGCCATTAAGAGCTTCTGAATACAGCTGTCTGGGGTGCTCAACAAGGACACTGAACACACTTTAAAGTAAAGTGGCGTATAGCTGTGCTATATTAAGAAGAACGCATGAAGCATAAATGACACTAAGAAATCATTTATACTTGGAATATTTTAGCATAAAAGCAAAACTGCTTCACTGATTTAGCACTGCACTCCTACATT
The DNA here is from genome assembly GCF_017976325.1 of Chelmon rostratus. NCBI lineage: Eukaryota > Metazoa > Chordata > Actinopteri > Chaetodontiformes > Chaetodontidae > Chelmon > Chelmon rostratus. Next base: position 16,945,902 of record NC_055669.1, on the reverse strand, counting down.
ACCCACAATTCAACTCGAATGCAAACAGTCAGAAATTGTGTGCTATGCTAGCTAATGTAGCCTCGAGCTGCTAGCCTGAAACAGAGATGAGGAACGGGCGACGGACGTCTGATAAACTCACTTCTTCCTAACACCACGCTATTAACTTGAAGTCTTCACATACAACTGATTCAAGTGACACCGCTTCAGGCAATTCGCCACATTTCCTTGCATAAAAGGCTTTATGCACATATGCATTGGTGCCTCCCAAGATGTGTAGTTGGATTTTGATGTGTGAAGCTGATGGACTTCCGTCAAAACATGATTCATTCCTGGGTGGGAACTTTGGCTGATGTTTAAGGCCAGATATTATTCTTAAGCAGAGGTTCTTCCTGCAGGTGGTTAGATGGTTGCAACCATCTAAAATGTACTGGGTCATGATGGGGCGCAGGCTGATCCGTGGCTTATCCCCACTGGATCCCTGCTCTGCACTTGGTTGGTATGCGGAAACCAGTTGGGGTGCTTTATCTATCCACCAGACTGCTGTGTGTGAGGCACTTGTTATTCCGTGATCATTCACCTTATGATGCTTTTGGGAAGCGCCTCTTGAACTTAAACTCATACTATGCAGGAATTGTCAGTTATGGTTTGTAAACAGTTTTTTTGGCGCTGTGTCCGCCATTTTTGTAGCTTCCTCCTGGATGCATGCTGTTTTTGGCTGCTACCTTTTTATGAAGTCCAGACCTCACCTGCGCACTGTTACTGGCTGGTGCCAACACACACACACACACACACACACACACACACACACACACTGTCCAAAGATTGCAGCCTTGAAATATCCTGGCCACAGCAAAATAAGAAGAAAATGAGAAAATATAGACGGGGGGTGTCTCTGCAGATAAATACACCACCACACCCTTCTACTGAGTCATAAGATTGAGAGGGATTACTTTTGTGTGAGGCTATTCAAGCTCTTTAAATCAAAATCATAGCTGTAGGATGATTTTGTAAAATGTTTGATAATCGAATATTTCTGACATTATTTAATATAGAATTATGTATGTATAATTCAATTTATTTAATATACATTTACTGTAATATTTCTCAAGTGATAATTTAGTTGTAAATAAATGTTTAAGAGACTTTCCCATCATCCTGAATCTTCATCCTGTGTTGTCATGTTGTGTTTGCGTCCTCTGGACTCTTGCCCTCATGTCCTCACTTGCCCTCTGATCTCTACATATGCAACATGGCAGGTTTGCTCCATTTCTTGCTGCCTAATTGAAATAGCAAACTGCAATGAGCTGTGAGATCCCCATGCTGTTATGGTATGGCCTAGTTTGCTCTGTCCCCAGCTAATGAAATTACATTTCAAATGGCTTGAAGGAAGCACCGTCGTACCCAGCGGCTCAGGTGCGCGGCTCGCATGAGCTGTTTTGATCGCACGGCATTGAGATATTATGGCCTTTCATCCTTACTACAATCTAAAATCTGTGCAAATAGAAGGCTCAAGCTTTACTGGCTATTTCTCAAAGCAGCTGAAACAAGAGGGTAATTTGTGACAAGCTGGGAGCCGCACGTGGTGCTTGGAGGGGGCGTCGTCGTCATGTCAATTTTTTCCTCTTATTGTGTGAGCCCATCCATCAGGAAACTGACCTACTGGCTCAGAAATAACACAGAACTAACGAGGCAGATGACGGACTAAAGCACTGAGCAATCAAACACCAGAGGAAGGCAGGCTTACACAAGCTTTAAGTGAAAAATGCTGTACAGTAATATTCCTGTGGCATTGACGCAGGGCTCACGGTTGGCAGCACAGACACAATCAGCTGAAAGAAAAAAGTGAAGCTGAGCAGCAGCGACGAGATGGTTTGTCCTCCTGGTTGGGAATTCATTACTAATTTACTTCACAATTAATAACTGAATCTTTAATGTGTTTGACCCCTCATGGAAGAACCACTTCACGAACAACCAAACCGGACTAAATGTATGTCAGTCAAACACCTTTCCTCATTCATCTTGTCAAGCTAACTTCCAAATCTTCAAATCCCACCACAGCCATGTGGTGTTTGCATCCAAGAAAAACAAGAAAGTTGGCGGGGTGGCTGGCGGTGGAGGTGGGCAATGCTGGCACGGAGCATGCCAGTTGGGAATTGCACATTTCTTTCGTCTCCTTATGTCTATTTACACCAGTGAAGTGTGGTCAGTGTTGGGCTGCTCGCAGCGTTGCTAACACCCTCAGCTTTATCCCTTACTCAAATTCCAGGGCGACTTAGTCATTCTGTGATTTTCATTTTAGCCGTGTGAATGTAATACATGTGAAGAGAGTAGGTTTATCATGCGCAGTGCACAGATGGTTAGTCAGAAATGTGCTCTCCCTGCACCAGTGCCTTGAATTAGTCCTGCCTCAGTAGAACAGCTCACAGGGACAAAACTCACAACCTGCTCCCCCTCCTCTATTTCTGCACCATCGCGGCGTGTTTCACAAACACAGTGTGATATTTGCCTGGAGAAACTGAGAAGTTTATGCGGAAAGCACTGTGTGATGCTCCTGCAATGTCAGCTCAGACAACCTAAAGGTACTATAAAGGTACTTTATTGGCTCTGAGTTTGTCTGCAGATGCAACATGTCTCAGGATAAGAGGAGTCATTCTCCACCATGTTTTTAAAATAATGTATCAGCGTATAACATCCACCCTCTGGCTTGGTTGTCACTTCAGATGGTGAGGACTGACCTGACTGGAGGGATTTTAGCTGCTTATGACTTTAAGTGATTCAAGTGTAAGGATGTCAGCTGTCTGTCAAATGCTTAACCACAGAGAATATTTTTGACTAGTTTTGCATGTTGGTTTATATGTTCATTTGCATACACACACACACTCTGCTATCGGCTTTGCTAGCTAGCAGTCTTATAATTATTTAAGGAGGTAATAATTAAGCGTGCTAAGCTGGGAACATTTCCTCCAGAAAGACATCCCAGTCACATGTACATTCTGTGATGCTGCTCTTTGGTTTAGTAGTCATAGCACTCTGCTGCACCACAATAAGAACAAGCTGACAGGCTGACATGTCCAGTGGGGGGTGGGGGCATCGGGGCTGGGGGTGGTAGTGTGATGCAAAACCTCACAGAGAAGCTGCTGTGTGGTGGAGACACGGTTGGTCGTGTTGTGTTGGTCAGCCAATGGAGCGTTTGGCTAAAAGGAAAACGCCTCTTGTATTTAGGTTAGTTACAGATTAATGGGTGTTAATGGGTTGTTTGAAAAACAAAATCAACCAACACTGACATCCCTGTCCCAGTGTCCAAAATGCCTCTGATTGTCTGCACAGATCATCTATGATGTGCTTCGTTTTAGTCATTGTGTTGGGATGAAGAAGTGAAATTTGATTAGTTCATTCATGCTGAAGGACGGCTCACTGGAGAACCACAGCGTATGTTCCACATTGCCTGCTGCATTTTGTCGTGGGGCTCGTCATTGTTCCTGCGATAACTGACCACACATACAGACAACATGGCTTCACCAGCGCAGGAAAAGTGGAATTTAATCAGAGAAAGAATTCCAGTGATTCATCATCACACCTTCACAGTCAAATTTAAACTGCTCTCCCATGCAAAGTTTGCAAAGCAAAATTTGTGGAACAAAGTTTGATTACTCATAAAGATTACTCAGACACCCACACAATTCATATTAATAATTGTGTCTGACAGGGCACCTTTTATTTCCACTTACTAACACATTGTAGACCAGTTCTAAGCTTTTAATAAGAACAAATTTGGGTTGCCAGGTAGTGACCTAGTGGTTTTCTCACTCTGCTTTCTAAATAAACCATCAGGTCTGCAACTATGAATGTTCTAAAAGTCATTATTAGTCATTGATATTGTTAAAGACAATGAGGTCAGAGGCCGAACAGTCCATTAGAGAGAAGCCTAATAATTAAAACATCACAACACAAGAAGAGAAAGGAAGTGTCATGCTGGTTAAACTGAGTTCTTCATAACTTGGCAACCCAAAAAGTTGTTCTAATTAATGACTTTTAACTATCTATAAAGTAAGATTTATTTATAACTATTAAGAAGGCAATTAGTTACATCTTATTAACTCTTTATTAGAAAGTGGTACAAACATTTTGATGTGAGCTTTAATAATAAAGCTCACGATTGCGCCACAGAGCTCTTGTTACAGACTTATATGTGTTGTTGTACATTCAAATTCAAATGGGGCCACAGGAACTGAAACAGCCTGTTGAACTACATCACAATGTCGCGTTTCAGCTTTCTCTTGTCGTTCAGCGTGCACCACAAACTATTTCACGAAATGCTCCAAACTGATCTCTGATTTCCCTCGTGGAAATCACTCGACGTTCAACAGCCTTCGCTCTGCAGTTTATCTGCTTTAGCTCATGTTCATATCATGCATGAGGCATGAGCTGCGATATCTCGTTTGCTCGACTGCACAGGGGCTCCGTAAATGCTTCATGGCAACTGATCAATGAGCACGTTGGGGCAGTTTATTATTTTTTTTTTTTCAGAAAGTCAAGCAAACAAGCACTCAGTGTTTCAGAGTGAATTGCAATTGACTGTTTTACTGCGTCTCAAGAGATTCACCTTCCAGTCAGTCAAGTGCTTTAGTGGTTTAAGTGACTTTGATTTACCACTGCAATAAACAGCTCCTACTCAAACGCCTGGAAACTGGGATTTGTCTTCATCAACAGTACAAAGCTTTGTCTCGTCATAATACAGCAAGCGTTGCCATAAGTCAAATAAAAGCATATTATGAGCCTGCTTTAATGGACCTTTTTTCTTTTACTTCTGGGCCTGCCACAAGCTGTTTCCTGCTCTCTGCTCTCCAAACACAAATGTCACATTACGTAACATTAATTCGAATGCAAAGGGTCTTATTCTGCTGCTGCCACTGCCTCAAGAATCGCTGTAGGCATTTCTTAGGTGGATGGTCTCCTCGTTTTCTATCATACTGTTGTGTTCCTGTTGGTGTGGACAAGAATCGTTGAGTCATGATGAGTGAATGTAAACATTACAAAGCTATTCATCCCCAAAGGGAACAAAATAAGTGTCATGCACCTTTCTGAAAAGTGAGACAAACATCTGGAAAGCATTTATTTGCAGATGAATAAATAATAGACACTGGAGGCCTCGACCGGTGATGGCGGAATAGTAACAGAAGGTTTAAGGAGCATAAATCAGTTCAAACAGCAGCAAATAACATAATTAATGTGAGTTTGCATGCACAATGATAATAAAAAGTAAGAAAAAAACATAAATAATTAATGTGTACCTTGGCAGCAGAGTGCTTTGAATTATCACTTTAAGTGGCTGGCCATAATTGAATAGAAGAAAATAAACTCTTTCTACTTTTCCCAGTGTTAAAGAGATAAAGGGGGCCTCCGAATGCACGGTGGGGAACTGCAAAATGAAAAATTCAGTTCAAAGGTGATTGCGGAAAGCGGGTTTTAAAAGATATGCAAATAAACTGACAGAGTAAGAGGCTTTGCATTTTCCCCACCATGAATAAAAATGTCTACTGCTCAGCTGGTAGAAGACTTAGACAGACCGTAGTCTGTCCTCAAGTTTGAACTGAGACCCAGAGAAATTACAAGGATGTTTCAGCTCATCCTCCTGGCAAACACCTCACGGTAACCTCGCCGCAGCGAACAACTGTCTCACGCGACCAGCGCGACTCTGCCGGCCTCAGCGTGCGATGTCGACTGCAGATGAGAGGCTCGACCGGACGAGCAAATTGAGTTCAAGACGTATTTGAAAACACCAGCGACGGACGCGACAATACTGCAATTTCACTGCTTTCTTCATTCTTTTGTTGCAGGGAGTGCTTACAGGGAATGCATGGATAATGGGACGTGGGCGTTGAAGAGCAATTACTCCAATTGCGAGCCCATTTTGGAGGAGAAGGTTAGTGTGGCGTCGCAGGAGCAGTCCTGCTACGTCCTTCGTTCTGCAAGCAATCTCAGATAAATGCTCATCATGGTTCCTCACATTCACCCTAATAGCACACAGGGAAAACCAATCACATCTAGCAGAGGAAACATGGTGTCTTGATTACTCATTGAGCTGTATTTTTTATATCTTATGTATTTCATTTAAAGTGGAAGTATTCTTGTCTGTGCCCCTCTAAGCGAAGCTCCAGGCCAAACCGTAAGACTGATGTGTGAGTTTTTGGCCTGATTACCTCGCTTCACGTCTCCTGGTTATGTGTATTTCTGGGTCGTGCTCTATTTTCTCAGATAATTTTAAGCCTGACATCTGAAGTGTGTCAATGACATTTGCTTTCTCTCGCTGAAAGTTAGACCTCAAAACAATGAAGCCTGCACAGACAAACAGAGAGATACGCCCCGGCTCTGCTCATGTCTCTATGTCTTCGTCACCTCGTCTCTTTGCTCTCTTCTCCAGCACATTCAAGAAGTAATTCACGTGTTGTCTTTGCAGAGAAAATATCCCATGCATTACAAAATAGCGCTGATCATCAACTACCTAGGCCACTGTATCTCCGTGGGAGCTCTAGTCGTGGCCTTCATTCTCTTCTTGTGCTTAAGGCAAGTACAGAAATAGTCGCCGTCTAAATGTGTCCTGTATGCATGAGACCTCAGAGAAGACAATCAGGGGAATTCACGTGATATCCTCGACTGCTTATCATTAACTCGCTTATGTCAAATGAATAGAGCTCTGCAGCTCGCCTCAGAAGGGGGCTAAGAAAGACATAATGTGTATTTCATAACACGGCTTTCTTCTGAACAGCCCTGCCTCTTTTCATGTCCTCGTTTGAACGCGCACACACACACAGAACCGCACACACACCTACATCTGCCGGGCGGATGCTTACCGGACTCAGCTGGGTTGTTCGCTGTGGTTTGATCGATTTGGGCCTCTGGAGGCAAATATTGATTTCTCTCTAGCTGAAGACCAAAATTTTCAGCATTTTGTTCCGAAATTAAATCTCTTTAGATTTCATGGAACTACTTCGTCTGTAGTCTTTATTCTTCACATGGATCCTCATTAGCTTCCGAGCGGTCGCTCGTCTTTCTGGGGTCCACAGATAAACAACAACAATAGTTTAAAAAAAGACAACAATTTTAAATCACAGCATCTTTAAGACCAGAAAATGCAACATAAGCCAAATATAAAGATCAGAAAAGTGAAATGACTCAACACATGAAACAATAAATATAGTAAATATAATAATGATGAAAACAAAAAACAGTCATATTGCCGAAAAATAAATAAAAACAAGCAGTTTCCATGCAACATCTGTGTGTGACATTCATCAATTTGTGTTTTAGTGACCTTTTGAAAGAAGTTCTGTTTTGACAGGATAAGACATTCTCTGAAACGGCATTGCTGACCGTCATCTGAACCTAAAACCGACAAAATAAATCATCATCTTTTAGCAGCTCTTTAAAGCATGATGACCCACCACTTCTACAGTACAGTACAGGAGTCCTTTAACCCCAATTTGCATGAAAAACTCCTTTTTCTCTGAGTCATAACTGAGTCAGATTTGATCAAGCAGACATGATACATGTACTTTTAAATTCAGTGCTACTTCACTACACTCTTACACCATAGATATCAACAGCTCTGCTGTCTATTGTGAATGAACGTCCATGTTTAGCCAAGAAATCTGAAAAAAAGACGCTCCTTTGTTGGCCCAGAACTTGAAAATCATCACATTTTCAAGTTTTCCTCAACTTCAAAGTAATCCAGTGATAGTTGCCTGCACCCGTGAGTGCAGTGCAAACAGGAAATGATAATACATAATTTGGCATACTTTGAATATTGGAGAAATTATATTATGCCAAAGAAATTAAGTAAATTACAGACTGTATGCCTGTACTATTCGATCGTCTGCAATGACACAACTGTCAAATAGATTACAGACAGGGTAATTAAAGGCCAATATTGCCCACAGTTATAATTTTTATTATTATTGCTATTATTATTATCAGACCCATAACCTCAGTTTATAAGATGTACTGCCTCCATGAAAAGATGATGATGATGATGATGATGATTTGACTTGTGGTACAGGAGCATACGATGCCTTCGAAACATCATCCACTGGAACTTGATCACCACCTTCATCCTGAGGAATGCCATGTGGTTTTTGCTTCAGCTGATTGACCACAATATCCACGAGAGCAATGAGGTAACAGCGTTCACTTACGGTGTTGTGTGTTGCACACAGGTAACGCATCCAGTAAATCCATTAGAAGATATTCAGCTTGAGCACTTTCACATCAAGGACAGTGTTAGTGTCTCTGTTGCAATCAACAACTAACTTTGGGTGCTTTCTTTTTCAGCCTTGGTGTCGATTAATTACAACGATATACAACTACTTTGTGGTGACAAACTTTTTCTGGATGTTCGTTGAAGGCTGTTACCTTCACACAGCCATTGTAATGACTTATTCAACCGATAAACTCCGAAAGTGGGTCTTCCTTTTCATCGGCTGGTGTGAGTATGTTCATGCTGACAGTGCATTACTGACGCTTCACTCAGCTCTTGGTTGCGTACGATACACAGGAATCACAGCTTGGCACACTTACAATATTTTTAATTTGAAGGAAAATAGTAAACGGTGAAGTGTTTATTCCTACAGAGCCCCTAAAGTCACGTGAGGTGATTTAAAAAAATGTCTTATCTTGTGCAAACAAGTTATTATCATGTGTTCTTCAAAGCAAAGGTCTGTCATGGATTTGCTTAGCAGATCTTAACTTAGGATAATTGTGCGCACAAGATCCTTAACTTGTTCTCACAAGGTGAAAACCTTTCGGGACTTTAGGGCCTCCATAACTTCTTTTACCACCAAGATGTAACATGGGACGTTTTCCTAGTTTTTATAATAATTTTCCCTTTGGATTTGAATTCAAAATGAAAAATATTAGAACCTGAGTCAACCGGTCCACAAAACCCAATTTAAACTCCAGTTAAACTTTATATTTTCTGCCTTCAAATGCTTTGCTTTATAGAATGATATGTATTTTGTGTTCGGTGATCCAAAATCAAGATTACGATTCCTTCTTGACCTTGAAACAGTAGCTAACAAAACAATCCCTCCTCACGGTCCCACTTGGTGGCTGTTTTTGTGCTTTCAACCATATCACGCGATCAGTCCATACAGTGGCCGTTCTGAACCTTTTAATCACATGATCAGGCAATTTTGAGTTTGGATAAATATTTTCAAATAACTGTGAATGTCTATGATGATTTGTGACATTATAAATGCTCACATGCGGTCCTTTAAAAATACTTCTGTTTGTGTTGATGTGTGGTTGTCTGGCCAGGATGCTCAGTTTCAGTCACAATGTGTCTGAATTGCTTTAAGTGAAAACCAGCCTGTGAAACAGATGGACCACAGTATTATATGACATTTCTCCCCAATTCAAAGTGAACATTTGCCTGAATGAAAGTGCTTTAGCGAAGCCTGGTCAGCGGGTGGAGCGGAGGGAGACCCGCCAGTGCTTCAAGATGAGCCTTTGATTTCATGAGAGAACAGAGCTGCGGTGAAGTGTGCAAAATGTCAAAATTTTTGTGCTTGACTTCCAGTGATAGAATGAGTTTCGAACATGGAGCAGATGCCCCGTCATGACCACATGAATTATCAATGCTCACCTTGACAGTGAGCTACTAAAAAAGCTCAGTGTCAGGCTTCTCCATCTAGAGGCAGAAAAGCACACATGGAAACATGCTTGTACGCTTCCCTGAATCAGTCTGACATATTCTGTCTTTCCTTTTTTTTTAATGGACATTATGTGTTCTTGCAGGAAGAAAAATAAACACGTACTTTACTGCATCTAGGTCATGCAGCAGTGCTTTAAGTAATGAAAAATAAATAGATAACTAACAGAAGAGCAGATGACATATAATTGGTAATGACACATGGATGACATGATTGGGAAGCTCGTATTGGCTTTAAAATAGAAGTAACCGAAGGCAGATATCAGACAAATCAATCTAGTTTTAGTGACCTAATGTGATTCTTATGAGGATGAGATAATCACGACGGCTTCCTCTTTGAGGAAGGTCAATTTACCAGTACTTGAAACTCACTAAGGACTCCTGCAGGGCCAGATTAGACTTGGCTTTTGTTTTAATCAAATATATGTGCGTACCCACACACCCCGTGGGGTGTATTTTCAGTGAACGCTATATCTTGAAAAATGCTATTTTCATTTTCTGTAATGCTCTTCATCTGTTATGTTCCATCCATGAAAGAAAAAAAAAACAAAAAAAAAAACAGAATAATTTGCCTGTAGGGAAAATTCATGTCACGGCAGCAAAGGAAAGTAGAAAGAGGCGACTGTGGTTCAGGAGGGAGAGTGGCCGTCCACCCAGCCTCAGCAGCCTACATGTCGAAGTATCCTTGGGCGAGATACTGAACCCCAAATTGCTCTTGATGCTGTACTCAAGTGTGTACATCAGTGTGTGAGTGTCTTAATGCTTGTTATGAGCAGGTGGCCAAGCTACCACTGTGTGAACGGGTGAATACAGGCTTGTGTCGTAAAAGCCCGAGGTATGAAGAATAATCTGTACAAATTCTTTTTTTATTTTTACTGCTGCATTGTGAGAGAACCACGAGCCAGTAAAGATATCTGATATAAGTCTTGAGAGATTGTTAATTAGAATTCATTAGGACCTGATGGAAGTGGGGCAGGTTAAATCCGTCTTCCACCAGAGGCCTGATGTTAGCTGGGATCGAAATAGGGTCAGACCTGTATTCTTTCAGCTCCATTTCAGGTCATTTCACCTGTACGAACATCTGATCCACTTTGTCTGGCTAGTTACCAAACTTCAGATCGTTCTTTCGTTCATGCAGTATAAAGCAGCCCAAAGGTACAATGGAGTTTTGCAGACTAAAAATTCAAAAAAGAAATACGCATTGCATAGAAAGTTCTTAAAAATCTTACTCACAGCATGCCAACTCCAAAGGGTTTTCTTTTATCACTGATGATTCAAGCACATTTAGTCAAATAAAATCCCTGGAGCAAAGAATGTGGATGTCCTCTCCTCAAAACCGCCATGACCAGCGCAGTGCGGCAGGCCTACAGTAATGTGAAGAATGGAGATCTCACATGGACTGATCTTCTTCTGAGATGATTTGAATTCAATCGGAATTTAAGTAGGCTTGACTGAATTGATTTGCATACAAATGGCATCTGTTAAGGCACTTATCTAAATCTTCCTCATATTATTTTCAAGTTGGGGTGAGTCATTCTGGGGAAAGATGGCCACACATCAATATACCAGTCAATAAGCAATATTGAATGTGGGAGAGGGAGAGGGAATACTAAAATGTAATCGCATTGTGGAGAAGGAGAGATGGCAATATCAACAATCTTTCTCCAGGATGACTCACCTCACCTTTCAGTGTTTCTCAAAGTGTATTATTTAGTTTGTCAAAGCTTCTGAGAAGACCAGCACCCATTACACAACATGTGTTTTTCAGTTATACCTACATAAATCCATTATTTCTCTGCTCGACCTCTATGAGGGCAGCAGCTGTGGCTCCTGAGTGGTGTTTTATATGACTGTGAAGCCCTCCTTCCATTTTTTTTTTAAAGTTTGGGCTTTGTAACTGGAGTCTTGTTATTTTTCTCCATTTTGATCAAACTGCACAGTGTTTTATGGTTCTGTTGGAAAGAAAACAAACCCATTTGGTGATTTTCACCTTCATTATTCTGACTCCCTCCAGTGCCACTGAGAAGAAATGCTGTACGTAGTTAGACTACCAAATGCATTTAACTGTGGATTACAAAATAAACAACACATTGAACTCATGCTTTAATTGTTTCTTGATAACAGTCATTTAAAGGTACAATATGTAAGACATGGCCAGAGTTTCTATTTAAGCCGTTCAAAAAATAATCTAACATTATCAACAAAGTGAAGAAGTATCAGCTCTGAGATCAGACAAAGGCATCTGTGTGCTGTGTTGCAGAGATGTTTAGTGAAGTTAGCATGCTAACCAGCTACTACCGCTAATACCACTTAGCCTTACCTCAAGAGGCCAGGCTTCTTCTACGTTCACAAGTGTTCTTAGCTTTTTCGTCTAATAAATAAACAAAATAAACTCACAGAATGTCAATAAAGGAAATATTTGTAGATGTTTTTTTATTAAATAGCACAACGTCTAAATTTTAAATCTCCTTCTTGTACTTAGGTTAACTCGTCGTAAGACCCACTTTATTCAAACAGAAAATAAATAAAACCTACCGAAAGTGTTGTGTCTTTTCCTGACCTTCCTCTCGCTGCTCCCTCATCCCGGCCTGCTGTGTCATCCTCGTCCCTGGAGTCAGTCCTGGTTGGAGCTGCTGTAAATCACCTCGGCACTTTTTTCTCTGTCGTCAAACTGGCCTCCTTCTGTCTTAGGGGTTGTGTTGATCCGGTCGCGTTCACCTGGAGGCCGCTGAGCTCGGTTCTCTCGTCCGCGGTGTAAACACCAAAAATCCCCATGTGCTCCGAGCTCAGCTAATAGGGCCGTTAGCTGCACGGCTAACGGAGCTAATTAGCTAACAGCAGCTAGTAGCTACAGCAGTGAGCATAGTGAGCAGCAGTTAGCGGTTACTCTGGCGACACGCTTCCCACTGTTAGTTTGGCGTGACCGACAGGTGGTCAAATCTTACATGTTGTACCTTTAAGACCATTATCCTATAAATGTTTTATGTTATTATTTATTTGTCATTTCTTTATTCCAGGTATTCCATGCCCTATAATAGTTGCCTGGGCCATAGGAAAGTTGTATTATGAAAATGAACAGTAAGTATCCTAAAAAGTCCCTGTAACACAACCCTGATTCCAAAACAGTTGGGACAACGTGTAAAACATAAATAATTCATTTGACAAAGACAATATATTGTATAACAATATAATGTTTCACCTCATCAGCTTCATTGATTTTTGTAAATATCTGCTTATTCTGAATTTGATGCAGCAACATGTCTCAAACAAGGTGCAACCAAAGACTGGGAAAGTTGTGGAATGATCCAAAAACACCTGTTTGGAACATTCCACAGGTAAACAGGTTGATTGGTAACAGGTGATAGTATCATGATTGGGTGTGAAAGGAGCATCCTGGAAAGGCTCAGTCGCTCACAAGCGAGGATGGAGCGAGGTTCACCACTTTGTGAAGAGATTATTGGATAAAGGCTGTTACTACATGGGTTCAGGAACACTTTGTGAACCCGTTGTCGTTGTTTGCAAATGATTGAATCCAGTACGTCCAGTTCAGCGGTGCTGATTCTTTCTTTTCTTCTGCCAACAGATGTTGGTTTGGTAAAGAACCTGGAAAATATATGGACTACATTTACCAGGGACCAGTTATTCTTGTACTTCTGGTAAGCAACAACACAGAAAATCATTGCACTGTACATGTACTGCCGCTATCTTCACACTGTACACTCGTTTCACACTGACATGAGATTTATCACTAATGCCTGTTGGTAGGTGTAAACTGATGAAAAAAAAAAATCTGCCCTGCAATGAAAATGGTTTTATAATGAAACTCATTTCAGATCCTGCATCCAGCTTGTTGGTGAAATTAATCTTGCTGATGGGTATTTCCACTTTAAGAATCCTGAAAATAAGAAACTATAAATAGAAACGTATCCGCTAACGGTTATGTACAAGCTGTTGCCAGCATGCAGGCGTGCGGCGACCATTTCTTGTTTGTGTGCTCATCTAACACTGTCGCGTGGAGAGAGGAGGTGGCTTTTACTCGCCCTGCTACTCCTCCCACTCAGCATTTAATGAGCGGAGCCTGTTCGCAGCAGAAAATGGTGCTCGTATTTTAGAGGAAGCCATTAGCAAAGGGTTTAAAACTAATTATTTTCTGTGTTGTTTTTTTCTAGATTAACTTTGTTTTCCTCTTCAACATAGTAAGAATTCTTATGACCAAACTAAGAGCTTCAACCACATCTGAAACAATACAGTACAGGTGAGTTGACGGTTGTGCAACTGTTTCCTCCTTAACTTGCAATGTTTTAAGGCTGTAAAGACGTGCAATTTTAGCACCAAAGTAGCCAATTTAGGAAGCAAATTTTAACCTTCGTAATTAGTGTCGACATTTAAATTCTGACTTCATTTCATACACGTGTGAGCTTGATCCCAAAATACCCTCTCAGAGAGAATATATATTTTGAGAGCAAGCTCACGGATGCCCAGAGAGAAGATTTTGAAAATCAAATCCAATCACTGCCAAGTCCTATAACAGTCACTGGTGCCATCTATGGAGGGGCACTGGGTTTTACGCCCCCCTAAAGTTAAAGATGGAGGGTGCAATCCTGATGCAAGGCAGGAAAAAACTGCAGAGGTTAAATTGCCATAGTCCCATAAATTACAGCCACATCATACACACCCCCCTGTGCAGACAAGGCTAGCAGGTCCTGCTATTTGCTTTCCTCACGCTGTGCCACATTGATAGAGTGTTTTCATATTTGCTGGGTCAGTGTCTGCTGCCATGGCATCGCCAACCTGATAGTGCATTAATTAGGCTCTCATGCTGCTTCCTTGGTCGTCTTGGCTATCAAAACAACAAAAGATGGCTTTTGCTGTGCCTCTTGCAGGCTAAATATTGCATGTAATTGCAATTATTGTTCGTAAGTCACCATAACAATTTCTTTGACGTGTTCCACTCAAACCCTGACACTCAATCATCTTCTCAGAAAGTGGAAATTGTCAGATTCTTTCCAATCTTTTGCATGCTCATTTATTCGATATGTTTCTTCTAACATTTGTTGCATGCTTGGATTAAATTGAATGGCAGTTTCTGTCTAAATTTGAATTTAATTGCTCATGTTTCAGTAATAAAAAATGGCATCAGGTTTTGAATTTAAAGATACGGTATGAAGGGTTTTTTTGAACTGTGATAAAAAGGAAGTCCAGACCAACAAAATGGCCTGCGAGAACACATGGTAGTTACAGTCTTCCTTGGAAGTGGCCATTTTCATTCAGCCCCAGCAGTAATCTTTGGAAGTGGATAACCTCTCGTGTGTCTGACAAGGCTTGATGAGTGACTAAATGCAGAGATTTGGAGTGGGCTTGAGAAAGGAGAGCTGTGCGCAATGCTGCTTCATGCTGTTATGTTGTGCATCTGACCGCTAAATTGTGAGAGTGCTTTCCCACCTTTTACTTTGAGTGTATTTTTCTCCCTTGGGGATGATTTAGAGTGTACGCGGTGTTTACAGTGTCACAGCTCAGACAACTTCAATTCAGGCTTCTCAGGCTGGAGCTGGATTTATGGTTGTTGTGTGACAGATATGCTGACACGAGCCATGCAGATTTAAGTGAGTGTAAAACAAGAGCGTCAGGCATAAATTGTCGACCTAAAAATAGAGCATAATAGTTCCTTCAAAGGGCTGGCAGTTTTACCAGAATTAAATGAACAATATACAGCAAACAGCAGGGTAACGGGACAGGAATTTGCATGCTCAGCTAGGCATGAAACTTATTTCTTAAAGAGTATATCTCCATCATGAGTTCCCTGATCTTTTTATCCCGCTCTTTAGTTCATCAGAAAAAGTCATCTAATGGTCACTTCAACAACTTAGCCCCTGGGAAAGAGCCGCAGAACCTCTGGACCAAAACAATTTACGATAACTTAGCAACATTTACACCTGCAGACTTAAAATTAATTACGTATTAGCATTATTAACTGCACACCTGATTGTTTATTAGCAAATGTAGAAATGCATTATCAAATGCAAATGATGAAAACCACCAAAAAGGGTTTCTTGAAACCTGGCAACACAAACTTTTTGCCTAATGGCTAATCAATCATCTGATCAATAAAGCGTTGGTAAATTATTTATTCACCATTAGTTACATTTTATGAACCGTGTGGGCTCAGGAGGTAGAGTGAGTCATTCGCTGATTGGCAGGTCTGTCCTCCTGTCCACAAGTGTCCTTGGGCAAGACACCCTGCGAGGTGGCTCGCTGCCATCGATGTGTGATGGCGTGAATGAGCAGAAGAACCTTGCAAAGTGCCTTGGATAAAAGTGTGCCATTTATAAACCCTTAGCAGAAATTGCCTCAAGAGAACGTGGTACCCATATGGCAAACTAGGCTTCATCTCTAATAATGTGTTGCTATTCTGTGAAGCAAAGCGTTGGTGTGTGTGTGTGTGTGTGTGTTTTTTTTTTTTTTTTTTTGCCACTGAAACAGTCATGCATTTTCCAAAATCTGTCGGATGAAGTCCAAGTTCTTATTATAGTCAGTTTAGAAATGAGCCAGCTGATGTTCCATATCTGTCTTCACAGAAAAGCCGTGAAAGCAACACTAGTCCTGCTACCTCTGCTGGGCATCACCTACATGCTCTTCTTTGTGAATCCGGGGGAGGACGACATCTCACAAATCGTTTTCATCTATTTCAACTCCTTTTTGCAGTCCTTTCAGGTGAGGATGGGGATAATGATGCAGTGTGACACCGGCTAACGCTCGAAAACCCACTCGCACTGTATACACAGTGAATCATGCAGATTTCTTAATGCGCGTTATCGCATGGCCGTGGCACTCCTGTCTGGATGACTTTTCAGATTATGAGCCTTCTTGTGGGAAGATGATCTGAAGCAGCATCCTGGCTGTGCTCGCACACAGTATGGCCCTCCTGCCTCATGTTCAGAGCTCTCAGCTGACAGGATTAACAGGGGCCCCGTGGGCATGATTTCTCCTCTGTGGCCAGTTTTTTTTTTAATCTTTCTATCTTCTGCACTTGTATGTGAGACCAAGTGGGAGGAAAAAACGGATTTCAAGCAAGACTTTAGCATCAAGAACTATATCTGACACAATAAAATGTGTTCCCAAGATTCATTTCTTTTGCCTTTTCTTCTCATGACTGCAACATCTGAATCCTCTGATGTCTGATTAAGGTGCTGTTACACACCTGCATTCACAATATCCAGTAGTAATCTAATAGTAATGTCTTATTCTGCAGGGGTTCTTCGTGTCAGTGTTTTACTGCTTTCTAAATGGAGAGGTGAGTCACTGCTTTGCAAAAGTCGGTATTCATGAATGCAGTTAAGTTGCCACCATGTTTTCTTGATACACAATCTTAATAAAGCCCATGTGGATTTCTTTGATTAGTTTACTGCTGTTCTTTTTTAACCACACTCCTAGTTACAGTTTTTGTGCAGCAGGGGTAGTATCAGGTAGCTTTCATACAGGGAAAAAAAATGCCACAAGATTTTCTGTTCCAGGAGTGAAATTGTAGCATTAGGATGATTGGCCTCTCATATAATTAGAATTGAGAAAATTGCTGGAATTCCAGCTGTTTCAAGTCATTAATACCATGATAAGAATTACTTTGTCAGTAAGTCAAAAATTAAGGAATGTCTTGCTGCTCTATTCCAGCCCTGGAATTAATTGGAGCTCTGGGGTTGAGATGTGGTTTATCGGGAAGAATTGTGAAGAATCACCCCTTTACAATTAGTTAAAAAAACTTCAAGATTGTCATTGGCAAAAGTGGTTGTGTGGCGCTGAGGAATGGTTTCGAATTTTGGACATTTTGATTTTTGTACTCAGGTAGATGGCGATAAATGAGAAGATTGAGACCACTCTCATATCTGTTTGTTAAGTATGAAGCCACACGCAGGAGACAGCTAAATTATCTTAGCGTATTCACTGGAACTAACGGGAAACAGCTAGCCTAGCTCTGTCTCAACTTGTTTTCACACTTTAGTTTTTGTATGGATTAAACAAAGAAGATCCAAATACAACGTGTTCATTAGTGAGCTGTATAGGTGATGGGTTTTCATCTTTGGATAGAGCCACATTAACTTCTTCCCAGTCTTCATGCTAAGCTAGTGGTCTCCTGGCTGTAGCTTCATATTTAACCAACAGACAGTGGTATCAAACTCTTAAATCTCTCTTAAAACACATTAATTTACATTGCTGTTTGTTTAATCCTGACCAAAAACAAAATATGCTAATTATTGAACTTCATGTGCATCTATTCTTTATGCTAAGCTAAGATAAAACATTTCTCAGACAGGGAATATGTGACATCAGTGTCTTCATGTAGCTTTTAAAGTCATTCACACGTATTGCAGGTGTCTTTTCTGACAGCATTCACTTTTTGAAAATTATGTTTAATATCTTACTATATTCAACCAAGTACGACTGCCGCCGTGACGTTTACGTAGATGTGACTTTGTGAGGTTGGTCGAGAACAACATGTTAAATTGCCATCAGAAAGCAAATATATATATATATAAATATATATATATATATATATATATTTCCCAAAATGTTGAACTATTCCTTTGAGACAAGCATGAGGTTATAACATTTGTTCTTTTATGCATATACAAAGCAGTTATAATAAGTGCAATAACATCCTTTTTCTGAACATTTTAGGTACGTTCTGCAGTGAGGAAGCGGTGGCACCGCTGGCAGGACAACCACGCCCTTCGAGTGCGAGTGGCACGAGCCATGTCCATCCCGACATCTCCGACCAGGATCAGCTTCCACAGCATCAAGCAGACAACAGCTGTGTGACCGTGGGAACAGGCACATGATCTCCGCCACAACATCCAAGGGGACAGACTTAATCTTTTTGTCCAGTAAAAAAACAGTGAAGTCATTTACAGAACAGAGTCGTCTAACAAGGCCACAGTTCTCGATGTGTCCAGGGTGACGGAAGAACCAGGCTATTCCTGTTGTCCGGTGGGAGCAAGTAATGGCATCCAAAAGTCCAATTTAACACCACAGGAAGTGTGATCGGACAAAAAAAGATTTGTGAAGTGTTTGTCTCCCCTGACTTACTGTACATGAGGTACAGGGTTTCTGGAGTATTTAAAAGACACATCATCATCAAACTGTCACATCACAACAAGTCTTATCGTTTGATCTTACTGTGATCTTATCGCTGTCATCTTAGTGATCATTAGTGGGGCGAGATAATCCTACAGGATTTGCAGCAGGACACTGCAACAGCTCACGCACTTGTAGGCATCTGCTCCTTTCTTGCTTAGTGGGAGGCAATTTAATTAGACGCATCCAGCAAGATGCACTCAAAATGTTTCCCAGAAAAGCCATTTCTATTTAGTACGATGAATATCAAAACGCAAAAATGCTCTCTAAGTTAACTGCTCTTGCCGTCAACAGCTGCTTTTGACAGATAGGAAAGAGGCTTTGGGGGGAGAGGAGGGTTCACCTGAATTAAATATCAAACACTATACGGTATAAAAGGCAAGAGATTCAGGAGAGGTGCTGCCTTCTCTCGTGAAAAGGGATTAGAAATAGGTTTGTGTGCGGTGAGCAGTCGATATTCACCTCAAAACACGCAGTGACATGTGTCAGTCAATGTGCGATGATGATTTTATACAAACCAGCCATTCAAGTGGAGCCTTTATGATGTGTTCCCAGACAAGTCTTCGCCTTTAAGTCTGTGCTCTTTTATACAAAGCTGATTTTTTTTTGTCTCATATTGCACTGTTGTAAACATTGTTAAAATACTTGTTCACAAGCCAAGCTCCCTCTCTGTTCCGGCTATTTGTTTCAGATACTATTTTTTTGCTTCCCCTTTGTTGTACTTTGCTTTCTTTTGCTCAGAAATGTTAACATAAAGCAATTTAATGTGTTATGTGTTTGATTTCCCTGAGGCTGATGGATACACGGATACAGCTAAGAATATATATATATATATATATATATATATATATATATGACTCTAAGTCATTTATATAATGTGTATCTCACTGTAAGTGCCATGCATGGACTTATCATGCAGGCACAGTTGAAGCAGATTAGATTCTTTTGGCTTTATGAAATCCTTGTGGCTTTCTAGTAATCAGTGTCACAACTAAGCTGTTCAAGAGAAGAGATGCTTGATGAAGCGAGCGCTGCTCGCCCGTAAAGCCAACTCTTTCATTTGCTCAGGCTGCTCACAGAATAATGGGAACAGCCATCGATCCGCACTGCCAAAATCCATAAATACTTTTGGTTTCTGTGAAAAAAGGTTGAAGAGGGGACAGAAAATGTTTTACGTAGAAATCAAAAGAGTCTGAATTATGTTGCAAGCTTAGCTTTTGATGCTCCTTTGTGTGTCCCCACATTCGCTGCACAACGAGTATTTTGATCAGTCAGGTGGTACGATTGAGAATGTTTAAAGGAATAGTAAGACTTTTTGGAAAGTACGCTTATTCGCTGTCTTTCCGAGAGTAAGTTGAGAAGATTGATACCACTCTTCGTATGTGTCCTCTAGTTATGAAACAGCTGGCAGCTGGTTATCTTAGCTTAGCTTAGCATAAATACTAGAAAGAGGGGGAAACAGCGAGCTTGCTGGTTGCCTCCTGAAGACTCCAGGAAGAACTAATCCTGGATTTCCATGAAAATGCTAATTGTATTCATACTTTTGTTTTGGATCAAACAAGCAAGACATGTTAATAAGCGATCTTTAGAGGTTCTGGTAGGTGAATCTGTTTTCACCTTCATGCTAAGCTAACAGGCTGCTGGCGATAGCTTCATATTTAATGGACAGTCATTACAGAAGTATCGAGCTTCTCATCTAACTCTCAGCAAGAAAGAAAATACTCACATCTTTCCAAAACTGAAACATTTTTTTTAATGAATAATCTTGTTTTGTATTTATTTATTTTTCTTGTTTATATTTCTGAAATTATATTATGGTACTTTTATCAGGATTAAAATCCACTGGATCTACTGTGAGGTTTGGATTTTAAACAGCTGAATATACTGAGTTTCTGTGATCAGCTTTCTTT
Source organism: Chelmon rostratus (assembly GCF_017976325.1). Lineage (NCBI taxonomy): Eukaryota > Metazoa > Chordata > Actinopteri > Chaetodontiformes > Chaetodontidae > Chelmon > Chelmon rostratus. Next base: position 16,925,178 of record NC_055669.1, on the reverse strand, counting down.
GAGGGATGTTGTATAGAACATAGCATATTTCATCACTCCTTGTTCTGAAATGTGCATTTCATCTTTGTATTTTGTGATTTCTTGTTATGTTACAGGGGACATGTTTTGTTGATGTGCTGCTCGACTGGAGTGACGTTAGCCATAATCTCCAACGTTGATCATCCAAAGTGATTTTGATGTGAATATCTCCTTGCAACGTGAAATTAATTTCTGTTTCCTGCATCGCAGCGACCACGACCTCATCATGTTATGTAAACATAAAACAAACATTACCTAATAGTTGTGAAGTATTTTCATAAAGAAATTAGAAAACAAACCATTTATTCAAGCTCACCAAAGAGAGAAACCATGTTTACCAGCATCCAGAATTTTTATTGTCTGCATATTTCTATTGTTGCCACTGCACTTTGTAGACCAAATCCTGTTGATTTTATTATCTACACCATTTATTGTCCACGATGAAATGTATTCAATGCAGTGTGATGTCAGATTTGTTAACTTATTACTGTACGTGAATACATTCGGCTGATTTTATGGAAAACTATTTGTCGACCGACCATGTTGCCTTACAAACAAAAGGAAATGCATTTTTTTTGTGAGAAGGACATTAATGTCTCTGTAAATGATGTACCATTGTGTTACTGATATACATTTGTACATGCACATGTGAGAGGAAATATATGGATTTGAATTAAAATTATACTGTACGTATTTTTGCTTTTCATGCCGAAGGTCTCGTGTTTTCCAGGGAGCTTGTAAACAAATATGATCTGTGTTGACAGATTATAGGATGCATTATGTCTGTTCAGTTACACTGGGCAATCTGACATTAGATTCAGATTGCACTAATGGGATCTGTTTAGTTGATTCATTTGCTGTTTATCCTCCTCTATCTCCAAGCACTGTGTGAAATAAATGCAACAGCCTTTTAATGACTCAATCAAATCATCATTCTTATAATAGAGTAGACTCAGCTGCACTGTGGCATGTAATTGTCTTACTTGTAAATATAGTTCACAGCAATGGAAGTGAAGAACCCTGAGAGAGTGCCTGCTAGGTTATGTAATATGAATGTGGATACAGTTTCATACATCTCAGGCTGGGCTGGAGTGAAGTGGAGCAGAAAGTGCTGTCTGTGCCCAGAACCCTCAGGACGCGATGAGTTATACATCCCCAAACAATTAGCTGAGGCCCTGATGCAGCCTAATAAAGGCTTATTGTGACAATTAATGCTGTTGATGGCTGACAACAGTCTGAAAGGCGGACAGCGGATGTGACATTCTGGAGTGTACTATTGCCAGAGGCGGGAAGCACATCTGCACTTTGCTGTGGATCGTTTGCCCCGGGCTCCTCCGCCTCTATATTAAACTGCATTTCACCAGTCATTACCTCAGCTGAGCCATTACAATTTTAACAGTGCATCATTATTTCTAATAATATGATGAGGTGTTTCCTACTATGTATCAATTTGAAAAGAAGAAGAACTGTGTTAAGGTTGATAAGGTAATATTTCCAGTCGTGGGATTATTGCTTTAAGAAAGGACGATTTCTGCCAGAACACAGATCCCGAGCGGGATCGTGTCAATTTTACACATAAAGGTCAGTTTATTTGTCATTGGGAGCATCACTGTTGCTGTGTTGTATGTGTCTCTTGAGGAGGTTTGTCAAGTCTGACAACAAATATGAAATACTGTGGATAAATTAATAAGCTAGTCTTGCATCGGGCTGTTAGACTAATTGAAAACAGCCAGGATCCAAGAAATACTGAGGTATCCCCCCCGCCCCAAGTGTCCTTCATTTCCACACCAATCCCAGATAATTCTGACTAGACAACATATTCATCTCATTTGTTCAGTTGTTCCAATTCAATTTATTGTTTTTCTACCGAAAGCATCAAGCACTAAACATTGTTTACTCACTGCAAGAAATACAGTTTGGGTCAGTAAACAGTGAATCATTATTGATTTATTCATTTCGTTGGCTTAAAAGCAGTCAAATTTAAGTATATGTTTTGTAATGGAATGTAATCTCCTGTGAAGCTGCTAAAACTAAAGGGTCGAGAGGGTCTCACAAAATATATTCTTGGTTGCATTATGGGAAATGTAGGATGGAGCGTTTTTGGAGCTCGACCCAAAAGGCCTAAAGCCAAGTTTAAGAAAATGAAAAATCAGTCAAGAACCTCTTTAACTGCTGATTTAGTCGGAAGCTTCTATTGTGCAGTTCAGGTGCAGCATCACAGCCTTTAAGTTTACTATAGTAACAATAGAGGTAAAGTGTCACCGTTAAATCATAATCAATTGATCCTGATTAATGTATACTCCATTACTTACATGAAAGCAGCATGACTGCAACAAGCACCTGTCGCCAACAAATCGTCCACTAATGATAAACATTATTAAACTGACGCTCTTTATAGAAGTATAATGGGCTTATTTTATGTCTGTGACACTAAAGCTGAGAGTCAGAGGAATGCCATTAGAATAATATACCATAGCACAATCCTGAGGCTAATAAAATGCACGGTGAACGCTGAATATATCCATCCATCCATTTTCTATACACAGCTGAATCCTTTGCAGGGTCACAGGGGGGCTGGAGCCTATCCCAGCTGTCTCTCGGGCGAAGGCAGGGGACACCCAGGGCAGGTCCCAGCCTACCACAGGGCTACACATATAGACAGACAACCAAGCACACCACTCATTCACACCTACGGACAATTTAGAATTAGCTGAATATATCTCTCTAATTAATCAAATAAATCAAGTCTAACCACAGCATGTGAAAGGAGAATGTTTCATTTCAGCATTTATTTTTCCCCTTGTAAGGATGAGCCTCTGGGACCTATGGTTAAGTGCGATTAAAGTGCACTTTAACAAGAACAGCACTGCTGTTTACCTGGAATCGCATTAAGGAAATGATTCCATTACGATACAGCCGGTTTGCTGAATAACTCAGGCCGCACAGAGTCAAAACATCTCAACAACCACAAACTGGTGGCATCCTGGAGGTCCAGTGGAAAACTGGCTGTGCACAAATAAAGGTTATATATATAGCCTGACGCCAGGGCTGGAAGAGGAGCACTGACTGACAAAGATTATGTGGTCTGATGATGGTCAGCAGAGAAGCGCATGAAAAAGCTATTTGTGGTGAACATGAAAGTCTTATTAATGCTAGAATTGGAGTGGATTTGTTTTTCGAAATTAGTTTATTCCCTAACGAACTGGTGGGCTAGTCATCAAAGGCTCATGCCAAACATTGCAAAAACCCTCAGAACTTTAATATCATTTGAAAAAGTTTTAATTATAGTGTGGACTATACCCTGCAATTTTGGGGATATGTGCATAAAATGATTCGCAAAACATCTACAATATTTGTATTTTAAGCAATGTTGCAGCTTTTTTCAGTGTAAACATCATATAGCTACATATAGCTACCACAGCTTCGATGACGAGTTGAAACAAGCTAATGTGACACTAGACTGACGTCATTTTTTTAAACTCAAAGCTATTTGAGGGGAAATAAAAGGGGACGACGTGAGCCAGCATTACCAGCCTCTAGCGACCTCTTTGACATGTTATAAACATGAACACACTGATATTAGCTGTTCCCGTTAGTAGCAACCAGTCTGGCCTATAGCAAATAAAATGATATTTCATGAAAAGCAGGTCTTTTAACAACATAGCAGTTAGCAAACCACCGGGAGCTAAGTGGTGGCATGAAACACCAAACTATTGGGAACGGCGTTCTGTTTTGAGGCACCAGCTGGAAGGATGAGTTATGACAGGTGAACATTTGCTATGCTCTCGTTTATATGTTGAAAACAGGACTGCAGCTTTCAGTCTGTATTGAAATAGTCAATAACCTGAATCAGGCTTTCAGGATTCTTCAGTCATTCAGCAAAGGAATGATATGTTGTCCCCACACAGTGTTTGCTGAGGCCCTATAATTAGAATGAAGAGTTATTATTTGAGCAACAGCCCACTCTGCTGGTAGGTGAGGGGAATTACTACTACAAATGCCACTCAGATGATGGATCCATTAATTCAATCTGTGTATGAATGCATGTATTGTTATACATCTTTTGACCCTAGCCAGTTTTTTATGCATCAAGAGTTTGCCTTTTTTTTTTTAAACTCTTGTCCTTGAAGTTGAATTTTGATCTTCATTACAAAAGATCTGATGTACAGCTGTGGGTGAGATTTTGTAGTTTGTATACAGAAAGTTGAGACACTGACTCAATACTGACATTTTGTTCTTGGTCTACATACTTAACTTTTTTTCTTTTAGTAATTTTCTTTTAGTATAATAAAAAGAAGAACTACAGTCTGGAGCAGATGAGTGATATAACTTTGCAAACTCCCATGGAGGATACAGACAATAAACCACAGCTAGGCAGCATCACTTTGCAAAAGAGAACACCACCAAAATGAATTTATTTATTTACCCTGATTTACAGTATTAACAGGGGTATCGTGCAACGTGTGCACAGCATTCACACATGCGGTCTTAGAAAAACAAGGTGAAATACTGATGAGATACAAATCCCTCTGAGACGCATGGAAATGAGAAATGTACAGGATGGGATTGACACAAACATAAAGATCTTGTGTGGTCAATAATTCAGGGTCAACTCATTTCTGACTCATATTGATTGATGCAGAGAGACGTAGCACCAGAGTGACAAAGAGGTATCCTTTTTACGATGCCATAATGTGTTTCACAAAAGCTTCATAATTTATGCAGCCGTTAGCATCCTCTTGGTTTTGCATTAGCTGCTCCACCTCGTCCTCCCGCAACTTCTCACCTGTGGTCCAAGAGGAAGAAACCAGGACAAGTGTCTGCTCAGTAAGCAATTATTGCAGCTTTAGAAAATCTGTTTGTGGTGGGACTGACTCACCCAGTGTTGCCAGAACGTGCCTGAGCTCAGCTCCCATGACTGTGCCATTTCCCTCCTTGTCAAAGACCCTTAGACCCTCCACAAAGTCCTCGAATGTTCCACGGTCCTTGGCCTTGCAAATGTGTTGGTGTATGGGCAGAAACTGGTCAAAGTCAAGCATCTTGGTCTGCATGTCTGTGGAAAATTCAGCGCAGCGTATTAACACCAATCTGACTGTGGGCGTAGACAACAGGGGAATCACTCCTCACATGGCCTGTGCATGCAGCTCACCTTCAGCCTTGGGCTTGCCAAGGACGTGCATGATCTCTGCCTGGGTAGGATTCTGGCCCAAAGCCCTGATTAGATCGCCACACTGGCCGTAGGTGATCTTCATCTCGTTGGCTGGAGTCCTGTCAAACAGCTGAAAAGCATCTTTGAAGTCTGTGAACAGAGAGAAAAACAGCATTTTGATTTCTACTCACATCACTGTAATGCAGATGTGCATGCAGCCTATGAAGAAAGGCCTTGAAGATGCTGAGCAGCGATGATACATAATGGCATCTCTGTGCTGAAGAGTCAAACTTTAATGTCTTAACTGACACGTGTCTTCCTCCTTTCAAAGGCATAGACTTAGATGGACGTGTTAACGGTAAAGCATAAAAGCATACTGCTGCATCATCAGCTGTTGCTGAACATTTCTTCCACACTAATGGAGAGCCTGATCACACAAACCACCCATTCCCTCTATAAATAGCTGGCAGTCCACGCAACACAAATGACAACTGTAACAACAACCTTACCCTCGAGTTGCTCAGGGGTGAATTCCAGCTGAAACGTACAAAGCAAACAAGGCGGTTAGACGCCGCTCATCATTCAGGAGTAAAAACAGTTCACAAGGCAAGTGAATGGGCGGACAGCAGAGGTAACAAGTTCAAAGAAACTAAAGATCAAGCCGGTACGCATGACCCCTGACTCTGCCTCCACCATTATCGCGCCATTCCTACAGATCAAGTTACGGTTTGCATCTGTTCCCATCACAGTGCATTGTTTATCACTGACCTTGGGTCTAACACCCCCTCCTTACAGTATGTGTATTGTCTGCTACCGTCAAGCTGCATTTGGGGTTATTTTTAGACGCAATATGTGCCAAACATTTGTTGGTAGCTGTAAACACCAGAGGGATGTAACAAACAATCTCGATCGGGTTGATAATTCACAAGCCAGTGAACACACTGGATATTTGCAAAGAAGACTGAATGAAGTTCTGCTCAGTTTTATGTAGAACAGCTCAACATGTGCTGCTAATTTATCAGCCACTTGTTGAGTGAAGCATTAAGGTGGATCAAAAGTTTAATGGGGACCCTGCTGAGAACTTCTTTACTTTACAGTGTGACAAACGCTTTACAAGATCAACACAGTTTTTCGAAATATATATATTTGATTTTATTTTTTCTAACAGCTGCAGATGTACGATATGCCAAGTCAGTTTTACAACCTGCACTGCCCTCCAGTTTAATGTGTTATTCTAAATCTAAGAATAAATCTTTGCTAAATTGTCCATCCATCCACAAATGTTGACTATTTATAGTCCATGTGTATTTTGGACTCCGGTCAGATAGTGCCCCCAGTTTCTGTCTGATGTGTGGATATCTACAAACCCCAGCCCCTCCATGGAGCTCTGTAAAAATATTATCCAAACACTTATCTAAGCATGTTTAAAGATGGATGGCGATGGGTATAATTATCTCTATTTTTCTTCCTCCCGGTTTTTCCACCCTTTTGCCCTCAGAGGAATGGTGCGGGTGGTCTGCTATTCGCAGACATAATGAAAATCATATTTTGTGGCTTTAACCGCGCTCCATTGTAACATGGCGGCTCGCTCAACCAGGAAAACATTTACCCATTGAAAAGGGGCCAAGTCAGCAGAAGATCTTTCCATGATGTCTGGTATCAGCTAGCTCCACTCTGAACCTCTGCCTGACTGCACGGCACACTTTGTTCATGCATGTCTGATGTTTGACGAAGAGCTGAACGAACTCTAGATATTATAAAAATTGCCACCATAAGCACGGCCCATTCAAACGGCTGCGCAGTCCTGCCTTGCTTGCACTGCCAACTTTAGGTCACAGGGGGTCTCTGATGCTCTTTGAACACCAGCTTGGCTGCTAACCATTGAGCTTATAAGTAACAGCACATAGAAATGAACAATTTTAATGAAACATTTTCAGTTTGACTTCCAGGGTGAGTCATCACTGGTCCTTAAAAAGCTCTAAAAACTTGATCAATCTACAGCAGTTTCTCTACATTTCTTAACATTGCTGTGTTTGTTTTGCTTTACCGTCACTGATGTGGGGTCAAACTCCGGGGTCTTGGGGCGCTCGGGCTCTGGGGGCTTGGGGGGGGCTGCTGCTGCGGGTTTCGGCTCTTCCTTCTTCTTAGGGGCCATTGTTTGAGGCTCTCAGGAGACAATGGGGAGGACTGACACGGCAGAGGGATCCAGCACACTGCGGATGGAGGGGGCCCATTTGGGGCTTGGTCCCTTTATCCACTGTCCAGAGGTGTCATCTCCACCCCCCCCCCCTCCATGTCCAGCCACACTGCCAACAATAGGGGGAAGACTATAAAAGGATATGCCTTTGTGCTTCTATTTAAGACAAAGGCTGTTGTTGTGTGTGTGTACATCATCAGGATATGGATGATGCAAAACTATATCAGCTGAAATCCCAGGCCGAGATATCTCCATCAGCACAAGTGAGACCTCATGTAACGTCCCTTATCTTGCACTGTTGACCTTGTACAGTGAAGTGTAGTGGTTATTAGTGAGGAGGGGAGAAAGAAAATGATGATTGCTGGACAAGAGGGAGGTGAAGTTGTTTAAATCACAACGATAATGAACTGCATGTCCCAAACACTGATTATTATTCATATGTGCAACCAGAGAGAGCGTATTATTGACTGCTGTGCCAGGAACATCCTTAGTGACGACCATTTATCTGGTCTGATCAGAGGGATTTGCAGGGCATTAAATTCAAATCCCCCCAAAATAGGATCCACAGAATGTTGTTTCTGTCTGATCTCGCACTTTCGAGCGTGGCTACATGTGAACGAGCCTCTCGTGAACTCAAGAAAGTAATCTGGGATGACACTAAGTGCCACTTTATGAGGCTGCCATTCACACTTGAGTGGAGACGGAGGTTGTGGGAGCCAGGGTGATGCTTTTGGTGTTCGTATTGTTATGAAATAACGATCGCAAGAGCGCGACTAACTCAAGCATACATTTAATTTATTTGCAAATGAATTGCGAGCAGAGGAGCCTCCAAAGGTCATCCTTGAGACTCGCTTTAGAATCACAGTTGGTTTGGTTTTTAGAATTTACAAATGCCTAAAACGATAAAAACACATTATCTGACATCAACTTGCTGTTGGTGTGTATTTATGTATGTTTCCTGCATCATAAACTGCTTCTCTATGACATTTTCTGTATGATGCCTTGCTATTATTGCAATTAATCAAAGAAAATCCTGGCATAATAAGTGCTTAGAATGATACTGACATGTTACTGTATATGCAGTGTGTGTTAAAAACAAATAGTGTGTAAAAGTGACAAAAAGCCACTAAATCAAAGTGTCACCAAACATGATGTGCTCCGTCTCTTTAGGTCACAGAAAGCTCATTTAGATTTCATGACAGCAGGTAAGACTGAAGTCATAGGTAATAATTATAATAACTGCAATTATGAGGACTGAGTCACTTAGTTGACAGCCCACAGTCTTGGAAGACTAAACATGGCTTATATGAGTCAGTGAAACATTGTTTACTGTAGCTACAGGCTCACAGTTTGGGTGAAGTAGGTACAGTCTGAACTGAAAAGGGCTTTTTTGTGTGCAGCAATCTATTTCGATTTTGTGTCTCCTGACATATGGATGAAATATGATCCATCCATGAATAAATGAGAGTGAAAGCTAAAAAAAGAAAACAATTTTCCTCCTTCAACCTCGAAGGCTTGATGGAGCTGACGTGAGTGTCTCACTTTGAACAGCCATTAACAATACACTCACACAAATTTTGTTCTTGATCTTTCTTATTCTTGATGTTTTATGAAACTTTCATCTTGCTTCAACGTGTCCAGTACATTTTTCGCCCCCTTGATAGATCCATCATCCAGAATATCCTTTTGTCTTTGCACTGACAGATGTTACTGGACAGCTGCTCTGGTCTTGTATTCAAAGCATGAGCTCCCACCCATCTCATGAGACAAAGTGACAGCCAAGCAACTCAGTAGTGGCAATTCCACATACATTTGTCAACACTTATGTGACCAGAGACATGTGGGAACGCCCCTGAGTAGCAAATCTCAAATCTAATTTATTTCCTTTAAAAAAAAAAAAAAACACTGACTTTTTAAGGCTAAAAAACACTGGGCTAAAACTGACCCAGGATGGGGTCAAAAGAGCACCAAAGCAACACTAGGCTAACTTTACACAGTGCCCGTGGGGTGTGCTGACCCAGTGTTGGTGCTATTTTTTGTATTGATGTTGGATTACTGGATCAAAATGACCCCTCGGTTGGGTCATTTTCTACGCATGTCTACTCATTTCTACCTGTGTCCAGGGGTTGGCCTGCGGCAGCACTGGCTACCCCTGAAATCTGATTGTCCACCCCAAGTGCCATCCCATTGTCCTAACACATGATTGGTTGTCTGTCCTGTGAGAGGAGGTCCTCTGTTCAGCCTGTGTAGCCTACATGGTTGTAGCGTGGAGCCTACATGGACCTACCTGTGGCATGTGCATGTGTGTGTGTGTGTACTTCATGCCACCCCTGCATAAGTCAGTGCTCCACCAGGGTCAAAAAGTCTGGGTGCACCACTGTTCCTAAGCTTCAAGTCAAAATGAATACTGAATGAGCTGTGAGATCTCCTCTGCTCTGTCACGACAGGTTGGAAAAAACAGCCACTGGAGCCCGGACAGGAAAACGTCTCTGCAGTGATGATCACCCAGTTTAAATGCATGATTAAAACCAAATCTATCCATGTCAGTCAAACACAGATCTTTATTGGCCAACTGGAGGACTGAATCAACATTCTGGGGACTGACGTCAGACGTGATATGAGCTTTGGACCAAGATAGCAGTTCATATCATCACGACTTGTCAGTGTCAATTTGTTAAAAGGATTTGAAGAGATTGTTTTGTGATTTTTGCAGACTTTTTGACATGGCAGGTTGATATTGTTCATCGATGCGGGAGACGACACCGAACCTTAATCTAAGATCAAGAGAATCTCCCCTTTGAACACACACAGAAAAATAATTTGCTCGCTCTGCTTCTTTCGCTCTGGTTCACTGGGACCTGGTCTGCTGTGGCAGAGATCGGACATGAGAACATAAAATAATCACCAGATTAGTGCGTGCTGGAGGAATGATAAGTCATGGCAGCAGTTTGCTCCTCATTATTTTCAAACAGCACATGACCGGAATAGTCAGTGTTTGGCCAGAGCTAACCTACAAAGAGACGCAGACGGGAACTGTGTGTGTCAGTCTGAGTATAAATGGATTCAGCACTGCATAGCTCTGCGCCAACCCCCTTCCAGATCCCACCAGGTGATTGCCATTGACAGGCTGCAGCAGCAATTCACAGCATGACCAACCGCATAGAATCAAGCTCTTAAAACATCCAAGACCTGTGCAGTTTGCTATTTTGGAGTCAGTCCCTTGTCTGGCTGGTATGTGCCTTGGAAAGCCTCCAATCTGTGTACAATGCCAATTGTTACTTGGACCCATCAGATGACCTTCAGTGCAGCTGTAGCCTTTGCTCTGTGGTGCTATTATAGCCTGATAAAAGCAGGGCTGGCATAAAACTGCTAAGAGAAAAGAAATTAGTGCAATTCAGTTGTTATTTAACCAGCTGAAAGACACAAAAGCAAGAAATTAAAATCATTAATCAAGAGGACGAAGTGTCAGTGCCATTCAGCAGTTCAATTCTGAGTCAATATGTGTCACCTGGCTGTGTGTGCTGTAGTGAGTGGCCAATATGAAATCCAGCGAGGGAAGACACAATGAACGCTACTTTCAGAGGAAAGAGGTGGGAGGTGAAAAGGACAAACACCCACAAATCTCGACGGTGATTACCTCTGGGCTGTCTCCAACGCTTGAATTATTCATATGAAAATGACGTTAATTGCTTATTTCCACAGCTTTTTGAGCATGTGGGCTAACTGCAGCCACGGCACGCTTCTAAAATTAGTTGCTCATGAGTATTTAATAAGGGGTACCTTATACATTATATAATTGACATTATTTAACACATTTTGCCAGTAAAGATTAATAATAAGAAATAAAAATACTCCTTAGTTCAGCCTGGTTCATTGGAATTAATCAAGTGTCACACTGTGTGAGTATAAACATTGCCAAAAATGCCAATTGATCTGGTTGAATTAGCATTCATCATTTGAATACCAATTAGATGTGATATCTTGCAATGGGTTTCATACAGAAAATGTCCAATTACTCTTATAAAACCTGACATATGTTGACATACGTGATTAAAAAGGTTGAATTATGGATTTAAACTCAGCTTGTATCTATCTGTCTTGTAGCTTTAATGTCACAGAGGCTGTTGTTATCTGGCTTTCAAACACCAGTTTAGCGACCTGCCAATCAGTTTGGAAGTGGTTCCCGTCTCTGTATGCACGTTTAGATTACTCTAAACTGCAGCGTTACGTGCCTGCAGTGCTCTATGACTGCATTAATAAACAGAAACTCCCCCGTGGCTCCGGAGCTGGGGCCACACCATGATCATTTACCAGCATTCGGGATATAGTGTGTCCAAGCGACATGTTCATTATCAAATCCACAAGGCGGTCAGTGAACTGTGCAAGCATGTAATTATACTGTGCCCCGTCCAAGTCGGTCCTCAGGTGGTATCCAGTTTAGTGTGTAGAAGCGGTGAAAGTGCCAGTCTGAGCAGGCTTCACTCCAACACAGACTGCTGCCATGTTGTTTGGCTGAAACTTTTATTTAGTAAAGATAATATAAACACTGTTTTTCGGGGCGACTCACAGCAGGATTTCCGTGAAAACATTTTTATACCAAACAGCTTACCCTCAATAAACAACATTTACGCTTTTCCTGTTTGCGTGTGCATTCGTGTGACTGAGACAACATGTGATTTTGTGACGCTTCAACAAATGTTTGGTGCCATCGATGCATCCCTCAGTGTGCACAGGCCGGAAAGTTCATGCATCCAGGATTACACGCTGAATGGTAATTAGGGGGAAGTATTATGTGCTCAGGGGCTGGGTGTCGGTCTGCAGGCCCAAGTTCTAAGTTGTCAACATCTGTGGTGTCAAACACCAGCTGAGCCACAGCGCCCTCCTTTGGCCACAGGGACTGAATGCTATCACTACAAACAAACCTTCCTTTAAATTTAGTTGATTTGTCTTTTTTTTTTCCTTGTCTCACTTTTTCCTACATTTTTCACCTTGGATGTTGTTTTTGTTCCTTTTTTAAATCTCAGTTAACATGTGTTTACATGCAGAAACTTCGAGGTCATTTGGACAGTCGGATGCTGAGCAGCATCACTGAATCACTCACATCCGAGATAACCCTGTGTAAAAGTATCCTCACGTACGATAGATGACACATCACGTTTATTTGATTAAGAGCTCATTCTCCCTGTTCTCTGTGTTATTATCTGCCACGAACAGCTCTGTTACAATCATGAGTCGATGAGGAAAGAAGATCCGTCCCCGTGGGGACATTCAGCTCCTGAGTTTAGCTTAGCAGGGCAGTAGGCAGCCCCTCTCCAGCACACAGCGACCACCAGAAAGCCCTTGCTGCGAGGCGACAGCGCTAACAAGTCTAAGTCCCTGTTGGCAAGCGCTCGTTTATTCTGAAAAGACTCGCCGGGTCGTGATCTCCGCACAGTGCAGAGGCAGCACTGCACAACACGGACCTGTTTTGTGTAATTTTCTTTATCAGTTATTTCATGTTTTACTTTTTCTATTTTTTGATTTGTGTACATTTTGATTTACTTCAACTGAAATAGTCACACCACAGAACCCTTTGTTTGTTTGTTTTTGTGTAATTGCACCACCGTTTTGTTGTTTAAAAGCACCTCAGCACACCTTGTTAGCATGTTCCTTTGATGCATTTTTGAAGTTACTTGAGAAGTTAGTTGAGAAGCGTAATAATAAAATTGAAAAATAGAATGAAAAGACCAGTGTGTAAGATTTAGAGGCACCTAGTGGTGAGGTTGCAGATTGCAACCCTCTCACCTGCCTTTGAAAGAGAACGCACGGTGGCTGCGACAGTCACTAAACGCATGTCTGTTAAACATTAAATATCCATTTCCATGTTCTACTTCTGCTGAGTTCTGCTAATAGATCCCTCTAAATCTTACACACTGGTCCTTTAAACAAGTTTTCTGTTTTTAAAAAAGCTCATTCTGCCCTGCTTTCAAGCTTTTAATTAGATTTTTCCTAGTAAAACTCCTAAAGCTCGGGTGTTCTGGTAGCTCAGTGGGACCTCGTCCCACGTGACCCCGCTGAGTCCTTACCACAGCGGCCTGGGTTTGAGTCCAGCTTGGTCCCTTTGCTGCATACCATCCCCTCTCCTCTCTCTGCCTTTCCTGTCTCTCTCTGTCTTGTCAAAATCAAGCGAAATACAAAAAAAAAAAAAAAAAAAAGACTTAGAGAGCTCCTAAACGGACCTCGTCGTGAGACTTTTGTCAACTGTGTGACATGCCTGAAAGCTCAAGAACAGCTACTAAATGGACATTCTGTTAGATCTGGGTGTGCAGACTCTTTTCCAAGTTGCTGGACTTTGACATTAGTTCCACTCTCCCCCAGCTATGGTTTGGTGTGTGCTTTTTTTTTTATTTTCCAACAGTCATATTGCAAAACACTTTGGTTACTTAGGAATCTGTTGACACTGTTGGACATCACTGACTGCCAAACATTACAACACATTTTGTACTTTATGTGAGTGTGCTGCTGCTGCGTGTTGTTGCATTTCCTCTACTTGTGTTTTATAGTGATCGTGATACGTTTTGGAACAATTTGTTCGGTGTCATCTAGGGAATCTCGTGCGGAGTCCTTACTGAACATCCTTCGCGAGGACCCTTGTTTGGGTTTTTAAAGGTTGACAATAACAACATGTGACATTTAATGACTAAATGTATACTTCACCAGATGGCAAAATTTCTGGTTTTCAACCCCCTTGTGGAAAAAAATACTACTGGTATTTGCATTAATTCCAGGTCACAGGACAATGTGTCAGAGACCTGTTGATGCTATAGCAATTTCTCAGTTGTATCTGGGGGTCAGTGAAAGTCACGCTGGCTCCTGAGCCATACATTTGACCAAAATGGCCTCTATGGACACTGACGTGGAAGAACGAGCTTTGTAAACACAATCATAAGCCTCCTCAGCAGTGTGTATGTCTAACCGGTGCTCATGATGTCAGGGACGAAGTTTCCTCCCCCTGAATTGTTCCTTTACTCTGTTTCTCTGATACTCCCATGGGAGACCTGAGTGGGTGAGCTGTCAAGACAAGGGTCGCTCCAGCGAAGATGAGCTGACCCTGGCTGGAAATAGATTCTTCAGGGGGATTTCACCAAAGTAAGAGTATTATTGGATGTATTGTACATGACGTTTATTGACTTGAAATCATGAGTTCAGAAAATGGAAATGATTAAAAACGGAGCAAAGAAGAAGAAGAAGAAGAAGTCATTCCACTTTTAGTCCCAAGTGCTTTTACAAGGAATGGAGCATGGTTGATGGAAATTCCCAGTTCCCATGAACACGATCATATTTTTCACCCATGAGTTGTATTTTTGCATGTAAAGCATTCACATGCAGATTAAATATGCAAACACAGTTTTTAGGGTTGTGTGAAGAGGTGAAAATGTGAAAACGTACATATGGAAACGATCAAACTGAAAGTTTAAATAGAAATCTTCACTTGTGAAGTCATGCGAGCTACATGAAACCATAAGTGAAAAAAAAGAAAAGAAAAGAAATGCTCACACATGAAAGCCATCATGTGGCCAAAACATACATGTGCTTTGAGTTTGTATGTGGTTTTTTTACATGACTTCTGGGAAATGCGTCACGCAGATATAAGGTTTCAGTTTCCCCATTCCGCCATTCTTGTAGATATTTAGGATACATTATATTGCTTCAATCTTTTTAGTGAATAACATAAATGTAATCATGAATAAACTAAATAATAAATGTGATGTATGAGTGCTGGTGTCAAAAAAAAATAAAAAATTCATCAGAGAAAGCCCATTGGCCGGGGTGGACCACAGCATCCAATGAAAAGCCAGTTCAGGATTTGGAAAGTAATCCAACATCTGTAGTTAAAAATCAACATGTGATGATAAGATGTGGGTTTTAAAAAAAATACAATTTTAATGCAATATTCTGTAGATTTCGTGCAGACTCTGTATCTATGGCACCAACGTGTGTCCAACTTCCTGGATGGAATGCAATTTTCTCACTTTCCTGTGAGCGTTTTCATTAACACTGACATCCGACTCATATCGTTCAAATGATATAAAAGCATGAAAAGAAGCATCTGCAAATGGACTCGCTATTGAGTGAGACTCAGGCTAAAGTGGCAGCCTGCCAAGCACTTTCTAAGAAAATTACACCATCATTCTATACACTAAGCTGCTGCAAATGGCTCAGGGAATGAACACCGCTTACACCCCGAAAGATGCTTAATGTTTCTCTGTTGATAAGTGCTCGTCTGTTTTGTTGCCTGCAACGGATGACATTTTTGCCAGGCACTTGGGATACTTACAGAAGGTGGATATTAATCATTCCAGATGGATGTCAAGGATCAGAAGATTTCCATCGCCAGGGATGAGTACCATAACCATGGAAAGTGACATGGAGCTATACTAACTGGCTTAAAGGCACATTTAACCTTTCAGAGAGAGCGTTTCAACAAAGAAAAGCTTGTCCTGTTTTTTCTTTTCTTTTCTTTTTTTTTAAGAGAGAGGACAGATAAAAAAAAGAGACCTTGGCGGATTGGAAGTGGAGTGGAGATTATGAATATCTCATGAACACAGCCTCCCCTGCTAATCTCCAGCAGTTTACAGTATTTTCAGTTTCCCATGGAGACGCAGCAGGGTGCAATCATGTGCATGGCAGATGAGTAAATGTATGGTCGCATGTCCCACTGCTGGCTGTTTGTTTATGACAGCTTTCATAGTGTTCAATGCGTCTCACCCCAGAAATAACCTATTCATGAGGGGAATCAAGCCTAAAAGAAAATATATACTAATATCCTCATGCTGCACAGACACCTGCATGTTTCACACGTGCTCAGGCGGTTTGAGAAGCAGGTGCTGTTGGTACTGAATGAGGTAAAGACAAATAAAAAAACCATCTCAGTGTTGTTCTTTTTATTGCTTCATCAAGCACATGCTTCAAAATATAAGTAATAATATAAAGAAATACTATAAATTTGACTGACAAATGATTTCCTGTATCTCTCTATGCTTGCTTTCAAATTGCATTTGATCAAAGGTCATGTTTAACTTCAATTTCAGCCCAGAGGCAGATCAAGGACCTCTATTACTCCCACTTCATGTTTCTCAACAATAATTCTAGAACAATTTATTTCATAAAATAAATATATACCTTAAAAATAGATTTCAACTCAGGGGTCCATCTACACAATGGGTCCTCAAGATTAGGCAATACTGCCTACATTTATTCAGCATTTTTAAGTAGTGCATAAACTTTGAATAAATGTTTTAAAGTTTTAACTACTCATATTAAGACATATTTTATACTATTACAGATGTGTTTAATCTGCATATACACCAGCCTCTAATTGGGTGACCCCAGGAGGAGTTCTAGTTGTTGACGAATATATTAATAAACACTTTAATCTGCTTACAAGTACATTATAGTGTGTTATAAACCATTTTTCAGTGTTTATGTAGTACTTATGGTCCACATGTCAAGTTATTTATTCATATATCCTGCAGTATCAGAAATCACAATTTTTCTCAAGAGGTTTTGCAATCTGTACAGCACCCAACACCCTCTGTGCTTAGAGCCTCACCTCGTATAAGGAAAAGCTCCCCAAAAAAGCTTTAAAAGGGAGAAAAAGGGAAAAAAAAACCTCAGGAGGACTAGCAGAAGAGGGAGTGTGCATACATAATATAGCTGCACATGTAATGAGTGCAGGCAAATCAAAATTTGATGTGTTGTCATGTGATGATGCTGTCAACAACTTGAGATTCCACAAGAGGATAAATGGCACTTAAGTGTGCTCGCCTTTGTGCCAAATCTCCGCTCTTTGTGTGGCAGTAACATATGGCAACGAATGACCCTGCTGCTGAAACATTATTCCGTCTGTTGGATAATGCATAATGTTGTCTCCGTCCACAACGGCAGTACATCACTTGGTGTCAGCGGTGAAAGCTTCGACAGAAAATCTATTTTCAGTGTTTGTTTGCTGCTCGGTGTTGCAAACAGTGAAACAGTGGAGTGAGGTGACTACTGAATTACACAGTTATTGCACTATTGTGGCTGTGGCCCTGCAAGGTTTAATAGGTGGAACATTTCACTCACAGTTAAGTGTTTGTTCACTATTGAGACCACACATGCAAAAAGTCTTTTGCACCGTCAGCTGTTGGAGTATAGTAGCTAGTAGAACGAGCAGATAAGAGCATATTTCAGTGTTCTCTTTGAGAAAAGGCAGTTTTCTGATGCAGAAGAGGCCCCAGCTGTGAAAAACTGATTTCCACATGTTCTGCGATTGGTGTGGACAGTGCTTTTTATGCCGCATCCGTTGTTAGAAAAGTATTCAGTGCAAGTGTGTAGTAGCATCCAGAGTTGAGGTTGTAGATTACAATGAACTGATTACCCCTCGCCTCAGCCCTCCTTCTTCAAACCTGTGGGGGACATAAAAGTGGCTGCGAAATTTGAGAAAAACTCAAAAGGTGCTTTCTTGAGCCAGTGTTTGGTTTGTCCCTTCTGGGCTACTGTAGAAACATGGCAATGCAACATGGTGGACTCTGTGGAAGAGAATCAGCTCCACTAACCTAAGAGGTTTTAGAGAGGAAATTACATTTGTTGGAACTGCTAGCAGCTCATATGTGAAAGTATTTTCCTCTCCTTTAAATATGTACAAGTAAAAGTATAAAGTAAAAGAAAACAGGCTGTACTACAAGGATCTGAAAAATGTACTTAGTAAATGAAAAAAAAAAAGTAAATTTACTAAGTTACCAATTGATGCACCACTCATCTCAAATCTCAAACAAGTGTGTACCAACACACACACACACACACACGCACACAGATGCATATGAGGTCTAAGAGGAAATTCTCTGAGGTATAACTGCCCTCAAACATAAGTAATGTTACTGTGTACAATGACATACTTTGTGAATGACTTTTTGGTCAACAAAATGAGTATGGCAGAAAATGAATATAATCTAATACTTATGTTGGTTATAGTTTTAATTAGTGTTGAACTGCCTGAAAATAACAATTGTTGTGTTTGTCTTGTCTACAGGGGGTCCTCTGCCACAGAGCCCACCATGTTTCTACAGGAGCCCAGAAAGAACAAACCAAACACTGGTATCTTCGGTGTTTTTCGCAGCCACCATTCATTCTGCTTCAAAAGGGAGGGATGAGGGGAGGGGTATTCAGTTGATTGCAATCTGCAACCTCACCACTAGATACCACTAAATCCTCCACACGAGTCCTTTAAATCTGATTTGAAAATGGGTTGCTTTTGCAATTCTTCTTCTTCTTCTTCTTCTTCTTCTTCTTATTATTATTATTATTATTATTGGCATTAAGCATGCAGCAGAGGAACCTGTAGGACCTCAATAAGGAAGCAAAACTAATGCCAACAAAACATGAATTAAATAAAACATGCTGGGATCAGAAATGTCAGAAAATATATATCAGGATAAAAAAAACTTGTAGATCTTTACTGTTCATAGATTCAACGCTGTAGGACAAAATCATCCAGTGTTTAATTTCCGAACATAAATTCGAGGAAACTGTTAACCAGAAGATCTGATGCCCTAAAGTAAATCTCAGCCGATGGGCGCCTGAGATAAAAACGGACATCTCCTGCATTATGTCTCGGTAATCCAATCCTACTAGATGCAACTTTTGAGAGACTGCAGGGGGAAAAAAGCGGCTTGGCAAAGGCCCCGCGATCTGTTGAATGTGGAGTTTGTTTGAGGGGTGAGAAAATATGTCATTTCAGAGTCGTGGTTTATTCCGACGTAAGAGAGCGCGCACCAATCAGAGGCCGTTACGCTCCACCCTACCTGCCTCCTCCCCGCCCCCGCCCCCCCTTTTCCATCCACATACTCACTGCTGAACACGACCTGCCGCCTGCCACATCTGGAGCCGCTGCCCAACACGAGAAACTTCAACTTTCGCGTCCGCTGTGCAGAAACACTCAGGCGTTTTGCGATGTGTCTGTCCGCCAGGCTTTCTCCCGATAGTAAGTAGAGATTGTTGAAGTGAAGTTAGCTCTCTCTGTCTCTCAGCCTTTTTTTTTTTAACATCATCAGAGCCCGCTCGGGACTTACTTTCATACATTCAGTTGCCGCACAGCTGCCGCGCTAGACTCTGTTACAGCTGAACGCGATTTCTGGAAAACAGCACAAAACGCCACATTTCCACGTTATGTCTCCATCGTGCGTCAAAGAAAACCAAGCGAAGTGACGCGCAGCGGCGCGCTGATTGAGCTGATTCACGCAGACCAAGCAGACCAATCTATGAAAAGTTTAATCTCTCCCTCTGCTGTGTCACCAGATTGTTTTTGTTGGTAAACGCTGGAAGGAAAACCCTGTCTGAGAGCCTGCTGCGTCCATAGATGGCTGCGTTGATGGTGACATGAGTCAGAGGGAATCAAATTGTGAAATCCAACAGCGACTGGTGATGGAGTGACACATCTCGGGCTTATTTTTTTGTTTTTCATTTTTGTCCAGCACTGATCTAGCGTTTGGAGGAGAAGCCTGGAGTAAGCCATAAGGCGCACAGCTCCATACTGAAGTGTTTAAGTTAGTCTGAGGGGGAAATTTAAAAGACCTAAAAATACAGCGTTGGTTTCTTCCCTACAAAGAATCATTTGAACTTCCCACCGCAGAGCGAGAGCGACATAAATAGTTCTGACATGTGGATGTAATTTCAGAAGAGGAAAAAAGACAGATGCAGAGAAATAAAGGGAGCGGGCTGAGCCTGGCCATATAGTAGATTATAGGAAATTAAATCGAGGGCAGAGCGGGGCGATTACAGAGTTATGATTTCACAAGCAGCCGTGAGCACCGAGAGGCCAGATGGAGTGAAAAAACCCAACTCGCTCCGCTTTGAAGAGTGTTAAGTAGCTGAAATCATTTCATCTGAGCATCATCAGCGTCTGTTTGAGCCCCGCAAGGACTCTCTGAGGTAGAGTTGCCTCAGGTCAGGGATGGGATCCGCTCTGCTGCTCCACAATCTGGACTTTCTTCTCATCTCACTACTCAGCAGTTTATGCCTGGTAAGTCTCTTTTTTTTTCATTTTACATAACCAGTGTACTCACATGCAACCATGCATCCCATGTAATAAGCGGAATGCTGATGTGATGGTGCACTGTGGAGGTCCTGTGGTGCCCTCCTCTGTGCACAGATCACTGACAGCGTGCAGGGGGCATGCAGAGGAGCAGCTGTGTGTTTTGCATGAGGAAGCGTTGAGGAGACTGCAAGGCCACCTGAATTTGTAATCAGGCAAAAGGTGCACCTTGATCATACCTGCAAAAAATCCCATCAGCTCTTGACTTCTACTAAATCTGCTCACTGCATCTCACCATCAAGGCAGCGCGTGTTCGAGGCGAAGGAAAGATGCTGGCCTCTAGAGTGAAAAGGCAGGAGGAAGCTTTGTGCTCTCCGCACCTTTAATTGCTTCTGCGCTGCACATCACACGCTTCCTCTGACATCTGTGTTACCAGTGGCTGCATTGCAAGTAAACTGTGCGTGAGCTTAAATTGCTGGAGACGCAGTTTTATACTGGAACACGGCATTGCAACTTTTAACTGGACTGAAAAGGTAGACAGAGCTCCTAAAAAAACAAGCTGCTGTGATTAGTCATTACGCTCTTGTTCCATTAAATGCATTGTCCCACAGTTACAACACAATAACACAGTGTTTGTGCAAAGCAGCGCCTGGTAACCTAGTTCCTGTAATAGGCAGGGCATTGTGTTTACTATGGATTGTTTCATGGCTCTGCAAAGCTCTCACCTGCTTCGACTGAGGCAATTCTCGCAGATAGAATGGGAGTAAAGATTTCATTCATAACTCCAGCGGCACCTGAACAATTTGACCTCTCTGTTTCACAGCTGTAATGATTTACATCTTGCCCGTCATTGTGATTTATAATTGCGCCCTCAAATATTGCCATAGCTGTATCCAGAGCCTGCTGCAGACACACACACACACACACACACACACACACACACACACACACACACACACACACACACACACACACTGTGCAGGCAGAGCAGCGCACCAAGTTAGTTCTGTGTGTGTTTTGGCTGAGGCTCCTTGTGCATTCAACAGGCAGTTCGCCCAGGCTCTGAGGTACAGTGCATTTTCCCAGTGATGTGGTCCGTCACTGTACCGCAGTGGACCTGCAGGCTCATTGGTTTAGATGGCAGAGGAAAACAATTATAACATAGCCGTGTATTTATAGCTGATTCAACATTCACTCGTTAAAAGGCTCTGTCTGTGAGTGATGTTTACCCGTTTTTAAGTTTGGTGTTTGCTTAGTCTTCCTCTCCACAAAAAGGTAATTTGTTTCCAAACCGTGACCAAACGGTACGTAGATTTCACTGAAAGCCAAAGTTAAGAGTGGAAAGTCTGTGTCTCTGTTTAAAGAGAGAATACAAAACTTTTTAATTTGAGACATACGGTTTGTCAAACTGCTGGACTGTGCCGCTTCCCACAGGCTCAGTTCATAAATGATGGTGTCCTGGTATCATGGATGCAAACAGTCACTGGTGCAGCACTGGGAACTGGCTGGATCCAGATGTGTCATGCAGCGTTTTGGAGGAAACTGGCTGATATGAGAACAGACAAGGAATCTCTCCATGGCGCTGTGCACCTCAGCAGGCCCTCTGCAGCGACAGCACACAGACAAAGCGCGACCTCACAGAGCCTTTGTTCAGTGTGACTGGCTGCCTCACTTACTCAGTTATCACATTTATTAAGCGGAAGCACTGCTTTCAGGAACCTCCCCGAGCATTTAATTTCTGCCTCATGACTGTGTTTTCCTCCGTGATGACTTGCATGTGTCTCGGTCCTCACAGGAAGGACCAGAGCGCTATCAGCCTGCCATAGCCCTGCATTATGTCTGCACAAAACACGGCCGAGGGGACTGTCATGTTCTGCATTGCACAAGGCACTGTTGACTTGAGTTTGACTACATGCGGAAAATAACTGCTCCTGACCCCTTTAATCCAACTTGTTTTGTTGTTTGGTTCCTCAATGTGGCAGAAAATTGGAGATTATACTGAATACTTTACACCATCAGCTTCACACATGATATAATAAGTAAAACTAAACTGAAATGACTGTTAAAATACCCATATATGAAAGATTTATGTCTATTTTCTCAGTAGGACACCACTTAGTTGATGTTCTAGACATGACTAATCAATTGCCTGTAACAGGAGAGAAATTTGCCATGAAATGCACACAAAAGACAACTTTTTTATAATAAATTAGTGCCTCACATAAGCCCTTATTTTATCATTTAGAAGTGTCTGTGGTCCTAATAAACACACACTGCCCGCCCCTTCAGAGTAGCTGTATCCATCTCTGGCAAATTACCCTCAATGGAACTTTATAATACAGATTAGAGTGCTGGATAATCTCATCCCAATCTGTCTCTGGTAATTAGGGGCAGCGGATTACTTCTCACTAATTCATGTGAACTGCTGGTGCGTTTGTGAGGCAGGCTTTAATACTGAAATTCATTTTTGCATGCCATTTTAGCTGACCTCAAGGATGACTTGTGATAATTTTGTTCCCGCTTGTGTGTTGGGTGGAGTGTGAACTTGGGGGAAATTGCAGACTATTAGATTTGCCTCTTTTAATCACACTTACTCTGCAGCTTCATACAGAGACTTATTATTACTTCCTTAATTAGAGATGATAGTGTTGACCCTGCTATGCAAGCCTGAGTGATCTGAAGTTTATTATATTAAATATTATTCTTCATTGTCTCTCCATATAAACACGTTGTGGCAACACTCTCATTATAATTTAATACATTTTAGACTCAAATACCAAAATGATGTCTTTTTAAAGCATGGGATCCACGGGACACTCATACTGTAAAATTATTGCTGTGATAGTGGTGCAATATTTATAGCAACTTTAATTGAGTCCACATTGCCCACTCCCCCAGCTGCAGCGCCTCATTATCTTTCAAGCACACAAACAAAAGCGGAGTTGTTTTCCAGTTTTAATGTGCAACACTGATTCATTTCCATTTAAAAATCAAATCACTCCTCCTCACGAAAATTACAGGTGACATGAAAGTGAAACTTTCCTCATAATGGCCTCTTTGGTTGCAAGATATGTCACCTCTGACTGGTGAAAATGGGCCATTTGTTCAGATCAGATTTCTCTTTATCAAGCTGTGATCATGTTTTCTCTTCGTCGACAGCCCAATGGTCTCATGTGAAATCACGACTGCAGTCTCTATTATAAGTAAATCAATCTGAAATGTACTTGAAAAGAGCAGCCGAGTGATGCAGACGGCAAACACGACCAGTATTTCATGCTGTGTTTACTCAGGGAGTTGAAACGGCTCGGACAGGGCCTTGATCTTGCTTCCCTGTCTCATCAGGCCCCATTAAGACACACAGGGGCAAGAAAGACCTGCCACGAGCAATTTGCTCATCTCAGTATACATATCTGTCAACTGGCTGTCCTTTCTCATTCCTTTCATTAAAGGTAAAACCTACTGGCAGATGGACTTACTCAGGTATCATCAGCGTGCAGGGTAATTCTATGATGCAGGGCTCAGTTTTTGTTCGGTTTTTGTGTGACAGCTAGACTTTATACCGTGACCCTCACGCAGGAAGAAGTGGTGGGAGGTGTGTCAGGAATGATTAAGTAGCACGGAGCAATTTTGGTGTGAAGAATTACAAGGATTTTGCTGTCTGCTTTTTTCCCACGCTATGAACAGATTTTACTTCGAGGAAAAGTGTCTTTTACAGAAACACATTAGTGGTGTGCTTTATGCTCAGCTTAGCCGATCTCCACTGACATTTGTGAGCATCACAAAGGCTTTTACAGTGTTGACATTGGTCACTTGTCAGCAATTGCCAATCAAAGCAAATGAAAGACAATGAAATGACTGTGAGGAAGCCCCCAGGCTTAACGCGGTTTGTTTCCTTTCTTTTATCCACTTAGTTCAACTCAAGCAGCTGAGGATCTGTGGATCTCTCAGACGGCAGAAAGCTGCAGACCAGGCAAAGGGTCATCAGGCCATTGAATCCACCAAAATCTGCATGAGGAAAACATCACACAGACAGACTCAGTGATAATCTAGCATGTGGGTTCACAATGAGCATTATTTGTAAAAGGCAATATTGGGGTGAATGCACTTCAAAGCTATTAGTGCCATATTGTGGATTCAAGTAAAAATGTATTAAAAACTGGATTAGTGATAGTATTAGTGATTTCGTGTAGATTGTGATTATATTTGCTTGCTATTATTTCTACTGGAATTTTCCCTCTTGCCTAACGCCAAACAGGCCGTGAGCTTGAAACTAGCCCCAAGGTAGCTGTGACAATTTTTTTATGGTGCCTAATTGTGCATTCACACTTTTCATCAAGGTTCATGGTTTTCATCAAAGTCCTGCTGTCTTTCCACAGCGCAGACGGTCAAAATGTTGCATAGCCATTAGTCTGCCTCAGTGAAGGTTTGACATCATCTGAACAAACTGTGGGGCAGGTAGAAGCAGCTATATGTCATATCAATCTCTTTGCGTCATCACCTGACAACATCAAACCTTTCTTCTGTAGGATGAGAGCAGCGCAGTATTTGAATGTGTCATCTCCTCCAAGCAAATTAAATGTAATGCGCAGTAATGGCCGTTCATTTGTACAGAAGAGGACGGCATTTAAAGGGAATACAAAGAGGCAGTTTGATTGGACATCACTGATGATCATTTCTTGTTTCACCCCGTTTTCAAGTGTGCCGTGCGTCCCCGTGGCCGTGAAATCACCCAACGTTGGCCACTATGTCTCACTCATTTCTGAAAGCAGAGCCTGTCATTAACCAGCTCACTGTGCCCAGTTTGTCTCAGCGTGCTACTCTACAGTTACTTCAAGTTTCATACATTTCACAGAATAATGTTTGTTTTGACAGGAAAGACACATATAGAATTACTCCTTTTCACCGGTATAGCAATATAATATAATATAGCCAGCTTGTAGGGTTTGGCAATAATTCAGTATTATTGTTTAACGACCTTTAGCCAAATCAGACGGTTTGTGATGATATGATGTTTTCATATTATCATTCTGCAAATTCCTGTTGTCTTAATCAGCGGTTTTCTGACACTAAAATCACCCGTTTGATTTTGCATACATTTGACACATCTTTTCATCATACTGCCTTCAGTTGGTGAACATTAGTGCATGTCTGTGTACGCACTGACCTATCAGCATTGCTTGTGTTCCCACTGAAACTTTGAGAATGTTTTCTTTAACTGTTTGTTATAACTTCCACAACTACACTATAATGCTGTTGATAATATAATATAATATGGAGAAATAATGACTAAAATTTAAAAAAAAGTGAAACTATTCCTTTAAGTCAGGTACCATAAACGCCTGATGATAGTGATGCCAGTACTCATTTCCACTCTCATGCTACAGTAGACAGCGCGCCAGTGTCTCATGCTAATTCCAGTTTGGACTCCCAGGTGCTAAAATATACTGAAATTATACTTTTTGAAGAATGTACTAAGCACACTTTGTGCTATTTTCGTCACCTTCAAGTAAACTTAAGTGCTACTCAAGTAGTCCTTGACTATACTTGAGTATAATTGAAGTGTAAATAGTTGCTAAACTGGCACAACTTTTTACAAACTATGTGTACTGAAGTCCACCAGTGAAAATCCTGATTCAGGGGCATTCAGAACACACTTGCAGCACAATTGCATTATATCACCAATTTGCTAAATATACTTAAAATGAAGTGTAATTAAAGTACTTAATTAAAGTAATTAAGCACGGTGTGTATTACAAGGGACTTGAACATAGCTACACTAAGTGCGTTTTATTTCTATGAAAAGTATTTGTAATGTAGTACACTTTTTAAAACTACAGTTTTAAGTACAATTTCCCATACACGTACAATAAAGTGCATTTTTTATAAGTACTTTTTAATACCATTGCAGTAGTAGTATTCTTTTTTAATACACGCAAGTAGAGCTTATCTATTTAGAAGTACACTTTTAAAATTGTGTGTCAAACATACTTTAAATTAAGCACAAAAAGTAAAAGTGTACTTGTAATTACCTTTTTGTACTCAGAGTTATTTTTCTAAAACACTAAAGTATATATATTTTTTTGACCTGGGCTGCATGTAATCACTGCAGGCTGCCATCTTTTATGCATTTTTACTGTTTAAATTTTCAGAAAATGACTAAAACGGATTGTTATGTGAGGTAGCGGCAATTTAATGATTGTAGAGTGTTATGATCTTTTCTTAAAAAGCTGCTAGAAGGAAGGTTGGATGCTGGGAATAGCGTCACATCAAGCAAGCGCTTCAAATCACACCCCTCATTAAAATGCTGACAGTCATTACAATACTACTTTTAGGCCACTGCATATGTTTGAAATTATCATAACTGGAGTGAGATTTTTTTTTTAGTTTCTTCTACTCTATTGTCATACTCGGGGTGGAAAACTACCCAGAAACTCAACCCTGCAGAGCAAGGCACGAGGCTCGATGTGAATCAACAGTTTGAAGGGGTGACAATAGGCCAGGAAAGCTTTTAAAGTTGTGTTTGAGGTGTAGTTATGGATAGTGCTTTAAACCACAGGAATTTGCAGCTCTGCGGAGACGGTGCACAGCCACTGCGCTCACTTCTCGAGTGAAATGTCACATCATCCAGGCACTGAAACAAACCAAAAATAACATGTTTACACTCTCAGCGCGGAGAGCATCGTGTAATTGTGCCTGATGGACTGTGGCGAAATGGAAATCAGCAGTAGTATATAAAGGATTTGAGAGGGCGTATTCCAGTGCACAGTCGGTATTTATACCCACCTTGGTGAGCTGTGATTTCTCCATCCAAATGGCACATTTGAGACATCCTGTTTTGTCATTTTGTTTTACGGCACCTAATGTGGATTTAGGCCGCACGGAGGTGTAAACTGGAGCTGCTGCTCATGGCTTGTCGCTGTAGATTGTGAGTAACTCGCTGTCGTCACCGGTCGGTTAACATGTTTGCCTGAATTTTCCCGGGATCAGCGCGGGATTCAGCTCACAGAGGCAACTTGTAGTGGGAAAATACCCTTCACACGCATATCATTATGCTCTGTTTCGCTGCAGAGCTTTACAGTAGTTGGGAGGATTCCTGAGATATCTGCAGAATAATCTAATTTCTTGAATTTTCTCTCAGAGATGAATAACTCTTGTCTTTTTTTTATTTTTTGCATTGACTGACACATTGCTCCGTTTTCAGAGGGCCTGCGAGTCAGACTCATAACATGTGTGTTAATAGGAGAGTCTTCAGTTTCACCAGCATGGTAAGGTTATACCATGGCAGTGTTTGACTCAGGAAAGGGCTTGTTTTTTTGACTTACCGTGACCTCTGCTTTTTTTTCTCCTCTTAACTTTTCCACTAGAAGAATGCTGGAGTATGTGTAACTCAATGCCACTTTTACACCTCACTGAAAAAGTTACACCTCCAGTAGATACTTTAATGATGTGCCTCTGCCCTGTGAACTTCAGCATTCATGAAGATCTGCCGTTTGGCCGTGAGTCTGAGTTGGCAGCAAAATCAGTTTTCCTTTCTTTTTTTTCAATGGCAATTTTTTTTTTTACCTTGACAACATAGTGATGCATTCAAATTGGCTCGTTTGTGCCCGGGGATCTTCAAAAGCTGATGAGCAGCAGTTTGACAGAGATGAGCGGAGGCAAAGGAGGCAATATTTAATGACGCAGAAGATGCTTTAGCGAACCACAGCTGACAGTTGGACTCACACACGTCTCCTTCTCTTTCCTTTTTTGAGGGGCATGTCGTAAATGGGGTGATTTTTCTGAACACCCGAGACACACTGTGCTTGCTGACGGTTATCTCAGACAAGTTAAAGCCATGTGTCAAACGTTTGACACATTTCAGAGTGATAAGCTGCCTCTCCCCTGTCAGTCTTTGCAAGGTGGTCTGGCTTCTATCTTCTATTCATTCACTGTTGAGAACGTCCAGCGCAGACATAGTTTTCACTCAAGCGTTGCACTAAGAAATTATTGAAGAGAAGCATAGTAGTGTATTGTAACTCAACGGTTCAGAAAGTCAGGCACACACTGATTGATTGCCAGCGCTATGATGAGTTCGTGGTCCTTTTTCATCAGTTACCTGCTGTATCAATATTGTGGTGCAGACTTCCTTGCAGGCAATATGCTTGGAATCCCAGAGCACCTCCGTTGAGTTGAGATGTGAAAATTCTCAGCTATGTAGATGCCTTTGCCATTGACCGACAGTTCAGCTCAGCCCTACCCCCACTGTTGGTGAGGGGATTGAGTTTCAAGTATACAAGGGCTTCACACTCTTTCTGCTCCCCTACGTGCACCAAGAATTGAATTTGTAGATAGTTCCGAGTCAGTTCCCCTAATTATCTGGAGCGGGAAGAGCAGGATTTCACACGTCTGATCCAGTTGTTTACGTGATTTGGAAGCAGCTCAAATCTGGGGCAGGAATACTCCCCTGGCACATGGCTTATGGCTGAGAGGAGGCTGGATTTCTTAAAAGGACCTTTATTAGTTTCATTGCAAAACTCTGGGGCTTATGGGTTTGTAAGTATGCAGTTCACAGCTCCAGATTTTCCAGCAATAAGTAAGAAACCCTCACACTGCAGTATAGGGGAAATTTCAGCCAGTTTGAATTCAGATAACAGTGCAAAGTTTGGCTGGACGTTCCTGCTTTGGCTCCATGGCGTTTCACATGCGAGCCAATGAGAGCACATACTCTGAATGCGGTTGCGGAGTTCAAGTCATCACATATCTGCAGTTAAACTGCTCCATATGAGTAAACTTGTATAGTTCTGGAGGGATTTAATGTTTGGGGCTGACATTTGGAAGTGATGTTAATTGTGTATTGAAGGTCAGATTAATGATTAATTCCAAGAGTTATTGCACATTTTTTTGCATGAGTTCTTCCTCCAGCGTCTGAGGATATTGCTCATCGGTCGAAGGTCACTGTGTCTCTCTCTGGTAGACTGGTGACGTGTGTGCTGGGCCGTGCTCCAGCTGACCCCGTGGCCCTGTATGTTCAGTGGATAGTAAGAAATGAAAGGGTGAGCGAGCAAATAGGTTCATTAACAACATCAAAACACAGATTATATCTGTGTAAATGTTGCTGCAGGTTTATGTTCTTAAAAAAAAAAGTTTTAAAGTTTGACAAACGAACAAAAGCATGTTAGTGAATTAGTGCACTGCATCAATTACACAGCGCTGGTGTTAGTCACTCAGTTATACTGCAAGTCGTACTACGTCTGCGTTCATGTGGGTAAAAATGTGCACTAAATAGAGGCATTGTTTGAAACGGATTTGCCGCTGTATGTACTGTATGGTAACCTAGCAGCATTTTAACACTGAGTTTCAATTTCTCAAACTTACCACGCGACGCTCAAGCTGGAACATCCGTTAAGGTTTGCGGCTTATTTCTGCAGTTATTTTTATTGGTGATGTAATGCGGCATGGTAATTTTTGGAAGAAGCAGACTTCTATGTGGAATAACTTTATTTGATGTGTTATTATTGGTGAGGTTTTTTTCAAGGATAATTTGCATCATAAGGGCCACAGTGAAGGACGGTAAAAGCCAATCAAGAGTCTCCATTCAGCATCTGCTGTAATGCAGTCTGGAGGCTGCGGCATCAACTTGGAAGATTTTCATCCTTTTATTCCCACAAAGTCCTAGAATAACTTATTACACAAACCGTCTTTAGTCCTGGCCACGAAAAATACAGTGAATGTGGCCTCAGGTGATGTCACCTGAGTCACTGTTGGTTGGGGCTGAAGACTCCAAGCTTGAATATGAAAAAAATCTGGAGATGTGGGATTTACCAGAACCTCTCCAGCCC
Organism: Chelmon rostratus; assembly: GCF_017976325.1. Lineage (NCBI taxonomy): Eukaryota > Metazoa > Chordata > Actinopteri > Chaetodontiformes > Chaetodontidae > Chelmon > Chelmon rostratus. Next base: position 16,894,945 of record NC_055669.1, on the reverse strand, counting down.
ACTCCTCTTCTCTGCTTCAGGCCAGCAGCTCGAGGCTACATTAGTTGCTATATGATTAATTGCACCAGCATCTGCGACTGAACTGTCAACAGTCGAGTTGCATTGTGGGTAATGTAGGCATCAGGTTTTGACAAGGAAGAAGAATGTGTTGAATAAACCTTACGAGTCCAACCAGTATAATGTTAAATTTGTTGAGTTCTCCTTTAAATAATTAAAATTTAGGTGTAATGATGCTTCTTTTGAGTTGCAAGGTAAAGTAGCTTGTTTTCAAAAGAATGCAACTTTTTGAAATTGAAAGGGATTGCTAACAATTGAGGAAAAGGTCTGAAACAGGGATGTCAACAGTTAGCCATTCATCTGTTAATCACAGAATATTTTTGACCTGTTACACATGTTGGTCTGTAGGTTAATTTGCATACACACACACACACACACACACACACACACGCCTCTTACGGCTTTGCTTAGCTTGGGGCTAACAGCTCCCTTATCCTGTGGCTAAATACAGTTTGAAAAGCACGTGAGATTAAAAATGAAGGGCGCTAAATGGAGCTCAGTGTAGGAACATTTCCACCAAAAAGGCATCGAAGCCACATGCAAATTGTACAATGCTGATCACGTCGCTGCTAGCCGGGGGGACGCAGTGTGACGTGCACTGATCCAAGGCCAGCTGGTTTATGACTGATATGCTGCCAATCAGTGTTGTAGAGAGCGAGGAATTCAAAGAGCTAGAAAAAAAGTCTTTGAGGAGAAGAGGGACGAGCTAAATGTCAAGATAACCGGGGCAGATAAGTGAGCTCAGAGCGCCGACAAAAACTACATCACAGCTACCTGTCACTTCATCAGTGCTGACTGGGAGATGCGGCCAGTTTGTTCCTCAGCTCAAAATTAACCAGTTTGATACTGGTTAATGCATGGAAAATAGATGTCGGGCTATTGATAGCACAATTGTCAGAAACTGACTTCCCTAATCAGAAACCCTGGTGCTGTGTCATCCTTTAATATGCCAAGTGTCGATTCTACTTCAGCATTTTTCAATTTTAGTCCTTAAAGATGCTTTTGCGTTCTCCTTCTTACTGACCAATGCGCAAATCAGCTACACTTAAACTGTGGCACCGTCGTGTTTACTGTGAGCTAAATGCACGCACGATATCGACTTGTTCTCGTCCGTGCACACTGTTTGCCTTTTGCTACACACTCTGCCTTTTACCCATGAGTTCAGTCAAATAAAAACACGGTTCAAAGACCTCAGCGTCGGTGACCTTGTAGTAAGGGGAAAGTGGAAAGCTCATGCTGACAGGCTGCTTGCAGGCCTCTCAGTTGGAACACACCGTGATCAGTGTAGTCCATGTGGGCTTTCCATTTTCTCCACTCGCTAGACAGTCTCCGCATCTTCATCCTCTACTGCGTGCATTAACATTTGTGTCTTGGATATGTATTAAATCCTTTAAATGCAGTTATAATGTGTTGCTTCTGTCTATTTCTGTAGTTAATCCATTAATGGCTCAGTACATCATTTAGTGGCTTTATAGAATCAGATTTGTGGAGCAGCTTTTAATAGAGTCAGCAGGCCTGTGAGCAGCATTTGAAAAGTAATATAAAAAGAATGACATAAAATATATTGGTCTCAGACAAGCAAATGTTATAGGGTTTAACTGTTTAACTGTAGAATGCACAGCAGCCTCTGTTTTAATTACAGCTTGGCCGAAGTGATTTTTATTCAGTCGTCTTTAATGGCTGTGGTGTTTTTCTTGTGTCGTGTGAGTGAATTTTCCTGGAAGTCACGCCGAGGTTTATGGTACATGTTATTTATGTTAACCCTCACAGCGGTGCTTTAGGGAAAGACACAACATATGCAAATTTTAAATATCATTCTGAAGGTCATATTAATGTTGCTATCATGCCTTATTAATCTCTACGCAGCAGGAAAATCTGTGGGTCAGTAAAAATATCAAAAAGATAAATCTAAATAAAACTAATTTGGCCACGCGTCCACATAATTAATTGCACTTTGAAGCTGATACATACTTCATAATGATTGGGATGATGTTAATTAGAGTGTAATGCCTATTTGTATTCTGTTTGTTTTCTGAATTAGGGAGCCCCGTCTTGACTTTGCCTTTCATTCATGATTTAAAATGCTGTTTGTGCCAGAAAGGCTCCTTTAAAAAGCAGCTCAATCAAGGTGACCATCTGCACGAGGTTCACTCTCAGCAGCCACTTCAATAAGCAAATCAAAAGGGGCGAATATTAGCAGGCAATGAGAGACACCTTGGGTGATTAAGATGTGTCTAATTTGTCTGCAATTTGGAGGCTTTATTGGGAAGGCAGTTACAATTAGAAGTCTTATACAAACAGTGTCCTTGTCTTAGTTCTTAGCAGCCAGCAGGCTGCTTTGGTTATCAGTGGGAAAGTGGCTGATTGCGTGGACTGTTGCCCTCTTCGTGTTTCACCTTTTTGTCCTCAGCTGCTTCTTCACTCAAATGTTAAACAACGTCCACAGCGCTGATTGCTGTGTTGCGCTCTGCTATTACTGGTATTGGCATCGCTGTGTGACCTTTTACGCCTAAATTATGTTGTGTGTGTCTATGTCTGTTGGTTTTCTTTGGTTACATTATGTGGTCAAAATCATACGCCGGGCTTTTTAGGCAACGCTGCGTGTGGTGGCTAGAGAGCGGGTCGTCCACAAATCAGAAGGTTGTTGGTTCGATCTTTGGCTCCTGCAATCTACGTGTCCTTCAGCAAATTACTAAACCCTGAGACCCCCCCCCCCCCCCCCCGATGCTGTGCATTTGGTGTAGGAGTTGGTGAGGGGTTATCACGCCTGATGAGCAGGTGGTAGCCTCTGCCACTGTGCGTGTGTGTAAATGCTGGCTTGTGTTGTAGTGTTGTAAGGCGCTTTTAGTGATCAGTAAGATAAGAAAATATACCATATGTAGTGCTCTGACTAACATATATATTTTAATTACTGATCAATCTGTTGATAGTTTTCTCAATTAATCAATTAAGCATTGAGTGTGTAAAATGCCGAAGCAGTGAAGAATGCTCTTCACTATTTCCTAAAGCTCGAGAGAACACCTTGACACACATTATTTTGTGTCATTTATATCACAATCATATGTATTTGTATGTATTTATATACAGTGTGACTGTATAAAACATGGGCGTCGTCTCTGTGACATCATTCTGGCGGTGCACAAACCGCCAGCTGTCACTCAAAGCATCCATGCCCATCATCATGCATAAGCGTTTAAGATAATTTGAAATTAATGTTTCTGCCCCGGAGGTTGCTGCTTGTCACATGCATGAATGATCAAGGTAGATTTTTAAATTGGTGATAAAAGTCTGTACAATACAACACTGCCCTCAATGGTCTAATAGAGCATTACAATTAATTACAATTGATGAATAAAATGAATTTATCACACCAGGTGACAAAAAGCACTGACACACCTGTGCAATGTAATGTAACACCTTTGTTATTTTGCCCCTCTGTGTATGAAAATGAGGGTGAAACACTGTTGACACTGTCTCTGTATCTCTATAAGGAATACAGGAACAAGCCTGTAACGACACTAAGGCTTTGCCATGTCAAACAAAGTGGAATTTAAATTGGAAAAAACTCCCTGCAGGCAATTTATTGCTCTGCACGTTAAGTGGGTTTGCTGTTAATCCGGAAACAGGAAAGCATTCGTGGCAGGGGTGGCGACGCTGATGCGATTGAACAGAAACAAAACCTTTCACGCACTGGATGCTCCTACTGAACCACTGACTCAGGCCACATGAGCTGACAGCCAATCCACTGTCATCACTCATTCATGAAACCTTTTGTGTAAAAATGAATCACCTGCGGAAAGCTTTCAGATATTTTAAGGCTTTTCTTGCAGCAGCGTGTATTTTGGTGGAAGTGTCATTTAAAAATGGATGAGTCCATTAGTAACGTACCTGCCGTCAATCCTAATAAATATTGTAGTGCCCTACTTTCTGCCACCTCACTTATGTTGTTTTCTCAGTTACTGTAGGTCAAGCGGATTTGCAGGTATGTAATTAAATTAACCCAAAAAGTGACAATTTTGAATCGCTGGTCGGTTTCTCAGCATGTAATGTGTGAATGTATTGCTGCTAAGGTGGCTCTCTGTCATGATCAAAATGGGCATGAATGAATGATGCCTTTTGGATGCTAATATGATCGCTGACATTAACTCGCGTTTTATCCTCAACCGCTCTGATCTAGAGGATTACTGCAGAAGCTGCCAAGCTATGACTGCGAGGGTATCATAGGCCATTAATGCTACAGTGTGTGTAGTAAAACTGCACGATCTGTTACATCTGGAAAAAGCTCCTGTGGATTATAAATCCACTTTAAAATATATATATTTTAACCTATAATCCCCATAATCTGCGTATAAAAATGACTATATTTACATCCATTGTAACCCATTTTCCCGCCCGCAGTCTGCCACGAGTATTATTAGTTGATACTTTTGTGACATGCATTAAGATATTGTGAAATGTCTGGTGCATTTGACTGTTGCGTAACTGTGACTTTTTAAGCTTTTGATGAAAATTAAAATGCCGCATTTGCGTTGCTTTATGAGAGGGACGGCTCATACTTTGTGTATTAAATCACTTATATAACGCAAGAATGGTCCTTGTTAATTTGAGAGAACAACACAATCACAACCTCCAAGAGATGTATGCCGCCTCTCAGAGCACACACAATGTTTCCATCAAGGACAAAAGTGCTGTTCTTCAGGCTTACGACCAGAGCAGGGTATAATTAGGAACTAAATGCTGCTTTAAGTCAGAATGTGGTCTGCAAGCATTTCCAAAGGACAACCAGTCTTGTGGTTTGTGGTTTTTATCATCAAATGCAAATTGCACAGTTGAAGAGGAGTGGCACTGACTCATAGAGTTTATAATATCCAGGAACCTCATCCGCTAAAACATTCATGCGGTGCAATATGTCAAAAGTAACATATTCACGTTTTTTCCAGATAGAGGACAGGCCATTAAAAACAAGATTCAGCGGAGTTATAATTTTCTAGACCCCCCTATTTTGTGGAGAAAAAAAAAATCGTGCAGGAAAGTCCAAAAGCCCCTGGGATCCAATTTTGACTATATGCCAACAACAAGGAAGTGAATGTTAGCCTATGGTGTAAAGAATGGCAAATGACCAAAACAAGTACATAAAACAAACATTCAACTGTATTCCCATAATAGAGGCGCTTTACAGAGACCAGAGTAAATATTATCTGTATATTATTTATCATCCATGTGATGAAGTGTGATCTGGAGAGGAAAGTCTCACTTTATGCGACCATTTAGCTAAAAATCTCATCCTCACTGAGGGATCAGCCAGCACAGAGAGGCATTATTGGAAGACTCTGAAGTGATAGAGAGAATTAATGCGGTTTGTTTTTCCAGGGAAAATAGTAACGGGGTTGTGATCAGAGGTTTCATGTTGACAATCCAAACATGGCGAAACACTGAGGTATAACACAGACTGTGTGTATCTATATATGGATAAGCAATTTAATAGTTGGTTTAATACTAATCTAATTTACAGCAACGTCTACAAACACACTCCAAGATGCTTTAACTCAGCGTACCTCAGTCGAAAGCATCTATCAAGATGGAGAAAATATGTAATGTATGTAAAATGTTCAAGCTCACATTTGGTTCACGTTAGCAAAGAAATCTACCATGATGCAAACCTCGGTCTTTCCCTCAAGTGTTACAGGTTATTCATTAAGGGGAATGTACTAAAACATCAAAATCTGTCTTCACTATTGAGACAAATGAAATGTCGTGTTATCTTTATTACCGTTCAGCAACATTTTCCACACCTCAGACGCTCTGCTGTTTGCTGCCGGCCTGCGTTTGTATGCAGCGTTTTGTTCAGGCTGGCGATGGAGATGTAAAGGCTGTTGAAATCCATACTGTTGTTTTGGCTCTCAGCCAGCGGCCGACTGAGCAGAGTCAGCGTCTGCACTCTCAGTGGTCATCTGGTGCCACCGTGAAGCTTGCCTTTCAGTTTTCAAATGAACACACCTCCCAGCCCTGCAACCATTCTCGAAGAGCTGCCATTAGGCCGCGCTCTGTCCATCGATCACTTGAGCAGCTTATGATTTTGTTTTCTGTCAGAGCTTCGTCATTTGTCGGTCTTTTAGCGATCTAATTTTTCCAGTCCGAATGTCTTGATTAGTTTTTTAAGTCCAGTTCTTAAATTAATTTATTCATCTTTGTTTATTAATCAACTATTAGTAATATGCTTACACAAAATACACTATGTATTTGTTTATCAATGTGGTAAACTTGTGGTAATCCTGGTGGAGAACACAGGAGATACGCGCCTCTCTGCTGTCATGGTTGTTTGAACATCTGGTTTAACACAGGTTTGATTCCCTGGACTACTGTGCACTCCCATAAAAGAAGTGAACATAGCCTCTAGATCAGAAAAGTTAAGATGATACAGAATGGCCTCAAATCTGTGTTATTTCTGTTGGCCAGCAGGGGGCGACTCCACCGGTTGCAAAAAGAAGTCAGAGTGTATGTAAACTTATGAGAAAATGACCCTACTTCTCCCTCGTTTTATTACCTCAGCAAACAGTTTCCTAATGAGTTTATGGTCTAATCACTACTTTTAAATGTTCCATGTTTATTTAGTAAATTATGGTTTCCATTTAGAGCAAATAGACGATAGAGCAAGGTCAGGCTCCACGTCTGGCTCCAAAAAACCAAGATGGCAACGACCAAAGTGCCAAACCTGAGGCTTAGAACGGTGGTCTGCAACGTCACGACGGCTACATCCGCTTCTTTTATACAGTGTATGTCAGTCTGGTACTTTTTTGTATGGAGAGATATTACTCATGAGATCATTGTGACTCACAATCCATTGTTGATTTATTAGAGATAATTGCACTCCATTGAACTCACTCGTGTTTCTGTGGTTCATTTAAACTTTTTGGATACTCAGGTTTTTTGCTTTGTGCTTTCTAATGAAAGTCTACCTCACAAGCTCCAGCATTTGACTCTCACTATGTTATTCACTGTAGGGCATTTCAGGAAATGACTTTGGTCTACCACAACTTTCTTGAAAAAAAAGAAAAAGCACGGGGCTGTCCACAATCAAGACTGTCGGTAATGTACCGGAAACCCAGTGTCTCCACTCAATGTATGCATGCCGTCTATCCACATGAGTCATTTTTTGATGCAATATTATTTTTTTTAAAAATCTCCCTTTTTATCCCTTTGCAACAAAATATTCAAAAATCAACAAATGAACACTGAAGATATTCATCTGTGCTCCCAGACAAGCTGAAATTTTATAAATAAATGTGCCTCTGTATTAAGTTACAAAAATAATTCAGCAACCAAACGCTGAAATTAAAGAACTGTAAACGTACCTTCACTCTCATCCTAAATAGTGTCAGTATGTAGTCGTAGTGGTTCAACACTGTCTTGACACAGCAGCCTAAATACAGTTCTCTCAATATTGGTCTTATATCCTTGCAGAGAGCAGCAGTTTCAGTCATCAAGCCGCAGTTTGCAATGACAAATAGAAACTTGTGGTTTATTCAAGTGGAGTTTGTATTCTAGCGAGCAGTGATGAAAACATTCATGTTTATACAGTGTGTATTTTTCTAATTTTCGTTTCGTTTTTGGCATCCACTCAAAAGCATTTAACAGAAAGATTACTGTGTTTAGAATGAAATGCAGTAAATAAGAATGTCCATGTTTCTCCCTGTGAGAGTTGTGTTTACTTTGGAGGTTTGGACTCTGGCCAGTGGAGGAGGAATAGTTTTCAGAAATAATCAGGGGGCACACTTATTACCCAGGATTCTCTTCTTAAAATGGTAAATGATACGCCTCCGCGTCCCTGCGAGCGGGCGTCTGCAGGCGAAGGAGAAATTTCCCCAGTTTTTGAGAAAGAAAATAAACCCCGAAACTCCGTGCCTCGTTTTAGTTTAATGTTTCACAGGGACTCAAACTCTGCCGTAAAGGTTAAGATATTTGTTCTTAATGTGTTGGAACAGCAGCTTCTGTTACCAGATTTGTAGAAAAAAAAGCTGAAAAAAGCAAACTGTAACTCGTGTGCACGCTGTGATTTGAAGGCGTTGTAAACTGGATAACATTTTCGCTCCACTTTGCACTGTTTTAAGTTAAAATGACCTCAATGACTGAAAAAATGCAGCATGTATATAAAGAGCTTATTAAGTTCCATTCAAACTGTGAAAATACACGATTACAAAAGAAGCACTGATACTACGCTGAACCATATTTTAATGATAATGACCTTTCAGAGCAGTTACCATCCACATTCACTGTTTCTGGTTTCCTGTTGGCTGAGCTCTCGCCCAGAGTCACACCAGCCAGTTATTGAGATGAAAATAGTGTGAACGTCTCAAGAGCGTTCAGTGGAATATTCTATATTGGCATAGTTAGTACAGTAAACAGGTAGTATCTATCCTTGTTCGCCTGCGGTCAAATGTTGTTCCATCTGTGGTTGTTTGCTGTGCAAAGCCATAAACGTCTTCATTCTGTAACCTTATTCAGCTCTCAGACTGGACAACCTTATTTCAGGCCCGAGAGTAGTGAAAATATTGATGGATTGAGGTATTATGGTTTTTGTGTGGAGCAAATCCACGGCGGCTCGGTATTTGCAGTTTAATTTTAAGCTCACGAAATTACGCACTTGCGTCGGAGACAACGTTTGCACGTCTTTGTACCCAAATAACTCGGCACGCAGATTTAGAAGTTCCTCAGCTGCTTATTTCAGATTAGAAACATGCACTTCAAAGTCTGGAGGAAATCAAAACTTTGCCTTGCTGTCGCTACGCATGTCATTTGTTGCAGCAAGGATTGTATTTACTGCAAGTACAAATCTAAAGTACCCGAATATTTTCTGCTACTTTATTTGAATGCTTTTTAGGGAGCTTTCTCAGTTAATTGTCACTCTCAAATTCTAGTGTGTCCCTAACAAGCAACATCTGACATGTGCTCATTGAATGAATGAACCACGTCGGCCAGATTCAAATCTCATCGACAAGGCAGACGTGGACAAATCAGTGCGATCAGATTGCAGTTAGGGACAGGACAGAACATAATAATTATCTTAATTAGAATATCTCCACACCGCCTTTGCTTTTTTTTTCCAGCTGGAGCAGAGCCTGTGGTTAAATCTTCTGTTTTAAATTGTTTTATAAATCAAATTTAGAAATGTAATTTGGTGGATGTGATACATTTTCTATCATTATTTGTGTCTGTGTGTGCATTTACTGTAACCGTGTCCTCTCTCTCTCTCTCGTCTCTCCCTTCGCTTCTTCCTTCCCTGCACGCTGTGACTAAAACGCCTCTCGGCTAATTCATTTCTTCTGGTTGAGATAGAAGTATGAGCAGAAGAATTTGATTTCTTTACACCCAGACATGTAATTTGGGTCTGAAACTGACAAATACAGTACAACTGCAGCCAGGGAGTCAGCTGCTCTGAGCAAACGTCTGTCTTTAATTTGTGCTGTTTGCTCTGCATCACTGGACCAAAAAAACAAGAGAGGGAGTTTTTTTAGCTGCACCTCCAGGCACACTGTACGGCATACATGCTAGTTTGTTTTTCATTGTGCGGACACATATCGCATTGCAGTGTGGCTCAAAGCACCATGAAAAGCTCTGCATGACAGAGTAGAAAATCCTGCTGATTTGTGCGCTGATCTGTGCTTTACTTGTAGCACTGGCTTTGAATGTGTTTTCATTTCCACTTTTCTCGTCACGCTCTGTTAAAAATAAATGTGGTCATTTTCAATAGAGTCGCATTTGTCATTGCCCAAAAGTGATCCACGGGCAAACAGCGAGCCAGTCAGTGTGACCTATTAGAATGGAAAATGTTTCCTTGACTGGAAAACCACACCTGAGGCTCCACGCCGCTCTCAAACACAATGTTTGAAAGCTGAAAAAATATAAGGTGCAAGAAAATGTTGGGACTAAAACGTCCTTTTCGTCCATGTTAGAACTTTGTCATGTCCGATTAGTGGCCACATCGAGGATGTAACCACAGGAATACAAGCAGGGACTGTAAGGAACAAATGAAACCGATACTGTTCAGCCAAGGAAAACCAGTGTTTTACAACTTTTTTTGTTTGTTTTTTTTTCTTCATGGCTGTTAATACAGAAATAAATATATATTTGCTCATGAACACTGGACTCTTGCGATTAAAATCCAATTTAATCTGACCTTCCAGATACAGAACAGGGTGTCCAGCATCCAGGCCACCCCGTTGCTTTCACTCGTATCCCATTTGAGAAAATGTTCGTAGTACATTTGGAGGATTATTTCACAGAAGGAAACTGGATTTAGAACGTGCTGTCCACAGCAGTACGGCAGGGGATGCAGACAGCAGTGGTTAGAGGGCTGTGAAGCAGCTGTGAAGAGGAAATCATGTCTGGAAATAGCAAAAAAAGGTTGAAAAATCCACTTTAAATCAACAGTCTACAGCAGACCCCGTTTAAATGTTGAAAAATTGCCATGAAGAAATATTGTTTATACTGAAATTTAATCAGTATTGTCCTAATATACCTGCTACCAACTTTCCCGCCAAAATATTTTAAGTTAAATGAGGAACAAGCATTTTTAGGGGAGAGTTGGACCCCTTTATTTTTTTAAAAAGTACTTCTTCTTTGTAATACATGCAACTTGTTTAATTTTAAATGACAAATAAAAGATAAGAAATAAAAATGAATAATTTATATGTGATGAGGAAGACATCTAAAGGTCCTTTTTGGAGGGAAATGCCAGACTGGAAAAAAAAGTTCATTTCCATCATCTCTCACCCACCTGTGCAGGTAAGTTTCAATCTTTTAACTCAGTCACGCCAGCTAGCATTAGGCTAATTATCCATTAGCATGTGTGGTGATGAAGTACAACAATTTTCAATCTCAATGATGGCAGCAAACACCAGGCTGCTGCTTAAGTAAGATCAAGTAATGCAAATTTTAAATGTATTTTTATGCTAGCAGTTTTTACTACATTAGAAACTGCAGTAAGCTGTGCTTTTTTATGCTTTTATGTGTCAAGAGATGCTTTTAATTCTCTCTCACTTCCAGCAGGTGTTTTGCACCAAATTCTGGACCCTGTGCATGAGCACACCCTGAGGCTGTAGAAAACGCTGTGTCTCGATGTTTGATATGTATGTATCATGTTGTTATGAAACAACATGTAAATTTTAAATTGATCCCACTGTCATTTGCTTTTTGGAAGTGTTTATGAGTTTTATTTTTCGTTTCAATCAAACAAAAGTTATTTGCATGTTGTGTAACATCACGTTGCATAAATAAAGAAGTTGGAATGAAAATGTCTGTTTTTTGCAGTTATTTGCTGTAATATTGCATCAGTTTTTCAAAAACAACTAAAATTCAATCCCAGCCACCCATTTACATGGATATTATATTAGAGTTAGAGAGGAATCAGAGTTGATTCAGTGTCAGTCATGATAGAAAATCTGATGTTTATTCAACACTAAACATGAGTGTTTTCAATTTGGCTTCAGTGTCGGACATCAGCATGGATTCAATACGTCTGCCTGACAACATTTCACTGTTGATTAAATGATATTTTGCTTTCTGGAAGCCAAATGGTGCATTTCATGATAATGTTTACTCAAATCTTTGCTTCAGGACCAGATGGGCCTACAAATGCTGAAAGTTCAAAAACTTTAGCCTCTTTGGACGCATCAAAACTTGTCATATTGCTTAATGATACTGCTTGCTGATGGCTTGGCATTTACAACATGTATTTAGCGTATCACTTCCATTTACATGTAAATTTTTCCTGTTTACCCCATGTCGTTTGTCTATTTTTGCAGGTTTATGCAGATGATGTGCTGACAAAAGAGGAACAGATTGGCCTGTTGTTCAGAGCCAAGCGGAAGTGTGAGGGGAACATCAAGACAAAGCACAAGATTCCTGGTGAGTAAAGCAGCAACAGTAAGAGTCCACGGCCATGCTGGCAGTGCTGTGAGGCACAGTGGTGCTTTGAGCTAAATGCTGCACGCCAACATGTTCACAGTGACAGTGCTAACATGCTGATTTGGCAGGTGTGATGTTCACCAAACTTGTTTTTGGAGTTTTGAAGGATGCAGCACTGCAAGCTTCAGCGAGCTCTGTGACTATCTTAGCTTGTGCTTTGAGGCTACTTTAGATAATAACCAGCACATCACAAATCATCATAAGTTGGTCTGAGTGGCAAAGCATGGGCTAGGATTTTATATAAATTCTTTTATTCTTTAGAAAATATCTTTTGTAGGATGCCTTTTTGCCACTGATCAAAATATTTTGCTGTGAGGACATCTGTATTCACTCACTCAGCTTTTGGCCCATTGTTTTCTCCTTTAACCAGAATGTACTTTCTGTCATGCCATGGTATGAGAATAGGATGAAAAAGGGATTACAGTGTTGATGTTTGTCATGCAAATCACCTAATTAAATGAGTGCATTGGACAGCTAATGGATAAAATCCATAAACCCACCCATTTGCGTGTATTCACCATAAAGCCTTGTATTAGCGACACCGGAGGAAACTAACTGCGTCCAATGTGTGAGATCTTGAGTGGAGCAATTGATGACATTGTCCCGCTTCCTTGGGCCTGATTTGCTTTCTAATAATATGATTTTGCTGGACCTGCGGTGAGTTCCTTTGAAAAGGTTTCTGTCAAACACACTTATGTCAAAGCAGGCCGAGCCATTTATCGCAGCAAAATGGATTCATTTGTCGGAATAGGCTCAGTTATCGAGGGAGCTCCCTGGTGAATTCCAGCCGGAGGGAAAGCTTCAGTGGAGAGCGTAACAAGTCCCCCAGGGGCCACACTGAAGAGAACCTCATGGGCTATTGTATTGGATTTTGAAATACACATAATGCACAAGCCATCAGACGCAAATCTGAGTGATGGAGGAAGAAATCAGTCAACACAAACAGCAACGTTTAGCAGGAACTGTGGGAGTAAACAGCATAACCAGCAGCAGAACCACCATGATCACAAGAGTGAAAGTGAGAGTGCGCCACACTGCGAAGACCGCCTTGTCGTCCTGATTGAATGTGATTGTTGATTATAAGAGCTCATACTAATCAGCTGATGTTGGGAGGCAGTTTTTGCAAACTCTTTGCCGATACAAATCAGATGCCTTTTTTTTTTTTTCGGAGCAGTTGCCAGGTAGCCGAACATGTACCGTAAGTTGGTGGTTGCTTTCCAAAATGCTGCTCTGTTTCCTTTGTCCTCCTCGTGGCTTTTCAGAGGCTGGGATGGAAGGCGAAGCTGACCCTGGGGTGCATTTGTGTATTTATGGGTGTCTGTAGAGCGCCATTTTCCAGCAGACCCCAGCATCTACTGTATCCCGTTGTGGTTCCAGTCATTTTCTGAGTTGATTGTCCTGAGGAGACTTTTGGATCCCGCAGCCAAACCAATCGTATTATTTTCTCTTTAACCCCAGTGCATTGTGGTCGCATTGGATTCTTCGACCCTCCAAACGATACCCCCTTGTAAATGAAACACATAATTAAAAATGTTTACTTCCAGGCTAAGAACACAAAAGCTTTTGTTAACCGTTCCCAATGGTTCCAGTGGCCCCACAAGGTATTTCCCCACTTTTCATGGTTTCGATGAACGTCCACAAATCTCAAATCGGATTAAAAAAAAATATGACAGAATTGCTGCTATTGAGAACTGCAGGCGCCAAACAGCAGCTTGCGTAAGATGTCCAGGGTTTATGTAACAACGCTGTGCTTTTCCTCAGAGCCCATTTAACAGGATGGTCATAGATGCTGATGCAGAGCAGGCAGTCAAACATTAGGGTCTGTGCCGCTCATCTGACCACCATCATGCCTAATCCATCCTGACACGTTGTATTAACTGGCAAGCCTGGTGTCACACTTCAGCAGCCACCTCCAGCAGCTGTGTTTCCATTTACATAATGTTTATAGACTGAATTTGAGGGTCAGAATTATTTTAAAATGTTTTGGCATCAAACCAAATTGCTTAGTTTCTTGCGGAGAGTCGGACGAGACGAGTGATACCGCCCACACGTCTGTGTGGGAAATATGGCGCAACGGCTAGCAGCCAGTTAGCTTTGCAGCAAGACAGAAAAGAGGTAGCCTGGAGCCTGAAGATAACAAAAATCCATTTAGCGGCGCCTCTAAACCTCACTAATTAACACATTACCCAGCATTTGTTCTGTGCAAACAACAACATTTTTACAGACAGACATGTGCTGGAATATTTCTTGACCAGGCGCAAACTTCCTGGCTCGCTGTTTCCAGCCTTTGTGCTACGCTATGCTAACCATCTGCTGGCGGTAGTTTCATATTCACTGTACAGAGATGACAGTGGTGTCAATCTAACTGTTTGTAAGAAAGTGATTAAAAAAAAGACAAAAAAATGAATGAATAAAAAAACTAACTGACACTCTGTTAAGTGCTTGAGATGCTGCATTCGGGGTACGTCAGCACACCTGCATGGAGCTGACCTGCATACCTCGATGCGACTCATCCTGCATGTGGTGGCTGTTTTCTGACCTCTTTCGGAAGGTTGCACATGTGTGTTCAATAGCAGCTGAAGGAATTAAGATAAACATATTACCTTAATAAAGAGGGGAAAAAAGAGTCCCCGGTGTGGTTGCACTTAATGCCTGGATAAGCACATATGTGCTCATTTAACATGCTTGATTTGAGATTTTTTTTCTTTTACCTAATGGCACGTGATTTGCTTTAACTTCGCTTCATTTGAACTTGATTTGAACTTAAGTGCCTCATATGGTTGTTCGTAATGTGGAAATGATTAGTTTGTAGTAGTTTGTGTTTGGCTACAATTAAAGAGACTGTCAAGACTTGAGATAAAGTTCTAGGAAAGCATTAGTTGAGCTCTCTGATGACCCCTCTAAGTGTTTTCTTTGAAGCGGTCATTAGGATTTGGACAGAATTCACCCTTGTAATTCTTTTAGCATGTTCTGTATTGTGGCGTGACCTTGAGTCTGCGGGTTGAGGTTAACTCAGAGAATAGCAGCCAGTGTGCATTTTTTTGGACGCTGGCTTTGCATCTGTATTTGTCCTGCCTGTGTCCTGCCTGACCACCCCCAGAGTCTTTTTCTGGCACTGTAAACTTGTGGTTTTCTGAGCTATTTAAAGAGATGTGAAGTGATGGCTATTTTAGAACACTAGTGTGAAATGTGTGTTTTGTTCTGAGTAGCGAACTGATGCGGCTCTCCTTCATCGATCAGGTCTAAGGCTAAAACCTCGGGTTTTTGTTGTGTTTCAACATTTGATCCATTTGTTTTTATTTCTCATTTGTGCTTTAAATACACAAAAGTCTCCATTACAAGACTGAGACAAGGTTTTCATTGAGGGAAACACTGAGGTTTGCCTGGAGAGTACAGTAGAGGGATGTGGGTTCAATGCCCCAGACCTTGCAGTGTGAAAATAGCTCAGCCTTCAAGCTTGTGGTCTGGGTGTAGAATAACACCAGCAATCATTATAAAAGGTTGCATGTATCATGAGAAAATGCAATATGTGTTTTGACATCTGCAGGTCAGAATCAAATGAGTTGGGGGAGGGAAAGAAAACCTTATTAAAAACCCCAGTGACATCACTAATACCAAAGTCCCCCCATAGCCACGTTTATATTTAAATCGTGGTCAAGAAATATACGGGAAATTATATGTGTGTGTGTGTTTGGTGTTTAATTTAAGCCAGTCAGTAGGTGGTCTTATGGCAATAAAATCTATGGCAAAAGTGAACAGCAATTCTACTTTTACTCCCAGGATGTGTGGTCAGTGTGATTTTCAGAGCTAAACGCTGTTTTTCTCCCACCAGAGATCTGTAGGAATCCGTCAGCTCCACTCAGTCTGCTCTTTAATTTTGCGCTCCAAGTGACAGGCAAATAAAAAGCATGTCGTCATCGCTTCAGATGTTTCTTTGTAAGTTTGATTACAGGAACGAGAAAATAATGGATCTACTGCAAAGAGAGGATAGTTTTAGTTTTATCCTCAGCTACTTATTAGTGGTCAAAGTGGGGCAGATGTTTTCAATAATGCAACATAGATGCCAAGCCATAAGGGAGGCTTTTGCCAGGAATCTGTGGGGAAAGGGACTTTGCTCCCACTATCAGAGGGCTGAGGTCCACGGTTTAGCTGACAATCAAGGGCCTCCATGCTTTGAAATGGCATTTTTCCCCCTTTGAACCTGCAGCTCTTTGTCTGCACTAAGTATAGATGTACTGTATTATTACAAAGTCTCATGCAGCGCGTTCTTCACCTAAAACAAAGCTGCAGGAAGTTCAAGAAAGTGAAGAAAATACCACATTTCACAATGATTCCCGGACGTTATGCATGTTGGATGTTCTTCACCTCTAAAATGCTTTAAACAAGTGAAGTGTAAAAACAGGGTGTTGTAATAGTTGTTTTTAAGAAAAATTGGATTGCCTTGTAATGTTTGTTATAAATTACAAGGTTTAACAGACCGTAACCAGCTTCTGACAGAGGAGGCAGGAGACAGACGTGAGCAAAGCAATGTTTTAATGAATGTTGAGCAACCAAATCAAACAGAGATCCCAAGATGAACAGAGTTCAACGGTGAACAGTCCCACTAGCTCCTGATACGAGTCTTCGGGGTTAGCAGACAGAACAGGTCCAGATGAGGTCCATGGGTGGAGCAGGAAGAACCAAAGCCCCGTGAGGAGTCAGACAGACGAGAGTTGGAGTGGTAGGTTTTTCTACACAAGTCTTACAGGGGGAGTAGACAGGCAGGGCACAGACCAGAGAAGGTGACTGGCATCACCTGAGCACAAAAACACAGGGACAGGCCAGAGTTCTGCAGACAATAGATACAGGACTGATACAGGCTGGGCACATGAAGGTCTTTGTTACTCCCACACTGGTAGACTGACGATTCGACGAATACTGGTTGCTTGTGCGGGGTTTTTATACTGTGTGATCATGTGGTCTTTATTGTTTGATTGAGCACACCTGTTGCTGGCCCACCTGTCAACCCCGCCCTGGAGTGATGTCACACAGTGGACAGACGGGGGAGAGACAGACAAGAGACACAAGGAAGGGAAAACACAGGAATACAAAAAGGGAGAGCCGGGGGAGGAACTGCAGATCTCCACAGTTTATTGATTAAGAAATGCAACAATAACACAAGATGAGACTTTTAACAATTGATCAATAATACAATTGATAATTGAGTTGAATTTGATGCAGGTCAAAAACAAACATATGACACAGACAGGAAAACAAGCTTTATAACATCACAGTTTTATTTTGCCATAATTGGCTTCGTAGGTTGCTACAATGCAGCCAGCGCTGCAGGAAATCTTTAAATTAGATCCATACCGACACCGATTCCATACAACATAATAACGGTATGATGCTATCAACAATGAAGCGGTTATGGAAATCTGCTGAAGCTCACAAACAAGCCTTAATGA
Organism: Chelmon rostratus; assembly: GCF_017976325.1. Lineage (NCBI taxonomy): Eukaryota > Metazoa > Chordata > Actinopteri > Chaetodontiformes > Chaetodontidae > Chelmon > Chelmon rostratus. The sequence goes on along the minus strand of NC_055669.1, from coordinate 16,877,477 downwards.
ACACGCTAGATTCAATGGGCAAGTTGTTTTCAGCATGCTGGGAATTCCACGATTGTGAGTCTTAATTATAATATTACAATAGATGAGGAGTTTGTTCTCTGGGTGACCCGTGTTTTCCTTAAACATAACAAAGAAAGGTATGATTTATGGTCAGGTTTGTTAGAAATCACAAGGCTGTTTCACGGTGCTATTTTGCATACTGGGTAAAGTTCGTGCATCTGGCCTACTTTTAAAAGGACAGCTGAATCCTTGAAAACATTCAGCGCTGCCGCTGTTGTGAACGCCTACAGCCATGTAATGCTTGAACCAAGGGAGAGCCGCACTCTTTGGCTCTATTTTTAAAAGTCAGCACTGTTTTTGTCTCCACAGATGGTTTCTGCTCACCAGAATGGGACGGCATTGTTTGTTGGCCCGAAGGGCCTCCAGGAAAGCTCATATCCACCGCCTGCCCAGAGTACATCTACGATTTCAACCATAAAGGTGAGACTGGCCCTGGATGAAGGCAGCTTGTTCTCAGTTGATAAAAGAGCACCAGGCTGCACACCGTACAGTCATAGCTCGAGCTCCATCTGAAACCTCTACTGCAATTCATACAATTCTCCAGGTTTAATTAAGACACAAGCTGAGGATGAGTAATTGACTGTGTTGGTGATCAACTGGTTAAATCTGTCATTATAAATAGACTTTTCTGCTTGGTGTGTAGGACTAGCATACCGTCGGTGTGACAACAACGGAACGTGGGAGCAGGCCACAACCAACAAGACCTGGGCCAATTATAACGAATGTGCAAAATTCCTCTACCATTACAACCACAGCCATGAAAAGGTGAGATCCGTCTCATCTCATCTACATGCTACAGCGTTTTCCTCCACAATGATTAAGAGCGGCAGCCATCGTGAATGCATCGGCAGAGAGAAAAGTTGTCACTCTTTAGATCGCAGCTTTTTAGGCAACTATTTGACCACTGTGCCCCGCAATTACAATCCCTTTTTCTGACACATTTTCAACATGTCTTCTCAGTAATGCACAGTGATTCTGAGTGAATCTTAAATCATGTTTAATGAAATGTCGAATGATGGAAGCGGGAGATAATGACAGGATGGCAATGTGGTTGCTTTGTGATTATATGAGGTTGCAATTAGCTAAATGTCTTGTGTTCAAATGTAAACTGGAGACAGTGTCACATTAGTCTTAATTGCAAATTGCAAAAGTGTTCCATTAAGGGAAAACTCGCCACTCATTAATAAACCTGAAAGCCGCCTTCACATCCACTGGACAGTGATAAGAAGACATTTTGGACTCATGTCGTGCTTTCCTGGTTAGGATGCGATCGAGCTACGTTAGGTAGCGTCTCACTGCTATTTTAGGCTGTGCAACGTCGCGTAACACACCTTTAAATATGCATATTTTTTGTATTGTTGAGCTTATTTGTAAATGTGCACTACGTGGCCAGAAATGTCTGGACGCTTGAACATTGCTCTTGAACATCTTCCAAGAACACAAGAGTACAAGCACTGAGACAACAAAATGCAGTTTAGCATCTAACCGCAAGAGCAAAACGGCAGCTAATGCACGTATATAGAGATACATAAATAACAGCGGGGGGTATATTGTGAATATGCAAAGATATATACAATATACAATACAGTACAGAGTAACGCTAGTAGACATATACTGAATAAACACCTGGACATGAATACGGTGTATACACTATAGGTGCAGGTACGTACAGTATAGACAGTGGTACACTATGTATTGGTATGAGAGAGCATAAATAGTGCATTCGAGTGTATGTTCAGTAGCGTGGCGGTGATAAGTGAATGGTAGCCGGCAGCTAGTGAGGCAGAGGCCATTCTAGTGCAGAAAATCTGCTTCCATTCAGAAACAAGAGCATCACTGAATGTGGTCACAGATGACTGGCGAGTGTTGAGTGTCCTCAAGGTGTTTGATGAGATTTGCTCAGGCCGATCGAGGTCCTCTAAACTCAGACAGCTGTTTCTTTGTGGACCTCGCTTTGACCACCGGGGGCATTGTTACATTGAAGCAGGAAAGGAAGGCCACAGTGATGGAAGTGCACTATTGTCACTGTAATATCACTTGGAACAAAACCTTGAAAAGCAGCTACAGGATAAATATGCAAGCATTTTTGACCAAATTGTGTTTTATGTGGTTTGTTAAGTTTTTGTTAATTTTTGTCATTTGCTGTTTTTATTACTGAATAAAGCAGCTATTGCACAGATACAGAGCCAGCATGGGGATGAACAAATCATACGTGTGCCATCTGTAGTTGTTGTACATTATGCTGTACACCAGCTGTATATTTAAGACAAGCAGACATTTGCTGCACACACAACCTAAACACAGCAGCATCATTGTGGGAGAGACTCCTGTGAAAAATACTGTATAATGAGGGTCACATGCTTGTCAGTGTGTAACCTTTCTCCCACATCCCTACTCTTAACAACCATTAGACCCTTGCAGTTTTAATATCTCTACCTGTCACATTTTTTTAGCATAAAACCACACATTTCTAACACAACCTAAACAATACAATTAAGCTGAACCATCCATAAAATAAAATCTAGACATCAGCATGTGAGAGTCAAACCTGGCACCATAAATACCACAAGCACTGACATCACCATCACACCACAGCGCATGAGAACGACGGCAGCTTTTACTACCATCATCCCCGTGTGACCAACAAAGCTAGCCTGGATGTGACCCTGACCGCAGCTACTCCTGCACTGCTCTCTCTCTTTATCTCTCTTGTGCGATGGTTGAAAGTCAGAACATAATGCTGCCAGCGAGTAGGACCACTGGGTATTGTAAGAAGGGTGGAAAACAGCTGTAACCTGGCTATAAATGGAAACGTAGCACTTACTCAGCTATTATTGCGTATATATGAACAAGTCTGCATTACGCACAGTGATGATACTGGCATGGCTTATGAAGCATTTCAACGATCTCATATATAAACATCCATAGCCATTAAATGGCTGAGGTGTGTTGTTTTATTAGAGTTTAGTGTTAAGTGGCTCTGTTTTGGCCTTTGCCAGTTAAAAGGGAGCATAGAGTGATAGAGCGATGGGTCACTCATTGATAAAAACATTCAAAGCTCACTCAGGAAGCTGTCATAGTTTGATTTTGACCCATTCTTGCCATGAAACGACACAAACAAGGGCCGTCCCACCCACATTTCCCCCTCCCATGCTTCAGTGTGGTGCAGAGGATGTGGGCATCATGGCGCCCTTCAATTTCTTTCTCACTTTAGATGTTTGTGCTTATGGGCGGATGCAGCAGTTAATGACAAATACATATGCCCCACACAGCACAACTGCCATACCGCGGACCACCACCACAACTTAGACACCCATTTTTTGGCAAAGGATCGCCATGCTAAATGATAACAGCAGTGGAGTATCTGGTTGCGTCACACGGGGCTGTTGGCCCCTTCAGCATGTTGGCTCACACAGGGTCTGGTTAGCGGCTCCCCTTACAGTGTCCTCTGGCTGCCAGCTCGCTGCCGGAAGATCTGACTGCCCCGCCCAGCCTTTCTCGGCCTCGCCACCCGTGTCAAACAGCGTTTCCGTCAGCAATCTCCGGGTGCTTGAGACATTCCTGTCACCAAGTGGCAACGCATGTTCAAACAGACTGAAGTTAACACATTTTGAAGCTAAGTTTTGGGAGGGAAACGCCAATAGAGTGTGAATATTTGAGAACATTCCCCTTTGCCTGTATATTCATTTTCAGAAACATGCTTTCTGTAATAAGATCACTGAGCTTAGTAAACCATCATTTCATCTCTAACACTGAATAAAAACCTGCAATATACAGGTGATTTTCCATGTTGAAATAAATGTACATTTTATGAATTTCTGCTGAAAAAGATGCTATGTGAATGTTTTCTTTTTGCCTGAGGCTTTCTATTGTGCATGAGCATACAAATACAGGTTATTATGTACATTCAAAATAATAAGTATGAGTCTTTCCAAAGTTTGGTGCTCACTGCTGTCCTATGATATGATATTACCCACAGTTTCTTCATAAATAAGGAAATACATCAACAAACTGCCAAACTTAAAAAAAAAAATGAAGTGTACCTATACTGCATATGCTTTCTGTATAAATCAGAGGTATTTTTGATTATTTGTAGTTATGTACAAACATACAAAATGACATTTTTTACTGCTTACTGATGCCATTGTTACTACATTTTATCGTTTTTCTGCAACTGTAGATACAAATCAATAGTTGCTGATAAGATTATTTTTTTACTGTCATGGTGGCTGAAAAGAGAAGAAAATATATTTTTTAACACAAAAAATGGCAGTAATGCAACTAAAACTTACACTCCAGTGAAGGGAGGATATGCTGTAGTGCTTTCAGTCTGAGTGTTTTTATCCATTTTCTGCTGCTCTAACATTCTAGTTATCTTCTTTCAACAGGAGGTCTTTCACCGTCTGTATCTCATCTACACTGTGGGATACTCCATCTCTCTGGGGTCACTCATGGTGGCCGTCGTCATCTTGGGATATTTCCGGTGAGTGGACGCCATCAATACAACATTTTCAATCGACCACAGATGCTCCCAAGAGAGGGATTTTGATGTGGGGTCAGAAATCAAGGTTAGAGCAACTGCAAAAGGGATCAAAACAGAGAGTTTAAATGCTGAATTGTATGATGGCACAGTTTCTCACCGCGCGTACGGTGAAGCAAAGAGCGTATTCATTTCATGATGACTCCATGGGAAAAAAAAAGACGCTTTATCATGAAATCATGCAATTCGCCACAGCTGCAGAGCCATGCAAAGCAGTTTATCTTCTATCACGGCAGCAACATGAAGCATGCAAACTGTGTCAGTTTGACTTTGACTTTTAACGTGAATGTGATATGTCTACCTTTGAAGAGGAGTCTGCCTCCAGGCTAACAGCAATGCATTCTTCATTGTCCGACATTTAGGTTCCTTGTTATTTTCATGCTGATTTTAGGTTAAACAACCAAAGCTTGGGCATTGATTTTGTAATTCTTACAAAGATTATCGCTGTTAAGACAAAAAAAGTGTGTGCTTCTTTCCCTTTTTCCCTCCAGTAAAACAAAGATGAGAGCGTTTGAACAGTGTTGCTTCGCCTACTGTAGAAATGTAAGGAATAAAAGGATTTGCTACAGATGCTCTTTACACCCGTCTTATCTTGCCCTGCTTGCCTTGTTGGCAGCAGCGCTTAAAGTGCAACCCACCCTAAAACAAGGTTGAATTCATTTTTTTGTGCAGCGGTCTGATTATTTTTTTCACGGCTGATTAATGCAGGGCAGATGTGTCATTATTTGCTTATTTTGTTTAGCATAGGGAGTATCAGGAATCAATGTGAAGGCGCTGTTTACCAATGTTCCCACCAGCGTGACTTACCATACAGGCAGTCAGTCAGAAGGCTTCAGGAACGCTCCCAACTGGCACCAGGAAATCTATGGGCCAAATGAGTTTAATAAGTTATCCCAGGGGCCCATCTGACATTCTGGCTCCGTGCTTCGGAGCACTCCAGCCATGTCTCCCCTTCAGCATGTCAGCTTGTAGACGGGAGAGCTCATAAATGTTTTCCAGGGGGAGAAAAGGGATATTTCACATCAGCAGTTGTGTTCAGTCTTTTTCACCTGGGAAATGTACACATAGATTAGTTTTTGCCCACCACTCCTAAATCAATGGTTCTCTGAGGCTAGCTTGTGAAACGTTCAGCACATTAACAAGGCTATATAGAAAGAAAGAGTTAATGCATAACAGCCTGGTAATTTCAGTGTCCAGTTGTTGTGGAAGATTTAGAAGAATATTCGAGTTCAAGTTGGCTTTTAGGATTCATTAAAACGCTAAGAATATTCATAAATATCAACTTTTTTGACTTGAGTTTGTAATGATGTAATCTTTATGGCAATTGATCTAGCAGCCTGATGCCAATACTGGAGCATGACCTCAAAGGCCCACTCCTCAGTGCACGCTCAAACAGGATGTTTTGGAAGAAATTTTGACAGATAAACTTGTGCTCGTCTGGGAGGAAATTTGCACACTCTTCTCGACACATGCTTGCAATTTCGCTTTTACAGCTCGCTTTGAGCCGAGCAATTCAATATTTGTGCGTTTCGAGCCCCTAAATCTCAAGAATGTGTTATAGTCAGCGTGGAATTCAGCTGGCTCTAATTAGGATGAGTATTGTTTGTGTGTGTGTGAAAGCGCTCACATGAAGGTGTGGCAGCCCACACAAACACACACAGACACCGTTTTCAACAGATCCACCTTTTGACCTTGTCACTCTTGTTTGTTTTCTCCCTAGACGACTGCACTGCACCAGGAACTACATCCACATGCACCTATTCGTGTCTTACATGCTGAGGGCAATAAGTATTTTCGTGAAAGATGTTGTCCTCTACTCTGGATCAGCCTTAGAGAACATGGAAAGAGTCACAGTGGAAGATCTCAAGTCCATCACTGAAGCGCCGCCAGCCAACAAAACACAGTTTGTAAGTACAACAGCACAGCTAAATAAACAGCCATAGGTGGGCTCAGCATAAAGGATTCTGTCCTTGAAGATATACAAAGGGATGGAAAAACACTCACTGAGCATCTTCTTTAAGGGGAATTTCAATTTCAACACTACATGCAATAACAAGGAACAAGACACATATAAGTTGCTGCTTTCATGTAACATACGGTATTTGTGCACGGTAGGATATGGCCAATCATGGATTGTTTTGTTTATCTCCAAACAAAATATACTAGAAATCGTCCTTGCTTGATTGCATTACATGTGCAGCTAATTTGACCCGATGTGTAGTTGGGTGTTAAACGTTTTGCTTCCAAAGAGGAAGTGGTATTTTGCAGAAGTCTCACCTGCTTTTCCAGCGCTGGAGCAAATAAACTGTACTTTTTGTCACCATGCCAAGCTTTTACTAGGCCAGCGCTTGGCTTTCCCTTTCAGAGTCGGGTTTAAAACATGGGTAAAGACTGAGTACTTTTCATGCATGCTTTAATACGCAAACAAACAGTTTGCGCAATATGCTATGCTGACACTTTTATCCTGGGCTCCTCCAGATTGAGACATACTGGATTTAAACTGCTTTGTTAAAGTATGAAGGAAGATAGGTGTTTGTGTCTGTGCATGCTGTACACTGTGTTCGTAAAAGTAGGACTTTTTCAGGAGTTTTTGGGCTTTGCCCTGTGCCAATAAAAATGTGAAGTCTTTGTAAATCTAGACGAAAATGACATTATATAACCAGGCTGCTAAAATTAGGTTTTCATTTTTGACGTTTTATTCACATGTTTCACTTGTTGACTCATTCTTATTCATTATATTTGATCAACCTCGTCGGACTCCTACACCTTTTTCTTTTAAGTCTCGGCCTATTGTAGTTTGTCTATTCTGGGAAGTTACACTGCACAGGATTTGCAGCAAAGCTTCAATGGCTTCAATTTTCTTCCCGAATGAAGAAAAGATAATGTTCGTAGAAAAAAAAATAAAATCACAGACCTGCGCCTGCGTTAAAGGTGCAAAACTCAAATTAAAAAATGCCCCATGGCAAAAACCCTGCTGTAGCTCAACGCTTGTTAGAACACAAACTGACAAGAAAAATAACAATAATCACGGCACAACAATGCAGCAGCTGCAGCTGGAGGCTGACTAAATCAATGGCCGGCAAAATTAGTGTGACCTTCTGTGACTTGCACAATACTGTCAATACCACAGCAATAATACTAACTGCGTTATGTCCAAACAGAAATAATTCATAGTACAATAAATGTCACTTTTATTTTTATTTTTTTCTTAAAGCACGCTCATTTTGAACCTGGACATTTATTACTCAATTGATTCATGAATTTATTTTCAATTAACCCAATCACTGACTTTGATTCACTGATGCATCTATCGATTTTCACCGCAGTCCAATACAAGCCAGCGGGACCCAGGGGAAATCTACATGGTCCAGAAACCAATTAAGACAATATTCTCTGATTCCTGAGTTCATTATATATATTGTTGGTTCTACTTATTGTCTTAACAATCATGACATACTTGGCTTGTCGAAGGTTTCTGTACTCAGATGAAGTGTTGACGTCTTTTCCCTTTTTGAAGCCAGTCGGCTTGAACAAAACATCCGCGTCAACCTTCAATTCTATTTGTTTTCTTTCTTTCTTTCTTTTGAAGCATCAAACAAGGGCTGCATCATACATTAACAGCATACTTTCAGTTTCACTTGTGTAAAAATGAAACTAAAACATTTAGAAAACACTCGGGCTTCCACAAGTGTAGATAATGAATCAAGACACCTCATTAGAGAGAGCTAACGGGCTGCCAATTACACAGACACAAACGCCTTTTCAGCTGTGTGAGTGTACTGCAGGATGATTCTCACACACAAGAAACGTGTGTCCCGTTCTCAAACAAATGCTTTGAGTTTTGAACGGCTAGGAAGAAATACCTGCCTGTGTGACAGCTTGTCCGATGTGTTACAGTTAAAATTCATTCCTGAACCGGCAGTATGACAGGTCTTTGCTGGTTCTGGATCAGCCCAGTGTCAGCATGCCTCTAAGACTGCATGCAAACTCTCCTTTAATCTCCAGCTGCTCTGTTAAGCTAAAGCTAATGTTGTGATTTACGGCCACCTCCCCAAAATGCCTCTCTCATCGAGCTCTTGATTACTTCCTAGTTTGAAACAAATAACTAGGCTACAAAAATTTTTCATAATTAGTGTTACAGGCCTAATTAAAAAACGTTGGAATTTAACAGATTGGTTATACGACTTTGTTTAAAGGGAGAACAGGCACAGAAATAATTGTTTTCATATTCTAAATAAAATAAAAAAAAGTATTCCTGTTTCCGCATACAAATGTTAACACATGTTGCATATACGTCTCACATATCAGTACAAATGTTGCAAATCAATATGACTTGCATGCTTACATGCAGGCCAGTACAATAGTCAGTACTCTGCAAATCAGCGTTCTGTTTTGCATCTTTACAAATCAGAACGCTCTCTATATTTATTTGCAGCAATGTAATATCACATTAAAAAGATGCTTCTCTCGTTCTGTCGTGACGTCTCCTGCACACACAGTGTCATATATGGCAGAACTAGAGAGGAGGTTGAAGCCGGAAAAGACGGAGGTGTTTAGTGGTGAAGTAGTAAGGTAATTGACATGGATTGATACATCAATACAAGCAGCACGCTGAAGGGTGGTGTCACAACCAGGTGGAGGGAATTGGTTGACCTCAGTTCAGTCTCCCTGGAAGCTGCAGATCCTCTTCAGATATGGCCTTTCATCTGATGTTTTTCAGAAAAGCAGAAGGAAAAGCAGCAGAAAAGTCAATGGATTGACAAAGTCCTCTGGGGACCGAGAATGTCTGTACAAAATTTCATGTCAGTCCATTAAAAGTGGTGGATCAACACACCAACAGACTGACATTGCTGTCCTTAGACCGTTTATGCTTGTGTGGCTGAAAATGTTGAACCTTATGAGGGGCTTTGCAGAATTAGCAGGTTGTTGTTAAACAGTGATTAATCGTAATTAGTTAATGTTACATTGACCTTGAGTAATATAAGGCAAGGCAACACCTTTTAACAACAAGGCAATTCAAAGTGCTTTATAGCACATAACAGGCATTAAGACCAGATGTAAAGGACACACAAAGCAATGACTGAATGGTGAAAAATTGAATAAAAGTCAATGGCATGACCCCTGGGGACAAAGAGCAAACCTGTCCCAGATGCAGCATTCATAATGTAGCAGCAGGTCAGAAAATGCTCAGTGCCATTCAGTTATTTTTAAACCAATAGTGTTTTGAAATCACCCCTTTTGACATGCAGGAAGCCAGAGCAGACATCTGAAAACTAGAGGGACCTGATCCACTTTCTTGTTCTTTCTCGACCTAGTGGGTCTCTAGCAACAGAATCAGCTGCAGCTGTCTGGTCGTCTTCAGTAATCTGCAGCGGAGCTGAGAAATTAAGAAGATATAAAACATTATTATTAAAAAATTGTGACATTTTTGTTTTCCTTATCTGTGTTTGTGTATAGATTGGCTGCAAGGTGGTAGTGACCTTGTTCATGTACTTCCTGGCAACCAATTACTACTGGATCCTCGTGGAGGGTCTGTACCTCCACAGCCTCATCTTCATGACCTTCTTCTCAGACAGAAAGTATCTGTGGGGATTTACTCTGATTGGATGGGGTGAGTTCTGCTTCGTTTACATTCTGCTGCCATGCATGTGATTACAATATGATTAGTAGACTTAACACCATGCAAATGAAATCGTATGTAAGGTAATTAATTTTTGATGGGACGATTAGTATGCAAAAACTTTTGCTGATACCTTGCTGATTGTATTATTAATAAAGTGAGTAAAAATGTCTTGCATGAAAGTGGGCTTTACAGTTCCTGCATTGTACACACTGTGCGTATAAATTATGAAAGCACAGCGCATACAATGTGGATGCTGTGCTACCCAGGTTCTACCCATATGAGAAAATTACGGAATTCTTATGGAATCATTGAGTGTTTTTTCATAGCCGTACTTATTAAAAGTTTTTATATTTTTTTACAGGAGTGCCTGCTATGTTTGTGACAGTTTGGGCAACTGTGAGAGCCACGTTTGCAGACACAGAGTAAGTGATCTGTATAAATCATACACACATTATTATATCCCTGTTATGCTGTAATGCCGGAGTTCAGTAGAGCAAAAAAGGCAGTTGCAAACAGAGTTAACGGTAAAGTACATTTTGCAGAGGGACCCTGAACCCCCTCTTACGGGCACTATCTGCATCACCACACTGGTCCTGCACCATGGTTCAACACTGAGGACTCTGGAGCTGAGAGCTTACAGCTCAGCTGGTATCCAGCAGCTGTCCAGTGGAACTAAACCACATATTTCACTTCTCAGTCAGTAGGAAAGGAGAATAGTTCTGTGCTACCCTCGCATCTTCTTTCTTTGCACAGGAAAACAAACCAAATATGATAATAAGCGCAGCTTATTGGAGGTAGTGGTGGCATGTGGCTAAAAATCAAATCTATGTACGATGGATGCCCCACTGGTTAATATCAACACACTATCAATGCTATTTTTGTCCACAGATCTGTGAATCTTATTGCAAAAGACCACAATAATAGAGGGTGGAAAAAAACAGAGAAGATGTCCTGAGTGTCCTCACTGGTAGCCACAGTCGTAGTTAATGACATGTGACAGTTTGTGCTGAGAGAACTGTTTTGATACCATGTAAAAAAAAAAGCACAGATTTTGTTATTCCTTGATGTTGATGCAAACCAGAAAAGTCCTCAGAGCTGCGAAAGCCCTGGATCCCGGAGGAGGGATGAATCCTTTCACGAGGAATTAAGGCTGGAAACATCTTATAAATATTTACAGTATTTTGATAAATTGAATTCATTTCTGAACGGTTTCATATATTTGTGTCTGAAAACGATGGATTGATCTATAGATACAGAAAGAATCAATTATTACAGACCTCTTAGTGAAGCAGAGGGATCCTGGGTTGTCACATCTAGGAGCTTGATCCTTATTTGTCTCCTGCTGATCCATTTTGTTGTTGTTTATCTACTGCAGGTGCTGGGACTTAAGTGCAGGCAATTTGAAATGGATATATCAAGTGCCTATTCTGGCAGCTGTAGTGGTGAGTACATGCTTGCACCTTTCCCCTGCTGTGCAGGAAAGGACAGTGTTTTACAGCACCTGTGACATTAAAGCTCCTGGATAAAACCCCTTATTATCTTTGCAATTTATTTTACCATTGCGTTTCTATTTTCTCCTCCTCAGGTTAATTTTGTGTTATTTCTGAACATCATCAGAGTCTTGGCAACTAAACTACGAGAAACAAATGCTGGAAGGTGCGACACAAGACAACAGTACAGGTACTGAGCTTTGTGCAGAATTATCATTTTCATTTCTGAAGCCCACAAGACCAGCTGCTCCTCCTGATTCAATCATCACACGACAGACTTGTAACCTGCATCACAGCCTGCGTGATAAACCATGAATTTACTCTGATTACATTTGCATCATGAGGCAGGTTCTAAAATTGGGATTGTAAATGGTACATAATCCCTCAACTGGCATGAACCAAAGCAAGGCTGCAATTTTCATCATTATTGTTATTACTGATTAATTAGCAGGGTTATTATCATAAACTGAAACTGAAACTAAAACAATGCCCTGAACTAAAACTAGACTGAAACGATATTGCCTGGGTACAAAGCTAATAAAAAGACCATAAATGAATGCATTAACGTTCATTTATTGTTGTCTTGCAACACAATGCCATGAAAGTTGTCCCCTTCATGCTCCACAAACGTTGAGCATATACACAAATTTTTGAATTAGAAGAATTTAGTAGCACATTTTGTCAATTTGTAGATACATACACCTGCCAAGCAAACTAAACTGTTGGAAGATGGTGAAAAATGGCCATCGTAACAACTAAAACTCTAAGATATTCAGTTTAGACTGATATAAAACAGATAAACGCAGCAAATCCTCACATGTGACGAGCTGGAAACAGAGAAAGTTTTGTACTTTTTTTGATAAATGGCTTAAATGACTCAGATTTGTTCTTTTCAGTGAATGTTTTTGCACTGTAACATGCAAAGGGTTTGGCAAAGTAATGTGTATTATTTTGCCACAATAATGAAACGTTCCGCTCTGTTGCTGTTACAGAAAACTGCTGAAGTCCACGCTGGTGCTGATGCCGCTCTTCGGCGTCCACTACATCATTTTCAACGCCATGCCGTACACAGAGGTGTCTGGAGTTCCCTGGCTGATCCAGATGCACTATGAGATGCTGTTCAACTCCTTCCAGGTAAGGCTGCTGTGGTGGAAAATTCCAGAACATGCTCTCACAGTCTCAATGAATAGAAATATACCCTTTCAATTTGAACAAATCTGATTGGCCTTATCAGGATTTTAGATGTCCTCGGGGCTTTGTCTTCATCAGCGTAAACACTGCCAACGTCTCAGGAAAACACTTAAAATCAGCTTCTTGTTGAGATATTTGGTTGTGGTTAGATCTTAGGATAGAGAGGAAGAGGCGGGTGGCTGATCATATGAAATTATGCAGATGAACTGTCATTTTGCACACTAAAGATAGCCAGCCTGTAAATTCATGGATGATGTGAGTCAAATCATTCTCTTTTCTTTTCCAGGGATTCTTAGTGGCAATTATATACTGTTTTTGCAACGGAGAGGTAAGAACTCTGAAAGTTTTGCATTTTAACCAAAAACTCTATGATATTTAAGCTCTTTTCCGATTAAATAACTTCTTCTCTCCAAAGGTGCAAGCTGAGATCAAGAAGTCCTGGAGCAGGAGGAATCTTGCCCTGGACTTCAAAAGAAAAGCTCGGAGCGGCAGTAACACTTACAGCTATGGACCGATGGTGTCACACACCAGCGTCACCAACGTCACGGCCAGAGGACCGCTGGCCCTCCACCTCACCACGAGGCTGGGGCCGGTGCCGGTCAACGGCCACCGGAACCTCCCCGGGTACGTGAAGAACGGCTCTGTGTCTGAGAACTCCATACCTTCATCGGGACAGGAGCTCCACATCCCTGACGAGGAGCATTCGGCTCACACTCGGCCCTGCGAGGACGAGAAGCCCTCACCTGTGGTGGAGGAGGAGAGGGAGACAGTCATGTGACCTCCAGGTCGGCTGCGTACAGGGATGAAAGCCAGGGGGTGAAGGGGCGGTGGGGGACAAACCATGAAACAGTCTCAGGATGGTCTGAAGGGGATGGCTGCATGCATCAACACTGCCAGTTTTTTCTCCTGTGAATTGAGCCAGAACGTTGCTGAGTGATGTGGCTCGAGGCAAAAAGGGGGCGTCGCTCCCGCGAGCTGGGCCGCCTTCGTTTGAGGGATGGTGACCCTCACAGTCGTGGCAAACACTCTCAACTCTTTCACCAAACACCTGCCACAATGAATGTGTAAAAGGATGAAAACAGACTGCCGTTTCCTCTTTCTTTTCCACTGCCATAAGTGTTGTTATCTTGTTGCTTTTTTTTTTAGCAAATGTCTTGTGCTCAGCTTTTGTGCATACAAACCGGACTTTGTTCCAGTAGTTCCCAGGAACAGCCTTAACCACCGATGGAAAAGCCACATGGCTTTTGAGCCATCAGCAAGGTTTCAGATTAAGTCAGTGTGAGTAGACTAAATGTAGGCTCGGCTTAAAAAAGCATTCATGCTACTATTTCGAGGCGTCTGTTCATGCTTTCACGGCATGGTATCTCATTTGCTCTGCATTGACTTAAATCCACTTCAGTGTAAAAGGGAGGGAAGGTACTCAGGTAATTGAAGTCCTCTGTTGTTGCACACCTTTTTTTTTATACTTTTAAAGTGGTGTTTTAGCATGGTCAGCATTTCTCCGAGGATGTTGGTGTGTTATATAAGGCTGTGTTAAATCGTTTTTTTTACCAAGATGTTGTACAGTTCTTGCTGTTTAGAAGAACCCAGTATTCATCTCTCTTAATTACAACAGCAGTCGAAGAGTTCAAATGAATGTTGCGTATTCAGATTTTCTCCAAACATACCCTGACACACACACATACACACACACAAACACAATATGATGCCAAAGTAAGAATATGTCTTTGAAGACTGTCTCTCTCTCTCTCTCTCTCTTTCTCTCACTCTCTCTCTCTTTGGGTTCAGAACTTTACGAAAATCTGACACACTCGCACACATTTTTCGAAGCAAGAGACCCCATTTGAAAACACAGGGTGCAGGAAACGCTCATATATTCCAGCGGAATGTTAATTAAATGTGGAATCCAAGAAAATCTCAAATTCCGCTGGAATTCCAAAGAGTGACATTTGTGGTGGACATGAAGGAAAACCCAGACGTGAATAACACACAGTAATTTTTACAGACAGTCCAGTGTTATGCTGCTTTTTGATGTGTATATATACAAGTCACAATGTTTACAAAGATCAGAAATACATTCTAATTGTGAGCTAATAGTGTTCATGTGTATGGATATGTTATAAAGTTATGTCTCAATGTGCATATATACATATATTTCATGTGTTTGTTTACGGAATGTTTGCGATATTGATTATGTATATAGTCTTAAACAAAAGTGGTGAATATACAGTATTTACAGGTGACAGAGGGCATTCAGACTAGCATTTAATGAAGTGTTCCACAATATGTTTTAAACTTAAACAATTTTTTATTTACCACGGTTACGCCGCGTGGGTTGCAGGTTAGGTCACATCATGTACTATACCAAAGAGAAAAGGCATGGAATGCTGTGAGAGAAAAGGTTATTTTGCAGTATTCCTTTGTATTTTCACTCGTCATCGTGTTTACAGTGACCAAAAAGTCTTAAAATTGCAGTAAAATCACCCTCAAAAAAAGAGTAATTGCTACTGGTAGTCAGTGTTGGAAAGTGTCATGATAAAAGTATGAAATAGAGCACCCAGTCTGATGTAAACAGACGTGAAGCTAATGAGAAAACCATTCACAACACTCAGCAGCTAAGTAACAATGAGCTGAGGCCATTAATATTAAAGGCAGTTTTGTTGCTCTTAATACTCCACTTGGATTTTTGACTTATCTTGGTCTCAAGAGCTAAATTAGTCGTTATTTGGTTTGGACTAATATGTCTGCTGGAGTTGTGATTTAAATCAACTGAATGGAGTTTTACCTCACATTCATTTCAGCTATTATTCGCCCTTATGCTCATCTGTCATCCCATATTTTCTAGTGGCAACCATTTGATGGCAAGCTCTTTCAGCCCTCTTGCTGAGCCTCTTGTGTTCTTTGGGTGACTTCACACTCCGGCTGAATGCACCTGATGCTGGACTGTTTAAGGTGTGTGCTTTGACTCGGTCTTGAAAGGTTAAAGCCTGGTCTGTTCCAGCTTGTGCTGCCTGCATCCAGCAGATTTATACTTCACATTGCGTTTGAATAAATCAGACAACTGTACAAACCGTCGGCACTTGTTTCCCATGAGGCAGATGTCTAAGGGATACATCTGGTTTTCTGTGTTTTTCTCATTGTCAACAAATCCCTTAAGCCAACAATGAACTGACTTAAAAGTCTTAATTATATTATCAAATAGATCTTCCTCTTTGTCATAGGCCTCCATTGTTGTCAAAAAATATTAAAAACACAATCAAGAAGGCACACTCTTAACTGGGTGAAATGTTTCTTCATCACGATGAATGTGGGCACTGTAGCTTATTTGGCATTGATACCAAATGTGTGATAATCCGCATCTGAAAATAGTCCCCAACAAAAGCGCCATTTACTCATGTTTGAGTAACGTTTGCTAATAACTACAGTGAACCTGCTGTTTTTGGAAATTATGTATCCTTTTTTTATGAAATAAAATATATGTGACTTGTTTTTAAAAGATTTGGAAAAATTGGATTTGGAGAAGCGAGAGAGAGAGAAAAAAAACATGGTAGGAAAGTACTGAGAGTTGGACAAACACACTGATGGTTTTGGTGTTTTCATGGCATTGCTTGGCAATAAGAAAAAAAAAATCCAACCTTGCAATAATAAATAAATGTTCACAGCAATTGGACCCGACTTTAACATTTCCAAGGGGATCGGTCTTTATTGCAACACGAGGTTGAAGCGGATTGGCTACAACACTGATTACAGGTGGCTTCAGCCCACAGCGATAGAAAAAAGAAATGAGCGAGGTTGAGGAAACTTCTGTCGCTTGATAACACAGTATCTTACTGTCACGTAAGAGTTTTTTTTATATGTAACCGGCTTCTTTAAGCTGGTATTTAGTGCATTTCTCAGCATTCTCTGGAAACTTTATCATGAATTTGTACCCCATTCAGGAGTACAGCTGCAGTTCGTACAATATTTAAAAATGCAGCTGATGGAGGTGGTTGCTCTTCGTGTTCAATTTCCAAAATTTTCAACTGGGCAAGTAAACATTGCTGTTGTATAATCCAGATAGTTTTTCATTGAAAATGGCGGCTGGTATTAAAAAAAAACCTTTTATCAAAATAAAACACTTGGAAAATTATATTTTGAGCACTTTAATATGCTATAATACAGTATTTTGTTCTGATTGTATCATGTAAAATGATTGTGTTTTGGAATCAAGTGTACAGTAAGGCCAATAATCATAGAGCTAATGTTGTATTTCTTTGTTTTCAAATACCTCTCATAGAAGTATAAAATGTGTGTCGTTGTCTTTTATTTATCTCGTGCCGAAATGTGCTCAGTGGAGTCAACATTCATGCTTTCGATATGGTTTGTGGGCAGTGTTTGCCGAAGACACGTCTTCACCTTCTCGTCGCTCCATGGTGATGCAGGCCAGCTGTAGATATCTGTGTAAGCTTGGAGTAAAATCAGATGACGTGTTCTGGTCTCTAATGTTCATCAGTGAATTGTGAATAAGACAATAAATTTATAATTTTACTGTACTGATATTCTTGCAACTTTCCTGATTCTGAGCGAGAGAAACGACGCATGTTCTCATATATGAGTGTTTTTGTTTATTTTAAATATGATACAAATTTCATCTTAGAATAGAAAAGTGCACAAAATGCTCGCATTGGAAAAATACGAAAGCATGCAGTTTGTCCATGAAAGGCAGAGTTCACTTTTGAGCTTTTCTGCCTCCCCCTTTTGCCCCTGATTTGCCTCCTTTTTCTCCCTTTTCTCCTTTGTCTCCCTTCTCTCCAGATCTCTTCCCTTTCCCTTCACCAGCTTCTTTCTTGGTCGCTTCCTTTTCACCCTTTTCGCCCTTCTTCTTTGTTGATGCATTCTTTTCATCTCCTTTCCCCTCTTTGGCACCCTTGCCCTCTTTCTTGCCCTCCTTGCTCTTCTTCTCTCCTTTATCGGCGTCCACTTTCCCAGAGACTGTTGTCACCTCCTCATTTTCTTCTGCCTTTGCAGCTGCAGGAAAACAAGAAAATAAGAAAAAGGTTAACAGCTTCATGGCAGCATCTGGCATCATCAGGGTCCTGCGTCTAATGCTAATTGGAAGGGAGAATGTAATCCAACAGAATGCCAGATTAAGTAGGTTGCATAAGAAAGGAACATCTGTTTCTATCTGTTCTAATAAGCATGGTCTATTTATTATTTTAATGGAGTTGTTTGAAGTGCTCTCTGGGTGAGAAATGGAGAACAAAAGTTTACAGTGTGTGTTGACAGAGACATGAGATGTCTTTGTCATTATTAATTGGGAGGTGACACCGTGAGGCTGTACACAGCTAACAGAGGTTACGAGGAAGAATCTCCCTTTAGGTATATCTAATCAGCAAATACAAAATTTGATGCCACACATGTGCCAGAAAACAGCGAACAACAGAAAGCAGCATGGCGGCCATTGACAAACTTATGGCGGCTACTTTTTTATAAGATAAGATCAGCTTTATTAATCCAGAGCTGGGGAAATTTGGTGTTACAGGCGCCTTTCGTGACATGATGATGATGATAATGGGATGGAAAGTTACTGTAAAGAGTTGACAGTTCTGTCTATATCAATATTTACACGTCAACGTCCAGAACTTCAACGCTCAGCATCATCGTGCTGGACATCAGCGTGTCCACCTGTCATGTTCTGTCACTGCCGATAAGGTGGAGCCGTGAATACTGCAGACTCACTTGACCTGGGAATTAATGAACCTTTTCCCACTGAAAACAAAAGCCAGATGTTAGTGTGTGTTTGTGGGTTTTGTGTCTAGTGTGAAAGAGGCATTAGTAGGTGGGTTTGTTTACCAAGCTAGCTGCTAGCTGTTTCCCCCCCGTTTCCAGTCTGCTTATCCAAGATGACTTGCTGCTGGCTGTACATGTTTAAGTATTGACCTTAATGGCTAAAATTATACATACGCAGATAATCTTTAAACAGGGACCACCTGCATGCAGAGATTTTGAAGCAGTAAATGTTCAAAAGCTGTTAACCTTTACAGCAGATGCAGATTAAACCCTGCAGCCTTTTGCTTTTATACATTTAAGCATGCCTCATTTCATTTTTTTTTTTTTTTGTGCATTCTTTTAATTGATGTCCTTCTCTTCGTGGACATTTCACCCCACAGCATTTTCTTTTAGGTGTCAGATTTGACAGACAGCCTTGCATGTCTGATACACGCCTAAATCAAAGCTGACTCTAAATTCCACCTATAAATCAGCGAGAAACATTGATGTGATTTTACACTTCAGCAACAATCACTTAAAAGCGGTGAAAATGTCTCAGATTCCACTTCAGGTCAAACAGAGATTCATTGATTTTTTCTTTTTTTTTTTTTGGTATTGGTTTTCCCAGTAGCACATGCTGCAGAGACACTGGATACACAAACAAAGGCCAAGAAACCAATTATTTTAGGCCTGTGTCATACTGTGCTGGCTGAATCCAGCTTACTTAAAATAATCAACCAACCATCAGAGGTTTGTGAATAGATTTCTTTGTGTTTTGACTGAATTCCGAAACCGTGGTCCACCCTCATCCATGTCTCCTTCCTTTATACTCTACTCTTGTGTGCTGCACCTTTCTTCTTGTTTCTTTATTACCTGTCACATTTTGACAAAACTTGGACGAACGGCCTCATTATAATGGCTTAAAGTTTGGGCTGGTGGTTAAATGTCAGATTTTGTGTCTCTGACTCAGACATGTTTTTGTTCAAACATGGTGCCTTTTTGCTCCTGTCGTTTACATACTGTGTACGGTGGTGGTTAATTAAAGGTTAACATCACCTTCTACACAACGTCTTCACCTTCACACCACGAAGAAATGTTATTTTTAGTAAAACTTTGACGGCATTTCAGTAATGTGGCATTTAATAAAATGACAGTTTAGTTTGTCAGTATTATTGTCAGAATTTAAAATAATGTCAGAAGTGATGCTTCTTTTAGAAAGAAAGTGTTTCACTGACATCACAAAGAATGCCTCTCGAAGAACAGAACGGAACTTGTAACCAGAGCAAATTCCTTTCCGCAAGTCCGTCACTCATCAGCCGGCGTGCTGTGAACCTCAAATGACCTTTTCCTCGCTGCCCTTTCAGAGCTACTGGGGACAGATGTGTGAGAAATGTGTTGGAGTTGTTAAAACAACAGCTGCAACTGTTTGGTGACACTGAGACGTTCTTCATTTTCAAAGGTGTCTTCGGTCTCGTATTCAAGGGTTATGTGGGTGTTAGATGGACGGAGAGGGATGACAGGAGCCTCCTTCTCTTTCTGCTAGAAAGGCTCTCTGCTTTCTTTTCTCATATTTGTCGCAGATGTTTTTAACAGCTTGGTATATATGCAGTGCAGTGCATATGTGTAAATGGATGGATTATTAAGGGTTGGGTTATTAAGATTTAATTCATGTACAACAACTTTCTTATTTATTAGCAATAAGCAGTAATTGGGAGGTTACTGACTTTATTAATGGCCTTGTAGTTGTAGAATACAGTCATGCAGAATAAGGCATTAATAAGTGCCTTATAAAGACTAATACAGAACCAATAGACTGCTTATATGCATGTTAATAAGCACCAAAGAATGTTTTTCTGCAAGCACATGAATATATTTTGAAAGCTTCTGTTATGTGTGGGAAACATATTCATGCTCTCATTCAAAAGATAAGAGCAGGCATTTCTTGAGCTCCATTTGCAACATTTAACTGACTGCTAAGTTGTGCTCGGTGCTGATTTTACTGGCTGCCGTGGAAGGCCCGCATTTTGAAATAAGGAAGTTCTGATTGTGAAATTCTGATTTTTACTCCTCAACGTTCAACGACACTACATTCACTCCACATTCTCTATGCGGTCGTTTGGTTTGTCCAATGCATGTTTCATCTCAGCATATGCTAAGCGCGACTGGACAGAAGCAGCAATTTGCATATTTGCTTGAACAATTAGTTAATCCAGAAGCAAACATTACAGTATGGTTTGTTTTCAGGTCATGGTTGAGAGCAGCTGACCTCGCTCTCTCTGACGGTTCTCCTTCAGCCCCTCTCCAGCCACATGGTCGATTAGTTTCGTAGTCACAGAAGAGCATTTACCCCAGTGCACATGAGATCAACTCTGTGTGATGACACTAGAGACTGAAGGGATATGGATGCTCTCACCACAGTAGGTTAACCATGTGATCTTATTTGACACAGTAATCATGCAAGAAAAGCTTATTGACAGCTCAATGCTTTTTTTCTCCAATAATTAATTACACAATAAGCAATGACTGTATTTGTGCACATCATCGAGATGAACAGGAGAAGACAGATGTCAGTCCCTATTTGTCATATTTTTTAACCTGAAAAAGCCACAGCTACGCAGCTAAAGTGGCTTAGATACACACAAGGCAGTTAGAATGACTAAAAACGAGAACATTTAATCACAGATGAGACCAGCGTCGTTGACATCAGTGATCATATTTAATTTGCACTAGCAGGAGACAGTGTGTATGATTGGCGTTATTCAAAGGTAATCGTAGGAGAGCAGACAGATACAAACAGAGTACAAGCAGGCATTCTGCATGCATTACCATTTTCACTGCTTACAATGATAGCAATTCTCTGTCTCATGTTTTCCTCAACATTTTCAAAACGATATGCTCTTGACATTTTCATGCACATATGCATGAGGCAAATTTACACTAAAAAGATCTAGCCGCTGAGAAAGAGCCTCAAAAAAATACAAAAGTGGAAACTACAAAAGTCCTGCTGCTCTAAAGAAACCATACTTGCAGAAGCAGCACAATCTGCATTTTGTAGCCACGCTAAAAGGTTCACTGTTTACTGCACATAGTTACAGCTGCACTACAAACCCATCACCGGGCAAGATTTGAAATGTTTTTACATCTAAAAATTCAAATGGTACTTTATTTTCTGGCTATACATTTCAAAAGGGATGTGGAAAGCATTTGAATAAGAGATGTGTTTTTATCTGCTTGGATTTTTTCAGGCAGGCAAGAAAGACTGACTGTAGGATAGATATGTAGGCATTAGAGGACTTTTAGAGTGGCTACCAATGTATACACTATTCTTATAAATTCACAACGAGAAAGAACAGGAAAGGTCAGGAAGAAGAAAAGTCATCCCGTCTCTGACAAAGTGAGGGAGCTGGGGTGCTCCTCGCTGACCCTAACTACTGAGAGCTGGCTATTGTTAGCACTTTGACTTTGGACCTGCTCAGAGACTGTCTGTACTGCAGACGCATCTGGGGTAGCTGGAGGAAGAGAAGAGAAGAGAAGAGAAGAGAAGAGAAGAGAAGAGAAGAGAAGAGAAGAGAAGAGAAGAGAAGAGAAGAGAAGAGAAGAGAAGAGAAGAGAAGAGAAGAGAAGAGAAGAGAAGAGAAGAGGACATTTAGTGTAACAGGGCAGAAAACAGAGCAGAATAACTGAAACGAGTGCTGCACACTTTGTGAGATGAAAAGAAGAGACAGTAAAAATTTGGGAAATTAAAGCTGCCCTAGAAAAGATGTTATGTAAAATGACAGCTGTCCTCTTAGTCCTGATCATAAAGTAGGACTGCAACAGCGAAGAGTCTTGTAAGTCCGATTTGCAAAAACCGTAATTCTGGTATTTAATACACATGTGGAGACCCAAATCCAAATGTAGCTCTCCATCCATCCACAGACACATAGTTATCTCTCCTGCTGTTCGGATCTCCAGGATGTGCTTTTTTGCAAAGTAATCGCAGATTGGGTGGCATCATGTTCTCTGTGCAGTTTATTGATCTTACAGGACTTCAATGTCAAATTTATCTGTCTAGAACCACCAGAATTAGAAGGATCCCTGCGCAGCTTCGAACGGAGCATCAAAAGAAATGGAAAGCGCCACAGTCGACATCGGGCATCAGAGCTTGTGTATCTCAGCTTGTTAATATTACCAGTTTTAATATAGTCGTATTAACTTTAGAAAGACATTAGAGGTACTTACATCCTGGGATCTCAGTCAGCTCATTCAGGGGTGGCACCGTCTCTAATGTGTTGGCGTATTTCTTGGCGGCCTGTCTTTGCATGTGCCGTGCCTCGATTTCCTTTTTGGTCCTCGGGATTCGACATTTGAATATGCAGCACAGAGTGATAACTGAGTGAGACGGGGAAAAAACATGGACACTGTGAGTCTGTTTGAGTGGACCAACAACAGCAACATTTTTTATCTTCATCGTCTTGCATCGCAGTTAGGATGGATCCAAGTGTTTTCAAGTGTCACATACTCAAACTATGATTTATATACTTGGCAAATTTTTGAGATTGTCTGGCTTGTGTCTGAGATTTCTACCCGCTTGCGGTGCTTGCATCATTGAGGAATGTCACTGACAAACTGAAATGAACAGCACCACTTCTTTACAGAAACAATGTTCCTGTTACTCTGGATAATCCACACACGTCACTGTGGACAGTGCTTTTTGGAGCCGCACTTGCTGACAGTGAGGGCTGTGGATTATCCACAGTAACGAAGATGTTGTTCGTGGAAGAGATGTCCCCGTTGATTTTTTCAGCCTTGGTCGGCCAGTCAGTCAGTCTACAACTGCTGGATGGATTGACTGACTTTTCCTTTAACACCACCATGGGGTGTTCCCCCAATGATTCATCTTGATGACTTGATTGGACTTTTTATCTGAATTTCTTCAACTCTGAGACCCGCAAAACAAATGACATTCCCATCATCCGCAGCAATACTTTGTGTGTGCTGCTAATTTGCAAATGTTAGCTTGCTAAAAGATAAACTAAGATTAAGTGCATGGTAAACATTATACATCAGCATGCTAGCACTGTCACTATGTTAGCATGCTAACGTTAGCAGGTAGCTCAAAGCACGGCTGCGCAGACACACGTAGCTGCATGGCTTCAGAGTTGTCTCATTAAAATGCACTTTTTAAGTCCTTTGAGAGCCAAAAAAAAAAAAAAAAAGGATTCACCTCTATTGAGGTTGAGCCAGAAAACTCACAGATGTATCTCTCAAAATTCTGCATGGCTGGATATCACGAGAGACAAGTGAGATAGTAATTTCCTAATTTGGGTGAACTAGGCCAGAGATCCTGATCCTATCAAATCTCTCAGTAATACCATATGCTTACGTAATTGCACAGTTTGTTGGTTCAAATTTAGAAACAACATCTGCATTTTGACCCATTTTGTCTAAACCAACATTAGAGCCATTAGGATAAAAAGCTGAGTGGCAGTTTCTGCTTCACCATCTACAATTGCTGTTATTACTTGGATGACTCACTTCTGGAAACGCCTCTTTCCTGACAGGATCAAATCCGTGACATTACCGCTAATCACACAGTGAACGCATAATTGACTGCAGGGACATCTTCGGCCTGAAGTTATTTCTAGAAATAGCTGCCTATTTGGTTTGCGATGGTGTTAACGAAAGAATTTCACGAGATATACAGACCAACTGCTAAAACAAACACCGAGAAGATGCCGATGACCTGCCATAACCGCAGCCCCCAGAAAACAACGGTCTCTGAGTTGACGGGGTCCGGCTTCTTTGGGGGATCTGTGGGTAAAAGCTGCGGAAAAAAAGAGACGACATTGATGTTTTTTTAATTGATTAGCACACCACCACCAATACACTTCCACTGATGGATTTTACTTGAAGGAGTGAACAAGAGCATCATCTAAGGACTCTGATCAGTTTTATGTGTCATGCATTGATCTTTAGGTAATGGAGTGTGTCAGTAAAGTAATTAGGTCAAGGTCTGACTTGAATTGATGATAAACTTTGAACATGGATCCTTAATCACACCAGTGTCCCACAGCGTCTAACGTCTTTATACATCCTCACCTTTCAGTGGGAACTCTGAGGTGTCAAACTTGTGTACACACAGGATTGGCATGACTGATGGAAGAATTTCCAATTACCTAACAGTTCCTGACAGAAAACCACAGAGCTGACTCTTTTCAAAGCATCGGCAACTTGTTACTAAACATGCGAAAAGGTCTTCAGCATTTCTAGCAGCCACATAACCTGCCACTGTCTCTTCATTTTCTCTTCTCTTCTCACAATGCTCTTAGATGTTGTAATCCTCCGCTGCACAAAGTGCGGTCGATAGCGTCCAAAAACAAACCCTTTTCACATTTCGAAGCATCTCTTTCCAGAGCCGGGGATTGGGGAATAATTAAATAAAAACAAGTGTATGTTCATGCGTTAGATCAATAGCTTGGATCACCGCCTTGCCAGCGGAGCATCAGTCCCCTCACAGAATCATCGGGAGGATTTCTCCTTGTATACAGTATATCGATCACTTGGATGATACAAGGTTGTTTTGGAAACTCTACACTTAAGTCCGTAAACCAACAAGCGATGGATCAGAAAATGGATACGTATTACATTGGTTTTCTTTGCTGATAACACCGTCATGTGGTGAAACAGAAAAATGCTCCAAGACAGTGATACTGCAAATACCAACCGACTGAGGCTCTGCAGAGGATGAAAAAACAAAGTGGCATAAGTTTGCTGTGGTGGAAATGAACCAAAACACTTCCATAGGCATTTGATCACAATGAAGGATGGAAAGCATCACTTGCATCATCACATGCTTTTTGACAGACCTGAAAGGCTTCGTCAAGCCAACGTGTCAAAATTTGACAGTACAAGCTCTCTTGGGGCTCTGTACCGTTTGTCTGCTGAGGAGGACACCAGAGGGGCTGCCGAACTCAAACAAAGAAGCTGCACAGAAAGTGATCTGAACAAGTTTAACACCTCCCATTGCAGGATTAGCCTTGATGGGGATATTTAGCGCTGCTCTTTAAAAAGAAAATTTTCGCTTCAAGAGTGATTATGTCATGCTAAGTCCTTTTCCCTGGCGGGGCGTTCCATGTGGCAGGATTAGTGGCTGTAAGCCTCAAGTTTTCTTTTGGTGGAACAAACAACACAAACTCAAAGAAGCATATTGACCTTAAGTTTCCTTATGTTAATCATTGCATACCCAAACTTATTGCATCAATGCAGTTTGTTGGATGGTTGGTTTGCTTATTATATATTAAGTGGCATGTTTGGATATTCTTCCTCAATATGTGTTTAGTTTTTTCTTTTAAAAAAAAATCTTTAGGGACTAATCAAGGAAGATTAGTATAACTGAAAAGAGGATTAACATCTAAAAATAGAAAAATCAGCAGTGGGAAAGGAGGCAAAGGACAAATTACTACATAATGACTCAGAAAGGAAATCCTGTATAAAGGATGTGTTCAAACGTGTGCCATGCCTGAAGTGTTAAGATCCCATTTCCTGAGCTAAGTTTTTAAATTTGTACTTATTGTATTGTGTCTTTTTCCTGAAAGACCTTCACTGTCTGACACCTGCAGAGACTGAGACCATTCATGTGGCCTTCAGTATTCATTAAGCATCTTCTAACTCCAACCAGAGCTTCTCTTTTTCCACTTTCTGAAAGGTGTGAACGCGTCACACGAGCAGCCGCATGAAGCCTGTTTCCAGAAGATTCTTGAGCTTTTTCTGACGTGCTATAACAAGACCAAGTGTCTGTTTGCTGCAGAGCAAAGTTCAGTGGATGTCACATGTGTAGACCGGGTTGTATTTGAATACATGTTAATATATATAACGAGGATCTATCATCTGTGGCCTCTTAACTGTATAAAACTGGATGCAGAAATGTAATCTACGGGATTACTCATGGCCCAATTTTTAAAATCAGTATTCATTATGCAGTTTGTTGTAATGTTGTGACTAGTTTGTTTATATAACTAACTTTATTTCTAACATCTATATTATACAACTAATGATTCTTATGTTTAGCGATATTATGAGATGTGTTTCAACATTGTACTGCACAAACAGTAAATTGACTATTTTTCAGAAGCAAAATGAAGTTATTACCTTGGTTTTTAGAAAACACAATGGATTTCAGCTGCTTTTTGCCGTCAGATCATTGTAGTAGTCATATTCTCTGCAATATAATCCTCTTCTCTTCATCCCGACAGCACAAAAACAACCTGTCGTACTAGGACTCGTCATATTGATCTTCCCGCTTGCGTCCATTTAAACACAGGCTTGGCTGTTCATGTAAGACCATGTAATGTATCAGGTTACAACATATGTTCGCTCGCTCCTCATCAAGTGAGGCAAGCAACAATTCTGGAGACCAAACAACAAGTATGCATCACACACAGCTACCGTTGAAAGAGCAGAGCACCTGCAACCCGTCACAGAGAATATTCCTGAGAGAGACCTGTGGAGGACATGGTGATTTGTCAGGGTCTTACCTCAGGATCCGGGATCTGGGAGAACACCGAGGACAAGCACTGAGACAGCAGCACTGCTCCCCAGCCCCGCAGCAGGAGCTGAGGTGGACATACAGGCTGATCCCCAACCATTCTCTCCCCCTGGTTCTCCCTGCGGCCACCCTGCCCCCTCTCTCCCTCTTCCTCTGCCTCTTCCTCTCTTCTTCTTTCTCGCTGTCTGCCTGCACTGGCGCCGTGTACAGGACAGGACCACAATGGCCCTGGGTGATTAATGGTTACTATGGTGCTGACGGTTTCCTCCCATCCACATTCGTCTGCTGCTCCGCTCCTCTATCTCTTGCCCTTCTCCCATAACACATGCAGGAACCCAAAAGACACACCGACAGCCACCACTGCAGGCAGCTCAAAACTGCTCCACCACAATGGAGGGAGCCAACCCTGCTGTTAGGGTACATTAATTAATTAATAGACCTGGTGTGGTTTACAGCCATATCATTCTGCAGGGGACAGCCAGTTCACACAGTGTGGTGGGGGGATGGGCAGTACAGTTAACCATGAGGTTGGCCTGCGCAGGACAGTGAGGCAAAAGACTGTGGGCGTCATCACGTTTACGGCCTCAGAATCTGGAGTGTAAAAATCCCCCCTGCCTCGTCCTCTCGGTGCGGCACAATGTGAAGAGCCAAGGTCCTGCGGAACCCAGCGCTTTCAGCATGCACCCGCCTAAAGAAAGAGCAGAAAAGTTTGAGGCAAATCGCTTTGGCTGCTGTCATTTGTGTTGAACTCAGAGGTGAAATGAATGTTTTTTTTCAGTGTTTTTGGGTTTGTATGGTATGTTCTAAATCTGTAGGATCCCTTTCTGCGACCTTTCCAGTGATGGCAGAAGTCCTGTTTTAGTACAAGAAGCCATACGACAATGTAAAAAGTAATCACTCGAACATAAAAGTGCTTCATTCATACCTCATGTGCATAAATAAAGAAACGGCATCAAAATATCCTTAGATACGACAAATAATAGTGCAACCAAAGAAATTGTCACTTTCAGTCTGTTAAATCTTAAATGTGTATAAATGTTACAGATGGTCCAGGATATGCAGTCAGTGGTTTAAACTATAGCAGTGCATCATTTTCTAACAGCTTTCTTTATGTTTTACTTTTTACATATCAACTCATTCATTTGATATGTCCAATGTGTTCGCACTTGTCCAATGCAGTTGCTTCATATACTGTACATCCAACATATATAGTACGTAGCAACATTAGCATTCATTTAAAGCTGCCTTCAAGGCCACCTGGCGAAAATTCTCTGGAGCAGGATGATCCAATGCCTCCATGAAAAGTCCAAACAGACAAGATCCAGATGAGGGCTGGAGTGATAGGTTTCCCAATTAAATCTCCCAAGGAGAGCAGAAAGGCAGAGCACATTCGAGAGAGGATAACTGGAATTACCTGAACATAAAAACATGAACAGGTCAGGAAACTGAGCACTTAACTCTTCTAGACAGACCAGGAGTAGCAGTCAATTCAAAAAATAGTGGTTGTTTGTCTGGGGTTTTTATACTGTGTGGCCATGTGGGCCTGATTGTGTGATTGAGCACACCTGTGCTCAATCAGAGGAGAGGCTGGCCCACCTGTTCCCCGGTTAAGGGAGAGACGGAGGAGGGACTGCAGATCTCCACACTCATTGACTTTTTGGAGGAGAGTTTGATGAGTAGATTGATACCACTCCTCGTTAAATATAAGGATAGCAAGCAGCTGTTTAGCTTAGCACAGAGACTGGAACAGGAAGAAATTAGACTATTTCAGTTTTTAAAAAAACTGTCTACCAGCACCTCTAAAGCTCACATTATATCTTCTTTGTTTAATCAGAGCAAAAACCAAAGTGTAAAAACGAAATGTTACAGGGGTTATGTGGTTATGTTATGTGGCCACAGTGTTTGGCGGTTGCCTGGCAACTGCTCAGAGCTGAGAAATAGCCAAATGCATGTAAAAAATTGTAAAACAGTGAGTTGTCTTTTTTAGACAATATTTTTTTGTAAAGATTAATCCAATTACATTTCATAGCTTATGTGCAGTTTGTTACCTTTGGTTAGCCTGGCTAGCTGCTTTCCTCTGTTTCCTGTTTTGATGCAAAGCTAAGCTAACCAAGTCCTGGCTGTAGCCTTATATTTAACAGACAGATATGAGTGTGGTACCAATCCTCTCTTTAAAACTCTCAGCAAGGAAGCAACTAAATCTCGTTTTTTTTTTTTTTTTTGGTTATTATAGTGATTAGAGCAGGTTTAAGTGTCTGTGCTGTCCACCTCCAGATGTTTCCGGTATCAGTTTTTCATTGTAGGCCCATAATTTTATTTGTTCAGAGCAAATTGCCAGCATTTCTTTTTGGGTCAGATATTCAATCTCATCTTATCTCATCTCATCTCTACTGCGAATATAATACCCACTTTTACACCTTCTGCTATAACAGCCAGCGGTTAAGGTGTCAGATAAATGGCAGGTTGTTGACTGAAGAGACTGACTGAATCATCCTGCAGAGAGATGCTTTCATATGGATTCAAAGATCATCCTCATGTCTCATGACAGTTCAAAAAGGCTTTTTAACAAGAAACGCCATTACTCGAAATACATTCTTTGTCATTGCAGTCCATTTGCACAACCTTGTCTTAACAGACTAACTAACTAATTAACAGAGATGAAAAAGCCTATTTTCAAAGACTTTCTTTGCAGTAAAATACACTATGACTCACCCATTAATCACCATAGAAGCTGGAGCACCACGCAATATGTGTATCGATCGAGACGGATACTTGCAGTTTGTAGCACACTTGAATCTGATGTCCCTGATGATGATTAATAGGAAATGCATGCCAGCAGCCTATGGCCCCATCCTGAGGGGGTTTGGGGATAATGACAGCTCTTGTCCTCAGCCTTCATCAGAAATCCCTCCCAGTGATTGGCTTTTGTCAGAGGTGTTGAATGCAATCAAATCAGCCACATCAAGTCCAACTGGTGGCAGATTAAAAAAGCCTGCTGTGTTAAATTTTTTGTGTTTTAGTTATAGTTAGCAGCGCAATAAAGAGGGGTGTCAGGAAACACCATGTGGTGAGCATGTTTTGTTCTGACATTTCATTTGTAATCAGTGTAAATTTGAGGACAGGAAACAGCCACTTTATCCCACTGATAATTGTTATTACATCACATTATTAAATTTATCATCCACTTTTAACCAAGGTCAAAGTATTCAAAATGATGCAGAAGCTTGGCTAAATGCAGTATTTCAGATGTGAAGCACATCATGAACCCACTCCCTCATTCAAATGCATAAATGAGTACACCACCTTGTTTAATTCATTATCATTGCCGTTATAACGCAGCACTTATGATTCCCACTGTGCGGTCTGGGTGTCTGCTTGAAGAGAAAATGCTCAAAAACATGAAATGATAAAACACAAAGAATGCTAAAAAACAATTCACCAATAATCGATTCAACTTTGTCAACATATCAGCATTATCTGAAAAATCAAACAAACATAAAACAATGATCTCCAAAAAGTTGTTCCTCTTTTTAGTAACAACATTTCAATTTCATGAATTTTATTCACAAGAATTGCCTAAAATAGCATTAGTTGTCTATTAGTATCTCTGAAGCCCTTATTCTAACGGTGACCATGCATATTCTGTTTTGTTTTTTAAGATTTAAGATTGTTTGGGCACATTTGCATTATTATGAAATGGACGGCAGGCCTGAGGACAGGGTGGCATGCAGTGAGGGGCCTGGGCTGGGGTCAAGCCAGGGCCCGTGCAGCGGGGACTCAACCTTGATATGTGGTGCACGCTCCACCAGGTGAGGTACCAGGGTACTCCCCCATAAATATTCTATTTGGTAGATGCACTCATGCTTCACATACGGAAAAATGGATGTATACTGTAATTCTAGGCTAAATGAACTGTTTCCAAAATAGTTGGGACGCTGTTTAAAACGTAAATGAAACAGAATGTTACAATTTGCTAATCCTATCTGACATATACTCAATTGAAAACAGTACAAAGACAATATATTTAATGTTTAAATATCTACCTATTGTGAATTTGATGCATCAACCTGTGTCAAACAAGTTAGGACAGGAGCAACAAAAGACTAAAGGATTTTACTGCACGGACTGCAATAGAGGTCAAAAATCCTCCTCCAGTGGGACAAATTCTGAGTGTTCGACATTTTCATCCTATGGCTGTCTGCTGAGCTAGATTCTATGTGATAGAATCTAGCTCAGCAGACGCTGAGCATGCTTGGAGCTATTAATGCCTGGTATGAAGGGGTAGAGGACAAGTAAGGCCTGGAAATATGTCTTTTTTAACAAAATCACAAACTACCTTTACATGAAAAAAAGAGGCAAAACATGCAGCAGCCAACAGAATTAACAGAAAATATGCACATTTTTAAAGTGAGTAGTTCTATTTTCATAATGCAAGTCATGTAGGGAAACCTCAAAACATCATCAACATCTTGAAATATCACACAGCTTCTTTTTTCTCTGCTGCTGCAATGATACTTGATTGCATACCACCTTTACATGGTGCACGACATGAAGAGCGACTGCATGTGAGCCTGTGCAGACACAATGAGGACCCATTAAGTGTTAATGAGTGAATGTGATTGTGGTGTCAAAACAAAGCTTCACACATTTATATTCATAAAGCATACACAGGCAGTATCTCACTGAACAGTAAGCAGCCACCTGGGGCGTCGAGGTGGCTCAGCTGGCATGTCGTCCCCTTTTGTCTCTCCCAATTATTTCTGTGTCTCTCTGCTGTGAACTATCAGATAAAAGTATAATCAGGATCTCGTGATCACGCTTTTGAGCAAAATACCAATGCCATCACCAACGCTTTTTTGAAAGTAGGCTCCCAAAAAAATCCCTTCCCCTACTTTCAAAGCCACGGTGCAAAAACACGTGAACACACACACAATTTAGCAATATGTCTGCATCGCCTTGACTCCAGTCATGCTCATTGAGTGCACAGGATGAGGGTCCATCCAGTGAATTTAAACAAATACAACAAAAAAAAGCCTATAATTACCTACTGAAGCTTTAAGGGACCTGCTAAACAACTTTTCAGTTAGCGACTTGGCCTTCTGGAGGCATTACGGATATCTGCATCAGTGATGATGGACTCACATGACACAGCCAGTGATTCAAACATCCTTCCTTCTCATTCTGGCTATAAATAAATACTACCTAAATGCACACACTGTATGTCCTTCTTCTTTGACAGTGTTTTTTTGGGGTATATTAAATGTAATAATATTGATAGTGCTTGATGTTGAATTAAAAGAAAGCAGCTTTTTAACCTTTTCTTTCGTTTTTTGGCCATGTGTCATCAGATGTGAGGTGGAGTGAATAGACTGATTATTTCTGCATTTGACAGAATGTGGATGAGTGTGTGTGTGTGTGTTGGGGGGTTGCAACAGTGACAGCTAGGTGGCTTTAGGGAGAGGAAAGCAGCCCTCAGCAGCAGAGCTTGCACGGCGCAAAATATGACAAGCTACAGTTTGTCAAAAGATCCTATAGTTGCAATGCTGTCACCATTTCCGAGTCGCTGCGTTTTAGCGTCAGTTTGCTCTCCATGCCTTTGCACAGTTGTCCGACAAAGTCTCTCAGCAGCAAAAATACAGCTGGTATATTCTCCATTAATGTCACCACTGAGATACATTGCTGTATTTTTGCTATACTGAACAATGTGTTTTTATTTCTGCCTGTCCAATTTAAATTTGACAATACAGTCGCAAACAAGCACAGAGCTTCCTGTCAGTATTCTGTTTATCAGATTCATTCACACTACTTCCAGAAGCAGGAAGCTCACTTTTCCATTAAATAAACAAAAATTACTAAAATAGGAGAGTGCCGTATTGACATTGCTGCACCAGTATCTGTCTTTTGGAGATCTGCAAGCAAAGCCAAACTAAAACTCTAAAGAAAAGTTAACAATCAGATAATCTACTGACAGAACTCATCTCGTCAACACTTCTGGATATCAGTGTCAGCAACAATTTCACTCATCATGCAGGTTTTGATCAACATCTCACTTGTAAATTTTTTTTTAAAAAGTGCTTATGACTGCCTCACCACTGTCTTAGTAAAGATAACAGCTCATTACTTTATTTCTACTTACTGTAAATGAGCACATTAGGTCTCTGCTGTTTATTTTCTTTCCATTACATGTAAATGAGAGGCACTGGGAGATGAATGGACTCATAGAGGCACAAACCGTTTTCTGGCCTGAGTAAAGTTCACAGATCCCTCATATACTGATGGCTAACTTTAACCTCTGCGTTCACAGCTCCACTATTTACTTTAGTTTCTGGATGCAGTCAATGGTCTGCAGGAAGCATTGGTCCAGAACGAGGGAATACCTCTGAGGAGAAGGATGGAGAAAGGAGTCATTCAAACCTGGAATGACAAATAGGTGAGGCTGTTTACGTATGCTGTGTTTACATAAGTTTGTGTTTGGTTTGGTGGGTTATTGGGCATTTTGGAATAAATCTACACCTTTCTGCGTAATACAGCTACATAAAACAATATTAAAATTGTTTGGTGAAGTGTAATTTATTTGAAAGTGATGACACTCTTAATGACTGAAGTCAACAAGAGTAGTCATATTAATCTATGACAATATTTGTTTTTTCACTGAAATAAAACAGTAAAATGAGCATTGAGCAGCAATAAGCGTAAAAACAAAAAGCTGGTAAGATTGGCCTTCTTCCTATCAACTACCACATGTTCAAAATAACAGCTTTAGATTACATGTTGGGAAAATATTCTACCAGGCTCACGAACACTGACTTGTGTTAATGCATTTTTTTTTTTTTTAACAAAAAACAACCAAACAAGAATTTATAAAGTTCAACATTTTCCCTGGAATCGGATGCAGTTAGGGACCATGACAAGTATTTGCTCCATCAACACCCTTTCTGACGCACATTGCTACATTTGATACATACTTGGCAATGCTGCAGGGCCTGTAGTTGTAAAGCTTACGGTATCTCATCTGTTCCTCCAGTGACACATCTCACTCTTCAACATTAAAGGGTGCCTCACCGTCTATCCAGGAGGTATTCAACACAAGCTGTTTTTTGTTACTCTGAGCATAAAGGCTTTCTTCATCACATCCAAACTCTGATATTTTTGTCTTGTGGCACTTTCTCGCTCAGTCCAATGGGGACCTGCCAATCTCCCACAGGGTCCTGGAAGAAATAGTGCGGTATTTGAAGCAGCACACTAACTCAGCCATGGTTTTAAATTAAGCGTGATGTGGAGGGAGAGGAGAAGGAGGAGGGGGCTTCTGCTGAAATCCTTTTGGCTACATCGGAAGAAAATAACTCGCACGTTAGTGTGAATGTAGAGGCCACTCCCGGCGACTCCAGACAACCTTTCGATTAAGAAGCTTAAGATCACATGCTGTACATATGTGTGACATGCTCTGGGGACTGTATGGGGGACTACAGTGGGAGTTTGTGCAGCTTGAGTCTGCATTAATTTTCAACCACTATTCCCACACAGCTAGTTTCAAGTCAGAAATGATTAGCAGTAAAATTAAAAGGAATATTGAAGTTTTTTGGAACTTAACTGGGGTGTTTAGTATATTTTCTAAAACTGTCTGAGCCAAAAAAAAAAAAAAACCCTTAAAAAAATGGTACAAATGTCACAACCAGGAAGGAAAACAACATTTTCTAAAAGTGTGGTGAAAATTTAGCTCCCTTTTTTAATGATTAAATT
The DNA here is from genome assembly GCF_017976325.1 of Chelmon rostratus. Lineage (NCBI taxonomy): Eukaryota > Metazoa > Chordata > Actinopteri > Chaetodontiformes > Chaetodontidae > Chelmon > Chelmon rostratus. The sequence goes on along the minus strand of NC_055669.1, from coordinate 16,842,558 downwards.
GGATGTCTTATCAGATTACAAAAATGCTTTAACGACAGACACTGCTGCTCTTAATAGCTGTAATGCACAATGGAGGAAAAGACATACGTAGATTTAATAAAACGTGACAGTGACATTTCTAAAACAGCAAGCACACAAGACATGAAACCATGGGGAGACATCCTATCAGCGTCAACCATTTCTGCAACCACTAAGAACACTTGTCGGGTGCCATCAGGAATAAGTTGAAAGCCCCGCTCCTCAAGGTACTCAAGTGGTTAAACTGAGGTCACCTGCACAAAGGAACCATCACCAACCGTCTTTGAGGGTTCAATGAGGAAAAAGGAGATCCGTATGATGTCTGTGTGGCAGAAGAGGAGAGCCTGTTTTCTGCAGGCTGCTGTTTGTCACATGTGACAGGAGAAGGTAGGGCTCAGCTGGATGTGAGGTTGAGCAGGGACCAGCCACTTCCCCTGGTTAGTGTCTTGTCTGGGCTGTCACAGAGCCTGCAGGAAAACATGCTTGACTTGTCTCATCACGTCACTGCAGAGCTGCAGGTCACGGTGGAGAGTGCTCTTTAGCGATGCCCTCAGCGCCTCTGCTTCCTCCAGCTGGATGACCAGCCAGGAGAAAACATATGAGAGCAATATGAACATCTCTGCAGCCCAAACATGAGGGTTACAATGACCGCGGTCCACAGGAAGCGCGTCAATTGCCATGCATCACTGTCTCTCTCGACATCTACAGTGTTGTAACAGTTAGAAATGAAATGTTTACAAATGCCAGTAGACTTGTTGGACAGTCTATTCAGCTTGCCTGTGGACAGTTCCTGTCATTTAGAGACTTCTGCCACCCTGGAGCAGAGGGACGCTTCTCCTGAGGGACAGAGTCGTGATAGCCACGAGTGAGACAGACAAGGGAGGATTTGATGAGTCAGAGCATTAAATAAATGAAAATCTGATTGACGTTGTTGCATCATGCTGTCACTCAGTCTTAGTATACAAGTTGTAGCCTTGCTACTTTTACACTCCTCACTGTGAACCCAAGTTTGTCTTCTCCAGCTGTTGTTTCAGGGTTGCCACCCTGTGGCGTTCCTCCCAGTACTTCTGTTCTGCCTCCAAAAATTTCTGATTCATCTCTTTCTCTCTGGAAGATTTAAGCAAATGTGTTAAACATAATGCCATTCCTCTTGGTGGTGACAGTAAACATGGAACTATGAATCTTCAGGCAGACATAGATACATTTACTTATTGATTTATTAGTAAAGTTGGTAAATATTGAATCGACTATATGATTTTTTATAATTATTTATTAATGACAGAACACATTTTAAGGTTTAGTAATGCAATGTAATGTGATTCTAATGAATGAAAAGGTAAAAAGTTAAGCTGCTTTGGTTCGACCTGTGCTACATGTGACACTTTTAGCAAAATATTCTAATACTGACTTTAGCCTGAAGGTTGTCCAAGAAACTGTAAAACTTTTGGTTTCAGAGCCAAAAGATTCAATAAATAAAATGAACTCCAGAAGACGTCATGGAAACTGTAATGCTTTGCAGTGCTCAGAAAGCAATAAGTGCCATGGCCTTTAAATGGGCACTCACTATGGTCTACTAATTAATAGACTATTGCAGTGGTGTAGTGTTGCAACATTCCCTCACCCCTTAATAGAAAACATTATTTTTTATTCTTGTGCACGAAAATATCAATATTGCAAATTAAAAATAAAATCTGAAAAATAACATTTCAGAGATTTTAAGTGAATCATTGAACTGATGCAGAACTGCATACAAACTCTCAGGATACTGCCACCTCTGGGGCTAGCATGCTGTTATGCGCTGTGTCTGACATTTCATTATATTACCCTTTATTGCAATTATTATCATATTAATCTTTGAGTTAGACAGGCTAGCACTGGTATTGACTGACTATTGATTTTTAGATCTATGTTTCTCCAAGATATGTATTTTTACAAACATCATGTACCGCTGATTTGAAGAGCAATAAAGTGAAAAAAAACCTGTCTACAGTATATATTACTTTGTCTGTAAGACGTTCACCGGCTCAAGCAGTCTGTCCTTCTCCACGCGGAGTATTCTGTATTCATTAGAGCGGGTCATCAGTGTGCTTACATCAGCTGAACACTGTGGACATTTTGAAGAATTTGGACTGCTGACAACAAAAAGTATAGAACATTAAAACATCACTTTTGCTGTTAATTTGCGTCACAGTGCTACTGTACATAAATTGACAAGTAACATCACAGTATGTCCACTTACTTGAATTCTATACTACTTCCCACAGCAGGCAGCACCAGTTTGTGACCAAATTTAGAAACAGAGCTGGGAAAAAGCAGTTGACAGACAGGCATATTGACTGAAAGTCCCAACAGAATACACTGACAAAGGTGTAAGGCATCAAACAAAATCAATAGCCTGATTAGAGAAGTCTAACATTAGCCACAGTGAATTATGAACCCATATATTGCTAAACCAAATGTCTGTAACAGCAGAGGAGATGCACATACAACATCAACAGTCTTAATGACAGTCAGCAACAAATTCCATTAAAGTAAACTGACTCTACCATTCTCCATTGATCATTCAGCATGATTACTATTAGCACACATACCCTGAAGATGCTATTCTCTTGTTAATGTCTCCCTCTTCAGGGGGAGATTTTGAACTGCACACTGTTGTAATGAGGTTGGACTGTCTTTCTACGTCTTCTTCCTGCAACAGATGTATACATGTAAAGATGGCCAAGCATTAAATGTGAATAACCAAGCATTTGAAAAAATGTTTTGACTCAATTTTGTGCTGTCAGCCAAGCACGAAATTGTTTTTTTCTGAGGTGAGTTTAGATGTCGTTTCCATGATTTTGCTGTCTCTGTTTTGATTACCTTGACAGAGAGCTGCTGGATTTGCTCTTCCAGTTCTTTGATCTTGGCCTTAAGCTTCTGGATGAGAGTGCTGTGCTCGGAAGTCTCACTGCTCAGCTGTTGTCTCAGGCTCTGCTGCGTCTCCTTGCTCTGTGCCTTCTGCTGTTGACTGAGCTGTCGAAGCACCTCCTGCATCTGCGTCTGCTGCTTCTGCCAGAGGTAGAAGGGATGATTATGTAGTAAAGTATGGTCCTATCACAGAGGAGTCCTCTGTCTGCAGCCTGTGCCTTATTTTAACTCCCTGATTGTTTATTTTGTGGAGAATTTGCTGCTAAAACCACAACTCGACATATGGGCTTTGCTAATGTGACACACTCAACCATACTTAACTCACGAACAGAGCTACAACATTAAATGTATTCCTGCTGTCACAAAAAAAAAAACTCCAGTTCATAGCTATCCTTGCTGAAAGAAATTTTCCACATTATAACTGAAAATGTAGTCAAACATGCTCTATAGCATCTCCCAATACCTACTGTAAAACTGATAAAAACACGTTGTGTGTGTGTGTACACTAGGGGCACAGCGTGGTATGAAAAATGACAGTTATCAGATCATATATCATGTACATTTGTTGATCTACAGTATTGAATTCCACCAAGTTAGTGTTATAAAAAAAAAATTTAATAGTGTTTGCGCAAACAAAAAAAATCCCTTCTCTTTTCATTCTTTCAAGGGTCATTGTAACTGATATTAACTGTGTAATGCCATATACTGTGAAACTGCTAGACATTTATCGTACCATGAAAATCTCATGCCACTACAACCTGACTATACACAGACAATGAAAGAACAAACACCAAGTATATAAATATAATCAGATATTTTCCCTGATCTAATCCTTACCAGCAGAGCGTCCACAAGCTCATCATCATGTTTACCCTTCTCCAGGAGGGTGGAGATCTGAACCTTTAGAGTTTTCATTTCGGCAGACAGAGATTTGTTCCTGGCCTTAGAGGCTTCCAACTTTTTCTTCATATCCTCGTGGTCTTTCAGCAGGGCCTCGTAGTCCACTAAGATCCTCTTTGTGAGTGTGGAGGGAGAGAAGGGCCTTGGAACACTAGCAGTTATATTTCAATTCATTTACAGTTACCTTACAGCATACGCACCTCAAATGCCTCCCTCTTCTCCTTCTCGATGGAGCGGATGTAGCTGAGGTTCCTTTCTTGAGGAGGGGTTCTCTGAAGGACCCCCACACCCAGAAACTCTTCCTCTACACTCAGGACACTCTGCTGTCTATGCTGGTTCAGTTGCCGCTCAAGGTCCTGCATGCTGCAATAATCAGGACTCATAAAATATCAATAAGAAAAACTAAAACAGATAAACGCTAGAATAAACAAGGTAAAAAAGAGGTAAAGACAAATAAATAAATAAACATTGCTTCTGTAGCATCGGTGCAATGTTGCTGTTCATCTGAATAATTGCTGCTGGGACAAAGCTATTCTTATACCACTTTGTTCTACACCTTGGGACTAAAAACCTCGATCCAGAAGGAAGTCAACGTTGTTTCAAATCGATGCTGGGTTAAGCTGTTAACTTATCAGCCAGACCATTTTACGATTTTACAATTCCGTTTTTAACTCTGTAAAGAACTTTCTAAGTTTAATGTGAGAATGGCATTATGACTCAAATTGTAATGTCGTTTTTGGCTTACCCTTGTCTGAAGAACCAGTATCTGCTGAGACCGACCTCTAAAGCTGCCTGGGCAGCTTAGCAACTGCTGAAGGTTGACCTCCTCTCCAACCTCACTGATCAGAACCTATTTATTTAATCATAGGAATATGTGACTTCTTCTTGAGCAGATAGACTTCAGGTAAGATAAATTTAAAAAAAAAACAATATTACCTTCTGAGCTACTTTCAACTCCTGTTTGACAGATTGAACCTGGTTGCGATACTCTGTCACTTTCAGCTGGGCAGCAGCTAATTTTTCCTGCAGTGATTTCACCATTGGATTTTCCTGTTTTTTGTGAACAAATGATAGATGATTCAAAATGGGTTGCAATCATCAAAGTTAGAATGACCTAAAAATTCCCTCATGGTGAATACCTCACAGCCTTCAGATGACCTCTTATCCTGTGACTTTGTATCTATCTTTTGCCCAGGTGGAGAGTGCACCAAAGCAGCCTGCAGCTATAGCAAGGAGCATAACATTACAATTATTTATTTACTCCCTAAATTGTTGCACAAATAACATTAAAGACAACATTTCTTTGTTTAGTTCAAACAAATTGTAAACAGCTGTATCCAGCCAACAAATCAAATGAAATGATACAACAAACAAAAAACTTTGTTACCTCTTTCTCAAGCTCTTTGATTCTGTTGCTGTTTTGCTTGGATTTAATCTTTTCTCGCTCAATTTCAGCAGTTAGCTCTCTATTCTTCTTGGACAGCTCGACGATCTTGGTGGCTGCTACATCCCCTGCCAAGCCTGATGTGCCTAAACATGCATGAGTCATGAGGAAGCTGTTTTGTATCTGTAGCAAATAAAGCAAAATAAGTGGAAATTGTGGCACCTGCTAAAACCAGTCGCTCTTCTTCTCTCTTTCTCTTCAGGTGTTTAATCTCAAAATCCTTTTCACTCAGAAGTTTGAAAAGGCGACCATTTTCATCCTTAAGCTCCCTCAGCTGGTCCAGCAAGTTCTCATCCTGTGGCAGTCTATGGGGAGGTTATTGAAATAAACAATAAATATATGAAAGAGAGCAATTACAAGTTATGAACATGCTTCTTCATATCGATTAAAAAAATTAAAAATTATAATGTGTGTTTTTTCTTTCAAAACTATTGGCACTGAGGAAAACAACCTTGGTTAACGTTTAACATTTATTTCAGCCTCTGCAAGACTCACCTGCCTTCGAGATTGTCTGCCTGAATACCTTGCTTAGATAGATCCAAATCATCCTGGGCAACACAGACGTTAAGCTTATCCGGTTCTTTCTCCTTTTTTCTATCCAGTTTTCTTTTCTCCTGCTGTTTTTGTAGCGCTTCGAACTGAAGGCGCAGATCGTTCAGTTCATCATCATGCTCCATGACCTATGATGGAGAAAATAATCAATTTATAAAGACAGGAAATGATCGTGGAAATCAATATTGTGACTAAAAACTGTGAGGGAATTCGATTATACTGTATCAATATCTTAGAACTTGGATATACATTTCCTTCATTTGGACTTGAAGGTTGCAACGCAGCAAAGTTTGTAGCACTTGGTTGTTATCTGCAATCACTTGCCTAAATAAACGCCCTAAATTTGTGTTCATCCTGTGAAAGTAGCAGCAAAACAAGAGTCCCTCAAACACCCTGAAACTGACTAATCCGGTCTTGTTAGCAAAAAAAAAGCAGCGTTAGCTAGGTAACGTAACGAGATAACATGATGTTTATGGTAGTTTAAGCGAACGCAAATGCTAAAACTTTAACCTTTGTCTTCCAAATCCTCACTAAGTGGCTGCACGATAAAAGTTGAATGAAAAGACAATAGCTCACCTGTCATTTATTCAAGTGCCTCACTTCTAAACAAGTCACAGGCTGTTTTGCACTTGCAGGCAACAGCATTTTGTATGGTAAGTGAAGAATCTGTATCCATAGCAACGGCACTCGAGACATGACAAGGTCTCGCGGGAGCAAGAATGGAGTCATCACGGGAACGCGAGGTCGCTAACTGCTTGATGGTTCAAGAGCTTTTCTTGGCAAGACCCGCCATACTTTGCCGTTGATTGGCTTACCATGATATTTTACTCTAATTTTAACCAATCGTACTCCTCATATCTCAACGAAGCCAACCCAACCAAAGACGACAACCAATCAGAAGCAGAGTAGGGCGGGACTTGGCGAATGAAGAGTGGTAAGGAGATAAATTAGAATGGTTAACTGTAAGAGAATCTCTGGACTGAAGAAGAAGAAGACAGGAATTATTCCTTATTATTTGAATAAATCAATGTTGCCCAGTTGTTCCCACGTGCTGACACCTTCGGGTCTGCTCTTGTTTTATTAGTAGTTTCGAGAAATCTTGACATTGCAGTGGAAAAAATTTTATCACAAAAATCTCAGCGAAGGAGACATTTGTTTAGCAGGTGAGCAGGTCACTACACGGCAAAACAAGTGTTCAAATACTTGCTAAGACCCAGTGGTAAATTGTGAGTAATAGTATTAATCCTAAGGAAATTAGAAAACTATAGTCATTGTGTTATATCCTTCATGACCACAAGGGGGTGAGATACGCTATAAAGCAGCTTTGTAGAACTGCCAAAGGTTATCAGTGAGGGGAGTGCTCAGCATATGATGCTTAGTCTCCAAACCAAATGAGCACATACACAATAGCACATTTATTTTATTATGTGAGGTTGGACGATAGTGGCTCTAGGAACGTCTACTCCATGTTCATAACACTCATCCATATATGTTCTTAGTTATGACGCACTACAGAAACAGAAAAGTTAAATACTATTTCTTATCCAAAAGCAAATCCCACAGGCTTAACAGGTACCTCTGTCATGCCTCGACACAGGTTTGGAGGTAAGGGACAACTTCAATGATGCTGAAAAAACTGTGCACGAAAGTGATGAAGGCTACAGGGTTAGCATAGTGCACAGAGTGGCCTGATGCAGTTGCATAACATTTACTGGATATCAGGTAGACTCATTGTTCTCTTTAGTGTGAGTAATACTCACCATTGCGGTAGTTCCAAAGTCACAATGACGTCGCATTTTAGAGCATCTTGCTAATTTAATGTAATGCATTTCCTGTTCAGATTGGATCACAGGGTGCGGCAGCACACAGCAGGGTTGTTTGATGGGAGGGGTAGGGTAATGTTCAAAAATCAACTGGTGCACGATCAAGTGAGCACTCGACAACAGGAGTTACAAGTAAGAAAGTCCGACCAAACATAGAATGACATAATTTGTAATAAACTGCACGCTTAATTGCCAGTATGATAATGCAGTCCTCAGTGAATCCTATCATCATGAATGTTTTAGTGTTCACTTTTTTGTTACAACTGTTTGAGAGACTTACTTAAGGGCCACTTTGGAAGCTTAAATAGTATTGTTTTATTCTGAGCTGTCTCTCCATCACAGACTAAACAGCTGACTATTAAAACATACAAAGACTGCATTAGTTTTAGCTTGGTGTACATGATAAACTGAGTATATGTTCGCTTCTGTTACAAATAAGTAAAACAGTAAAAACACATTTTCAGTGACACTGGGGGTCTTCAAAACACAACAACATAACATAACAAGACTGGTCATTTTTATTTGCAGATTACCAAAAAAATAACTTTTTGTATTTGTACATTGTATTTGTACACAACATCAAACACAACTTTGTGAATAACTTAAAAGGCATCTATTTATGCATATCACCAAATTGGCTATACGAATATATTTTACAAGTTACTGCAAAGTCTGTAGGTGTACCTCAGCTAATTTAGCTCGTGTGTCTCATGAAGCTGCTAAAGTGAAATATTGGACACCTGTGTTTTATAACCGAACGCTAAAAATATGGGGGGAAAAAACCCTTTAAATCAATCCGTATGGGGCCGCTGAGCGAAGAGACTTTTATGGTTTTTGTGCCTTTTCTGATTTACGTGTGAATGATTTATACATTTCTTTTTTAGGATAATCTGATACTGTGTTGAGTCAAAACCATTTGTCTCCTTGTTGGTAAATATTTTGAAAGCACGGGCCTTGTCTGTAGACCAGGTGTCAAAGCCTTCCATAACATGCCCTAATGCACTGGGATGCCCATTTTACAAAAAACTGGGCTAAGGTGCAAGCATTTTCAATTTGGCAAGTGTACATTTGTACATGAAAGAATACAACTGTATGAGACAATAAAACAACAACAACAACAACAACAAAAAGGACAGGGTACCTGCCATTGGTGGTTATTTTTAAAATCTAGGCTTAGCCTAGTCATACTGTTTTTAACTGATTTGCTAAATCTTCTAGTTTTTGATAATTCACTCACACATCATTCAAAACTCTGTCAGTAATGTTCACACAGATATCAAACCAGCTGGATTTAAAACTGCAAACACACCAGTGTTAAGACAGCTGAGATCAATACATCTCCTTCTCAATCCAGAAGTGACAGCCTGACTCTCAGGTATACTATTTAGAGGACAGGAAGCATGATCAATAACTTACGACTATTTACAGTGGAGGTGAGGTGCAGAAGTGATGCGTGCATACAAAAATGATGACACATCTCTAAAAATAAACGTTCTACACACCTTAATATGAGGTAATATTAAGGGACATAAAACATCAGTGTAAGAGTCCATGTTCACTTCTGTTGCATTGCTTTCTGTTCCTCTCTGGGTTTTACAATGTAGTCTTTGTACATTGAATATAGGACCCCTAAAAACAAAGAAACAGAGGCATACGTTACATGACGGCCTTTATACCTACTTAAAAATGACAGCTAGAATGAAAGAAAAGAGCAGACTTTATCGCTGACAAGTAAAAATGGTCATCATGTGTTGAATTCTAATCAGAAATGCGACACTTCCAGCTACATACCGACAGTCATGGCTCCAACCACAAAGCCTTGGGCAGCTACACGCATGTGGATCAGGTGAACCGACATTTTTGTATCTCCCCGACTTTTCATCTTCAGCAGTCTGTATCCAACGATGGCAAAGAATCCAGCCATTCCTGCAATCAGCAAAAAGGCAGGTCAATTTACATAGATGGTTGCTACAATATAGTAGGTGTAATAACTGTTTAGCCAGAAAGCGTCTAAACAGTTTCACACACAAACAACTCTGTCAACTTTTTAGTGTTTAATTCAGTGCAAGGTCATTTAATTGTCTTTGTGTCATGATGTAAGCAAGATGTACTCACCCACTGGGACAAATGGATTCTCCTTTGCTTTTCGCAGGAACTTGGACTCACTCTCATCATAAGTAGACATCTTGTCTAAATAGGAAAGAAAAGGGAAATTAGATCTTAGAGCAAGTTATATAGCAAGCCAGCTCATTCATCTCAGGTGGGATCCATATTTCACGTTAATTACTTACTAAAAAACTAAAAGGAAGAGGGGGAAAGAGACACTTGTGGATAAGCTTGAAGTTTTAGCCAACGAAATGCTGATCAATGCTGATTAAATTCGTACCCCGAGCTGGTTTGGACCTCGCTGGTCAGAGCAGAATGACACATGACCTGCTCAGAGGTTATACATGAAGGGCAGCAGGAAGACGCATCAGTTTATGGGCCTAAATAAAACTATACTGCACAGCGTGAGACACATCAACCATCGTCCAATGCCAAGTTAGAATCTTTTGAAGTGGCTTTCATTTTGGTCAAAGGCCACATAGCACAAACCGCCCCAAGGGAATGAAATAAAACAATCGAGAGCGAGGATTGCAGTTTTACCAACACATAAGACCCCAATTACGCCATAAAAGTCTGGACTGAATTCTTACCTGTTTGAGGTGTGTCTGGGGCTGTTTGAATCGCCTGTAGTGAAACTATCCGGAGACGTTTTGTGAATCTTTCAAACCTAGGTCGCACGTACCGTGTGGAGGAAGTCAGGAGCCGGCTACGTGATGTAACAACCCCCGCACGCAGGTCCGACGTCACCAGGATATCAGGCCTGTGCTGCGTTCATGACGCAGGACAAAATGGGAAACACAGGACGCGCTTGGAGACGTTTTCAGCTTCATAACTTTCAAGATTCGAGATTCTTTATTATCATTGAGCCTGACATATCAATGAAATTTTCATTGCAACCCCCATGTTAGAAACAAGTTAATAACACTTTTGGGTGTTCTCAGTGATAACTGATAACTATGATTTTCTCAAGTTGGCTAAACGTCACATAACATTAAATAATGTCACCCTAGTCAGCACATCAAACAATAAAGTCATCACGTGCCATTGCTGTAACACGTTCTATCCATAGGCCATCACTATGATGAACAGTTAAATCATGTCAGTAACTCTGCAACAGTAAAACATTTACTTATTTGCAATTTATAAACGATATATTTACAGTGCTTTAACATACACATATCATCCATCGCTGACAAATACAGTCCTACACGCTGTCTATATAGACATGCATGCATGCATACACTGACTGTACATGACCAGCCACTTCATGTATGTTTGTACTATTTGTTAAGAAATTACAGAAACACTTGGCTTGTAAACATTATATGTTGTGGGTCATTTATCGATCTTTTACCATCTTTGTTCAGCTTTGTTGTCCTTGTCTTTAGTGATATATTTCAATCGTCCTGTAAGTTGTTCTTGGGACTGTGTGTAACACTGAGAGCAATTCAAAACCTGAGTCAGTACAGCTGATTATGTTATCGTCGGCCTCGGATGTGGCTGATGTCAAAGTGCAACAGGTTCGTGCCTTCGTGTGACTCTGCCGACGTGTCTTGAACGCAGCATCAGTTGTACAATCCCCTTGCAAAATCAAAGATGGCGAAACGAACGTGAGATATTACATCCGGCCCAATGAGCGATTAGTCTGTTTCGCAATGAGAACAAAAAAGGTTTTTTCACACTATCGACTGCTTTTTATTTCATACTATTAAAATTTTAGCTGTAAATGTCGGATTGCGTTTCCTGTCGGAGAGACAAGGGCAACTAACACCGCTTTAATAGTCCTGGTTCCTCCCATGAAGGACTGGATCACTCATTCTCTGGTCCGAAGTATTAACACGATAGTTCATCTTTTTTAAATACCCATCCCTACACTATTCTCCGCCTCAGTATTTTATAATCTTACGGTAAAAGTGTCACAGTATGATTTACAGTAAACGAAAGTGGCGGTGGGTGGAACTGAATCATCTTGCCTCACATGTTGCTCCCTGGGATGATGTAACAGTGGGACCATGTCATGGGGGCTCGTGGCTGCACGTTTCTGCAACGTGCTGGATCCGGCACGGAACAGTGTGTCAAACAAACTTCTCACAGATCTTTCGGTATATGACCCACTTTCAACTTTGACTTTGACTAATACATTTGTTTAATAGTTCCATTAGCAACTGCTGACTTTACATTATTATTATTATTATTATTATTATTATTATTATTATTATTATTATTATTATTATTAACACGAATGATAATAAATACATAATTGTTTCCTAATCCTGGTGTGACAGAGTCAACTGAAAGCAATGTGGCTGCTTAAAATAAACTTAAACATTCTGTAGGCCTATTTGTTTATATTGTTCATGACATAAAATCACATCTCTAACAAGCTTAAGCTGCAGGATGCATTTTTTGGTGTCTTTACTATAGCAACTTTCCATGTTTTTGCGAGAGTGTCTGCACTGTGTTCAGCCTTCTTGTGAACAGAAATCAAAGACAGCTTTGAAGCCCTAATGATCCTGTGGCTTTTCCTCTATGCAATTAGTTGCCACTTACCATGCACCAGGCCCTGCTGTACACTGCAGATTAAAGCAGAGAGATAAAAGAAGAAGTTCTGCAAACAGCCACCACTTATCTTCTAGCCACCCTTTAAGAACATCATTCAGTATACACATTTTATATTTATGTCCATTTTGTTGTGTAGTGTTATGTGGTGTCATATACTGTTATACTGTTCTCTCTGCTGATCCAACCTGTATGTTTCACACAGTAAGTCAAAGCGCTGCAGGCACGTTGTGAGGAAAGAAAACATCTCCACCCAGTGGTCAGTCTGTGAATCAGGAGTGAGTTGAGATGGTAGTTGTTGAAAACATACCTGTGAATATTCTCATTCATCCAGGTCATTGTAAGCTTTAGGGCATTCAATCGTTCGCAACTGGACCTCGTCAGTTTGTCTTAGAAGACGTTTCGCCTCTCATCCGAGCAGGCTTCATCAGTTTGTACGCAACCAGACTAGATAGGACAGCTCTAGTCCAATGCAATGGTGTTAGGTTCAAGTATTTATCCCCTGAGTGAGACCAACCCACAAAAAACAAGAATGGTATCACTCTATTGTGAGGCAAACGATCCCCCCATTAAGGCGGGGTGGGGTGCAACCCTTTGGTGTCAACGACAGTCGTTAGCCTTGTTAGTGTCCCATTGTTGTCATTGGGAGGCTCCTGGAGCCATGTGTGAATGGCTTTGCTATTTGTTTAACAACAAGTTAAGTTGGTCTCACTCAGGGGATAAATACTTGAACCTAACACCATTGCATTGGACTAGAGCTGTCCTATCTAGTCTGGTTGCGTACGAACTGATGAAGCCTGCTCGGATGAGAGGCGAAACGTCTTCTAAGACAAACTGACGAGGTCCAGTTGCGAACGATTGAATGCCCTAAAGCATGGTAGTTGTTGAGTTTTCCAACTTACTGCAACGATGCCAAAGCAGACTGCAGAATGAAGGTAGATATTAAAATTAGTCATATAGTCATCTTCACAGTAATATCAGTTTAGTCACACATATTCCTTTTGGCATATTATTTTTGAACTAATGCATATTAATACATACTCCGTGCATGTGTGAATAAGTGTGTTTCAGCAGACTGATTCCCCACCAAATGCAGCTGGTGCCATATTTTTGGCCCCTGCTCCTCAGACGTCCTCTGCGCCTCACTAATTAGTCCTGATTTTCAAGTACCAAATTTCCCTTTTCTTGACAATCTGACCTTTTCCATCATGGCCCTCTTTTGTCTTTTTTCTCCACCTTTACAAAACCAGTGATATCACGATTAGGACAAAATGAATGTAGCTTCAATGACCTAATTAATTTGGATAAGTAGAAAAATTGGTCTCATATGATAAACAAGAACAACTGAATACATAAAAAGTGCAAATCACTAGAATCAATGCCTTTTGTGTTGAGTGACAGAGGTTGCATTCACATGATAAAGGACCATGAGAAGATGTCTTGAAGCTTCATTTACATCAGACAGCCAGACACTTTATTGCTCTTCAGAGCTAAGGGTACAAAGTTAATCTAATATATCCACAGAAAGTGTATTAAAATCTAAAAATATTTGGAAATGAGTATTTAATGGGTACCACTATGAAATTTGGTGGACCATGCAATATTTTCTTTGCATTTCTGAGTGAGAATAATATTCTCCAAACACTGTAGACTGCAAAAATGCACATTATTCCATATCTGGAGGAGTTTACTTACAATATAACTCCTACTCCCTTCTGGTTATAAAGCACAATCTCGACTGCAACGCTTTTAACCTAATGTTTAAGAGCTACATTTAAGAGCTACAAAAACCTAAATCTAAGTAAGATAAAATGCTTTAAATCAAGGCAATATATGCTTATTTGTTTTCTGACAAGATTCATCTTCTTACCAGGCAGTTTCTATGTTGGAACATTTAACTTGTTTCAGGCTTTTTGTCCTTGATTGTCTTCATTAAATATAAATTGTTGCTGAAATTGAAATCGTATTACTGGTTCTGAGTAACTTGATGCTTCAAACTAAGATAAGATAAAACTTTTTTATTCCCGCATTGGGGAAGTTCAATTGTTACAGCCAGCAAAGTATAAAAAGAGAGGGACAAAGAGAGGCATAGAAAGCTCAAGATAAAAAAGGAAACCATATATATGTTCCTTTTTGTACACAATTATAAGAATACTGTTGCCGATATTGAATTGCACATGAGCAAAATACTGTTGCCTAAAAAGATACTGAACTGTACATGAGTTGAATATGGAAGATAAATACAATGTTTGTACTATTGCACATTAGAAAAAATATACAACACAGTAAAAATGATGTCATATTGCCCAGGATGTAATGGAAATGAGCACATGTTAGCATAAATAACAGCAGTGTAAAAAAAGTAGGTTTGTGATGTTGAATCTAAACTGTGAAGTTGTTTGATCAACACTAACATCACAAAACTGCTTTGTCAAAGACAGAATTTCTTTATATCCAAGCAAATGTACTTGTTTTTAATCTGTCCGCACCACTTTAATTGTGGGGTTCTATAATAGATGTTTTTACTTGATTTTACAAATCTTAAGTAAGTGACATTTTCCTGTTCTGTTGGCAGATAATTTTTGCTTATTTTGAGTTACATGTCCCCCATTTTATTACATTTTATTGCGTTTTATTCCTTGTTTTTGAGAGCTGAGTTTTTGCAGTGTGCTTAAATACAAATCAAACACATCTTGGATAAATAAAGCTCACAAATGGGCAAGACTGTGTGGTTTCACGCACGCCGCTGCTACTTTTTGTATATTGAAATTCCAGCAGGTGGTGCCACACATCTACTTGTGCAGTCTTGCAGCAACACAGAGAAGGCAGATGACTCTCCGCTGAGCAGACTTTGGAAATAAATGACTCTTTACATTTATGATCATACACATTTTGTGAAAATGAAATATGGCAGATGTTATCTTCTGTAGCTTTTGCTGCACAATTGCACAAATATGTGCAATTCCACCGAGCAGACATTAGATTTCCGTGTGGTGTGAGCCATTTTACCACAAAATCCAAATATATATTTAATGTTGGAGATTAAACTGTGTATTTTGACCTTGAAATAGCCTGATATTATTCCACCATGTAAGAGGAAAATATGAAAATGTGTGACAAAACAATACATAAAAGAAATCCTCATATTTCCACATAGCTTTTGTTTTCCTGAAGATTTCTCTCTGCTGCCTTTGGCCATCTCAGTCTGCAGGCAGCTACAACATCTGCAACAAACATACAATATGTGTTTGCAGCAATTAAATCAGGCTAAAAATTGTCGACTTAGGGGAGGAAAAATCATATTACTTCTCGCCATCAATATTAGAATGCTACAGCTATGAATGAAACAAGCTATAATATAATGCGGTGGACATGTTTGCAAAATACTTGTGATTTATTTGTTTCATGTTAGTTGGTTGATGTTACTCACTTAAAGTCCTGTCATGTTTCCTCTCTTCTCTTGAACTTCAAGCGATTAGTAAGATGACCAAGTCTGTTTGTGCAATCGACCGCAGATCAGTCTTTTACCATTTTAGCAGTATATTCCCTAGTTTCTCATGATGCTGCCTGTTGTTTCAGAGCTGAAATCATAAGAATAACCTCTGTCCTTACAAAACTAGTGTTAGGTTTGTAGGTCACTGAAAATAATAAGCTTTGTTTTAATAAAGCTTATGAAGACATTACACAAACAGACACATCTCCAAACCCAAAAACTCAAGAGGAATGAAGGCTCTTGTGTTTTCAATGTAAGATATCCACACAGAAAACAGGACTTATTTCTGTTTTGTTTTTTTTTTTAAGAAAAAGAAAATGGGAATAGTTTTACATGTCATATGCATGCACATGACTGCAACTACTGTTTGATTTCATTGTTTCCTGCTTACATGGAAAAGTACTGGATATGGAGTTCCTGGAATGCAGAAGCCTACCCAACAAGCAAAAGGAGGGGCAAACAGGTGTATATTATGCAGGATGTTGACCTTAACTCCAACTGAGCGTGTGGCTGTCAGAGGACTCAGTCATGGGGCTGCTGCTGCCGATCCTTCTTGGCTTTCTTGCCGCTCTCATTGGAGGGCTGTACCTACTCGGAGTTTTTCGACAACGCCGACCAGGAGAACCCCCTTTGGATAAGGGGCTTATCCCTTGGTTGGGTCATGTCTTGGAGTTTCGAAGGGACACATTAAAGTTCCTTGACAGGATGAGGCAAAAGCACGGCAATGTGTTCACAATTCAGCTGGGAGGATTTTATATTACATTCCTTCAGGACCCTCTGTCGTTTGGGTCAATTGTTAAGGAGAGCAGAGAAAAACTGAACTTCAACAAGTTTGCAGCACATCTGGTGCAGAGAGTGTTTGGCTACACACCTATCGAGGCCGACCACCAAATTCTCCATCTGGCCAGCAACAAGCACCTGAAAGGGGATGGCCTGGAGGTAATGACACAAGCCATGATGACAAATTTGCAAACCCTGATGCTGCACAACATTGGATCAGCAGAACAAAGGACCTGGAAGGAAGACGGAGTGTTTTCATACTGCTACAATATTGTTTTTAGGGCTGGCTACTTGTCCCTGTATGGCAATGAACCATACAAGTCTAAAGCAAGCGAGGAGAAAGCCAAAGAGAAAGACAGAGCTGAATCAGATGCCTTATATTCCGAGTTTCGCAAATATGACCAGCTCTTCCCCAAACTGGCTTATGGGGTCCTGCCACCAAAGAAAAAGTGGGAAGCGGACAGGCTAATGGAATACTTCTGGAAAGCTCTGTCAGTGCAGAACCTGAGAGACAAGGACAATGTCAGTCGCTGGGTGTGGGACATGCAGCAGGCTAAAGAGGGCGAAGGTATGCAAGAGCCAATGATAGACAGGTACATGTTTGTGCTTCTTTGGGCATCTCAGGGCAACACAGGGCCGTCTTCATTCTGGCTGCTCCTCTACCTCATGAAGCACCCCGAAGCCATGGCAGCAGTGAAGGAAGAGGTTGACAGAGTTGTGAAGGAATCTGGGCAGCAAGTCCAGGATGGTGGCCCTCTAATCAACCTGACGTTCGAAATGCTGAAGAAAACACCGATCCTGGACAGCACTGTAGAGGAGACCCTGCGACTCACTGCTGCGCCCCTGCTGACCAGAGCTGTGCTCAAGGACATGACCCTGAAGATGGCTGATGGACGTGAATACTTCATCCGCCAGGGCGACAGAATGGCAGTCTTTCCTTACAGTGCCGTTCAGATTGACCCAGAGATCCACCCTGACCCAAAGTCATTCAAATATAACCGCTTTCTGAATCCAGACGGGAGCAAGAAAACAGATTTCTACAAAGCTGGGAACAAGGTGAAGTACTACAACATGCCCTGGGGGGCCGGGGTCTCCATGTGTCCTGGCCGTTTTTTTGCCACCAATGAGCTGAAACAGTTTGTTTTCCTCATGTTGGTCTATTTTGATTTTGAGTTGAAGGATCCTGATGAGAAAATACCTGAAATCGACTTCAGGCGATGGGGCTTTGGAACAATGCAACCCAACAGAGATGTTCAGTTCCGATACAGACTCAGATATTAAACCAGTCAGTCGCCTTTAATCATCTGATAAAACATGTCATTTACAGTTTGATCATCAGCTTTCATTTGATAATTACGTTTCTAGGAAACATGAGATCCCACATTGAAACATGACTAAGAAAGTAGCTGATATTGCTTGTCACATCTCTGGTCACAACACGACCAGTGAGAAATTTTAATAGAGAATGAAAGAAAGCTGCAACAAATGCTGGAGAAGATGAGAAGAAAAATGTTATGGATTCAGTACAACTGATGATTGTCTTGAAGCAATTTGTTCTGCATTTCATAATGATTTACATTGATATATTTAGTGTTGACAGATTTAATATTTTGCTTAGAAAAGGCTTTTGTTGAAAGTTATTTTTAAACAGCAAAAAAAAGAATATTTGGAATATTGATATGCATTTCTGCTAAATGGTTATCGTGGTGCTTGTTAGGTATTCATTAATTTGATTGAATAACTAGTTCTGTTTGTGTAACCTTTAAATAAAGGGCAGGTGTCACATTGAGTTTGTGTGATGCTGCATGCCTAATCCTAATCAAGAAATAAACCTCAGTTTTTAGGGCATGTGCGTGAGCGAAATGTCATTGAACTGGTTTCAAGGTTAGGTTTTATTTGGCTTACCTGTGACCCTAATAGAATTAAAACTTCTTAACATGGTTTTGCAATAATTGAACCTGTAATAAAGATTTCATTGTACCAACAATGACAAAAGATCATGCTTTATGATGCCAGGGCCTATTGACTTTATGAGGCTGGAACAGGTTTATCCTTGACTGGATAAACTTGTGATAGACTGTGGTCTCTGAGCTTTATTATTTTACCATGTAATTATTCAATAACCTATGACTGTTGTTGCAACTGAAAGTTAACTCACCAGTTTCAATAAATAAACATTTCTCACCAATTAAACAATATAAACAGTTGTCTCCTGTACTCAATATCGTCCTACTGAGCTCACTACGCAGTTTTGTATAAAACTAATTGAATTAGGCTCTAATGATATGATACACACACACACACACACATACACATACAAACATGTTAACGTGTGACATAATATGTCACCATCTCTGAGGTTTTCAAGCCTTACATGTATCTTCCTGATTAAAAACTAAAAACCAGCTCTGGTTATCGTCCGTACATACTGCATGCTGTATTGTGGGTGTATCCCTAAGTTGTTTAAACATTACACTATTTCTACAAGTTGGTAGTGTAGTAGTAGTAGCAGGAAGTGGGTTATTGTGTTCATTGCTACATCCCAGCAATCATACAATTTCACAAAATATAATGTTATGATCTAGAGAAACAAGCCCGGGAACAGGTATTTTTCTGTCAGAAGAGCTGAGCAGTGTATTGTTTAGGATTCATCTGTGTCCTTTATCAAGAGAAATGCAGTTCTGAAATCCAAAATGTATGTCAGGGACATGAAGGCCCAGAACATATTGATTTCAGTTAATGATTTGGTGCATCATAAGTTATACTGAGTATGAATTGCACAGGTGGCCTGTTCTTACATGTTGCACCTTTGAGATTCTCGGGAGAGATTTTCACCCCTCAGTCACCCTCAGTCAGAGTGTTTACCGGGACAGCTATTTTGATGTGTGTTGAAACATTTGCTGTGATATGTAGGTTAGCTGCCACACACAGAGACACAAACCTACTTACATCACTTATGGGAAAATAACATTGACCTAGATTGATTTCCTAGAGACTTGCCCTAACCCTACCCCTAACCACTACTTGCCTAACCCTAAGCTTAAAGGGACAGTTCACCTCAAAATCAAAAACTTACCGGGTGTGCTATTCATCCGTCTCTCAAATCGATTCCATAAAGGGCCGCGTGGCTGCAAGTTTTCATTCCAACCAAGGAGGAGCACATCAGGCTGGAATTTATTAATCAGGTGATCTCAGTCTTCAGCTGATAACTAAGTGATCCCTTGATGTTGATTGGTTGGCCTGATGTGCTCCTCCTGGGTTGGAATGAAAACCTACAGCCACGCGGCCCTTTATGGAACCGGTTTGAGATGCCTAGTCTAGATTGTTCTGGTGTGAGTTGCTGAGCTCTGGAGATAATGGCTTCCTTCTGCACAGTGATACGGTTGGTGGGTGTAGTCCAGTATGTGAAACAAGTGGATTATGATGAGTACCTGGGTCATGAGTTCTAAACAGAGACGTTGCTGTTGAGTTTTTCAAATGCATTTCTTTGCAGCTTTATGCAACAACAACAACAACAACAACACATCGCTGTGTGCTTTCACACAACATGACTGTTGCATACTGCCACATCTACATCCAGAAGTAAATAAAGAAATAAGGTGCTGTCACTTCCTTACCCTCAATGCCTCGACCCCTTACAGGAATCTTTTCCCTTATACAAGTGGAAAGTTTATGGCCACTGGTGACATGATCATCTGTTCCTCCTCTCACGTAAGGTGTGATGTGAAATTAATGGGGTAATGGGGTATTTAAGTTTGATTCATATTCTAACTCTGTATTTAACTTAACAGTAAGTCGGTACAACGGATGTTTCACAACCTACCTTGTGAATCACATTTCTACCAAATATGCTGTGATTCATTAAACTGGTCTGGTCTGTCTGCTCGGCGGCCAATTTTTCTGTCACAGGCTTTGCTTCAATTACATTACATTAACATCGCAGGTCAATGAACAAACGATCTGTTACCAAATGGTAGAATATAGAAAGGTAACGCAAAGTAAAAACAGATAAAAGAGCAAACGAAAACCGGCCTCTGTCACCGCTGGGCAGCAGTGGCTTAAAGCATGGTGTGAAAAAGGGAATTTGTTACTAGAAGTTAACAAGTCTCCGGTCTGCCACAGTCACACTGTGTTTTACTGGCACAGCTGCTTTGATGTTAGGTGAAAGTCACACATCTGGTAGTAATGAAAGCCATTTTCTGCACTTCTGCGTCATCTCCAGCAAACATCAAGGAAACATTACATAAACGGTCTGGTGGGTCATTTTGTTTGACCCCAGCTTACACTCGATGCAAGCATGGAGATGCTGAAGTGTTTCTTTGAATCTCAAATTACACAAGTGGCCAGGAAACAGGAAAACCTGGTGATAGAGTTCTACCTTTTGCCAAGAGACTGATTGAAAGCAGTGCTTTTTGAACCCTGCTGTCATCTCCATTTGCAAAACAGAGGGACAAAATATTAGAGACACCTGTCAACTTGAGTACACACTTGCTGTTGTCTTGTTCATGTGCGGTAGCTCAGAGATAGCTTATTGGTTTGGCCTCTCAGTTTGAAGTATATAATTCATTTATCCATGACTGTAACTGAGCTACATTGAAGTGAAATCATCTGAAACATGAAATTACAATTGGAATATAAATTAAACATTAGCCAAAACAATCAATTGACGAGTTCTGGCAAAATAGATTTTTTATACTTTCTTTTTTTTTCTTCCTGGAACTGAAATGCCATGTTTTGCTAAAAGGAACAAATAACAGTTGAGCAACCATTTGCTGACTTTCTTGGCTGACTGGTGTTGAATTTTATACAGGTCACCTAGATCCATTATTTAAAAAGACTGCGTATTAGTTTTCAGAATGTAGATGCATGGGCAGCCATTTGTTCAGCCAGTCATTCCTTAAACTTTGAAATTTATTTACTTCATAAATATGGCAGGATTGACTGGCTGGGGATGAAAATAAAGACGGTTTTGTGTACCAACAAATCGAAAAAGTTTTTTCGGCGAGGTAGGAGGAATGAAGCGCTGAAACAACATCCCCTCTGTCAGGCACTTTGATGATGCATTTTAAGAAAGACACTTTAACGTCAGCTCATTTTTGACCTAATCACAGTCATCCTCTCACACCTGTGACACGCTGTCCCTCGTGTGGGTTTATTGATATTGCAGCCGTGATCAGAGCCCACGCTGATGCCTTTTGATAAGATATCATCCAGTGGGTGATGGCCTTGCTTATCTTAATGACATGCTGGAAATTTAATGTTTGTCTGAACTGCAAGAGAGGCTTTTTCGCATTTTTATCAAGTCGAGTCTGATGTCCGTGCCGTCACCGTTTTCTTCTTCACTCGTAAACCAAAGGCAAACCACACACCCCTAGTTAATAACTAATGCAAGCTAACACCTAGTGATTTTTCGTCTTATGACAGTGAATCCCGCTGTTTTGAAAGCGTTGGCTCCCTGCCAGCTGAGTCAGACATTGATCTCTAACACTTTATCCTTTACTTTAGATAAGCACATTTTGCCCAGTTACTTATTAATTCAGTATTGCAGCAGATGTTGACCGATGCCGATATACAGCGCTTTGAAAATTGACCAGATTTAGCTGATTTATGTATGTATACATAGTTCCAGTTGTAGTGGTGTGCTTCTTTCAGATAAGACATAGATAAAGAATTCATGTTGTTTAAATCATCTGCAACTTTTGCCATATGTCATTTCAACATAGTGAAAGTGGGAACCAAATAAGGATGAGAATTCTCTTAATGTTAGGCGAATGTTAAGTCAATTTTGTCCTTTCCAATAAAAAAGAACATCGAGCACCTGTCCTGGGGACACCTGGCTGCCCACCTCAGCAAAGCGGTGCAAAGGTGACTAACTCTTTGCTGCAGTTATCTTGTGCAATTCACAGCTTCATTTCTTCCACATAGATCATTGCTATAGAAGCTTTCAGCATGGTGATTTTCAGTGATCAGTGTGTCAGAAAATCTGTGCAGGTCAACAGGTCAGGATTAAGCTGAGACATGCTGGTCTGTAGAGCTGCTACATGTTTTAGTTGGTTTCAGGTGGAGGAGTAAACTGGCACAAACGTTTCCTTCTGTAATGAGTGGAGGATATATTAATGGTTGACACCCATGCTGATTTTTTATGGGGCCTGACTGTGCTTTTACTGTTCAGTCTATTAAATAAATAGTTTCAGTCATATTTTAGTACAAAGCTCCCTGTTTCAGAGCTGCTTGTCGTGCTAAGTTTTTGTTACTATATTATGCTGTAAGCAAAAACACAACACTTCCTTCAAACTGAAAGCCCTCTAATGATCCAGCTGATAGAATCCCTTCTTTTCTTAATAGGGCTTTTATTAGGAAATATTTGCTGCAAAATGTTGTGAAAAATTCAGTGACTTGCAGTTCATTTCAGATGTTGCTTCTGCCATCTTGTGGCACTTGCACGTTACTACAAAATACACTATGGCTGACATATTAACACGCGCATCAGTACAGGGACGAAAGCAGGACAATACTTTCTGATGAGTAAACCAGAATGACAAAGTGCTGAAAATAGTATGATTACATTGTTGAATCGATTAAATTAAAGCAATAGATATGCACATTATGCTTAGTCGGCATGAACATTGATTTGTTCTCCTGGCCTGTATTTATTTGTGCTGGCCACGGCCATTACTTGGGACCGCCCGTTCTTGTTTGATGACATATTGTATTATATATTATATCATTCAATTATTATTACTTGTGCATTCATGTAAAAACAGGATTTTACTGTTTTAGTTGGTTGAGGGGAACTATTTTGTAGGTGACATTGTCATTGTTGATTAATATGCTGATTATTTTCTCCATTAATCAACCAATTATTTGGTTTGTAAAAATACTGAAAATAGAGTGAGACATTGTGTCACAGGCCCAAAGTGACACCTTCACCTTTACACCTTCAAATAGTTCAAATCTCAAATCTTGAGAAATTGGAACCATGAAATATTTTTGAATGAAAAATGACTGAAACAAACTAATTCTGTATCTGTCAATCGATTAATTGGCCACTGGTTTCAGATGTAATTGCACATTTCCATGTTTTGTGTGCAATAATCTAAATTTGTATCTAAATGGAGTAAAAAGTACAATATTTTCAATCATGACTTTCCATGATTCACTCACTAATTTTAATAGTAGTGTAGTAGGAGTATAAAGTGGCAGGAGTGGAAAAACCTTTGGAGCACAACCACATGTGTCGACTGTCGATCCCGTTGCGAGCAGAAAGTCACAGCATGTCCTGAAATGGAAGCAGCAGCTGAATAAACAATGTGGAAAAGATTCACTAAAAAGAATATTCAGTTCTTTTGGAAGTACTTTTCGTGGATGTGGATTGTGGTGATAATAAATATTCATTGTGCTGCAACAATTTTATTTCTTAAAAGGGGTGAAATTATTCAAAAATGGATTTATTGGTTGGACTTTTTACTTGTGGTTAGAATAAAGCAATAAACATGACAAAAAGCCATTTAATATTGTCTTTTTATGAATATAAATCTGACTGCGGTTTAAACGGAAAAAATAGCTGGCTTTCAGACATAGTACAGACTATGTCCGTATAAAGTTGTTGTATTTCTTGTATAAATACATTTTAAGTTTAATTTCATACAGTTTGTGAAACCAAAAGAGGACAAGAGCTCAAACACTTTGCCAAAAAAGGAATATCTTTTGTGATCATGATGTTTTTGGCATGCCACGGCTCATCAGGAAAAGGAGTTGTCAAGCCATATTTCCATCACTTGACGAAAAACAACAAACAGCCCTCTGCGTCCAGCTGAGGAAAAGCCTTGCACGAGCTTTCTTGGCCTTGAAAATAACCTTTGAAAATGGCAAAGAAAACCTGTTAATTCTCACACAAGTCTTCTTCAAACCAGGCATCAGAAGACAGCTGAATATGTCTTAAACTTCCAGAAATGCACTGGACGTCTATGTTGGAAATAATGTGGATAATAATCTCAATTTTTGCACACATAAATATGCACACAGCTAAATCAGGAAATGCAAGGTTTCGGAGGTCCAGAGCTACGTCACTGTCCGTTTCTGTGTGAATGAAAGGCATGGTAGTAAGAGTCATCCTGATTTAAATAAATAAACAGTCAGTGGTCATGGCATAGCGGGCGGACGGGCTGGGGGAACAATGGGGTCTTTGGCAGGATGCTGGTCTCCTGAGTGTCCTGCCTGTACTTGGTGGTGAGGGGTTTTGAAGAAAAATGACCCATTGTCTCTCTCATCCTGCTTCTGAGCCTGAGCAGTGAAACGATGCCTCTGGATGCCCGCCCAGGATGAGTTACCATAAAGAGTAGAAAAAGCTCCTGCTTTATCCACATGGACAGGTAGGCACAGCCTTTCATTCTTGTTTTTTCACTGTGGTGCTGTGGATTATTCTGAACGCTCTCATTGTATGCAACTGTTGTTTTTTTTTATGCTTTAATTATTTTTACCAGCCTCTGAATTGAACTGGATATGTACAAGTTCATACAACTTGACGTTTAGTGGCATAACACACTGTAAGTAGGTCTGCTCATTGCATTTTTGCTTAAACATAATCGATACAGTCTTAATAGAGTTTGGTTAAAGAGACCCAAATAGGGGGTTAACAGCAGGCTTACAGGGGTTACTTTTTAATGCAGCTGACCATTGTTTCCCATTGTGTTACGCTGTCCTCTCACATGGTTCTGGTTTTAGCTTCATAATCCCTTCCCCCATTAGTCTAGATATAGGAGAAAACAAGACCACAAGGAGTTCATGTATGGTTCTTGAGAGCCATCCTGTCATGACACCCCAAAATGTTCCTCAATTTGTACGACAGTCTGAACATTCTCCAAAAATGTAATCCATTTTGAGTATTCAAATGATGGTTAATTGTAACAAGGGTTAACAAGGGTTAAACATGTGTGTGTTAAACAAGTGCATATGTGTTCATTTCCTACCACAAGCTCCATGATTTTGTTGCCATAGAGGGTCAAACTGATATGTGGTTCTAGTAGACCACTGACTACCAAAAACAGTTATTGGTTTAAGTCCTGTACATTTGATTTGACAATTTTTCTAATCAGAAAAAGAAAACAGGGGTGTGAGCAGTGTAACAGGAAAGCAGTCCCAAAAGGCTGGAACAATGAGACTGCAGCACTTCCCGTGTTGGTATAGCCGGCATGTGACCTGCAGTCGATACGATAGTTGTAGTCGCAGTGAAAGTTTGTGTGCAGTGCACTGTGGGAAATGACCACTGAGATGTACACGTTTTCCATTTGATGTTACCTGCAGCGTCAACTGGGTAATTTCTCCCAATATCAGGGGAGTAATCCTGAAACATGGTCAGTGAAGGAGCCCTGACGGAGAGTCCAAGTGAAAGCTCATGAGGAGTTAGTTCAATACATGACTGGCATCTGGTGGATAAAAACATCCACTGACAAAAGCCATGCATGTTAATTGTTCTGATTAATGTGTATTTATTAGTAGTGAATACAGAAAATATTCACCGCATACATTGTAATCACTCGATGACCATAAAGGTTAATATTTTTGCTCAGTCTGTTCCTTCCTTCCTGCCTTTCTCTCAGCAGATTGCCTTTTTTTTAGCAGCTTCATTAGCCACGCTGTAAATGTCACATGTGTGGATGAGCACACTATATAGTATGCGCGCATGCAGACTTTAATCTGAGCTTTCATTGCGTAAGTGTACAACAAAGAGAGAGAGGATATATTGCTGTTATCAGTGGTCCTGCAGCGTTGCCACCAGTGGCTGGAGTTCACTGAGTTGGAGAAGGGCGACGGCACAAAGGCATCTGGAAGGAAGGAGCTGCAATAAACATATCTCTGGTAGTCCAAATGACCCTGACTAGGTCTGCCGCTCCTTTGGGCTTGCCCCAGATCAGCCCATGACATGGCCAGTTAAGACAAGATAATGTCAAAGATTAAGGCCCTCCAGCTCTGCAAGCAAAGCACTGTTATTTTGTTTTATTTGGACGGGTAGTGGTGTGTAGGATTTTACTGCCCTGATGGACAAAAGTGAGTAAAAATAATGTGAACTGAAGACTGTTTTATTGATTCTCTTGAGTGTTCAATTGTAATACATCATGTCAGCTATACAAACTAGCCATTGTAGTTTTTTTAGAGCATAAATTTACTTGCTTTCCCTAAAAATAAAAAAAATCCAAAAGAAAATTGGTCAAGTGTTATCTACAACCCTGATTGCAAAATGCAGAGCCATATACACCCTGAATTCCAAGAAGAAAAAAAACATAAAGCTTCAAATAAAACAGATAATTTGCTCATTTTTGACATATACTCAACTGAAAACACTACAAACACAATAATGTTTGACCCCTTCACCTTCATTGATTTTTGTAGATATCTGCTTATTCTGAATTTGATGCAGCAACATGTTTCAAACAAGTTGGGACAGGAGCAACAAAAGACTGTGGAACGGTCCAAAAACACCTGTTTGGAACATTCCACAGGAAATGCAGCTTTTTTTCCTCAAGAATTGCCACTACAGTCCTTTCAATTCAGAATAAAGACATTGGCTCCATCTACTCACTTTTTTTCACCTGAGCTACAATTTGGTGATAGCTTGCCAGCAATATGAACAAAAACTAGATAAAAGTGGAAAATTAAAACACTTTGTAGGTGAAGCTAGTTCTGACAACGATGACCTGACCTCGCTGTGTTGTGTAGCCTACAGTCAGTCATGTACAGAGGAATCTGTAAACTGCTGATCTGCACTCTTTTCCAGTGTTAACAACTTTTCTACGAAAGATATAACTGGTACAGAAAGTCTACTCATAAATATAAACATTTAAATTAGACATGAACTTTTAGCTCTTGATATCTACATATCAAGAGCTATCGGCCAGCCCGATACCTAATGTAAAGCACCTACACTGATGTGAATATTAAGAGCGTCACGTAGCTTTGCCACCAGAATTACTGAAGTGCTGTATATCAGGCCAGTAAAATGAACCTCAGGAACAGGAAACAACTTTTATACTTTAAGGCCATTCAAATTTTGCTCTACATCTTCATTTGCCCCAGTTCTTGATGTAATTTCACATACGGATTATGTCTTTGTGACTCCAGGTGTATAACGTGGAATGAAGATGCAGGCTTTACTTGTTATGCTAAATATTTTTGGGATGTGATTTAAAACCTGCAAAAATACACATAAATCGTGTTTGTTTTCTTAATTCGTACAGTAGTGGTGCGGCTAATTTCCAGCAACTAAACTACATTAATAATGAAAACGAAGTTGCCATTGAGTTGTGAGTACAGTGCTAAAACAGTGTAACGCACACTCAACACAAGTTGCTTTGCTCACATGTGGGAGACGCAGAGCCCTGGCTGAGGGAAGTTGTCGGCATCCACCTCAAGGCTTTTCATCTCAGTCGCTTCAGTGGAGTCCAGCCTTAGTAAAACTGGCACGGGATGCACTCACCCCGGGGGTAGGATAGGCTCGGCTGAGAAAGTGGGAGAAAAATGAACAAATGAGATGGGACTGCCACCACTCTCAGGCTGCCTATGGGATAGCCCCCCGCAGCCTGGTAAGAGCAGTTTAATGATAGTGGTAGGAGAGATGGGAGAGAGGAGGCGTCCAAGCACCAAGTTGCATGTTTTTGCTCCGGTGTCTTGTGTCACTCTTTCCTCTGAGGGCGGGGGCACGTCCAAGTCACATGGTGGAGCTTGATCTGTTACATAAACACAGACCTCCACAGCCCCCAGTCGGCTCGCATCAACTTTGTTCAGTAGATACATGTGGTTAAAACTCTTGCTATGACATTGGCGGCGGCCAAGGAGAGTTGTCGAGATGTTCGCTCCTCCATGTTGCATCACTTCAAGGCTCGGCTACGCTGCAAACCCTCACAGCTGCCAGTGACCTCTCAAAGGTGAAACCGTCTGGGAATAAAAGCAATCGTTCTGTCAAATTACCTGCTAAATATTTCAGAAATGCTTCAATCGAGAGGTGCACCACAGCCATTTTGATGATTATTTTTCAAAAATATTTTTGACTTAAAAATAAGTTCGCTGTTGTGTTTATTTGTCAGCTGTCATGTTAGGTTTTCTCAGAGCTGTTCACATCTCACAGATGCTACCACAATAGAAAAAACAAGGAAAATATCAGATCTATTTTCCATAGAACACTAAAAATAACTTTAACCTAATGAATATTAAACACTCTAGTTTGGCTGTCACGTGATGCCAGTCCTTGTGTGACAGCAATGTCAAACAGTGTCTTACAGGGGAATACTGTAACATTTTCCTGGCTCTGGGCAGTCCAATCAATATTTATCAACGTGAACCACAGTTTCCCAAAGCTAGAATAGCCTGAATTGTTTGAGGACACAGGGAGGACACATTCAAAACACGTCCAGTCATTGGTTTGACTCTCTGCGTTTGTGCACTTTTCTTTTGAGCAATTCAAATACTTCAGTAAAGTGTCGAAGACAAATTAATTAGTGGAAAAAGGAACTTTTTCTTATCAAAATTGCAGCACTTGCCATCATTACATACGTCCTGCTGTATCATCAAATAACGATGAAATTAGCTGCCCAGAGTTGAGTCATGTTTTAATGGTTATCCATGTCCATCCCTGACTTATAATTCTTTACTATTTTTCACTGATTAAAATAAAAGACAAGGATAGACTGTCATTAAGTAAGTTTGTTTCATTTGTACAGACGCTTCAAGGTAAACCTTGAACTGGGCTACTGTACATGGCCTTAGAAGGGGTATTTTAACCATGTACTGTCATACATTTTACCCACAGTTGAAAAAAAAATACATGAATTGTAAAAAATCTGTAAAATCCAAACATAACTTTAACCAAATGAATATTAAACACAGAACTTTATAAAGATAAACATCTTATATACTGTACATACAGTACTATATATGTCAAAGTTAGCTCATTCAAGAGCATAATGAAACCTCACTGAGTGTTAATTATAAATCCCAACCATGGGCAGCAAGTTCTACCAACTGTCTAGGAACATAAACTCTGACTGACTTTTGGCTGAATGCTCACTTACCAACCGTCTCCACTGGACCATCTGTGTCTTGTGGATGACGGGAAGATTTTGGATGGAGAGGAATGCGCTGCAGTTTCACAACACGTGCTCATCCGTCCCTTAGGGATAGCACATGTCCAAACCCCAAATGCTCTAGTCATTCCAGCAGCATCCCCCGTCTCCTTTTCCTCAGTGCTGCACCAGGGGTGCTCGCTACGCCACATCTCCTCAGTCAGACGGAGAGGAAAGCCTTGCAGGCGAGGCCTGCGGAGGATGGGTCCTGCAGGCCCAGATGGCTGGGCTCTCAGAGCTTCCTTCACACCACAAACTACTCAAACAGAATAAGATCTAAATGCAGAGACCCCCTCATGTGTTTGTATTGTATTATCTCATTCTCGTGTCTCGCTGTCTTTGCTCTCTGACTAACTAAATACAATCTAATATTCTTCCAACACATTAAGACTCAGGAAATCAAGAATCCCTCATCATCATTTACGGGATCAAGTTAAAACTGTGATCTGATTTATGGGGGCCTCACTGATGTTGTTGAACGTTATTCTTCGCTTTATAGCTGCATACAGGTCATAACTAAGGGTTATTGAGGGCCTTGTGAAAGTAACATTATAATAATATGGTCACTGTGACAATGACCAGACACATTTCACTGATGCAAGCCAGGCGCAAACCCGTTTGTCTGTCCTCTATTAAAAGTAGTTCAGTTTAGATCCCTTCACGAACTTGACAGCAAGGTCTGGCACGGGGTGGAAAGAAATGGAGGAATTCCTTTCCGATTTTAAATCCTGCATGAATCACCTCCTCATCTGTAGCCTACTTCTGTTGTGTCATTTCAGAGAAATGACGGGAGAGAAAATGTAATGGAGTAATGAAAAGAGAGCGAGACAGAGAGAGAGAGAGTCCACATACAGCAGTTCTTGCTCGCATATGACAAAAAAAATCTATCACGTGCCTTCGCTAACAACGTGTGCTACTGCGCTCCGCGGGCCGAGGTGAAAGCTTTCAGAATAAACACCAAGTCGGAAAAGATGTGTAGCGGGAGTGCAGAGTGCGACCCGTCCACGGCTCTGCTATCTGGCCATCTGCCTGGATGGAGGATCTAAATATTATGACACTTGATATGACTGAGCGTACCTGCTGGTTACATTCTAGCGGATCTGCACTGAGGCAAGGTGGCTTATGTCTCGGTGACACTTCTGTCCTCAAACTCTGTGTCTTTGTCTCCCCAAAGTTGTGTTTTCATAACTGTCGCCCACTGTAAACTGTTATGTAATTGACAGATAATGTAGAGGTTGCTAATCTGCATTTACTGTGGTTGGTGTGTGTGGATGACATAAATCTGTTTACACAGTCACATTGTGAGGACTCGCATTCCTTATGGGGACAAAACACAAGTACCCATAACATAAATCATACAATTTTAGGGTGAAGACTCGGGTTAAGGTTAAGGTAAGGGCAAGGCAAGTATTGGTTATGGGTTGGGTAAGTCTTCAAGAAATAACTGTTAGTCTATGTAACGTCAGCAAAAGTGATGGACAAACCACTGTGAGTGTGTGTGAGAGAGACAGACAGAGAGAGAGAGAGAGAGGAGGTGCAAATGATTTTAATTATCTTTTTTATTGACCTTTTGCATTTTTACAAATGCGTGCGACCTGTGCCATAACTCTATACATCACCCTTTCTCTCACAGTGAGCTATTGCTGATGCTTAGTAAATGTCTGGAGGGCATGAAGACATTAACCTGTAGGAAGCTGCGATACATAGATGGAGATGTACAGAGAGAAAGAGAGAGGGAGGGAGGGAGACAGAGAGAGAGAGAGAGAGAGAGACCCTCATCATCTGTGTCACAAATGTTGCACATGAGCATTGGGGGGAGGTTGAACGTGTTGCGATTAACACGCTCCCTCAGCTGGGTGTTCATTTCAATCTGCAGTACGATATCCTCAAGTCTGAACCCTTGGATGAGGGTCACTTGCCAGAGGAGGATTTTTTTTCTGCCTCTCTGTTTTTTATACTTCCTTCTTGGGCAGAAGGCTGGTGTAATAGAAACCAGACACAAGCCAGAATGTGAGGCATTCACAGCGGCGAGACCTCACTTCTTCACAGAGTGGGAAAACAGGATAAATAGGAATTCTAGACCAACAAGTTCCTTCATTGTTTCTTGTTTTTGCCATTCTGGAAGCTGTCAATAAGACAGAAAAGGCCAGGACATTGGGATGGAAGGGTTATTCCATGGATCAGACTATGCAGGGGATGTCTAGAGAGGGCAGAGGAGACCTTCAGGATGGGAAATGTGTGTGCAACTTTTCCAGGTGGGTTGTTTCAGTTAAAAAAAAAAGAAAAAAAACTCAAATCACTTTCTGTTCAATTATCTTGTCAAATTATTGAAGATGCACATTTTGTTACGATGAAACAGTGTTTGTGAGGTCCTGTGTGTGAATTGAACCCGTAGAAAGATAATTTCATTTCAAATAGGAAAATTCTGCCTTAAAAGTAACTGAATCAGTGTTAAAGGAAGCTGTTGTTATATTTTTATCCAACATTATGATGCACGTTTAATAATGAAAAGTATATCAGGCTTGCACCTGTGTTTATTAATGATGAAATACCAGATCCTACAACTGAACAATGTGTTTTAACTATACACTATCTGCTGACTTCTGTACTAAAGTCAGCTAAAACATTGTTGCTCTGATTTACAGTATATCAATTTGTAGTGAGAAAAAATGTAAATGAAAATATTTATTAAATTTTAATAATTTCTGTAAATGCAATACCTCTTTAGCTAATATTATCAGATATGATGTATTTCTGAAACATTTAAATCCTGAAAAGCATGGCCTTTGTTTTCTTGTTTTTTTTAATACATGACAATGTCTATTACCTGGAGTACGTTGCATTGCATAGATTTTAAATATATATATATATATATATATATATATATATATATATATATATAAATCAATTTAAAAATGTGATATCTCACTTAAAGTATAATGATATAATATAATTAAAGGTTAAGGTGTAATGTTGCTATGATACACAGCAGATTCATTCAAACTTCAGTGTAGATCCTCAGTGTCATGGCCCTCCTGTCATGCCATCCTGCGGCAGACATGAGCCGCCCACCATAGGTGCCATCTGTGTCCGTGTGACTGTACCCCTCCCCATGCGTCAGCAGTGCTGGATCTGGAGGGGAGGCCTCGTGGCAGAGCAACGAGCCTCTCCTGTTCCCTCAGATGGCAGGGGAGACGACACATCCCACGTCAGGGAACGCAGCGCCGCAGTCATGAGATCAACATGTACTCTGCAGCTCTGCCCCATGAATGAAGGCACAGACGCGCGCTGCTGTCTCCTCATCGCAGCTTCATTCACCTCACAGGGTCAGTGGTGACCGTGACTGTGAGGAGATGACACTGTGAGGTTTCATGTCATCTGTTTTCCTGCGTGCGTATGAGTCCCTTGGCATGAAGAAATGCCGAGTACAGTATGTTTCTGAAGTGGCGCTCTGAGTGCAGCGCACTCTTGTCGCGGAATGGGCTTTTCATACATTCAGAGCTTTGTCAGGTTCATTTTGTGTCTTTGGACTGTCGCCCCCTTGCAGTGTTCAGCGTGTTCTTGGGTCAAAGCTCTAATCAAAGTGATTGTTGTTGCTGGTGGATTGTTTTAATCTTCCTTTTGCTATTTTTTCAACACTTTCGTAAAGTATGTCAATGCGTCAGACCGTAATATTAAATATACTGCATGCTGTGTGTTTAGACAGGGTGGCTGAATGACATCACCCTGCTTACTGACATGAATCAACACAAGCCATTGTCTTGTGTTTGGCTGTGCAATCAGTTGAAAATGAATGTCTCCTTTACATCAGGTTCTACTGTGCAGTATAGCTGAGGCTTGAGACATTTGCAAAGTAAGATTTATTGCTCTGCTAACAAAAACATCCTCACGAAAAAAACATCATCCTCACAAACATATTTGCATATGAGTCATTTAACTGATTTCAAATTTAACCCAATAATGAGAGAGTAACAGAGATTGTGTATTTAATTTACTTTGTTTGTTTACATTTCTTAAATTCACACTGGATTAGAGTTGATTTACAGAAAGAAAATTGGCAACTATTTTGAGAATGACTTAATCGTTGAAGTCGCTTTTTGAGGGAAAACTGTCAAAAATGATCTAGTTCCACCTTCTCAAATGTGATTACTTGCTGGTTTTATTAGCCTTCTATAATAGCAAATTGAATATCTTTGGATTTTTGGAGTGGTGGTCGAATAAGATCAGACAATTCAAGATGTCACCTTGGGCTCTGGGATATTTTATAGGCAATAAATGGCAGATTAGTCAATAATGAAAATAATTAGTTGCACTTCTTGTCGGGATTTGGTTTGGCAACTACACACAAACATCACAGGTATTTGGTATAAGGAATATAACTGTAAGAAGTCTAGACAGTCACAACATCATGCTACAAATTAATAGAGTGATTCTTCACAATTCTCAAGAACTTTAATCTGCAACTGATAGCTTTCAACAGATCCCTTCTTAGATCTTAATCAATTCTTTTGTCTTTATAGATTCTAGTTGAAAAGCTTGTTAAAGCAACATGAGCTGGAGCTTCCTCACTCGTCTCCTGGAAGAGATCCACAACCACTCCACCTTTGTGGGGAAAGTGTGGCTGACCGTGCTCATCATCTTCCGCATCGTGCTCACGGCGGTCGGCGGCGAGTCCATCTACTCGGACGAGCAGACCAAGTTCACCTGCAACACCAAGCAGCCAGGTTGTGACAACGTATGCTACGATGCCTTTGCCCCTCTCTCCCACGTCCGCTTCTGGGTCTTCCAGATCATCATGATCTCCACTCCTTCCATTATGTACATGGGTTACGCCATCCACAAGATAGCCCGTAGTTCAGACGATGAGCGTAGGCGGCACCACAGGCTCCGCAAAAAGCCTCCTCCTCACTCCAGATGGAGAGGGAGCCACCATCTGGAGGACGTCTTAGAGGAGGATGAAGATGACGATGCTGAACCGATGATCTATGAGGATACGCTAGAGGTGCAGGAGGCCAAGCCTGAACAAGTGAGCAGCACTGGCAAAGACCCACCAAAATATGATGGTCGCCGAAAAATTATGCAAGAAGGCCTGATGAGAATCTACGTTCTTCAGCTGATGTCACGAGCCATTTTTGAAATCGCTTTCCTTGCAGGACAGTATCTCCTCTATGGTTTTCGAGTTAGTCCTTCATATGTATGCAACAGGGTCCCCTGCCCACACAGAGTGGACTGTTTCATCTCCAGGCCCACAGAGAAAACAATCTTCCTCCTCATCATGTATGTGGTAAGCTGTCTTTGCCTCGTGCTAAATGTGTGTGAGATGCTTCACTTGGGAATTGGCACTTTTCGGGACACCCTTCGCATGAAGAGGAACCGGGGCCGACGGATGTCCTACGGCTATCCGTTTTCTCGCAACATCCCAGCCTCCCCTCCGGGGTACAACCTTGTGATGAAGACAGATAAACCAAGCAGGATCCCCAACAGTCTCATCGCCCACGAGCAGAACGTGGCCAACGTGGCCCAGGAGCAGCAGTGCACCAGCCCAGATGAGAACATCCCATCGGATTTAGCAAGCTTACATCGGCACCTACGTGTCGCCCAGGAACAGCTCGATATGGCCTTTCAAACATATCAAACCAAAACCAACCAGCAAACCTCCAGAACCAGTAGTCCTGTATCTGGGGGCACCATGGCAGAGCAAAATCGAGTCAATACAGTCCAGGAGAAACAAGGAGCAAGGCCGAAATCAGCCACAGAGAAGGCTGCAACTATTGTAAAAAATGGAAAGACCTCCGTTTGGATCTAGAAATAAATCTAATTTTGTAAATTAACGGTAAAAACTTTTACGACTCCGGGACTGGACTGTAACAGAGCTGGAGGATATGTGTGTGTGAGAGATGCGACTTCGGACAATAACAATTGAGAATTTCAATCACACGAGCTGAAGGAGTACAATACATAGTTTGTGGGAATAAAAAAGAAAACACACATGATGAAATGATCAAATCCAGTATCATGAATCTTCTTTGTTACTGTTGTGTGATTTTGTGCTTGCCATATCTTTTGGACATGATTAACATTTGCTTACTTAGTTAAACATCTCTAATTCCAGCTAAAGTGTCAAAGTGTAAACAGACTGCTTCAAGCTATTTATCTGATACCCTTGACTGCCGCTGAACTGGATTCATTTAAAGAAATTTAACTTTGTAAGTGTGTGATTGTACCCTCAATCCAAATTTGAGAATGCAGTGGAAAAACACTGTACAAATGCACAATGACTCATTTCTGAAGAACGTTGATTGTTGTTGGAAAGATACATGTTTAGTATTTGGGGAGGTATTTTTGGATGTAGTATGCGTGAGTGCTGCTGGAAGCAGATTAAATGTGAAATATTTTGATAAAGATAATGAAACAGGGATGTGTCACCGTAGGCTTTTCTGGTAAACATCTGCTCAGTGTGATGATCTTCAGTCATTGCGTGCAAAGCCTTTATCTATTCTATATTTTCCAAAGCCTTGCAGAGTCACATCTGAAGGGGAAGAGGTAAGTGAAGAGAAAATCTGATTATTTTCTAAACTAAATACTGATTTTCAGCAATCTGGAGCAGATGATGCATGCTTTAAATGGGAACATACAGTATACACTTAGGCTACAGTAGAAACCCCATCCTTGGCTATTCAATTAGCTCTACTTTGATCTTATGTTTAGGCGTGTTAGGTTTGTCATTGAAGCAGTATGTTTCTAGATTTGGTTTCAGAGTAATATTTAATCCTGCCTTCACTGTTGTCACTTCAAAGTGCCTCAAACTTTTAAAGACTGTTCTAGTATTTTATTCATGCAGAAATAAACTTGTTTGAAACCTCTGATGTTTTTGCTTTATAATACACATCTGCCTCTCTGCTTCATCACACTAATAGCAATGGTATGTTTTTGAAATTGCAAAATAACAAGTTTTTAATCGAAGTCCGATTCGAAGTCAGGAGCTGACGTTAAGAGACAAGTATGTTGTTATAGCAAGAACATTTCATATGTTGTAAGAAGAAGAAGATCCAGTTGACGCATAAAAGACGTTGAAGCATATGCCACTAGACATATTGTAAATGCCTAAATTATACAAACTGATTCAACTCTGTTTCCATGCATGGGATGAGACTTGTTGAGATTATTTTGTTGCTGCCCATAGTAAATTTGTCTTAACTGCGTGTTCTCTAAGAAGAATATTTAAATGAATGGGGCACTGAACCTGTATTGAGAAGAATCGTACCTATACTACAACAACCTCATCAGTTTATCACAAATTATCACTGCATTCCAATGGTCACAGGTAACCAATGAATATACTGTAGTATATCTAAAGTCAACACAATTTCCAACAATCTACATGCTAGTGTAGGTTAGGTTTCTTCATATGCAACAAGTGACATCTGGTGCATCAAGCAATCATTAACAGATAGGTAGCAATCTGTGCCCAAGCTTTAGAGAAAGACGCCATGACAAATTACTGAGCTTGAATTAGCTAAGCTTGTTCTTTAAAATGAAGTATTGAGAATGCATCTGGAGAGTTGCTTCCTTTCCCTTTTGGATTTTTCTACATATTTACAAGTTTTTTTGCCAAGCATCCCTATCTGCAAATCTTTTACCTGGTAATGAGTTGCACATTTTGCTCTGGAACACATACGATGTGTACATGCTAGGTTTTTTTTTTTTTTTTTTTTTTTTATATTTTCCCATCTGCTAAGGAGTTTTACTGAGCAGTTCATGTTTATAAAGCCTTGGTGCAAGGCACGGTACATTGCATATGATGCCTGTTCAGCATTTTGTCATTATAATTAGCCAACAATAACAGTTGTACTCTTCATATAATACGTTGAGTGAAGTAAATCTTATTCCTAACAACTATATTGCCATGGTTGAGCATTTCAGTTTAGACATTAGCCTTTAGCTTGTTGAGACATCATGGTTTGTTACATAGCAATACAGTTGTTATTCTATCAGGTTTGTCACTGCTTACTTAAACTTTCAGGAAAAATTTCAGTAAAACAACTACTAATAATGTACATGAATCTAGAAATAGGACTTGTATCCATGTGGTAACTCAATCTGATCAATAAGAATCATGCTATCATCTATGAGGTAAAACCAGTTTGTCTTTTCTGTACATGCATACCTAACACGATACAATATGCTGTGATTAATAAAAGCCCAATGAAGTTAATCTTGTCTGTGTGTGATAACTTGTGTTAAGTTTTACCATGCAATGTCTTCTTGGGAAGCTCATGGAGGATCACATCCAACATATGTTCTGATTTTATAATTATACCTTTCTCTTGTAATTTCATCAAAACTAGCACAGTAAGAATTTTTCGCCATCTCCTCCATTATGGTTTGCACTTCCTGCCCGCCAGCTGAATTTAACGTTCCATCGGCGTCACGTGACTTCAAACAACCTATTAAGACATTCATTGATTGGCATTAACTGTTAACATTTGCTAGCGGGAGCCAACGTGCGGTAATTGTCTGGCAAACGTCACATTTCTCCAGCATTTTCACTGAATTATTATTTATTCTGTTTAAGCATGTCATACTCAATGACAACGGAGTTAGGTGAAACTTTATAGCTAGAAGTGAAGAAAGAAGAAGTTGACACGCTATTCATAGGCCAACACTATAAATGCGTCACACACACGTGTGCCAATATTATCGAGCAAAGCATTGTGGGGTTTCAAAATGAAGTCCTTCCTCCGGGAGTCAACTGCCATGTCCTGTGTCATGTAGCCAATTTCTCTCGGTAATAGACGGAGTAGTCACTCAATTTGCACGCGTAATACAGTCTTATAAAAATATAAACTATGGGGGTTTTGTGTTTGGCCAGGGGAGCGTTCAAGTCCGCCGGTTGTCTCGGTGTTCATGCCAGAAAATACACCGGTCGGTATTTGTGCGTAACATTTCTCTCTGGTAGTTCAGCACCAGCAGGGATCCCTGTCAGGAGGTACAGCCAGGAGACGGGTAACGGTAGAGATGCCCCTGGACAATTTGTGTGCTATCACCTTCCCCACAGGACTTTACTGAAGCTCCAGGGACAAGACACAAGCCCGTTTCTTCAGGGGATTATAACCAACGACATGGGGCTGCTGGATGAGCCAGGGCACACAGCCATGTACTCACATATGCTAAATGTACAAGGAAGGACACTATATGACATCATGTTGTACAGGTACAGTGAAGCTTCATTATACCGTTGAAACACTTGTACATGTTTTCAGTAAGCAGGGTGTGGCTGCTTATCTTGTAACGCAGTTGCTGGAGGTGCAGTCTGGCTCAGACAGTCTATACAAACCCCCCAGAGTTTAAGCTTTGTTTGAGCTGAGTGTCTTTCAACTAAGCCAAATTGAAAAAGTGTCTCACTTTGCCAGCTAATGTGTTATACTCTGAAAACATGGACCTGTTTTACATTAGATACAAAAATTGTATTCACTTCCTATTAGCTGTCAGATCTTATAGTTTTGTCTTACTTAATTTAATCTTCTGGAGAAATATGCCCTCGATTTCTACCTCTTCTTGCAAACCTACATTTTAGATCCCTGATAACACAGGGATAACAGATTCGTAAGTAATGATGTCCCTGTGCCGAACAGCTCTATACCCCTCACTTATCCTTCAACCTGACATACTTTTCAACAGGAAATAGCCTTCACCAAAAAAAAGGAAGTGAGATGCTGTCAAAAATGCTATTCCATCGAAGCTTTAAAAAAAGTGTCATTGCTAGCTATTTGTGATTAAACTTACCTAGCATCCCATATGGGTGGTGTATATTTACTTATTGGCAGGAAAAGTGGCCAAACTCAAGTAATCACAAATTGAGATGCTTCCAACATAATACAGTGATGTTTTTTGAGCACCTGTGATATGATAAAAAGGATAATGTGTAATTATTATGTAATTCAGTGAAACCTCTCTTTTGATAGATACATGGCAATACACAGAGCATTATATATTGTAACCCAGCCTCGCAAAAAATGAGCATTTGAAGGATACATGTACACATTTTATTTGGCCGTTATGTTTGCTCACAAGCTTGTCTCAGTTTCAGCAAATACATGTTTTAATTAACAAGTCAATAGATAATAGTATGCGACTGGTACAAATGTTTAGTGTGAACTCTGCCTGGCAAGCTACACCTCTAATCCAGTTATAGATATGTTTTTATTCAGTGTATTTATGTAGTTATTCAATTTGTACCAGACTGCTGAAGTTTGTAAAATAGGAGATTTTAGTTATTTCCTCAGAATCAAAGAACATCTTCATTCTAAAATCACTTTACAGATATCACTGGTTTCATGATGCAAGTAATATCAAGTTGGTTATAATAAAGCCCATCTAAGATTCATGGTAAATATGTGTACAGACTGTTTGATTGACAGCTCCTCAACCTCCTGTTGGTTTTTCTGCACCTGTTAAGGCGGGACAAGTTGCGCCTTTATCATTTGGACTTCAGTGACATCGTGTATTTCCCATCATAGTTCTGCCCAAGATCACCTAATCAGACAAAATAAGTGAAAAACACTTGTGTGCCTGGTAAATAAATGCTGCAATTACAGAAAGACATACAGTATTATGCCAGATTTTGCTACTGATCGATATGCACATGTTTTGATACTAATCAAAGGTTTATCAAAACCATTAACTGAGGTAGACTGAGGAAAAAATGCTTCCATTAAAAGGATGTTGTAATACCATCAAAAAAAACCCTCCTGATTATGGAGTTTTTGTAGTTGGTTTTCTTTTTTTTTTCTTCTTTTTTTTTTCAACAAGTCACTAAACTTGCTCTATTTCCTTTCAGTCTGAAAGATGCTGATGAAGGACACGGTGTTTTCCTGGAGTGTGATTGCACGATTAAGGACTCAGTTTTAAAACATTTAAAGGTGTACAAACTTCGCAGAAAGGTCAACATAAACCCCTGTCCAGAGCTCTCTGTATGGGCAGTGCTTCCCAAGCAGAAGAATGCAGGTCAAGAGGCCAGTAAACCAGAGCTGTCCTGCCCTGACAAAGCTCTGGTATGGGAGACTGATCCTCGAACTCAGGAAATGGGCTGGAGATTGGTCTTGGATAGTGAAGTGGACCCTTTGGATATCATTGCGTCATGTCGGAAAGGTGACACAGAGGAGTATCACAGACATCGTTACGCAATAGGTAAGACGAGAATACATGCAGTACAGTTTGTATTTGTATTATAAGACAAACAGGGCACCTGTTTGACAAGTTTTGTTTCTTTTTACTGCTGTCATTGCTGCCTAGGACTTCCTGAGGGAGTGAAGGACCTTCCCCCTGGGGTGGCGCTACCACTAGAGTCAAACCTTGTTTACATGCAGGGTATTAGCTTCAGCAAGGGCTGCTACATTGGCCAGGAGCTCACAGCCAGGACTCATCACACTGGGGTGATTCGGAAACGCCTGATGCCAGTACACTTGTCAGCTCCAGTCCAAGACCTCGAGGAAGGAGTTGCGCTGCAAACACAGTCGGGCAAGCCAGCTGGGAAGCACCGAGCAGGGGTGGGAGAGCTGGGTCTGAGCCTAATCCGCATGGCTCATGCCAAAGAGGTGTTGACACTCAAATCTTCTGACGACACTACAGTAACACTGGAGGCTTCTGTGCCAGAGTGGTGGCCTAAAGACGTGAAAATCAATTGAAGAGGACGTTTCAGAGATCCCTCAAATGTGACATGCATCACATCTGACAGACTTCTCATAGACAGCATGTTACACTGTCATTGCTTAGCAGCTGTGTGGCACTAATTCATACCTGTGAGTATTTTTGTTTGCAATAAAACCTACTTTTAGAGTGATTATTTTCCCAAGTTGTTAAGTATTACTTACCACAGAATTATGCTATTTAACAGATTTATTGCAGCACTGCACAACAGGATGTACCAGCTGTGATGTGATATTGGTGGTTGTTGAATAAATATGCAAAATATCCAAACAAAAACTCAAAACAACCTGTGTAATTTTTGTAATGTATTTATCCATTTCCTATTTCAGTGCAAAAAAAAATTCCAAACATCCACAAGCAACACTTGAGACTGCTGTCCATCTCAAACAAAAGGCATAGCGACACCTTTATCGCACCGTACAAATTGGCGGTCAAGCTATTTCCAGGTGATCATTACATTACTGGGACACCACTGAACATCTCACTCCTGATAAAGGAGATGCTGCCCCCTTGTGGATTGTATAGTGTCCCGAATTTGCTGTAACATGGTTTCTGGCTGCAAAGTCAAAGTTGAATGATCGAGTCGCTTAAAGTCTTCATTGCAGAGAAGGCATTCAATTATGTGGGCCACTCTTTGCAGGTCAAAGGCAGCGTGGTAAGGTCCAAGTGTGGTGAGGGTCTCTGAGAGATGCCGTGGGTAATCGGAGGAATCCCCAGAGGAACAAGCGTTGAGGAAAGTCATCCGGTTGCTTGCAATGATTTTCAGAAACGAGGCAAATTCTCCATAGTCAATACCAGAGCATGCCTTCATGATGACCTGAAAAGTAACAAGCAAATATGACTTTACGCATGATTATGCAAACATTCACGGTAATGGCATGTTTCTTAAATGCAACAGTCTTATCCATGCAGTACCTGGCAGTGTTGATGCCACGAGTCCATCGTGTTTCTCCACTCATTTATCTCTTTTTGAACAGACGACAGCTCATTCTGAAGGAACTGCCACATGATGTCTATGTTGCAGCCATTCAACCAGTTATGATTAATAGAGATGGTGTCCTCCTGTAAGACAAATATTAGACAGAATTCCATTGTTACAATTAGATAACAGGCCAGAAGGTTTATGTCATTTGGAAGATGATTTACTCTAACCTTTGCAATTCTTACCAGATTATAAACTTGATGGTGCCAGCCGCTGGGCACGAAAATGATTTCCCCTGCCTCTTGAATAATTTCAAGAGGTTGACAGGCTTCTTCAGAGCGTGGAAAAAGGCCTCTGTCTTGAAGTTCAGCTGACGTTACATCATAAGGGAGGTTTCCGTGAGTGTCCCGTAAAAACTCCTCCTGACCTGGAGGATACAGGAGCCATTTCTTCCTGCCACAGATGTTTGCAGACCAACTGTAGGAGCGGAACACATCAGCATGGAACGGGGTCCTGGTGACGAGAAAGTGCACTATATTAGAAAAAAATTATAAATATATACATATATATATATATATGGAGACAATTACTTTATCTGACAAAAATGAAAAATTAAGCTATAATCTGTCTTTTAAATATTTCATACCATGAGCCTTTGGGTCCCATGTAGACAAAGCGGTAGTCATCCACTTCAAGTGTATCCCAGTATTCATTAAGCCAATCAGAAGTAAAAAAGACTGGTGTGGTGTAAACATTGTGTTCTGGAAAGTCCCTGTAGAACAGTAATATAAACCTCATCATGAATGGTTACATATTTTGCACACTGTGCTGTATGAAACAAAGTGTTCAGAATTAACTGATACCTCGACATGTGCCAGTCTTTAAGATAGAGACATCCTTTAGGCGATGAGTGTCCATTCTGGATGTATTCCTTCCAGTAGTGTATAAATTCTTTGAAAGGCATAACTTGCTTAGGGTTAGCATTGTACTCCTTTGCATTGCAGTTGGCAACAGGCACAGGAGTCTCATCTGTGACACAGAACAGATAAATTACAGTACAAGATAGCAGTCATTGCAGCAGTTGCATAATGATGTACGGTAGTTAATAAACGCATTAGGAATAATCTTGTTTACCAAACTCTTGCAGCAATTTCTGGAAATTAGGTTTCCCCTCCTCAGACACCCACTGTTTTCTGCACTTCCAGTCCTCCGTGAACCTTCTTGAAAACATGCATGGGTGATTGGGAAGCAAGTATTTCTTGAAAAACTTCGAATAGCTCAGCTCCTTGTCGATATAATCGACAAAATGTGAAGACCAAAACTGTTCATACGACTGTCTTGGTATTTTGACCAGGCTGCAGCAGTTACGGTACGCCTCCCTGTCCATGATGGTAAACAAGACCTCGGCTAGCCAGCTAGCGAGCCCAGCTGTCAGCCTTTGGACAGCAAGAAACGGTGAGGAAAAGCTAGCGGGTCGACTGGTTTGACATTATACAGCGAACATCTTTTCACCGTCGCTGTCAAACTTAAGACTGATAATTAGCATTATGCTAAAACGTGTTTTTTTCTATTTTGACAACAGGTCCCTGTATATGATCCATCCCGACGATTGCAGGTCCTGAACGACGCACGTATACTACCGTTGCTTATTTATAGTCACCACTGCCTGTGTTAACGTTTCAGTTTATTTAATGCTCATACTACACGGTATTTTAGCTAATCTAGAAACCGCATCCCTTGCAAACATAATTTTGTTCCCCAAAAACCTAGTCGTGATTGCCCTTTCTCACAGCAGAATTTTCGACTCGGACAGTAAATAAGGCCGTGCTAGTGTGTGACGTCACTTCCGTAATAAACATCGCCGATGCAGACACCAGAGTGGGATAACGTAATGCCTAGCTCAGCAGGATAATGTTATTGTTTACTGCGATGTGGGACGAATATATTTTTTCTACGAGGAAGTGACACAAGCTAAGAGGGTTTATAACATCATAATGACGCATTCGTAATGCGGTCAGTCGGATAGAAAGGTCGTCCACAGCTGAAGCTGCCAG
The DNA here is from genome assembly GCF_017976325.1 of Chelmon rostratus. NCBI lineage: Eukaryota > Metazoa > Chordata > Actinopteri > Chaetodontiformes > Chaetodontidae > Chelmon > Chelmon rostratus. The sequence goes on along the minus strand of NC_055669.1, from coordinate 16,798,173 downwards.
TGCGAACGCTTCAGCTCAGCTCATCCTCTGCTTGGCTCTCTGAAGGAAGTATGTTCACTATCACGACAGAGACATCACTCAGTACAGTGTCTTTATGGTGTAATTGTAGATTAACACAGCTAGAGTGTATGTATGTGTCTGATACATATGAAATACTGGAGCTTATTTGTCCCTCCAGGTGAATCAGTGCAACTCCATCCAAAATGAGCCGGGACGTCCCTATCCACAGCTGGCCTGGTTCCTATTACATCAACAGCGAGAAGCGGTGGGAAAACGGCACCCTGTCCCTCACCAGGACCATGGTGCGCTTCGTCTCGAACCAGAGTAAGGAGAGCCTTGCCAGCTTCAGGCTCTCCAGGATCATGGAGATCAAGATGGAGTCGTCCAGTTTCATCTTCAGCACCCTCACAGTGCTTGAAGAGGGCAATGTGAAACACTGGTTTGGCTCCCTTAAGCCCAACAGGGTGGTGGTTTACAACGTGTTAGAGCATTTCTGGAGAGAACGCCTTCTGTCCCCCAGCTCGGAAGCCCGGGGGGCCGAATGTCAACCTTCTAAAGGCAGGGAGCTGATCAGCCTGGTGGCCGGGGCCCAGAGAAGACTGGAGGACACCGGCAGAGTCCTCAGCCACCAAGGAGAGCAGTTTGACAGTATGATGCAGGGACTGGAGAAGATTGACTCCGATCTGGGCGTGGCTGACAAGTAATGATCTAAATATCTCCTGCCTCAGTGATCAATCCCAGCTTGTCACACTTGGACGCCTTGTCAGGACCCCCTTGGCGTCACATTTTTAGGCACTAGCTATCTCTTTAGTGTCACTGTCAGACGTGTAGGGCTCTGCGGTCCAGTTAGCAATAATAAATACACAACCTCCAGTTACACTCTCAAAATAAAGCTTCCTTAGAACGATAAGCTGCTTCCAAATAAATATGTTAGTTACGTACATTAGTTGACTACATTAACTTATGTACGTTACCTCACTTTCAAAACAATTTACTTTTAAAATATCCTTTAGTTTTGGTATCATACCCAGTCCTCTGGGTGAAAGTCCTTGTCTTGACGCATCCAACCACCCCACTACCAGACTTTTCTTGCTCTTTATACTACATCATTTGACACATTGGGAATGAGAATGGGCTGTCTGTTGAACTTTCCTGCATGTTAAAAAATGGGGTACCCAGTGCCTTAAAAGTAACACTAAGGTGTCCTGACCAAGCATTTGTTCGTGCTGAGTTGGGAATGAGAACGGGTTGATATTATACACTTTTTTTTATTTGAAGGTCTTGTTCATGTTTTATTCTGATGCTGTTGACTGCTACAACTAAGTAGTTGCAATACAAAAACAGCCCTAATATAATAGTGCAACAACTTTCATGATTTCTTCCTCTCCTTTTGTCCTCTGTGCAGACTTTTGTCAGAGCTGGAGTCTCCCTCCTGGTGGCCTTTTGGTAAACTCCCCTGGAAGACTCAGCAGGAAGCCAAAGCTGAGGACGCTGCAAGGGCCGCAGCTGCTGCTGCTGCTAGCAAAGGGTCTGGTAGAAATAAGGTGATCACAAGCATCCCAGCTGTGCTGACCAAAGGCGGGGACTCGGACTTGAAACCCGGATGCTTGTTGGTGCTGGTGTCCTCACTAGAGGTGCGAGACACAAACTGCCAACTCCTTCACCGCTTTGAACGAAATGAAATCGATGAAATAAGGGTGCACAGTCCTTATGAGATCACTGTTAGACAGAGGTTCATTGGAAAGCCAGATATATGCTACAGGTTCTTGTCTGCCAAGATGCCAGAAGCAATGTCAGTATTGGAGATGCAGTACAAAAAGAAGGTGGAGTTCACTGGTGAATATGCTGCGTTCAGGGCAACTCCAGTTTCATCTCCATGTGACACAGAGGGGCCAAACTGGAATGAAGGTAAGGCAGGGATGATATATATTAAGGCTCAGTTATTTCACTGTTTCCATGTCTTATTTAAAATTGACCACTAAGTGGCAGTAAAGGTCTATGTTTCCACCTCTGTGTATTTATAGGTGTGCAGCCACATGTAAAAACATTTCATCCACATGACTTCTAGACACGATTATTGGTGTCTCTCCTTTTGATGAGTCACTTCATCCTGATTGCCTCAGTTGCAGCACTTTGAGTTTACTGTCTGGTTTCCTCATAAACAATATATGCACTTTGCACTTTTTCACCATCTCCACCCATGGAGTCAGGTTTGCAGCAGAGGTGCCAAGAGACGGAGCTCCCGCTGGAGGTCCCAGCAGGAGATCTGTCCCAGTTGCAGGTGCATGTCCTGCAGCCATCTGTCAGTCAGGCTGAGGCCCAGGAACTCAAACAGGTGAGACCTGTGTAAATATATGACTTGCCCCATTGTGACATGTATATTTTTCAGATTTGTGTATATATTCATATATATTATAATAAATAACCCTTTGGTTTTAGTAACATGTATTTTGATAGTTCCATTCAAAGCCACAATTCACCATAATGATTTTTATTTTTCATACTGTATGTTTAAAATGTTATTTAGTGAGACCACAAACCAAAATCCATCCTGGTTTTAAGAGAGGGAAAGAAACCTGTTCAGTCATTTGGTCAGACTTTACAGCGTCTTTCCATTCAGAACCTCGCTACACTCAGAAATGCTGCCGACATGGTGTGTGGTGGCAAGACCTACACAGTGACACAAATCCAAACCTATGATTCAGACAATTCAGTAGCTTTGGATTAGATACAGTGTTTCATGTACAAGCTTTTCAGGAAACGACTTGTTTTTGTTATATCACATAGATACACATCATATATGGTCTTTAGCATAATGAATGAGAGTGTACTCTGTGAGATGGCACCATGGCTCCACTAACTGGTGCAGAGATTATATTAAAACTTCTTGATGTAGAGGGCAGACAAAATAAATAAACACCTCCATTCCAGAAGTAACAAAACCATCATTGCAATCACTGCTGCACAGGTGAGGCATATCAGGGTGAAGGCCAGTTAGAACCATAGCTTCACAGACAGTGGGGTTCTGAGGCCAATACAGATAAATATTAATAAGTAAAAAAAAAAAAAAAGGATATTGCTCTTCTTCTTGATCATCTGTTTTTACCTTTTTTTACTTTACTTGCGATAAGCATCCCTCAAATTCATTTTTTAAAGAATTGTAATCGAAATATGTGCCGAGCGGGACAAATTACAGTTAAAAAGATAAGCTTGCCACTGCTCTCTGCTTGACACAATATTTGAATTTTCTAAACAACTTCAAACCCATCTGTGGCATCTCTGTAATGCCATTTCTTGTAGCTTATCAGCCGACACATAACATAGACACCAGTTTATTTGCATTAAGGGAGCTGATATATCAGCCTTTTAGGTTGGTCGGTCTACAGCAGTACGTAGCTTTACTTCCCTGCCAGCACCAATCTCTGCTTCTCCAAACTGGGGGTGTAACGACCGTCATCAACCCCAGGTAGTGCACTGGCTGCGGATAAGAACCTCATACAACCCCACGTCAGACAACCTGAACTAAACCTTTAACAAATAAAGGTTATGTTTGCCAAACTGACAAAGAGGAACAGCAGTCAGGATATGGTGGACGTGGAGCGCCATATATTGTGGCTGACAAATATTGAGCACTTGCTTGCAGCCACTTAGTCACTTTAAAAACGTAATAGAATGTTTTGTCTACCACTGAGATATGATATATATCTCTAACAAGACATTCTTAACACTTTAAACCAAATGTTTAGTTAATTATTGTACATAATAACAGTGTTTCACAGTTGTTTTTTGTCTATATAATCATTTTCCAAACACATTTATCATAACAGGAACAGCATTGGACCAGTCATACTTGGTTGGCTTGTCTTTTGTGTTTAGAAATGGCGTATTGTCTGCAGCTGATAATGAAACTTCAAAGCTGCCAATTTGGACTTAATGCTACGCTTCTGTACACACCCTGCTCCGAATGTAATTCATGTCCAGATTAGAATCTACAGTGGGGCAACTTCCACTGAGGGTCACTCAGTTTCACGTCCTGCCTTAAGTGCTTCAGCAAATATTGCCCTTTGTGGCAGCATTTTTATAGGAGTATTGTTGTTTGAGGCTGGAAATTCCTGCTTGTTCACAGCACAAACTCAGAAGGATGACAAAGCATTTTTTTCGACGTCACGCACAGTGTTTTCTGTTTATTCACAGGCCAGAAATGACCCCATGCATGCACACTCTAGGCATTTTAGCTCATGTATATTTTTTTTCTATTAGCTCCAGCCTAAATGTTTAATTTCAGGGGTTTCTACATGACTTAAGTCCTCCAACCATCGTATAAGCAGCAGCTAAAAATACTCATTTTCTGTGTTTTCCTATGACACACCAAAACTCCCGTGAATGTTAACTGCAAGGTGTGATTCAGTCCCCTTCTCCCCCAGATGAAACTATAAAGTCACAGACCCGAGTGAGTGAATACAGTTGTTCCACGGCGCGTATTGACATACTATCTGTTTTTCAAACTGCTGTCTGGAGCTGTTTCTGTGCTCAGTTGCAATGTCCGCGTGTACCCGCCAGTGAAAACTGACATAATGTCCGTGGGTGTGTGTAGTATGTGTAGCATAACATAATATTAGTTTAGAAACCATGGTGGTGGGGTTTGGAGGAGTGTTTATTAGGTTTTGCTTGGCACATCATCGTATATTTAAGTTGTTCCATCAACCATAACATACACAGTTGTTGGACTATGGAGATGTAGTCACAGTATTCCTTAAACCCACAGAGAGCAGAAAACAGAATTGTATGATATCAGCGATCCCAGGAGATAAGCCAAGACTTCATATACTGCATAATATGAACTATTATCATATCTGCTATGTGAGTGGCTGTTATTGAATCATGGCTGGTGTTGAATTGTAAAGTTTCTCTCTCATCCGCAGACATTAAGCAGCAGGCGATTGTCTTTGTAGCCAAAGGGAAGAGGGAAGAAAAAACTAACTGAATTAAATGAAAGTTTCACTCTCATCTACTCCTCTTTCTCGAACACACTCGCTTTCTAACTCCCTGACCCCGTCTTTACACCTCTCCACATATGGTCCACATGTTCCACCGTGTAACTGCTCACCAATTTTCTGTAGGTATTTAATCTTCTTTTATTTGTGTCTAGCTCCTTGGTTGTCCGCGTTCACCGAGGGCTGGTTTGTAATTACTCAAACAAATGAGTGTGTGTAAGCGTTGGATCGTGTGTTTGCAGATGCTGATGCAGCTGAAGAATCTCGCCCTGGAGGCAGAGACAGAGCTGGAACGGCAGGACGAAGTTCTGGACGTCCTGACCAGCTCCACTGACCGAGCCACCATGCACATAGAGAAGCACACCTGCCGCATGAAGAGACTGCTGTAGCTCTGACAGTCCAGCAGACATAATGCAGTCACCAGGTCCTTCCTGAGAAACGCACTGTAAGCTTCCTCATTGTCCTCACGGGATCGGTACAGTGTGAGAACACTGGAATACAGCAGGAGGGTCTTGCACGTAGTCTAAATGGTTCATAAGATTTTTGTTGCTTTTGATGGAGTAATCATATAATCACATGGGTTCAAGTGTCAGTGATTTCTGGGAAGTGCATTTCTAAATATATTTATGTTTAATTATTATTATGTCACCATTTTATTTCAAACAATTCAGACATGCGTGACTGAGATAAAGGAGCCCTGTGAATGTGCGTCCTGCAGCACTTTGCAGCTGTAGCTAGCTTTGTTAGCATTACATTTGGTTTGTCGGTTGGGTGAAAACACATTTTTCAGTGTTCTTACTTTCAGGAGTTGCCATGAGGAAGCAAAATACTTGTACACCACTTGGTTCAAATCCTGTGGAAAGAAAGAAAGAAAAACTGACCAGTAGTTTTGGTTTATAACCAAAATGGACACCTGATTCAGTGCCTGGTAGTGGTGCTTACGGCTCGGCTTAGCCGATTGAACTCCATAGGTGTTCGTGGTGGGAAGCCGGTGAGGGATCACTTCCTCATCTGTGCACTCCTACTGGTCGGTCATGGCATCTGAGTGGGATTTGGGGGAATAGCATGAATCCTCATTGCATCCCACTGCCCTCCCAGTGAGGCGGGCAGGTGAAAAAAGGAGTTGATGACCCCGTAAATATCAGAGGAGACACGTCCTTCCCGGGCCCAGTGGGAGACGGCAATGACTGCAGAGGAGGGCGAAATGGACAATTTGAAAAAGAAAACAACTAGTCTATTTATTCTCACAGCACAAATTTAAAACAAACTGCATGTTGTTTCCATTGTTGTTATTTGCAAGACAGATGTTGTGAAATAACAGAATTTGTAAGAGCGAAGGATAACCTTGACTTAATCTTCTTTACGTAACTTGGGTGAACAGGTTTTCCAATAAATGAAATAATGGGCGAGTAATCGACTGACAGGTAAAGTTTTCCAGTGTCATCACAGTAATATCTGTGTTTCTGTTGATCTTCTACCATTCTTCCTTTTTATAACCGTTTGACTTGTCACTCTCAGGTCATAGCTGTCACTTATCCTCCCCGGACACAGTTTCCCTGTGGCTTAATGTTGCATGTCTCAATATTACTGCTTTGTATTGCATCAAGTAAAATGTCCCATCAATATATAGCAGAAGACTGTAAGAAGTCATTGGACTCTTGAAAACAACAGAAAACACACACTCTCTGTGTTTGTTTGGAAATATTACACATGAAATACTCCATGTTAAGGTCCACATCTACTGTATATGTCTCGCTAAAGATTGATACTATTCTAAATCTGTATAATCTGTGAATGACTGACTGTGTATTGTTATTCTGTGATTTTATTGTGGTCTGTTATCACGGTGAACTTACAATTAGCTGTCGGTTTCACTTGAAATATCGACCGTGTTTTTAGAATGATGACTTCAGTGCTGTATCGAGGGTTCTTTTTGCCAATGATACCAAATTTATCTGGACACTGGATATATGTAAACGGTTCACTCTAAATATAAAGGGAAAAAGTACACCTGCATCTCTCTTATACCGAACACACTAATAAATGAAGCAACACAGCTGGTATTGGAATTTTTAAAGTATTAATAATGGGTCAAATTATTATGTATTTGAAAGGTGTCCCGACTGCAGTTCCCCTCATGTCTGCAGAGCCTTTTAGCGTCTTTGAGCTCATTGTTTTGCTTCTATGCAGCTGTTTTCCGCAAGAAAGCTCTGATGAGTCCACTGTGCGCGAGCAGCACAGCACTGAACAGCAGGCACACATTGTGACTAACTGGTGAACATAGTGGAGCATTTTCCAGCTGTATTTCCATCAGGAGTCTAAAACAGAGCTAAAAGGACAGCTACTATTGAACTCTATATGATTTTTGGCTCAAAATTAACAGTGTAGAATGACAGAAAAAAAGTCTTGTAAGTATTCTTATGTAAGTATGCACTCTAAAATATGCACAAACTGTGTTTTAAAGTGTATATTTATCCCCTGAATCTAAGGGGTAAGTGGTAAATAGCATCAACAGGCCTTAGTCTGAGGGAAACACTGCAAGCATCCTTATAGTCTCTCTATAAAGAAACAAAGCTCAACAACCAGGCCATTTACAGGCCATTATAAAATAATCAGACATGCATACAGAATATAATTCTGAACTATATATATGGAGCTTGTTGAGAATTTTTAGCTTTTGCAAACCGTGAAATGTGGAGTTTTATCTCCTTTCAATATCAGTGCCTTGGAAATATATTTTTAAAGGCAAAGGTTTTGAACAACCAGCAGCAGAAACCAGCAGGACACTTGTGAATAGTATCCTGGCATGAAATGACCATTAAAGCCAAAGAAACAGCATAATTTATTAACTGGGAAGCAAATTTAGGTTGAGTTAGTTTGGAGGAACTCAGAGGCAGTGAAATGAGTCTCCTGAATTTTAACCAGGCTCCAATTCTTAACAAAAAGTCAACAGGCGACGCCCCTCATAGTCGGCGCCCATGTGACAAATTGCAACAGAGAATATCAAAACACGTGCAAACTAGAAACGGATGTTAATTACGGTTTCAGCCGCTGTGCATGCTGTCGTGTGGAAGTGGCTCACTTTATATGCTCTGCTATTATAACATCCTGTTGGCAGCGAGACTGTTGGCATCAGCTGACCACCTCCGTCGGGCTGCTTTCGCTGAACGGGGGGACTACTTCATGTCAACAGTGGACCAGATTTGATTTGGCAAGTGGCTGAGTGCTCAATTATGAATCAGGAAGACGCCTGACACAAAAGGGTTTGAAAGGAGACCGACAGCCTCACTCAACAGTCTGGTCCCAGTTAGCATGAACTCATCACTTCCATTAAACAAAGCCCACCATGAAAGATGTGAGACTGAAAGCACAAGCGATGTTAACACTAAAGCGATGCCTAGTTATGACATGAAAAGTCCTTCCAGCACAGTTGAAAATGTTTTCACTGTGAACTGTTTATTTTTGTTGATTTGAGTGATAAACAGTGAGATTTTAGAGGTCCCAAACTCCAGAAGCACACCACATGGTTATGTGAATTCCAACCCTTAAAAAAGGTTAGGGAAATAGAGCACACACTGGCGTGGTTTTGCAGCAGCCTTGCAATACGAGGAAGTGGTGGCGGTCTTGTCTGACCACAGATACATGAGATCCGGCTTTGCCTTCCTAACGGATGGTATGGAGACACAAGGGATTTTGCTGGCCTTGACTTCCAAGCCTGTTTACTCGATAGTTCTGCGGCGAGCGCTCTCATTCGAGGAGCGTGTCTCCATTGATGGCCAATCAATCAACTCTTGCTGGGAAAAAGCAGCACCAAGATTGTGGGCTACGAGGGCACATGTGGGCTGCACTGCGCTCCAAAATATGGAGCCGTGTGACTGCAGTACAAACAGACTGGAGTCATCGTCCACAGGAATATGTTTTTCAGTGTCTGTTTGTAACAGATTTGTAAAATTAAAGCACTTTGCTCCTATTTCTTGTTTTATTTCATTTTTTCTTTGAATAATGCAGCAATTCTCTTTCGGAGTCACATGCTTTTATTTATATAAGGCATTTTAGCAATGCACAGTGTCTGTCATCAATTACAATCATGAGTAACTGTTGATATTGAGCAGACCTAGAATATATTAAGAAAATATTAGAGAAGTTTCACTTCCAGCGCACTATTAGACTGTGTCTCAGTCTAATGGCCTGATTTTTGACTCACGTCCTGGCCGGCTTCTTACTAATGCAGGTGTTGCTGGGTTTCCTTTTGCTGAGGGAGTCTCTGGTTTCAGGAAGTCGGGCCTGTTGGTTAATGTTAGAACTGGGAGAAAACATTCCTGGAAAGAAGGTGCTTGAGTCCAACCAGGGGGTGTATATGTAGTCTACAGCAGAAAGCGATCTGACACTCAACATCAACATCATCCTCTCGTCTCTGGCTATCACCGTGGTAACATTGCTCTTCTGTTTTCGATAGACATTACACAGGCAATAAGATAACCTTTGGATTTACATTTGACCTTATTCCCTGTGAATATGCATTCTTCGCACATACGTTGTTTGGATTCGGATCCGTCTTTGGTTTAGTCAAACCATAAACGCATTCTGCATGGCTGCTCATATGGTACTTTCCCAGATGCTGAGCTGCATGATGATATCATGTGCTCTTGCACTTATTGTTATATTTTCCTTGGTCTTTGAGGCGCACTTTGGTTTTCTGGTTTGTGTTTCACAAACTTTTCTCATTTCTGTGCGACAGAGTTAACAGCTAGGCAGCCAAACCAAACTTGGCTGTGGTTTTATACAGTAGTATCAGTCTCAAATCAACTCCAGGTGAAATCCCATATTACAACCTGAACTCCGTTGAAGTGCTTGCCTTTCTAGCATGTACGCACCGTATTACTTGTTACTTTGTTCAGTCTTGCTATTTTAACAAATGATAATTTAATTGATATCATTTTTATAACTGCAAGTGTAAGGAACAGTTTATCAGAAAACTGAACTCTAATCATCTTGACATTGTAGCATATGGGGCGTTAACTTAAACCAGATCTCTTGTTCTGTAATGACAGCCCATCACCTCCACCCACCAAAACACACGGTTAACTTATTTAACTCAACCATCCTGCTGGCCATGAGGTGCTAAAATATTCTATAAAAGAGATTATTTCAACAATAATGACTGTGTCATCACTGGATTCAGTAGAGGGCAGCAGTGAGTTGTTGATGTTGAGTTTCAACTCATTAGCAACAAAAATTCAATGCATTATGACCTTTGCACTTGATGTGAGGACAGTTTTACTGTACTGTAACTGTGTGTGGTCAGGTGGGATACTGTGCTGTACACATGCAAATACTTGTCTCTAAGCATATTTGGAGGGACTACCATCCAAAACATTTTTTCCCAAAAGCATATTTCTTTATTTCCTCCCTTTCATTGGATTCATTCATTGGTCATATATTTGATCTTAGTGGTTAAAACTAATGGCTGCTCTGCATTTTAATCTTTGCGGGTGCATAAGCACAGTAACAGTAACCAACAACAGACATTTCTTTGCAGGTCTTGTTTATTTTCTTTGGGAGCCCCTTTGCATCCCACTTCTCTGCACAAGGTGAATAAGAACACAACAGCCCAGAGTTGCAACTTTGGCATATGCGACGAGTCCTTTTTGTGATGACTGGATTATATACTCATTAAAACCCCATCTATACAGCTCTGCAAACAGGTTGTCAGGCCCTGAGCCAGCTCACACTGCATCAGTACTTTTACAAGCGGGCCCCCCAGAAACCTTCAGCGAGTCTGTTTTTAGTGGCTCTTACTGCAAATGGAAACACTTAGCTCCCACAATAAATTACCCACCCGACTTATGCCATACTGCATAGACCCCCAGCTAGCCGCAGACAGACTATGGATTTATATTTTAACATTAAATCCTCTTGGAATCTGCTACGTTGTAGTGACTTTGGGTCACATGAGCTGACAAGAGGACAGGAAAAAAATTAATCACGCGAAGGCTGTTGCACTAGCGTGCAGCCTGCAGGGCCGGCGGTTTGATTAAAGTTAAGGATGTGTCCCCCCCTCACCTCAGTGGGGTTGACACTGGGGTCATTTCAGGATAAAAATAGACTTTCTTAGTTACTTATTTTCCCTGGAAAGTAAATAGCCATCAGTGCAGCAGGCCAGTGATCTCGAGGGCAACACTAGCGTTCAGTCTAAACTATTGTTTATACTGCGGCCGGATGATTAAAAGAGACAACAGGGTATAGCAGGCCCTGCTGTTAAATAGAGCATCCCCAGCAAAAACAGTAATGATGGTGCTGCTGTGAACACAGTCCAGTGGGGTCAAGTTCAGACACTGTGAAAACATACTTAAAAGCACTTGACATAAACTTCTGTATTAAATGTCGAGGAGCGTTAGGACATAAGAGCAGCATTTAGGACCCTTGCTAAGGCTGCCCGTGAAATAATCCTAATTATCATTCCAGCAAACTAGAGTGTTTGACCACCTAGTGATGTAATTGCAGCTGACCAAATAGATTGTTGTTGAAATATTGCCCCGCTGTTATAGCTACGTTGTGACAGCGTTGTGTGTTCACTGAGGGCCGGCGCAACCATAACAAACACAGCTGAATCGGGGGTTTACATTTCAGCAGGATGACGGCGCACGCAGCGTCTGGGTGGAACTTGGGAAAAGGGGCCTGGGCCGGCAGCCTCGTCTGGCAGGGGGCCAGCATGGTAAGAACAGCCTTGACAGTGGGACCTGTGAAGTCATTGTCCAGATGCACCAGTTTATGAATGCAAACGAATGAATGGAGAGCGTTGGTTACGCTGCATCTTTGCATCAGCACGAGGCACCGAGCATGTTTGACAAAATAAAGCCGCGCCAGGACATTAGATTGGGCCTGTGATGAGGGTGTGGACCATTAAGTTCAGGTTGGAATTATTGTGACGTGGTCTTTGAAGAACTTCCAAAAGGAAGCCGCCAGCCAGCCTAATACCATGGGCTGCGGCTTTTGAAGTCAATAGAACCACAAACGGAAAGAATAATTGTAACCATCTTTGGCTTGAGAATGGGTTTGATTTAGAAATAAAGTGAAACTTCTGTAATGCTCTCGGTCCAACAATTCATGCATGTCCTCTCTTCTTCAGTGCAACTGAAAACAGTATAAAAATATTTGTCTGTTTTTACTTGAACGTCTGTTGAAAGATTTTGCCTCTTAAATTCTTCCACTTCATCGCAGATTTTGGAGATGAAAAGACAGAAAGTCCTGGTTGAATGTGCCCAGAAGCGTGCCCACAAGCTCATTTTCTCTACTCTTCTCAGTCTCTGTATCACTTTCCCTTTTTGTGGGTTTATTTCCATAACTGCAAGGAATTTTTGGACAACACCTATTTTGTGGAAACTCCTTCCGCAATCCCAAACGGTTGTCCACGTAACCTCAGGGGAGCAGCCAGCAACTATGTAATTGGAGAAGATTGAGTACACACAGAGAGACCATAGCCTGGTGAGCTGTTGGGAAGCTGAAACAAAGATTACCAGATGTTTACCCAGCCCTGCCATATGTGAGGTGGTTACTGAACTTATGTGCAAAATGTGTGAGTGGCAGACAGAAGGAGTGTGAACCTTTGACCCAGTGTCCATTACAGGTACAGAAAAAAAGCTGTAATGCCAATTGACCATGAAGCCAATGCAAAACAATGACGTGCTACCCTGTTTGGTTTTCCTCTAAAAGGAAATCTAGTGTTCCTCAGGATATCACTCAGGAATCCCCTTTTACTGATGGAAACCATGGAGCCGTCAAAACAGGGCTCTGTCATTCTGCTGCCTGGTTTCAATTAAAGCATTGAATATCAAAGACAATCACTCCCATTTTAATGTGCTTTTTTTTTTCATGTGTTCCCAGTTTATTTTGATGGAAAATTTGTGGGTGGAGCACTTGCTAATTGGTATGGAAAACTTGCACCTGTGGTAGACCAATGTTTTGAGTGTCAGAAACACTGAATATTTGCGTTCTTTTCTTGTGAGAAGGAGGCCAACTTTATCCCCAAAACAATTCCAGACTGGATCTGATGTGTAAGATTGTCTGGAACAATACATTTACATGTTTTTTTCGAGCTTCGACTTCACAGTGCAGAACAATTTGTCATTCATCGTGGCCATTTACAAACCATTTAATCATTCACTTGCTGCGAGAGACCGGCTTCTAAAGCAAACATAAGAAAACTTTGATACCAGACTCTTTGATTCAGCTCTTAATAGATGTAAAGGATCATACTGGTGGTTTTGCACCGGTGGTAGTAATAGTTAATAGTGATGCCTTGTACTTTGATTCAACCGTATCCTGTCAGAATTGAGTGCTAACATATATTATGTCATTGTTTTTGCAGCACACGTCAACCCTTTTTGACACATCCTGTATTATGTCATAGCACTAATGGAGTGAAGTCTGTGTGATTTGCACTGCTACACTCACACGATACCCTGCAACCTACGTCCAACACACTATTCACAGTGAGGCTGCCTGTTTGCTGCTGCCTATCAGCCCAGTCATGTTGCTTCGGGATGGTTCTGTGGGGGAAATCATCATGTCTGCACTCTAGCTCCTGCCAGCGTTCGGAGACTCTGGTCATATAAGCTGTCAGTCCGCCACAAGCTTGAAGCCGGAGTTTTCCTGTCTGCGCTGTCAAAGCTTTGGATCATGACAATCCTGGCCAACTCTGCTGAAATGATGAGAATCACTGCTTCACTTTACCGAAGTCTTTTCTGCTTGATCAGATAAGATGATTCAGTTGATGTCTTGGCTCTTTTGACGGTTGGCAATGTGGCGTGGCTGCCGGCTGTTTTATTGCTCTCCTGTAAGAGATCTTCTAGTGGTAATATTTTGCTGTCTGCTGGCTGTTCGTTTTTTTTAAGGTATAATCTAACACCTACCACCAGGAGGACATTTTTCTATTCTCCCCAATCTCTGCTACGCTGGAGTTGCTTTATGCTCGCAGGGAGGGACAATTTCAGAGTCGAGACAGCAAATATCAGCTCTGTACATACACACTTAAAAACTGTGCATGTATTTAATAAGCATTATATTTACAAGAATGGCTGCACATTCATTTTAGGTCCTTCGGTATGCGTGTATGTACGTGCGGGCAGACCTATGAAGACATTCCTTCCATTCTGGTGAGAGAGAGAGGTGGAATCACCGTGTCTATATATACAACAAAGTGCGTCACTCTCCGCCCTCCTCTCCTCCTCTGTGGTTTTCAAGACTAGAAGGAGATCTATAAGCTACTGTAGTGTTCTGTCATTAGTGGTGAGCTTTAATCTCCAAATTAGAAGCTAAATCATTAAATGTCGCTTGCATCTGCAAACAGGAACACATCTGATGAGAGCTTACCTTTTAATAAAGCAGCTGGCTGACATGTGGCCCACGTGTTGCGCTGGCTGCTAAATGACTTACGACCATTCTGATATGAGCATATTACTTTTACAGTCGCGTTATTGCAAAGAACAGTCAGGAAAAACAATGCCTCTCATCATTATCTGTGTGTATAAGGCATTTATTCAGCTCTTTGGTTACAAACATCTGTTTAAAGTGCACATCTGGGTATAAACTCATATTATGTGAAGGACATTCATTAAGCAGTCGGGTACTTTCAGTTTCAAAGTAAAAGTCTGAATGAACCCATCAGCATCAGTAATTGTACTATCATGCCTTTAAAATGAGTCTCTTGAAATCTAAAATAATTCAGTTGGGCATTTCTATTATAACAAAAGATTTATCTTACCATGCTACAGTAAATGGTTCATTTCAATCCATTTCATTAATCGAAATTATTTGTAGGTTTGTTTTTTTTTTAAGTAGAAGATCAGACAGATGAGATTATCATCATAATGCAAGAAACAGCAAAAATCAGCTTTAAAGTCCAATTAGTTGACATCGTATTGCAGAACATCTACTGTATGTAATGCATGTTGTGCTCTAATTCATCCTTATGAAACTCCAGTGAGTGAAAGTTCGGTGGGTCACTCACTTGCTCACACCCATTGTTGTCAAGATCCTTAACTTGATTTATAGTGGTCTAACATTTCACGATGAATTAGAGCTGGAATTTATTAGTTATTTGCTCCCAAATTGTCTTCCGGAGAGACATAATGGCCCTCTGAGAGAGGATGAAGAAGTAAGTTTTGCGTTAGTTAGATGAGCTGCAGAGTTATGGAGCAGCCAGGGCCGTCAGGGTCTACAATCCTCGGAGCACAGAAACACGTCACTCAGTGACGACATGGGAACATCACGCCGCGGTGATACCAAAAGCAACCACTTAACCGCAATAACATCACGTCTCCCCAACCGGTGGGCCAACATAGATGTCACAGCTTTGCGTAAGCAGTAAATTGGAGCTGACCATCCTCAAGAAAATGACTTACTTTGTTGTAGATCCGCACGATATCTGAACTGTTTTGCACTGCTTTACGATAATATTTCCCTTCACGGCTATAGACTCCTATTAACCTCCTTGGATGATTGTTTTAGTTTCATATGCCCACTGCGCAGTATTATTTTAAAAATTTCCAGGTGTTGAATAAAGCTATTTAATCTCTTCATTTTGCAAAGTCATATGCCACGATTTTGCTATGGTTTTTATATGTGCACACCTGCTCTCGATACATTCTCCTTGAGGTCTTTGGGGAGGTAATAACCACCATCGATAATGTGAATTCATGGGACACATCCTGCATTTTTACAGTCCATTGAAAAGGTACTGAGAACCAGAGAAGCAGTAAATGAGTGTTCAACTATGACACCATGTCTGGTTTTATTATTACCCTCATATGTCAGTTCACACATTACTCCCTCATAACAAGTGAATACTCTGTGCTCATTGTCTTGCACATAATTCAAAGTAACTGCAATGCATCACATTTCCTCTTCCAGTGGATTTTCTTGCTTGAATCAGAGCCATCTTCTCTTGCCTCCTCAGTGGCCGAGGGATTCACTCCGTTCTGTGCTCCTAAGGAGCAAAAAGGACAGCCCTTCCTCCGCAGAGCATTTGGGGTGATCAAGTATCATCTCTCTGGTTCACCCCTGAAACTAAAGCTACATCTGCGAATATTTCTCTACAGTGACCAAGCCGTAATTTAAGACTTGCAACTGACTATTGGAGATGATGACCTCTTGTGATTTGGGCTTACGCTGCAGCTTACACAAGGCCGCCGCACCAGAGCGAGGGGGGACATGGGTTTTACAGGCCCACCCGCAAGCAGAACGCAACTATTTCCTCTCCATAAATCAAAACGGACACGCTCTGTCTGGGGGCTTTCAATAGGAACAGAGCATGTTCATTTTTAAAATGAAAAAAGGCTGAAATTAACTTTTAATGTGCTGCACTGAATTTGGACTGACACATACCCATAGCTTGCATATAGCGTGTGTTTACTTTACTTATTTTTAAAGAAGACGATGGTCAAATATTTCATTGAAAGCTTTAGTCACCAGAGAAAGCCGTAGGGAGATTCTGGGAAAGAACAAACATGTAGAATAGGGAGTAAGAGTGCGTGGAACAACAAGAATCTGTTTAAAAAGTCCTCATAATGTTTAACAAAAAGAGTGCTGCTCAAACCTGCACAATGACGTATTTTCACCTGTTAGGGAATATGTTAGCAAGCAGCTACCTATTTACATATCCAGCAGAGAGTAGCATTCATTTGTACTCGAGTCTTACCTTGTTAGCTTGTCGCTAACTTTGTTTGTCTGCCGTTTGGTGCTGGGTAAGTAGTGTACAATGTTTTTTTTTTTTTTTTTTTGCTTTTTCTGCTGAAATATACTGAAAAGTGCAGCGAAAATGCAACAAGACTCCATTTGTGGGCCATGTAACCAGAACAATAGGCTAAAATATGCTAAAACATTCTGTAGAGCTCTGCAGAGTTGTTGTAATCTGAGTGGGTTTGTCACTCCGAGCAACACCTTTTGCTCTACACAGTTGATTGATCATCCGTGAAAATAAAAATATTGATTATAGTATAGCTTGGGGGATTTTTTTTTATCAGGCCAGTAGTCACAGCAAGCCTTGTGGTTTCGTCTGGCCGTTAATATTACTTCCACTCCGCAGACTTTTCCAGCACGGCGTTCGTCTGTGCTTTGACATATCTAGATTCCTCCTCCCATCACAAAAAACAATTACCACCATTTTCCTTGTAATGAGATTCTCTGCTGGGACCAGGGGTTATGGAACACACATACAGACGAGTCATGACATGACTCACCCCACCAAACAGCGTCTAGAAATATGTGCCTGATGTCAATGACACTATGTCTCGGACACTAAAAGCATTCACATCCCTGAGAAAATATCAGCGAGTAATTACACATTTCCTTTGAGATATGAAAATTATTAAAATATGTTTCAGACGTACTAGCAGTGATGTGTCACTGAATGCCCCGTCGGTGATTACAAAAAGGCAAGAAAAGAAATGAGGAAATAATCATTGCCACAATGCAAATTTATGTCTGCCAGCCACTTACTGCAACTGGCAGTAACAAAATCAATCCCTCGCGTCCTCTGTGCATTGGTTAGTTGATGAAAAAATGTCAGTCAATGGCAGCCCATACTTCCAATGTAAACCCACAGGAGGATGTCCTGGAACAATTCAGCCAAAGCGTCTGGCTGAGACTCCGCAGAGCTGCGTGCTAGAGTAATTGGTCGAGCAGCAGAGGAATGACCTTAAGTTTAGATTCGGGCAGTTAGGAGACCTTGGAGACAGCCTCGATCCCCAGGCTGTCCCTCACATGCTTATACTTTGAGACTGTGCAATGACAGCACAAGGCCGTATATGATATAAGTACTGTAATAATTCCTTTCTTAATGAATTCTGAGTACTTACTGAACAGCGGTGGAAAAATACAGTTTTCATTTCTCAAACTACGGAGCATGCACTCACTTTTCTGGCTCCCCTGGCGTCTATAGGAGCACATTTTCAGCACAAGCATAATGGAGAAAGTAGAGGCTAGTCCAGTCCTCCCAGTGAACAATCTGTGTTGAGGAAACAGTTTCTTCTGGATGACCATCAGGCCCTTATGGATGCACGACAGCCAGTTTCATACTGGGAAAACTGGCTCCCACTCAGCAAAGAGCTTGATGGAAGAGCAAATCTTACCCCCGGCGCCCCTCCTCCCATTCGATTCGGTCAATATACAGCACCAGTGGCGGCTGTAAGTGCAGGGAGCTCCCCATTGATCAGTAGTGGAACAGAATCCAGATCCAGCCAGCTGGGGCTGTTAGCTGGGGAAGCCGTGTTCTTTGCAGTGAGGTAATACCTCAGACATCTGCAGCAGGTTCTAATTATGCCAGAACAACTCAGTGTCTGGCTGCGTTTGGCTAGAGGAATAGCCAACACAAGCCATTCTACTCTTCTCTGTGCGTAAGACATAAAGGCCAAGGGGATGCCCTCATACCGCCCAGCTTCGTCATCGGCTGTGTGAGAAATTCTCAGGAGCAAAAGTCACCTTATGCAAAAAGATCCTCAGGAGTGATCATGAGAGTATGTGATGCATCTCTGGTCTTTCCTTCCATCGCTGGTGAGCTTTTTATTTATTCTTTAATGTTAGATTGTTGGTGTTTTAGTTTCCCCGTTAAATTAAAAAAGGATCTGAAAAAGGTTATTTTTGTAGACCTTTTAACCTTTGACTGTGCCACAACACAAGGTGGTGCTACTGTATCTTCCTGTTCTGTTGCTATGCCGCCTGCAGCACAGCCAAACAGGCGAGCGGGGTAAAGGCCGTGTGTTTAGGGTCAGGACTGTTTTATAATCTCAGCATCCGAATTGGCTTCCTGTGAGTGGGGAACGATTAAGAAAGCCATCCTGTACTCTGACTACACTGCCTGTGGGGCAATGCACTCCCAGCTACGGCTGATTCAATCACTCTTGATCTTTACCCACCGCAAAGCTTTCTCTCATAAAGGCATAGCATGGAAAATGTTTCAATTTCATAATTAAACTGATATTTCCTTCCATGCGACAAAATTAAAGGTTAGTGAACAACGCCCCGGTCTTAAAATAAGACGGTAATAAGAGCGAAACTGCACTTTGCAGTGAAACCCTTGATTTGAGTAAGCTGTAAACTGTGAGTTGACAGTGATTAGCACAAAAACATTTGCTGCTATAGTAACCGATCAGCGCTCGGTGTAACAGAGATGTCTGTGTTATGGTGCAGACATACCTGGCAATTATGCTCAATCTGTTTTAATTGTTCTTTGTGAAGGGCTATAATTCTGCTTTATTAAAGAGTTGTGGATTTACAATCAGTCATTTGAACAGTTCGGTCTGGTGAACTTTCTTTCTTTTGCATTACTGTATGCGCCGTGCGTTTGACCTCATCCAGCACACACAGGGACAACATGTGCCTGCAACACCTCCACGTGCACATACTCGCTGACGCTCAACAGTAGCTGCAAATGCAATCTCGACTTTTGATTGCACACACAGCAAAGTGGCTGACCGACCTCAAATCTCATCATTACCAGTGCTTCAGGGGACGAGAGCGAACCCTCTGTAGTCCCACCACAGAAATAGAGTGGTGACAGTTTAATAGTCTCCGAGCTCAGAGCGCCACACCCTTGCCACTCGATATTGCAGACCCTGCTCCCACCCCGGCACGTGACGTCAGGTGCCTGAACCTGCTCTGCAAAGCTTTGTGGGATTGTTAATCTACAGGGGGGTAAAATTCCCTTTAACTGATGACATTACTGTGCGTGACTGCAAATGGAAATTTTGCAGCCCTCCACCTCTGTCAAGGCTTCTAATACTAACATTTACTTCTCATTTATTTATGCTAATCAGTAACAACTGGATTTTTCCTTCTTTTTTTTTTGTAAGTGATTTCAGTTTGAGATGTCTAAATGATGAAAAGCTGGAAGGGCACGCACAATTTTATCATGCTTTGGGAATTCTTTCTCTGATGAGACGAGAAGCTCATTCCATCGAAATCAATTCTCTACGCCTGTCTCTGTCCCCTACATCCACTGTGAATATTCATTAGTTTTCCCCTTCAAGGCTCTTCCAAATAATATGACCAGTTTTTCCTGTGCACTCAGCGAGCCATCCGTATGGAGAATTACCCAACCCACAGACTTTCTGTCTCTCTAAGCCCCGTATTCCACAACGCGGGGAGCTGGTTGAGACAACTGTTGAAAGTTTGCTGGAGCCTCATCCGCCTCTGTGGCCTGACAGTCTTTTGCGTGAGACACTCCAGATGGAATCCCACACTATGAGCTCTCCTAATGACCGGCAGTATCACCAGAACCGCAAGCGAAAACCTCTGATGTGACAGAGCGGGAAGAAACATCGTTAATGGAGATAATGAAGCAGATGGGTGCTCTAATGGGTGGCTGGAGTAAAAACTGAGAAGTCAGTCAGGGGTGAAGGCATGGGGTGTGCGTCCTGGAAGATGCTCGGCTATAGAAGCCGGATGCTTGCCACTGCATGTTTTTGACCTTGACTAGCCTCAGTAAACACATGTCAGCCAACTTTGCCAAAGATGAGTCAATAACTATAAATTTAATTGTCTTGGTGGCCACATGTAACTGTTTCCTATCTCTGACATGACAAGCGGCATAAACAAATTAATCAGTTTTGTTTTTGTTTGTGCCGAGTTTGTACTTCATGAGCAAAGGACGGGTCCCATCAAATGAATGACTTGGCTCACTGGACACAGGTTCAGGAGCCCAAGAGCACAGGGGGGCCCAAAGGCAGGCTTTCTGTGTGATGTGACTTTAACATTTTTTGCTGGAGAGTCAAAGCATTTCATTAGAAGTCTCTCTGAAAATATACATCTTCATTTCTAAGCTCACATCAAAGAAGGGCAAGGGGGTCTCTATTAGACGAGGGGCTATGACTGTGTCTTTCTTAAAAATACCTCTCGTCACCACTAGTGGAGCTATAGAGCAAAGTTTGTATGTGATTGGTTTTCACAAGGACATACATGCATGTCCATGAGCCATTCAAATTCTTGCCACTATTTACTTATCTACAGGTGGTACCAGGAAATGCAGCAGTGTGCCAGCAAAGGCAGAAAAGAAGAAGCCTCTCAGCAAGTAAACATGCATGTGAGTAATGCAGGCTTCAGATGTTCCACGGGGAAGGAAATGCATTCAAGACATTTGCTAGACCTTAATGATACACAGTGTTTTTTGGTGGGTAATGCTGGATGTAAACAGAAACTTTGTATGTTTACAGGAAAACTCTACAGGGCACCTTAAGTGGTCTCTTAAGTATAATCCAATTTACAGTACCAGACGAACATTTGGACACACCTGCTCACTCAGAGGTTTATTATTTCCAGCACTGTAGAATAATGCTAAAGACATAAAAACAATGGAACAACACATGGAATTATGTAGGCACAAATATCGAGAGAAAATGACCAAAACAGCAAAATGGAATGCAGCCGTGCCTGATGAAATGTCCAGGTTTATCCTCTGCAGCAGAGGTGACTCTTGGTCTTCCTTTCCTGGGGCAGTCCTCATGACTGGCTTCATGTCTTAACGTAATGATGGACTATCCTTCCTCTTAGTTGACTGGTCCTAGATTAGGTGAATAGGGCTATTTACTGTATGCCAACACTACCTATGGGCAACTGGTGGTCTCAAATGCATTAAGAAGGCAAGAAATTCCACTAATGAACTTTAACAAGGTGTACAAAAATAGTCCAGGTGACGTCTTCATGAAACTGGTTGAGCGAATGCAAAATCTGTTTTCCTTTGTTTTGTGCTTTTAACTAAGATTGAATGTTCATGTATGTGTTTATTAATTGGGGGCTAAGTTCTCCAGCAGAATCCTTGTGGCTGTCTGGATCTTTTCAGAGTTACAGTATGTCAAGGAGCAGAGCAGCAAGTTTGATGTAAATGATCAATTCCTTCATATAAGCGTTTCTAACTGAATTTGTAATTTTTTAGGGCGGGTTCCACAATGTGGCAATGCAAAAGAAGAAATCATGACGAGGTTGTCACCCCATTTCATTAGCCAATTCACCTTTCTAAGCGTTTTCCTCTGAAGACATGTCTTGTATACAGTGTGCCTCCACATTTTTAGCCCTGAGGCCGGGAGATAGAGCCCTCTGAGAAGGGAAACAGTGTGTTGATACGCCCAGGGGCAGTGGAAAAAAAGGCCTGTGTGAACTGTCAGCACCAGATAGACACAGGAGCAGCTAATCTGCTCCCAGGCCACCATTCTCGACCATGTGCCACTTGCACTCTCACTGACCGACTTCCTCCATATGCACACAGAAGGAGGTGGAGAGGGTCTGGGTGTACCCGCAGCTGGAAATCCTGAGTATAGATACACATGCATGAGGAGATGATTACCAAACATCAGATGCAATTGAATTCTGGGAAACAGGCTTCCTGGCGAAGGACCCCCATTTGAAAAAAACACTTTGAATGCAGACTTAAGTGCGATTCGCCTACAGATTGAAGACACAATGACATGTGAACACAAATGTATTATCTCATTCTGTACACTGGGGGAGGTGTTGACATGCAGTTGTGCTTTCATTAAATATACCATTTTCCAGACAATGGAAAATGGATCATTTAATCAGCGACTCCTGGCTGAATGAAAAGAGCAAATAGAGGATTGTTTGCTCAGTGACTAAGATTTGGAGATGGATTGAAGATGGATCGCTACGAAGGAGACCAAACCCCATGATATCATATCCTTTACTGCAAATCTCCTCCATGAAACGTACTTCACGACTCATTAGCGCTGAACAGAGTCTGTCTAGTCATTAAGACTGTTTAAATCCTTTGATTGCTGTTGAGTGATCAATAATGAATAACACTTGATTTTGATGAAGAGGGAAGTTGTCAAGACGCTGAACATAATACCATGTCTGGGTATGCTTTTTTGGATGACCTGTCTATCATTTACAGTGTAAGAAAGGTCAACAAGTCTGGAAGCTGCATGATTTTGACTGCACCTGTTGCCATTCCTCTGGATGCACGATGTTTTTGCCTTTTATCTTGGCAGGTGCAGCCCAAGTATCATGCTGGACCCTTTGTGGCTAACACACTGACCTTATGGCTTCTGCTGCCCACAAGGCGGTCCAGGAGCTGGTCTGCAGACAGATCAAAGTGGGAATCATGCCCCACCAACAGAGATAAATACACACTTCCTCTCCTCTCTTTCACACTGGTTTTTCCCACACTCCTCGAACCCCCATGCTGTAGCAAGGCCAGCTCAGAGGAAATGACAGACCACATCAAGAGGCTTGCTGTTGCTTTGACAGGAGGGCTCGCTCCAGCCTTCAGGAGAGAGGGAGACGCGCTCGCATTCATCATGGGGTTGCAAGTTATTTGTGTGTCTTTTGCAGGTGTTGGCAGTGGCAGCACAGCACATCTAAACAAAAATGGTTTCATGCTCATTTTGAGCCGTACGTGACCTACATTCACCATATTCACGCCAGATGCTGTAAAGGAATGACGTTAAACCTGTGCCAATTTTGTCAGTGTTTTTATACTGTAATCAACCATAATTTGGCTCTCAATTGCTCTAATGGTGTTTAAGTTATTATTCTGTTTGTGCTCTACAGCTACAGAATCTAAAAACTGAATCACTTCAATGGACAAAGAATAGGGTTCATGGTGAAAATTAGTTTTTTTTCAACATATCTTCATGTTCATGTGGAGCAAACAAAAAGACTGGGAAAGTTATGGAATACTCCAAAAACACCTGTTTGGAACATTCCACAGGTAAACAGGTTGATTGGTAACAGGTGACAGTATTATGATTGAGTATGAAAGGAGCATCCTGGAAAGGCTCAGTCGTTCACAAGCGAGGATGGAGCGAGGTTCACCACTTTGTGAACATGATTGTATAAAGGATGTTACGACATGAGCTCAGGGACACTTTGTAAAACTGTTGTGAGCACAGTTTGTCTGCGAATGACTGCTCTCTTTTATTATTAAGATTACAGAGCGTCCAGCTTTTTTGGGAATCCAGGTTGTAAACAGCAAATTGCTTTCAATGCAAAAGAAACTTTCTTTTTTAGAGTTAGATGAGATGATTGATACCACTCACATATTTGTCAATTAAAAATGAAGCTACTGCCAGGAGATGGTTAGCCTATCTTAGCTTAGCACAAAGACTGGAAACAGCTAGACTGGCTGTGCTAGAGAAAAAAGAATCAACCTACCAGCACCATTAAATGTATCTAATTAACACATTACATAGCTTTACCTGGTCAAGAAATGGTCCAGCACATAACCCTACATATCCACACCTCATTTTTTCACTTTGATTTTTTAACTGATTAAATACATGAGACACAAAGTGTTAAATAGTAAGTTTTGAAGTTGTTCTCGGGTGTACTTTTGAACTTTAGACAGAGCCAGGCAAGATGTTTCCCCCTGCTTCCAGTCTTTATGCTAAGCTATGCTAACCAGCTGCTGGCAGATACCCTCCTCATGGCTTAGTTTTACTGCCCATTGGGCTGCTGGATGTTCCTGAGCATTGCAATGTAGAACACCAGAGTGCATTTAAATAGCATGTGAATCCTACGCGTCTGATCCCATCTGAGCCTTACAGACTCGACAGACCTTGCTGGAAATATGAATCCTGGTAAACTGGTGCTAAACAAAAACCTCTGACAAATAAATAAAGATCGATTTTCTTCCTCCAAGGTCTCCGGTCATTTTATTATCTGTCCCGTCCTTACTTTCTCAAACTGTCCATCACAAACTACTGCACTGCAGACATGCCTCTGTCCTTGACATCAAGAAACAGTAGCTCAGAAACAAGTTGTTTTTCTGGTTTTGGCCTTGATACCTACCTGTTTCCTCAATCTGTGTCTAGCAACAAAAGCCCCTCTCATTTTGCGCAACTCATGGTGTAAATCAAGTGCACTTCTAGCCAATGTTTCTCTAACATGATCCTTCTGAGACATGTACTTGTCAGGGCAAAATATGGCAGCTGCAAGGAAAAACCTCTCCTCAAGCGATGAATTATGTTCGGGCATTCCCTGCACGGCGGCTGTTTATATTTTCTAGGGGGGATATGCAAGGCCACCCAAAACAAAATTGTGTAATGTTATATTATTCCACCGCTTTACTACAAACAGGAGAAAACGCCAGATCCTCTTAATAGGGCTGTGCTGCTTTTCCAGTTTTCTGCTCTATTTTATGCTTCTCCTCAGGAAATCCACCCATGCTCATAAGTTTCTCCACCTGTTTGGAAATATCTTTGAATCGTTTCTGGTCCCTGTGAAGGATCATAAGCGAGGCCCTTAATGAGCAAATAAAGTCTGGCAATGCTTTGCACCCAAAATCGGAGAGAATGAATCATTCTGCAGATTCATCTTCTGCAACATCTAATATTGTTTGTGATTCATGTAGACATGTCAAAAGGAACCTCTGGGAGAATGGGAGAACTGAGCCTTGATGTCCCATAGCTGAGTCCAGCTCCATTAAATCTAACTGAACATTTAATATTTGTACACATAAAAAGTTCACTGCCTATGGCTGGAACAGATCTGAGGAGAGTGAATGTGCTCTGTAATGACAAGTACAATTTCTCTAAACCTTCTAATACGATATAGGATAAAATCCTTTGACAGATTCAAGTACACATAGACTCCAAAACACAACATCATCATTTTGGACAAAAACTAATGTAATGAATTCAACCTTGCTGTAACTTGGGGGAAAAAACTTCATATCAGACAGTCTCATGTAATTGTTTTGAAGTCTTTTGTGACAAGTCTCAAGTCAGTCGAGACAAGTGTGAATCAATTCTTAACCCTTACGAAAGCAAGTACCCAGTCAAATCTGAAGAGCTTGGGGGCAAGTTTAAATCAGTTCTTCAGTTCTCACCAAATTCAGTTTCAGATCTTTTAGGCCAATAATTGCTTATGAGAAAAATTCAGCAAGTCCTCCAAATGAAACAACATAATTTGTGCATGACCTCTAGAACTGCACATAAAAGCATTATCTGATCTGACGCCACTTTCAACAGGACATCATTTTCGTGTGCTTTCCAGATCACTGCAAATCACTGTGGAAAAATACATTTCTTTTATGGCGTGGCAACGCTATGGTGAAACTTGGTTAGGTTTAAGGAAAGATTATGGTTTGGGTTAAAAGAAGTTCTTTGTTAAGGTTAAGGAAACATCATAATTTGGGTTCAAATGACTACTTCGTTAAGGTTACGAGACCTTCGTCGCCATGGTTACATTAATAAACATGTGGTTAAGGTCAGGGAACGATTGTGGTCATGCTTAAGAAAGCACACTGACTGTTGGTTGGAAATGGGAAATGAAAACTGCTCTCAGTGTTAAAGTCTGGCACTTTGTTGATTCGTCCGTCCGACCTCCTCGCTTTGCGAGGAGCTAGTCTAATGCAGACTTTTTTGTTAACAGTCCCAAAAAACACTGCATTTAAACATTTCTTTCAAACTTGTGTTAGAATTTTTGTTGAACTGAGACCCCTCAATGGGACGGTTAAATGCATGTTAAGCAAATTTCTGCCACTAGGGGTCACTCAATCCAAAAATAATGACGTGGTTTGACGACGTCGTTAAGTATAATGGGATCATTGGAGCTGTTGCCTTCATTGTTGAACAACAACCATTGCTGATGAAAATCTATCTGACGTGACTCAGGAAGAAATGTTCACGGACGGTAATGTAATAAAGTTTTATTCAAGTAGTGTTTAGACTGGCGACCAAATGAAACGCACCCTTACCCTGAATAAAATGACACTTGTCTCTGAGTTTGAACATTGCTGCAAACATTTGGGATAATGTAAGTACAGAACTCAACACGATAAAAAGTATCACATAGATCTAGGTGTTCTTAGATATTTCAGCGTGGAAATATTATACTCAGTACCTTCCAATATTCAAGTTGTGTGACAATGCAAGGGCTGCTTGTTGCAGTGTTTATTTTTGTATTATTGAGTCAAAACCTGAGACCCGAATATTGTTGCATAAGTCTCAAGAAAGTCAAAACTCACAGAAGTCAAATCGAAGTCAAGCCTCAAGTCCACGTTTTGGTAACACCTTCTGTAACATTAACAAAAACTACGCTTGCATAAAGTCATAACACGGTTAGCAACAGATAGGAGTGCATGATCTGTGGCTTCACCAGAATGCAGATAGGTCTAATTCATTTTGATTCCTGCACAGTGCAGGAGACGACCTTTGAGAAACCACTATGTACTGTACTTCTGCCAACCAGGTTTAAGCCATGGGAGCAGAGCGGCTGCCTCAGCGAAGAGATGTGGAGGGATACCAGAATGTCTGGCCAATGAAAAGCAGGTGGCTGGACAGAAGTAAACGAGTTGTAAGGACAAGTGTGAATTGCTGTTGGCAATATTTGAAGGACTTTAAGGCTGGGTGGGAGATGTCCACGGAGACAAGGTATTCAGGAGAGGACCATGGCCTCCTCGTACATACATTATGTAAGACAGGAACAGGTCACATTAAAGCTGACTGTTCAGCTTCTTCATCATTTTCTCTACTCATAGCCCATTAACTATTGGGTTTAATGTCATGTCACTGTTCATAATCAAAGAGTACCCAGAACCCCAACCTCAGCTACTTCTGCTTCAACAGTCAGTGTCAAGGGAATGTCAGAGAAAAAAAAGTGGCAGAGCTTTTTAGCAATCTGTTTGTTTATTTTTCTTTTAGTTCCTTTGTGGCTCTTTTAAAGCCTTTGGCAGGGGATGATTCCGCCTGGCAGGCCCCCTCCTCTCTACCACACACCTTCCCTCTTGCCATCCGTAATTACCACACTGTTCGAGTCCTAGCCTGTCCAAAAGCCACTGCAGGTCTGATTTTTTTTGGCTTGGCTCTTCTCTGACATGCCTGGGAAGGGCAAGGAAAGGAAATGGGTGGACCAGCCGCTCTCCGTTCCCCCAGAGCAGGCCTGGGAGAAGCCAGCCCAGTGTTTTTCGACTCGGCCGAGCTTGTAAGGGAGCACAGCCCATCTGGTTCTAATAAATCCTCCATGCGGCTTCGCAACTGGAATTGCCTGACCTGTTTGGGGACGTGATCACTGATACAGTCATTTTGCAAAACAACAGGGAAGAGCTTGAGAGCAGTTGTGAACGTCATCAGACTTGTGGTCCCTAAACATCTTTGTACTCTGAGAGAAGGCAAAGCTCACACTAAGCAGACCTCCTCAAAAGCCTACAGGGCTAGGTGATGGATGTGTGGTGTAATGGTGACCATATTGTAAATATGCATTCCTGCCAATGGTGGGCAGTGTATCTCTGTTTCTTGCTTCATGGCTCTTGGTAATTTATCAAACACAGACTAAGGGGTCACGGTCAGACCAACACTAATTTTTATAATAAGTCTTAAGTGCTCAATTAGCCAATTTGTAATTCCATTGCTATCATGCAGGTATTAGGTCAAGGACATCTTAGTGGCATGAACCTTGTGCAAAGTGCTAAGTACAAAAACACTTTCCTGCCACAACCGTGTAAGATGAACTGTTATAACTAGAAAAAACTCATACAATCTTTGATTAGTGTCACTTTTGCTTTTATTAAACCAGAACAGTAAATCTATTTTGCTGTGTGAATGAATGGTAGTATGGGCACACTACGCCGTCTATAGCTTGCCAGATCATTAGGTCATGCAGCGCTATGCTGGTAATGTCTGCCTCCCAATCCCAGGCATATATTTATGACCTGTTGGCTGCGAGAGTCCTGCTGACTCGCGCTTATGAGGTCAAAGCCATCAAAGTGACCTCACCATCAGAGACAACACAACATCTGTCCTCATCTTTCACACCTTCAGTGGCTGGGTTTCCTCAGACCTCCCTGCCTCTCCTCCTGCACTCACTTCCCTCTAATTAGAAACAGTTTGATTTAGCGCCCTGAACACGGAAGATAAAATAACAGGAGTCAAGCCTATTAAGACTTAACGGGGGAAAAATTTACAGCGGCGTGTTTTACAGATCGGCGCAATGCATTTAAAATAACACTCCACATTTAGCAGCAGAATCAGGAATGACTTAATTCACTATTCACATGCCATGAAAGCAGAAAGAACTGTTGTTGTCTTCCAATATAAGCTTGTCCACTCTGCCTGCTAACGCTTGACTGCCAAAGTTTGTGTGGAATGTGTAAGATTCAATGGTAGCGCCTATTTCCCATTTAAAAACACATCCACTGAATGAACAGTAGCAGCCTCTGTCCACATATTTGTTATCTCAAAAGCAAAGCATGTGATGCAGGTGTCAATCAGTTGCATATTAATAACATTAGCAACAATAATGATACAATATCCCACAGGTATTATCCTGTAATTAAAATGGGTAATAATAGGATTTGGGTGGGGGTTTAGGCCAGGAGACCACACATTGGGTAAGCTTGTATTGTACATGCTTAATCTGATTAAAACTTTAAATGTGATTATGAAAAAGAGTGACACGGACTTCACAGGAGTGTTGACATCCACCGGGTTTGTTCTTACAGTCCCTCCTGATAGGGCAGGGCTATTAATGTTACTCTAATTCTGCTTGCTGCAGCTTTAAGAGGCATTTTTTGGAGGATTTACTCTCCAGCATGGGCTGACAGAACCTTAGTGAGCCGCTGGTATGGATTTGCACATCTGGTACTGGATCATTTGGGTTCAGTAAAACACAGCAAAGCGTAATAGGACTTGCGCTTTGAGGCAAGGGAGTCCACCTCAATGATTCATCTGAGTCTGATGGGGACGGGCCTTTGTTATTGCTGATTTTGGGCGGTGAATCATACTGGGCTGGTGTTTGGTGTTACCTACACTAATTAATGTGACAAGCGCCTTTCCTGGCAACTTTATCTGGTGGTAGACATGACCATTACGTCACTTGTGGAATTCATGCAGCTCAGTGTCAAACACCCTCTGATCTGCAGGGACTTGAAATTAGCTGAGAAATTAAGCTTTTGCCTTCATACCAAAATGGCATGACAGCTATGAGTGTAACGCTGTGATAAATTCAAAACAGCCAACAGCAGAACTTCACCCCGCATTTTCCATGCATTTTTCTGTGAAGTGTGTGATATTGACCACCCCTTAGAGGAGACACCAATCAGCACAGCCTGACAGGCAGCGAACAAAGCCTCTCATTCCTTCACTCTTATCTGCTCATAATCTACGCACCGAATCCTTTCTTGTGGCCGCTCTTGTTCATTTGGTCTATTGCACCACTCGCCTTCGCAGCACGTCTGGGGGGGGGGTTCGTGCCTCTTTTCTTCACTTTGTGTCCTGGAACTCTGCTATAATAAATTGTCTTCGCACAGTGGTAATAACAGAAACATCTGAAGAACACATGGGATGCAACAGACCCCTTTGCCTCTTAGACAAAGGAATTAGAATTCTGCCACAGGAAAGCACAATATATTTAGGAAAAAAGGCAGCCTCTTTCACTGGAGCACACCGATATATGTGTTATTTTTCCCCTTTTCTTCCAGGAATGAAACCTTTATCTTGAGAGGGCGACATGAAAAGTATAACACCTGGTATGTATCAGTAAATTGAAGGGAGGAAAGGGAAAGCCATATGTCCACCTTCAGTCTTCAAAGCAGCCAGAATGTGTATCTAAGTGCATTCGAAGATTGAAACAATCCAAAAAGGAAATTTATCACTGAGCTGAAATTTCTGGGCTCTTAAGGATTTAGTTTCATAAACATTGCATGCTGAATGTTTTTCAGCTCAGACTGATGCCATTTGAGCTCAGGCATCTGCAACTGTCAGGATATGTTCTGTGTATTCACCCAAGCAATTCAAGAGTTTTTTTTTAAACGGATTAGTGATGCCATATTGATCATTTCTGTCTTTCCACACACACACACACTCAAACAGACTCTCACTCTTATAAAAAACATGTTGTTTTTTATCATTCAAACTGTTAAAGAAACAGTTTTACATTACGTGAAATACGCTTGTTCACTTTCTCGTTGACAGATAAGTAAGAAGATTGATGCAGCTGTCATGTCTGAGCAGTAAATATGAAGGTAAAGCCTGCAACAAGTTAGCTTAGCTTAGCATAAAGACTGGAAGTCTCTAGTCTGGCTTTGTCCAGAGGTTAAAAATAACCTACCAGCACGTCTGAAACTCATAAATTAACAAGCCATATCTTGTTTGTTTAATCCACACAAAAACTACAGCGTAGACTACAACAAGACTACAATGAAAACTACAACATGTTGTGGGTTTATGTGGGTTTATGTCACTGACTAATTCTTGGAGCGTATTGACTTCTTGAGCCTTTTTCTCAGACATACAAACAGGAGATTGCCATGTCAGACTTCTCACCGACTGGACACAGAAGTTGTTTTAGGCGAGGGGTGGTGGCTGGGTGCAAGAGGCAAGATATGACGCAAAAGTATGGTGCAGAAACCGAAGTATTTTGTTTAAAGCACATCACCATCTGAAATTTCCGAATCTCATTGTCTCTCCAGTTTGCAGACATTTTTGTTGCTGTCTTCTTCTTCTTCACCCTCAGATGCTTGTATCCTTCCAGTTTCGCTCTTGTTGCATGATACAAACATCACCACCTCGCCCACTCGCTCGCCGTGGATTCTGCTGCTCTATTCACACGCGGGCTCAATTGGACATTACGCGAACTTTGTGCTCGGGAGCTAGACGGTAAGTAAAGTCTGTTTAATTTAGTCCCATTTGGACATTCGTTCTCACAACTCCTCCAGGTGATGTCTAGAAAGGTTCAAGGTTTCAGTGTATTTGCGAAAGGGACTTTGGAGTCTTATCGTCACCTTAAGGTTGCCAGGCAACCAACAAGACTTCAGGAAGTTACATAAACTGACATTTTTACACTTGAGTGAGACATAAAATGCTAATTAGCTAGCTTTAGAGGCACTAATAGGTGAATTTTGTTGCTGTTTTTGTGCTAATCTAAGCTAACTAGCTGCTGGCTCTAGGTTCATATTTACGCTAACTAACTCTAACTCTTAGCAAGAAAGTAAATAAGCGTATTTCCCAAAACTGCTTGTGTAAAACTCAGATTGTTCTCATGAAATGTAATCATGTCACATTTGGGATAAGGGTTGGTGTCTCGATCTGGACTCCCCATTAGTGAAACAGGCCGGAACATAAAACCTCTCGCTGGCTATCCAGTTTCCTCCTCGTTGTCCACCAACTGCGACATGATGTTGATAGGATTTTTAATGGTCTTCCTGTGTCTCATAGTCTGCCTCCATGAATCATGCCCACCGCAGTAGGCTCTCCGGACAGTGAGGTGTCATTTCATAATAAATAACATGAGTGCCGGCGGGGGGGCGGATGATAAGTGGACAGAGCGAATCATCATTTACTCTGCTGGGGAAAACAAATACATATGGTAGTTAGATAAACTTCAAACAGGGGACAGACATCCTGAAAGCAGAGGGCTGCTCTGCGTGTCTCTTCGGACCACAGAGGAAAGAGAGATTTGGCTGTGTTTAGAGAGCAGAAATCCCTCCTGATAAGATGTATTTAAGATGTCCAAACACAGATAAAGGTTATTTGTTGTGTTTTGCTGCTTTGCATGATGCAGTTTTGTTGCGCAGCTTTTCAGAATCGCTGTAGCAGTTCAAATATTTATCACGCTGAATTTACAATCATTTTCAGTTTTAAATATTTGTTTCCGACCCATTTGGAGGGTTTGTTTATGACGTCTGACTCATAAAAGACGTTTTCATGAGATTCGATTTGGTGTAGTGTGGAAATATAATAACCATGTTGTTGCAGATGGCATTTCTGCTGTTACCAGTTGTATATATTTAATTAAATATGCTCAGTTGCCAGTTTGCTAGGTACACCTTGCTAGCTAATAAAACTAATGCAGTCTTATGCAATAAATCCTGTGGCACTGTATTGCATTATACTGGTGTTTCTGTTATTTAGCTCACCGCCATTGATGCGGGGTGGACAAAATAATAGAAACACCCTTTATTGTGTCAGTATTAGGCAATAAACTTCAACAATTCCACACACTATAACCTCCAAAATGGCCACACAGCTGAATCAACACCTCTATAAAACTGTTTCAACTAAAACTGAATTATAACCTGCATGAATGGCAGGGATGTTGTATTAGACTGCACTGGTGTCAGGTAGGTGTATCTAATAAACTGATAACCGTGTTTATATCCAGTGGTTTACACAGTTGTTACCCAAGCTGACAGGAAATCGTTTTAGATACGATCATGTTGACAATACAAAAAAATTCCATATACAAAAAGGACATGCAAGAAATCAATTTGAAGATGAAATGCACTTTAAGCTTGACTTCTCACTGTCACTTTCTTCTGTATACCTTTACTATACACTGAATATGCAGTATGATGCACTTTCCGTCTATGCAGTTTGCTGTGTAGGAATCCTACATATGTTTTCAGGATATGTTAAAAGATACGAAATAAAAAAGTAGTCCAAAAGCAGTATAATACTGATGTTACACATACCGATGACCATGGGCCTGCCAGTAAGTCAGTTAGTGAGTGTTCCACATTTAAATGTCCAACAGCATTTTACATTATCAACATTTTGAAAGAAAAAACACTCGAATAAAGTGACCTCCGAGCTTTTGAAGACTAAACAGACAGTGTTTCGACTGGTGTTTATCAGACCTTATGCTCTCTGCTTGTCCCCCTTACTGCTATCTTGCACCTGGACTAAACATAATATTTAATGTGCCACAACTACCCCCCTCAATGCATGAGATGGGATGGGGAGCGTCTGACCTGCAGGCCGTATACGCCTTGCTAGACCGCTTGATCCGGCCTGTAATTCATTGATACAAAAAGAAACACAGACTCAGAAATACAAGTACAAAAATACTATGAAATTACAACTGTGACAAGTGCAACTGAATATGCTGCTGAGTGTGAAAACTCCCTCAGACATTTGGCTTCAGGACATGAAAAGAAAACAAAAGTAAACATATTTGCTCCACTTTTCCATGTGGAACCAGCTGATCCCTTTCTGAGGAGACGTGCACTGAAGTTTGCATCTCTGTTTGGGACGACCTGCTACTCTGAGCGGTTGTTTTCAAATCTGACACATTATAGGTTATAGGTTATTGTGATATGTCTTCAATAATTTAGAAATTTAGAATGGCCATAAAAGGATGTTATACAAATTAAAATGGCGCTTGATAGGAAAAAAAGTTCCCCTCTCCTGCCATAAGATGTTAGTGATGATTTTTTAATGAAATGCCGTCAAGAGGGAAGCGTGGTTTAGAGTAAAATTGCAGACATACATCAGCTTGCCTCAGCATGGTTTTGATCACCTGTGCTGATTCATCTTCATCAACAATGAATAGTAATAGATTCAAACGGCAACTATTACAACTTTGAGCTCATTTGCTGGACAAATTGGGAACAAACAATGAGTCACCAGCTCAGTTCCCATGAATCTTGATCATATGAAAGACTAAATTATTGGTGTTGAGGTCTTGAGAAAATTATTGACTGTTCCAGGCACTATATGCATTTCACGATAAGTGATATTCCCTTCAAAATGAGGGGAAAACTTGAAAATGTCTCCCTTGTATTTGACCTCATAAGTCAGACGCCATGCAGAGAACTAAACAAACAACTAATTGGTAAAACAAACACACAAACATGCTGATGGACAGGCCTCACACACTCGCTGTTCAGCTCCCCATCCTGTGTTTTCGCTTTATGTCATCTTTTACCTCCTGCTGCACCACCTTTGCCTCTGTAACTGGCACAAGGGCCAGC
Source organism: Chelmon rostratus (assembly GCF_017976325.1). NCBI lineage: Eukaryota > Metazoa > Chordata > Actinopteri > Chaetodontiformes > Chaetodontidae > Chelmon > Chelmon rostratus. The sequence goes on along the minus strand of NC_055669.1, from coordinate 16,763,478 downwards.
TTTACAGGGCTCGCAGCCTACATGTGTGGCACCCGTCAAGCTAACACCAACAGATAGCATCATTGCAATCCTGACAGAGACAGACAGTGAGCGATGGTTTCCCCTGTACAACGTTTGGCCCAAGGAGAATGGGAGAGCTTGACACGCTGCAAAGGGAGTTTCCCAGTGTTTTCTCCAACGGTCTGCATGTTTGTCTGCTACCTGCGCGGTCAAAACAAAACATAAATACACCTATTAGCAAAATTTTGGCTTCTCAGTGACCCACAAATATGGAAACATGGTGGAAAACAGCACGTCACAGAGCTTGGGATACCCGCAGAGCCACCATAGTAACATGATAAACATCGTGGCTGCCATTAGACGAAATAAAGCAAATAAAGTGAGTCACTGATTCTCATTTTTCATTCCTCTATCCATCCTGCATCAGCAACATATACGCAAAAAAAAACATGTGGGCCAGAGAGCACTGGGTGGGTTTGTGCTTCAGTTTCAACCTTGGCTTCGCTCTCATAAAAATTGGTGGGGGAAAATGTGAGGCGAGGACGGTCACGCCCAGCCAGCGTCAGGTGAGTCATTTTATGTGGCAGTTCAGGTTGCAGTCGGTCCAAACCGCCCGCGACTTCTTGTGGCCAGCGCAGGTCAAATGCTGGTTGGGGCGAGAAGGGGAAAAAACGAGGTAGACTTAATTCATCCCGGCCTGTGACAGGTGTGTTTTTATGTTTTTGTTTTTTCTAGTTTACCTAAATCCCTCTTTGCTGGACAGGGGGCGAGTCCCTGGTGGCACTGCCAGATGACTGCATCTGTCACTGTGAGGCTTTCAAGGTCTCTTCACACTTATTATTTAGACAACCTGCTGAAATGTTATTCTGAGAGAAAATTAGTTCGATCGAAATCACGTCTCATTACTCCTCTCAAACCAGTGCAGTTGGATACAATCTGTTCTCACTGTTCACCTCCATTGCAGTTTTCACACACGCGACTGTGCAGGTTTGACGATTTTTCTAGTGGACAAAATGCTAATAAGTTCTGAATAATAATGTTAACATAGTGGTGTTCATGAGATATAATGTTCAGCATGTTCACCATGTAGTTTGGTGTGTAAGCATGCCAACGTTTGCTGATTAGGACTAAACACAACGTTCAGCTGAGGCTGATGGGAATGTCATTACGTTTGCGAACATTCCAAACTGCATGGCAATCCATCCAATATTCGTTGAGATTTTTCACCTAAAACAACCAATGTCAACCCCATACTGGCACTAAAGGTGAAGTGAAGGGAAGTTTTATGCTATTCTATTCAGTAGAGGAAATATTTCACTGGATAAGTGAAAATCTTGGCCTGCTGGTGGCCCTAGAGGAAAAGTTGGGGGATCACCAAAGTCTCTAACCCTCAATCTCTGGAGAACGTGAAGATGTGTACAGGTTTTAGCAGTCCATGCGACTGTTATTGAGATAATTCAGTCTGGACCAAAGTTTTGACCCAACCTACAGATCAAAATTGCTGTCCCTGGAGCCACTCTGCTTGGCTAAAAACATTGATTACAATAAATAGTTTCGCTGTAAGAAAGCTTGCTCTGACCGGCCAATTAGCTTCCAGCAGTGTGAAGACCTCAGCGTGTGAATTTCCCACAACTATTAGAGTAGGAAATCTGCAATGTCTTCCAATAAGCAGCGTCCAATTAGACAAGAATTTTCATGCAGATTATCAAGTGCTGCTGCTTAAAACCAGGTGACGACCATCAGAGGAGAAACGGGTATGAGGATTGTGTGTGTGTGTGTGGAGGGGGGGGTCCCATCCATGTGTTTTTATTTTAAGAGAAATTTATAAAAGTCTTTGTTTTAGAATCCAGGGGTTGACCAGGGGCTGTGCCTCCCCCGTTCTCACCCTCTCCAATCACGTTTAAGCCTTTAATCAAACGGACATCTGGATTGCATTGAGTGTTGTTGAGAGAGAGGCCTGATTGCTGTTAAGCAGACCACGCGATGATGTCACTTTTCATTAATAATGATGCTGCCCATAGCAGTCGCATTTATCTTCCTGTCTAACAATGCAGGGACCACAGGCTGAGGACACGACAGTGACCGTGGACGCTCGAGCGGCCAGCTGAGAAAACAAGCGGGCGCCATGTGAAGGCTCCACGGTGTGATTGACTCAAGAGGCACAACGATGAAACCGGGAGAGGGCTACCTAAGTGACCACTAACAGCAAGAAGGTACACTCAGTGTTCACATGACATGTAGCTAACAACTGCATCACCAAGATTGATGGTACATGGGGATTCTTCTTCTTCACATTCTTCTTTTTTCACCATATTGTCTTGCTTTCAGTCATCGTCGTGCTGTTCATGAGGCATTCAGCAGTGACTGCAGTGTTTTTGCCAGAAGAAGGCCCGATCCACTCATAGCATTTGGGCTTTTGTGGTGAATTCTTTATTGATTTTCTTTGGAACCAATAATTGCACAATTCATCGACAGCAGAATGCATTATGAAACAACTGGGAAATAAAGAGAAAATCAGTGAGATGCTTGTTTTTCTTGAATCTGGAGACACATTTGGTTATTTCTTCTGTGTTTGTTACATTTTAGAGTTCACATCACCAAGAGCGCTGCCAGAGCTTTGATGTGACTAAGTAATCAAATCCAGAGCTTACGGAGGCGTTTAGGAAAAGGGAAAAAGGTGCACGCAGGTAATGTGCAGTCCTCACAGTGAGGGATGCCGCACGCATGAAATAAAAGTTTGTGCCTTCACGTGCACACAAACTGGATGACCCAGCAGAAGTTCACTCCCGAAACACAACTACTCTGTGAACTCTCGGAGCCTTTTCTCTGCACTCAAGTTTCATTTAGTTTTGACAGTCAGGGGTGGGCTCAGTTTTAGGCCATTGTGTCCATAAATTTAATCTGTTACTCTTAAGTCTACGCCCTTTTCCAAAACTGTGTTATGACTGGCTTATATGCTGTGCAACAGCGTCAATGCAGATTAAAACAAAATGAAGAAGAAGAGGGCCGAAATAGGCCTTTTTCTCTACTATACAAAGTTGGGCTGAGGTAGAGGAACACCCGGTCACAACTGCACAGTTTGTTTTAACTGACATTCAAATGGTTTTTATTTACATGGAAATAGAACTTATTGTATCACATTAAATATGTCGACTTCAGACTGAATTTCAGTTAAGTCAAAGTTATTAGTGTGCACTGTGTGGATGTTAGTCAGGTGAAGTAAATAACCTGCAGATAATCCCTCTGATAGACTAAAATCAGCTCATTTGCAGTGATGTATGGCAGCACCTGTTGCCCTGCCAGCCTCCCTTCACAAAGCAGAACAATGATGAAAATTTTCTGTTACCCACTTATTTCTGTCAGGAGATACTTAGTGAAGGTCAAAGAAAAAAACACTACACTTTGGAAAAGTCTGCAGTCCATCTGATATGCATTTCTGTATGATGTGGGAGAAAGCTCATGCACACGAGGGCTGTAAGCAGGAAACCGTAATCACGATGTGCTAATCACTTATTAGAATATGTTTAATTATTCTTTACCATTTTTGCAGCCTGATCAGAAACAGTCTTCAGTCACCCTGCTAACAGCGCTGCCTTACAAAATGACTGACCGCAACGACTTGGCGAGCGATTATAGATCACAAACACATTGTAGAGTTTTGTGAGACGGCTACATTTGGAGGAAGCCAAAATCTTCCACTGATGTTTTCTGACATGTTTCACTTTTACCAGAACACATCAGCGAATATAGAGAGATGAAAGTAGTTTGGAGCAGATGTACAAAACTGTTTACTGAAAGTCTGGCCTTGAAATTAGAAATCCGAGAAACTGCACTGAGGAACATTCCAGTTTGTTTTATGTCCAGGTGAAAGGCGGTTTGGTTAATGAACTGGTGTGTGTCAGATATACAAGGCTGCCATGTAAACCAGCAAAAATCATCAGCATTTCTCTGTTAGACATCAGGAAAGTTCCAAGTTTCCGAGATAAGAATATTTATAGAATAAGCAATAGATGGCAAAATTAGAGTAAAGGGATTTGGCTTTCACTGCCACTGTGTCTCTTTAGAAACACTTCATAATTCAAACTGTTTTTATTTGAGATGAAGGTGAACTTATAGCCCCTCATGAGCACCATAAAACTCATTCAGTTGATATGTTTTAGTTTTGAAATGCAGCACAGCATTTACGAACCAGCTGAAGGTTCGGATAAAAGCAGTGGTTTAGTGTAACCGAGCACATTTACTCAAGCATTGAAGTACAGAATTGAGGTACTGCTTTGAGAGCATTTGTCTGACTATGCTTTTACATTTGCAATGCAGGATTTTTACTTGTAATAGAATAATTTTACAGTGTGGTGTCAGTACTTTTTCTTCCTCTGCCACTGGGCAAAGGGAAAGAGATCACACACGTAGCATTGATGAAAAAAAAACAACACAAATTGTATATAGATACAATGTACAAGCTGACAGAACCAGACCAAGGAGTCAATGAGTGAGCAGAGAGACAGAACGTGGAGGCCAGGTGAGCCTCTTCTCACTAACGAGCGTCCATCACTCTGCAGGCTCACTTCCTGAAAGGAGGGAAAAGCATGAAGCTGATATACCTCTGACACGAGTTTATGAACAACCTGTCGGCTTGCTTCCGCCTACAGGTGAGGTCTGTGCACGCTCACATGTTCTCAAAACTTCTGTCCTTCAGCATAGCCAGATAATTTACCTAAATCGAGGTTTTGTCTGCATCCTGGTGCAACACAGTGGAAGAAATATGTGCTGAACTCCTTCAAAATAAGCTAACTGCTAACATTCAAAATAACCATTTGGAAATAAAGTGATTAGCCTTTTTGCAGACAGTATGATGTTTAATTACCAATTTAATTCACCATGTCTTTCGCCACATTTTTCCTTCTGTCAAACTGCTTGTCCTTGGTAATTTCATTATAACGTTTTACAAATGAAAAAAAACCCAACTACATTGTCTCACGAACATTTAAAAAAAGCAAAGAAATGCTCTTCAGAGTGCAGCACATATGTAAGTATAACAATGTGTTGTATTGTATTTCAGTTTGTCTGTAGAGTGTAATTGAAGACAGCAGGAGGCCTCATGTTGGGTGCTTTTAATTTGACATCGGCTGATGGTTCCTTACAGTGGAAAAACTAAATCTTCACTAACTTAAATATTTCAGATGTTTTTGGTGTTGAAACAGTTCTTGGAATAAGTGACAGTGTAATGCACTAATTCTCAATTCAATACAGGAAGCACACTTGTGTTGCTGACTGACCACTTCCAAAGATACAACACATGTGAAATGTCAGTGACGCGAGGCCTTTCAGGTATTCAAAATGTGAAAAGACAGGAAGGTGTGATGCATTAATATTTTGTATGTGAATGTCACATCAACAGGAAGTGCAGAAGTCTTTTATTTGAACATCTTTTCAACATTTTTAAGACATTTCTCTGCCATCTGCTTTTGATAGTCGTTAAGTCCTGTTTCCACTCTAAATTATGTCCTGCTGTTTTGGTCCGTCTGTTGTGAGACTTGAAAGTTATGTAAATGAAAACTCAAAAGGATCGTTTTATTTAAAAAATGTGAATCTGCAGCTGGGATGTTCCTTTGTAATTCCGACATAAAACACTTGGGCAGATACAAAGCCAGATTTATTTATTTTTTATGTGTTTTTCATTTCCACATACAAAATTCCTGTTTTATGTTATTTACGCCAGAGCCAAAATAATTGGAGTGAGTGACATCTTTCTAAACCCGTTTGCTGTGAACAATAAAGCCTCAACTCTTCAAAGGTTCAACAGAGCATGGACTATGTCTCGGGGTCCAAACAAGGATGTCCTGCTTCAAAGTCTGCGCTAACATTAATGAGGGGATAGTTTTAAAAGTGTTTTGCTGATCATGCTGCTTATCCAAATGAGGAGTGGGACCTTTCAAAAGAGGAAGCCATTTATCTGTGCAGGGACAGCAGAGCTGGTCTGGAGAGCCTCACTGTGCTTCTCTTATCGCGAAAAACTTGAGGAGATTCAGAGCATAATGGCACCCATTTGATCTCGATGGGGTGACTGTCTACTGTCAACTGCTGACCCTATCAGTTTTATATATCCAGAGTGTTGCACCATTCCACCGATGTGATAAATTGGACAGTTATTATTTTGCAATACGCACACATGGGCCTAACTGTGAAAATGACCGGCAGATTCAAGCTGGAGGAGTCGCTTGGCTCGCTGTCGAGAACTTGTCAATAATAGCGTGAAAGGTTTTCACCCCATGACTAGCGGAGAATATTTTCCATGAAATATTCTCCAGATTCAGAATAGTAAACAGCGTGCCTGTTCTGTCCCCAAGCAACAGCGTGCTATGATCATACCCAGGCTCTCCGTCGGCGCAGAAATCGTCATTCCCGCAACTGTGATTCTAAAAAAATATCAAAGGCGGCATCTGGAGCAGCGAGGTGGCCTTTAGCAGGTCTGTAGCGCCGTTGCGTGCTATCTATTCCATCTTCTAAAACCTCAAGGTGAAGAGGATGAAGAAAAACACATGTGACCCGGGAGTGATTTCACACCGCCGAGCCGGGTCAGGTCATTCTCCGTCTCCCTTTGTTTCAGGATGACGCTTTGAACCCCCGGGGCCAGGAGCCTGCTAACTCCATCACAAACACGACATGAATCTTTCAAGCCGCTGTGGTATGCGGCCAGAATATTTCACGCGCTGATACGCTCAGATTTGTAATGTTAGAAGATGCTACAATAACCCGCAACGATGTAAATCAACTCACCTGTAACTCAAAAATGTTAGTGGGACTTAGCGTTGCTCAGAATACAGAAACATAAAAAAGAAGTGCATAAAAATGATAGATGTGCATGCTTTAGCCCATTTACGACCATTAACACATATATCATGTCACAGAGAACCATTTTACAAACCCTGCTGCAATGTTTTAGAGTTTTCCTACTTTCCATGCAGGCATTAATGTCTATTAAATTCTTTCTTCACGGTCACTACTACATTTAGCAGAAAGTAAACACTACTGTGGTGAATTTTCCAACATGGCCTCCCTTCCATCTAGCCTACCTGCCACATGAGTGCCTGACCCTTCAAGTCTGCCACGATGACTCTCCTGTCTGCCTTTCATGAGTGCGTTCTGTTGCTGCAGCCCGGGGGGTGGGGGCCAGGTCTGACTAGACATTGAGGGTCTGCTCGTCTCTTGATGTAACTAGTTCAGATTTTATGATGCGTAAAAAGGTAAAAGACAAAATTCCAGAATAGTCACAACAAATCCGACTCAACATCTTCTTCTTTTAATAGCGAATTGCAACTAGGTTCAGCATTTTTGCCACAAATTACTATTCTTGCATCCGTGTCGCCATTTTTATATCTTATAAATAACTGAGGAAATATGTAAAACCCTTCTGAACTTTTTGAGAAGAGAGTTTTGAAGTCCATGTATTTAATCTCACTTAGTGGCAGCTTTGTCCTTCAAAATTCCTGACTGACTTGAATATTTCAGACAAATAAAACTAATATGATCCATAGTGTCCACTTGGCCAACAAGTCCTCCATATTAAATGACAAAATACATTAGATAATTAGTGACATCTGATCTTACTGATCCCTATGAGCAGGATGAATCTTTAGAAACCAGTTTTGTGATGTGATGGTTTGGTTTGATGTTTACAGCACGTCTTGTTGAGGATTAGGATTTGTGTTAAAATGAGTACTTTGTGGAGGTTAGGGAAGCGCGATGGTTGGGGTTGAAATGACTTCTTCGTTAAGGTTGGAGGATGTTTGTCATGAGGTTGCAGTAATAAACACATGGTTAAAGTTACGGAACAATAGTGGTCATGTTTAAAAAAAGCTGATGTTGATTATTGGTCAGAAATGGGAAACAAACAGCTCTCTCCCATGTTGAAGTCTAATGGGGCTTTTTTAAATCATCCTTCCACTCCGACCTCCTCCCCACACAAAGACTTCTTTCGCTGTGTAACATCACCTGAACTCCACCTGTGCTCTACCCTAGTCACTTCACTTTAATGTTGTTTTGGGGCTAAAACAACTGATTCTGCCGTTCCTCGGATCACAGTCTCCATGTGGTTGCAGACATCAGTTTCCACTTGAATGCTTTCCACTGAGGAGCGATGAATTCAGTTTGTTTGTCGTTACAGTGCAACATCTCCACCGTCGCTCTCCTGGTGTTTCTGCGATGTGTGTTGGATCAGTGGCTGACAGGCCAAATCCCCCCATGAGTGCCTCTTAAAGTAAAGTACTTTATTACAAAAAACAGATGCAAAAATCTGAATGTGGACAACTTCAAATGGTATATGTACAATACGCATAATAAGGAGATCAACAGAATGTGAAGAAGTCTGCAGGCGTCTGTATATTGTGTCATAATTCCAAAAGAGCAAGCACAACAAAGTTTTTCTGGAGGCGTCCAGCTTTGTTTTCTGACCTGAACTCAGATGTGACCTCATTTCCAGCCCGAGCTCTGAGGTAACTGGAACACACTATAACTACCTTAACAGGTGCAGCTAATGAGAGAATCAGGGAGATGTCATTCAGAGTCTGTACAAGCCCACAAAGTCCTGAGAAGTGGTCCAATCAGCTAAAAGTGAACTCACCTGTGCAGTAGGACCATGAGGGTGCAGAGGCTTTGTATTGTGCCTGCATGCATGAACATGTAGTGACTTAAAAAAACAAAATGCCCCTTTTTGCCATTTACAAGAGATTTGTGAACATTTTCCAAAATCAACTGTTTCAAGGTTTCATCTCTGATCTGCATCTTTGCTTTGCAATAGGGATTCAGTTTATAACAATATGGAAAAGAGAAAAGCTGCTAATCTTCAGTAGAGCAGCAGGAACGTACCAATGTTGGGCATTTCATGTAAAAAAAAAAACCCTTAATGCGTTTGGGGAAAGGGTGATTTGAGACTCCATATCTCCATTGCTGTCCTCCTGCATCTCTATCACTTGCTTTCGTCCACTGTATGTAATTGTGTTATCTTTGTGCAGCCCTTCCCTTCCCAGCTGGTTGGCAAAGGCGAGCTTGTAATTGTTTGATGAAAGGCATCCAATTAAGAGGAAACATGTAGGTCCTGATGTGAACGCTTGCGTCCCGACGACGCTGGTGGTCATGGAGGCCCCGCTGCATAGCAGGCTCTCATAGTGCGGGAATTCGACATGAGACATGGTCCGTGGCTCAATATTAATTCCTTTAGTCATTAATGGCCTTTGCACAAAGTCTTTCGTATATTGTTTTAATAGGGGAGCAGTGCTGACGTAAGGAGGGAGCAGTGTTCTGACTGCTCAAAAGGGAGTGGAGACCAAAAGGTTTCCATTGTCTCAAATGAAGTTGGCAGTGAGAGTGGTTTACTTGGATTCTCCCTGCATGGTGTAATTTGTGAGTATTATATTGATAACCTGCATTCTGCTCCACTCGTGTGCTTGTCTGTACTCTGCTGTAATAAGAAATGATGCCATATGTAACCGAGGCCAAAGGGAATAAGGTTTCAGCCAGACGTTTAAGTGAATCACAGACTGTGTTGCATGTGAAGTGTACATTTGCGTGACTTGTTGTTTATTGCCCACATTCGGCTCCGTGACTGTCTTCCATATTTGTGCCAAGTCTGAGGCCACGTTCTTAAATCTCTCCAGTTTGTTGGTAGAGAAAGTGGCTTGTTTTCTTCGCTGGATAATTCTGGCCCATCTCACATCCACTATACAGTATGTCCTGGGACACGTACCGTATGTTATATAAATACAGGTCTTTCCCAGTGTGTGGCATTGAGGCTTAGAAATCTTACCCAGTAGATTTGATTTCGGCCAGGTTTTGGATCCTTCTCCTTTCGTAACGGTGTCCTTTTGTGGCGCCTCTATCTCTGCTCAGAACTCAATGGAAAACACACAGATACAGTTTTTATTCTCTTTGCAGAGTTTAAAAACAAATAATGTGATTCAACTGTTGCTGCAGCTCTGGGCAGTTTACAGATTATGCTAGCTATGGAGAAAAGTGGGTGAGCAGCAGGAACGGAGTTGCTGCATAATCATGCAGGTAATAAATAAACTAAATGAGCCACAATATTGGTGAGGTTTGTGTTTGCAGAAGCTCACCCGTCATAAGGAAGAATATGTGCTTTTTTCTGCATAATTTGTATCCCCAGAGGACGATAATCATTTTCCCATGTTGAGAAATTCATAAAAATGACCTTGGTGCCTGACGGGCAGACTGGTTATCATTTTTATGTTGGAGCTGTGTTGCTATATTTTTTCTCTTTTTTGGTACAAGCTACACAAAATTGCAAAGCTAAGAAAGGCGATGCCATAGAAGCTCATCAGTGAGGAAAAAATCTGTCAAAATCAGATCTGAAGTGCTGAGATATTTCTGTAAGAAATGAATAAATACTATATTGACTGCATTTTTCTATTAAAGGTCCAGTGTGTAGAATTTAGTTGCATCTAGTGGTTAGTTTGCAGATTGCAACCACGTGAATACGCCTCGCCTCACCTTCTCCTACAGTGACCGCTAAAGATGTGTAAAATGCAAAAAGCGCACTCTCCAGAGATCCAGAGTTTGGTTTGTCCATTCTGGGCTACTGTAGAAACATGGCGGTACAACATGGGGGACTCTGTGGAAGAGGACCCATAGAGCTTATTCTAGGGTTAAAAAACAAACAAAATTTATGATTATAAAGATTATTCTCCATTTCAGCCAACAGATCCCCCTAAATCCTTCACACTCGACCTTTTAAAGTTAATAAAACATGTTTCCAAAATCTGGGTTTGTGTCATATCATCATCAAATTAAGATAATTTTTCTAACCCTTGTCAGGGCTGCGCTGATTATAATGAAACATGCCTCATCTTTTCCATTATAACATTACTAAATCTGATGAATTAAAATTGTTTTATCAGCAGGATATGTATCTATTGCTGAAAAAAGCATAGATTACAGGTATTTTAAAGATAAATGTAGTGCTTATTAGAATAACTTACCATTAGTGCACAGATGCAGAGCAGAAATTTGTTAGGAGTATAAAGGTTTGATAACTGTGTGTAGCTGAACATCACATGCTTAAAAGGAGGAGCCTCATTTAAATCCATCGCATTAATGTCAGACAGCAAAACAAATGAAAGAGAACGAAGGAAATGAAATGAGTTAAAGAGCAGCTTTAACTGAATGAAAGGGGATCAGTACTATATTTGCCCATCAATTCAGTAATTCAAAAATATGATTGCCAAGTGAGTGGTTGGCTGGTAGAAAAATGCTTAAAAGTGACTGTAGGTAAATCTGTTTAATCCACTATATCCTCACTGTTTTTCACTCTGTTATAGATACACCAGAAAGAAAAGGTTTGCATTTATATTGCATCCTGCAGACGATAAACTTTAGATAGAATCTTTTTCAATAAAACTCAGGAGAATTTCGTTGGGCTTCTCATACCGATGGCTCGCCTCACTTGCAGACCTTTGGATCCATGTGTTGTATTTGGCACGCTGGCTGAGCACGTAAATGTGTTTGGCAGATCCATAGCGTAGTTTTGTGACTCATTCACAAGTGTTACATGTTAGGCTTGAAGAGGCGAACTCAGCTGGTTTACAATTTGTCAAAGGTGCCCCTGCCAATAGGTCCTTTTTAATTTTATGGCGGTGCCAATCAAATTTACAGGAGGGACCTCTGAACACTTCTGCAAACTTAAAAGGGTCAGGCCTTAAAAATGCAGGGTCTTAAAATCTGATGACATGTATATCTTTCCTGAGAGGATTCTACTATTTGCTTCACTGAGCGCCGTCGAGGGAGGAAGTGCGGCCACATGCCAAAAATAACACCTTAATTATCTCTATTGCTTGTTAATGTTTTTTTTTTTTTTTTTGCAGTGATGAAAAGCATCTGCAAACTATTGGACACTAAGTGACTATAAAACGATGGACTTGAAAGTGGAGGCGCTATCTGTTGCTGTGTTGGTATTAGTGGTAATGCAGCTGCAAAGGTACTTCACATCAACAAACACAGTTGCATTTTTAGGCTTTGTCTACATGCATATGTGTTTTTTCTAAAAGGGTATTTCAACTCAAGCAGTTCCATGCAGCTTGACTCGGCGTCCTTCAGACATAGACTTGGTGTGTGTTCTCCATGGAGCAGAAAAGCCAGCCACTCCTGAGCTGCTTCTGAACCGCACCACGGCACACCTGGTGGAGTTGCAAACATTGACAAGAATGGCCACGATCAGCTCTGGCGACTGCGTTGTGCCTGGAACGTCGTGCCCAGTGGAATTCAAGGGTTGTAGTGTTTTCAAACCAATAGTTTGTTTGCTAACATTTATTCCGATCATTGGTCAGATGTCTCATGGATGGGACAAGAGCATAAACACTGGAAGACGGTCCTGAAAAGGGTCCCAAATATCAAGAAGGGAACACTTTGCTAGTCCATATCACACCTTGATTCATCCTCATATAATTATATATTGATAACAACCGCTGAATCTGCTCGTCCACATCCCAGCGAAGCACACGTGGCTGTGGGAGTTGCTTAGCTCAGACTTTAAGACCGAGCTTTGCAGTTGGGTCAGATGAAGGTAGAATGTTGTTCCCATCACAAATGAACCACTGTAGAATTTGTTTGTGACTGGAGGGACACCACAACCAAAGGGTCTTGGTGTGGTTGTTTTGGTCCTCTGAAATGAACTGATTCAACCGGACAGAACAAAACAGGTTTGTAGAACTTGTAAACATGTTTCTTGTGCATCAAAATGAGTGGTATGTTGCTCATTTTGTATGAATAAGCATAACAGATATGGAAGTATCTGCTTATGCTACAGACCGTGCTGAATCAGAGTTGTGCATTAATCAGTCCATTTAATGAGGAACTTTGTATGATGAAAATATGTATTGGTTCATCTTTTATGCTGACAGATCTAAATATCCATGAGAGAATGTGCCGACACAGATGCAGCTGTCTGCAAGTTCAGCTGCAGATGATAACTTTGCATATTTTTTTAAATGAAGTCAAAACCACACATCTTTTTGATTCTGAGTTGGTCTCGGTCTGTTTGCAGGCTGCTGAGAAATGTGCGTAGTTAATGGCTCCAAGGAATTCACTGTGACACATCAGGTTTGTCCTTTTCCAAAGCCGGGCTGCTTTCTGGCTTTCGGAGCTGAGGGAGCGCTGCTTACATCAGCAGACGATTGTTAAGAGCGTGTGGTTCAGACGACAGTGTCTCTAAGACTGGGAGGAGGTGTTCAGACAGCAACAATTAGAGTCCCATCAGAAGAGTGATCATCATTTCAGTGCCACTTTTATATACTTTCCCACGGCCTGTCCCCTGCCCACTGGGACAGCCGATGCTATCTACTGGCAAGTGTTTATGTGTTTATGTGTTTATGCTTAAAATGTGAAAAACATGAAGGAAAAAAAGACATTATGAAATAAAACATATGTGACAGCATTATACTGAAGCTGTCACATGTCATCTGTAAAACATCAGGTGATTGTTTGGGTTTTGCACATTTTAGGAGAAAGTTAGACGCCACACAAGTCCATATTATCTACAAACTGATAGAAGTAGAGCTAATCCAAACACTGACCCACCCTGTGATTGAATATAATTACAGATGGCCTTCCCGACATCTTATTCTCTAAAGTGGTGTTTGCGTCAGATTTTAACTAAGTAATATTAAAATAGAAGTTTGAAAAGTTATGATTTGTCCTTCATCTGAGCTACTGGTGCCACTTTTATCATATTTTCTTTTAGGGATTACAGTTCTGTTCGTCATCCCAGACTGACCACGATTTGGAGGTAAGGTTGGGTTCAGCTCAGATCAAGAGGTCACATCCTTCAGTATTTGTCAAGTTGATATACTGCTGGCAGCATAATTGAAAGGCAGGAGGTTGTCGGGCTGGCGGCAAAAGCACTTTACAGAGTGTTGTTTTCTTTGGGCGCATGGTGAATCTCAAACTGCATATTTTTCTTTTTCCTGTATGGATTTCACATTTGCATGGAAAAATCTTTCTTGTGTGTTTGGATTTCCATTGTGTGGACAACATAAAGGGCTCTGGGATGGGATGTGGGAAAAGGGAGTGTGCAGTTTGCCTAAGTGCATGTTTTTATGTCTATTTGACAGCCTTGGTCAGTGGCTGATGTCAGAACATACACAAAGTTAACGGCCATCCTCTTTCCTACTCTTAAATTCACTGAGGGAAACCAGTGAGAGGCAGCTACTGCAGATATCCCACAATATAAAAATGTGGACCACTTCCAATACACACAATGTTCAATCATTATGCTAAGCCTCGAGCACTTTAAACAACCGAAAAATTAAACATTTGTGGTTGCAATGATATGAAATAACTTGAAAGCTTAAAACTGATCAAGAATCTTGGTAATGTGGACTGTAAACGTGCTTTGCCCTTTAATTTGAAAATAAGGGCTGATTTTCGTATTTCAGTGGTTCCCTAAACACTATTTTGAAAGGAAGTATCTCAGTCATATGATTTGTCCTGACAAATTGTGGTCACGGACCAATTGGCCAATCACTATATAACTTTCACAGAAGTGTTTTTTTTTTTAAACTGGAAATGCATGTCTGCTCAAAATGTATCCGATTTTATCCTCAGTGCTAATTATTTGTATAAAGATCAGACTTTCCCATGACTGTTCTTTGGTTTACTGCAGCAGACGCTGAAACGAATGTGGATGTTGGCATTAGTTTAAAATGAAATCAATAAATATCTATTTTTTTAACATGCACATCTGTCTTCCTCAGTCATGTCTGTGTCTGGGCTTGAAGAAAGCGTGCTATGGTTTACCCCGATGAAAGAAAGAGCCTCGCTGCTTCAGCGGAGCATGAAAAGTACCTGAGCGCTCTGTCACCTCATCAAGTCTGCATCATGACCTTAGTTAAAGCCTTTGACAAATGCAGGGTGTTGTCTCCAGATTAAACTTCCGAAAAAAACTGGCACACTTGCTTTCCCCATTCTTCTCTGGGTTCCCCTCTTTATATTGCTTTTTCCGGCTTTTTGCATTGTTGCACAAATGTCCTGAGTATGAGGTGTTTAATAAGTGTCCACATTTCCTCTGCAAGAGGAAATAATAAATCCCAAGTCACTATTTCAATAAACAAAATGTACTACTATCCCTCAGCAGCTAATGAGAGAAAAGTGTGTTTGGCACATGCATGTAACAATGATATGCCAGGTGCTGCTATTCTGTTATTGAGCCTGTCTGGCAATGACGGTTTCTTGGCATAAACCAAGGCGGTCATAATTTTTCTTGACACTTAGCAACTGAGTGTGAGTTTTTTTTTGTTTTGTTTTTTTCTGGGTTATAATAGGAACTGACCTTGTGGTCATAAGTATGGAGTCATTGACTAAATATTGGAGCATGAGGTAAAGAAATGTCGAGCTTGACGCAAACGTCATCAGTCCAATTGCTCATTGCTCATCTCTATACACAATAACTCAGATGTCTCCAGCTACCTGCGGCCAGATTCGCAGGCCTGGATCAAGGTAAAAGTCAACCCTGACGACATCAAAAGTTTGAGGCTGTTGGCACGAAGGGTTGAAATACCTTTCACATCCCTGTGACTGATGTCACCTCCACAGGCTAAATAAAGCCATCCTGGGTCTTGTTACACATGCAAGTTATCTGAGCGATTAAACTTTATGCCGCTCACAAAAGTGAGACAGACTGCAGTCAACAGTTTTCCGAACTTATCATTACTTTGTCGCGTGTCCTGAATTTGCAGTGGTGCACGAAGTACTTAAATTCTTCAGGAAAAGCAGCAATGCCACACTGCATCAAAAGGTATTAAAATGTTCAAAAGTAAAAATACTTAAAATACAAAATTATCCCTTCCTACTATATTAAATATACTATATTATTGGAATATTATTTTTGAAGCATTAACATAGAAGCAGCATTTTAATATTGTAGCTAATGTCATGGTGCAGCTCATTTTAACTACTATACTGTTTATTTATACTGTGTAAACAATATGAATCTTGAACATCACCAATAACTACAAATATCAGATAAACAGAGTAAACAGTATAATATGTTACCGTGAGATGAAGTGGAATACAAATAAACTAGCATAAAATGTAAGCACAGAGTACTGCACAGTAACTTTATAAGATCTGAGTCGCAAGAAATCGACAAAACTCAGTGCCCCCAGTTTTCTTTGTCCATGCCCCTCTTCACCAGGAGGTCAATGTGCAGAGTCAGCAACAGAGGATTAAGTGTCATCCTCAAGGACTCTGCAGCAGGGTGGATGTTTGCCAAAACCAGGGCCTGAACCGGGCTTCTCCAGTTAAAGGACAGCTGTCTCCCTCCAAACCGCAGTAACTCTGGCAGCAGCCGTATCACCGCCAACATGGGATGGAAAGAGAATCCCTGACCCAAGTGCAAAAGACAATAGAAAATATGACATGGGAACGTCTCAACTCTCTGGTTCTCCAACACTGAACACCACAAGTCAGACCGGCGAGGGGATCCCCAGTTCCAACCTGGGAGCCTCCGCTTTGTCGAGGGAGCTGCCCCTCATCCTGTTTTTTCTTCCTGTCCTCCGGGCAGGGATCCCCACGCTTCTTGAAAGTGGAAAATCGTGGTCCTGTGTCATTTGTCTGGACGGTGACTGACTGTCTCTCAGCATACTCCGAAGCTGTGAGGGAAAAGGAGTTTCCACGAGGGTTTCCACATATCAAAGTTACACGTTTTGCGCACCCAGGAACGCACCTCCTGCAACACGCTGCCTTCCTGGTCTCTCCGAGAGCCCCAGGTCATTTGCATGTCTTTGTAATACTGATGAGACAAATGGTACAAAATGACCCACAAAGGTGTTTAATGAATAAGAGTGAAAAATGAGAGGGACGATCGAACCCAGCCTTTTGTCACACCTGAGGGAAAGATTGTTTCAGACAGTAAATGGCAACCCGTGATTCTGACATCAGAAGGGGTGTTTTTGGGGGGGTGTTGGTAGACGATCCATTTTCAGCCCACTGAGGCCTTAAGTGTCATCTCCTGAGTTAATGTTGTTGATAGAAAATACAGCTTTCTGACTCACTGCTATATTCTTCATGTTTTTCTGTCACCTATCTGGCTAATCTCCATCTGAGCCCTGTGCTCAGGATTTGACTTTGTTATTCAGAAAGTCTTCCATTCCTCTAATATCTTCATCATCTATTTGCATTGGACTCCACTGCTGTCTGTAGATATTGGCTTAATATAAACATAGCTTTCATCGTACCAGGGGGTCGGTTCAATGGTCAGGTCATAGGGGTGGACATAAACATCCCGCCCCCTCAAACCTAATTCTCCTGCCGCTTTCTCTTCCAAGACCCGTACAAATCCCACACCCAGCAGCCTCCCACCGTCCTAAAATGCGTGCTGCAGGAGCACAAAAAAGGAACAAGAGCTGCCTGACCAGTGGGGCTCTTTCTTTTGTTTAATCGAGGTTGGCATTCTTTCTCCCAGCCTGGGCCTGCTCTGTACTACATGGGTGCAGCTCCGGTGGCTTAGGCCACTGGTGGCACCTGTCTCCTCTTCAGCGCCAGGCCGGGGAGACTGCCCTGCCTTGATCCCCGCGCTAATTATTTTCAAAGCAGCCGGGATTTATATCACACTCATGCAGGCGCCAGTGGCGCTGCAGCTCCCCCAGGAAGCAGCTTTTCTGGCTTTTCTCTCTTGCTTGGTGGGCAGAGATTGTTACCATGGACGTGAGCGGCGCTCGGGCACCACAGAAGCATCTGGCCAGCTGGCTGGATTTGGATGCTTTCCAGATCTGGATTGCTTCAGCACATGTACAAATGGTCTCAGCATTCGTTCCTCAGCAACTCATCAAGGTTATTCAATAACAGAAATAATTTCTCCTTGTCAGAGAAATGGATGTGTGTTCACCATACACTTACATTGCCATGGGAACAGCTATACTGCAATATTAGTGCAACTGAAACTGACCCCATTCATCCTTAAAGTCCCTGAATGCATCTTAACTCGTGGTTGACTTACTAGCTTTTTTTTATAGCACTTTCAACAGCATTTTAGGGAAAATGTACATATACTAAACATCATGCAGTTCTATAATGTGTGCATGTAACATTTCACACTACTTTGTTCACTTATTATTTTACACATTTAAAGGCCATGGTTAGCTGTCAGTTTATTTCAGTGTGAACTTGGTTCCTTGAAGGACCTTCTAAGCAGTTGCCTAGTGGAAAGAATGGTATTTTAAGAAATACTCAGAGGTTAAAACCTTGAAGAACAACACAGCAGAGGAGGAAAAGCATCTCTGTATGTCTTCTTAGCAGACACTTTGGCAAATGTCTTCCCAATCAACACTTGCTGTAACATTATGGCTCTAAATAAAACAAAGCAAGCTAAGCATCTTGAAATAATACGGAAATTTTGACCAAATGTTTATGATTTTTGGAGATTTACCACATGAATTGTAGAAAGCTGTAAGAACTCTATCGGCAGTATAATTGAAAAAAGGCTTAGAAGCAGACAAAACAAAGTAAGATTCTACTAAATGGATTTGCAACATGTCCTTTAATTATCCCCTTGGTAAGCCAATATGAAATCAAAGCAGTTTCCATTTTCTTGGCAGGTGCCCAGATTCTTCCCAAGCTGACGCCACATCCAGGATGTAAAGCCTGCCCACTCTTAAATAGGTGAAACATTATGGTTCAGCAGATTGTAAAACACACAGGAACTTGAACTCTGACCTGTTCCATACAGTAGCCTTTTCTCTCCTCTCTTTGTTTTGTGCACAAGTCATTCGGGATCATTAGTTTTATGGGCTCCCTGGGGGTCGCCGCATACTTTGATGTTTTCTGATACGCGGCACTTAACATTCCACAAGGACTTCTCGTCACTCTCAGGCCTGACGTGACTGACAAATAAGTAATATCCCATGCAACACGCACTTATCTAAGCGCAGAGGAAAGTAAGGAAAAGGCATGTGTTCTTGGCTGTTTGCCATCCTACAGTTCACCGCTGAGATAAGGTCTCCATTTGATGATGTTGCTTGAGGAATGAGGCTGACTTGGTGGGGTCAGTGTACACTTGACTTGGGCAGCACACACACAGCCACACCTATAGATTATAATGGGCCAGTTGACACAAGTTCAGTTCTATGGCACGAGGAATCCCCTCCTTGTTCTGTGGCAAATCTGGAAGATGTGGTAGTCCCAGTTGCGCAATCAATATCTTTTCATAAACTCTAAAATAAGGAAAAAATCATGACACCCACGTGGCCCTGAAAAAGACCTGAATGAATGAAAAACATTTAAATACGTTTAAAATCAAACAAAAAAATCTTACTCTCATTTTTGCTGTAAGAAATAAAAAATGATTCTGAAAAAAATGTGCAAATGAACATAAAACAATTTTTCTACATGTTTTCCTCTTTTTTCAAAAACCTCACACAGTGCTGGTTATGTAGCATTAGCGATGTAAGGCTAGGCTAACTAGCCTGTACTTGGAAAGTAGTTGGCCTAGGGTGCTAACATTGGCACTGATTCCCACCGGACTCCAGAGTTATATCCCGCAGCTGTGTTGTGTTTGTTGCATTCAGTATTACACCAAAGATGGGAAACTAGCTTTAGCATTAGCTGTCTCTCTTTCAGCTGCCGTGGTGGCAAATGACCAGACTGTGGAAACTCACATCAACAAGAAGTCCTGTTACAGTCTTGACCAAATAACCACAACAGTAAAAACAAACACTAATGATATACTGTATGTAGGATTTCTTAGAATCAAAAACTGCTTTTGATTTGAGTTTGACTTCAAAGCAAACCTGTTGGAACATGACTGTGAAAAGTACGGTGATAAATCTGCAGCCATTTCTCCTTAATCTCTTTCCTCTCCTCTTCTTCCATGTTGGCCATTGTTTTGAAATGTTTACACTTCCTAATCTGGCAGGTCCATAAAGGCATGTTTGTCTCTAATTGACCAACTGGCAGGGGTGCTGTTGCTCCTTATTGCCTACAGGTAAAAAGCCTTAAAGTTATTCACTCTGCATCCCAGAGGAATCCTAGAAAAAACAAACCACCATGTTTGACCTTTGCAGAGACTCTTGTAGCAACAGGCTCCTCTTACAACTCATATCAGCTTCCATTTAAGTGCGAACAAAGGCTCAGTAATAGTAACCAAATAGACAAGCTGAGCAGAGGTCTGGCACAGACCAGGCAGAGGGGGGCATTATGAACGTAAGGCAGATGAAGACTGCATTTAGACACTCGTTATGACCAAAAACAATAGATAACATTAACATTATACAGTGGGTTTCCATGAATGTCCAGTTTTTGTGGACAAGCTTTCTGGTAGCAACACGAATTTGACCATTTTCATCAAGAAAATATTTTATGGATAAAATCTAATCAATAGAAGTTCACATTTGACATCAAAAGTCACAGTTTTGCAGCTTATATGCACAGTGACACTGGGCAGGATGGTACTGCCAGGGGGGTAGCCCATTACAACTGATTTTATAAATATTTAGGCTTAGCCACATTAAGCTGATTTGGGTACTTTACTCTGCTGGTCTGCCGTGAACACTTGAGTCTAAATCTGCTTAATTTGTACTGTGCCACTCCGCGCGAGTTTAGCATTCCCTTGAGATAATATAAATGCCTGATTTTGCAGTTACGTCATCATGCATTTCTTTATATTCAATATGCGATTTGTGGATGCCGTGAGGCTCTTTGCTTAGTCGCTGATGACAGTTTCTTAGAATTTGATCTGGTGTTTTTGGAGGCTCTGAGTACAAGAAAGGCTCCCGTCATCAGCTGGGAAAGTCTGAGCAGATCTGTGATAATTGATTTGGGAAGCCAGAGACCCTAGAAATACAGGCAGTTGTGAATTATGGGTGATAAGTATCCGATACCAGGTTATTGTGGCGAGACAGCGGAGATGTTGTGGTCAAGGGCTAGGCTAAACTCTCTGGGTGAAGGGTAGTGATCCTTGTGGTTGACTGCGAGAAACAATTACTGGAAGATTAAAAAGGGCTTCAAGAAAAAAAAAAACATGATGTGCATTATAAAGGGCTGAAATAGAGATGTTTGTTTTTCCACTAAATGCTTTGCTCCGTTTTAGATGTTAGACATTCTTGTGGAGTTCAATCAAGAAAGGGGATGCAGACGAAAAGACTGTGGTTCATCTTTGATCGCTGGTCTCAAAGGTGCTAGCTCTGACCACGCTGCAAAAAATGGAAATCTGATTCTGTCATGAAATGAACCTCAATGGGTGTGTTTCACACCAAGCCCTGGATAATTTGTAAGAAATAAATCCCGATCTATTTAAAAAGGACTAAGGTTGCAGACGAACAGCCATTTTTGCTTAGGAAGGGTCCTAACAGAGTGAAATGATCCTGAAGTATCAAATTCAATTGTTCAATTCAAACTTGCAACTTAAGAATGATGATATTTAGGCCCAACAAATGATGCCTATCTTGAATAAATTTTACAATAATTTTCATATCATACTAACTGCTTTTTGCTATGCTCAGCAAACTTGACCACCAACAGCTGTATGTTAAAGCAGCTACACAGTCAACAACAGGAACTAATGCATGAGAACTGCGAGGAGAGGAAGAGGGAGAGACGGCAGAGAGATGTAACCCACGACCAGTTTATCATAGTTTAGAATAATGCAGTAAAGTGAGGATACAGACGTGTGATAGAGGAGACAAGCATATATGATGCAGATCTGTCTGTTTTTCACTGTTAACAGAAACATCAGTGTAGTTCATGTGCTTCACTGGTCAAAGAACATGGTTGTATCACATCAACACCATCTTCTCACGCTCCCTCTCTCTGCTGCAAGTCTGCTTCACATTTTTTTTATCAGTTGATGGTTTTTATAATGGCTGCTTTTATGGGGTGCTGCAACAGCCAAGTTCAAGGAAAAATGTTTAGGAAAATGACATAGACCAGACTCTACATCCATGTTAGTGGCTCTTTAAGGCTGTACTTATGCACAGCAGTGCTTTGAGCTAAATGCTAATGTCAGCATGCTAGCGTGTTCACAATGACAATGCTAGCATGCTAATGTTAAACAGGTATAATTTCCATGTTCACATCTTAGTTTAGCACTTTAGTGTGCTAGCAATTGCTAATCAGCACTAAACATAAACTACAGCAGAGGCTGATGGGATTGCATTTGTTTTTGTGTCACAGGTATTTGGTCATAAACCAAAGGATGGTGATGATGGCACTCTATAGAAAATGACTGGATCACCAAAGTTGTAACAATTCATGCTGATGGGGCAAAAATGTGTGTAACAAATTCCATGCCAGTAGTTGTTGAGACACTAAAAAATGTTTTGAGTGAAAACTCACCAAAACCAATAGGATTCATCCTCCAGGAACCATGAATGTCTGTACCAATCCATGCAGTAAATGTATGAGATGTATCACAGAATAAGTGGAAAACTTGACATGCTTGTGGTGCAGGAAGAAAAGTCAGAGATCACCAAAGTCATTATGATTCATCCTCTGAGGCTGAATGTACAGAAATTCATGGCAATCTATGCAATTGTTGTTGAGGTATTTCAGTCAGAGCCACAACGGTGGACCATCCGACACTGCCATCCCTACAGCCGCACCACTGGCTGGGCTAAAACATTACTTTGACATTAAGTATTGCATGTTTATATTTCTGCAAAAAGGCACCCAAAATATTTACAGTGATACCCATCGAAAGCCCCTCCTTTACCATGCATCAGCGCTGGAATTCAATCTGTGGAGAGCCTGTTACCCTAACTAGCCTCTCCCTCGCTGAATCTACTATCTTGGGCAAAATTCTTAACACAGCCACCGAAGAGCCAATGACAAGCTGGTCACACAAGTATTATGTTTTATGTTTTCCCCATTGCTGTCTAATGTTTCACATTGAGGTTGGGACCATCAAGCAAACTACAGCTCACAAAAGAATGGGCCCATTGATTCCCAGAGGAATAATTTTAGTGGAGGGAGTATTTAGCACAGGCCCAGCTAGAAAGAGCTATTAGCTGCTTCTCCAGCTCTGTGATCCATGACTGGAGAGGCTCAGTGTGAGGAGAGAAAGAGGACCCTCGCCTGGCACCGCGTCCACACTCATTTCACCCCGCGCAGGCAGTGTGCTGAAGTCGTGTTTCGAGGCCTCATATCAGCCATAAAAACACAGCCAATATGACTTCCTTCTCATATTTCTTATCTGAAGCTTAGCCAAAGCGTCTGACTTCCAACAACATCGCTTTGCAGCAGTTTTATCTCTTGATATGATAGCACAAAGAAAAAAACTCTTGAACTGGTCTGCTGCCTCTGAACAGGAAACTATAGATATAGATATAATATAAACAATGTCAGTATACAGGAAGCTATTGCATTTTCGTCTGTGTACATACAGGTCTTAGTCTAGCCAGGACCCTCTGAGATTGGGCCTGAATTCCTATTTCTCAGGAGAAACCAAAGTGGTCCATCATTACCTCCTCCAAACTCCCCCTTTCCCATTTCAGCACCACACTGAGCTAAGATATCAGCTAACACATTATCCTCTTAGCCCTGGAGACTGATAGCCAGCGAGGGCCTCGAGCCAGGAGCAGCCATACAGGTCAGGGAATAAAACAGGCATCACAGCTACAGCAGCAGTAAATTTAACACAGATCAGATCAGATATTGCTGACTTACTGATCTTCCAGTTGCAACGCATGCAAAATTGCACCATAATTTTTCCCCTTTTGCAAAAACTTTTGCTAAAAAGCAGAAAATGTGTGTTTTTCTTGCAATCATCCATAAATACGTCTTACACTGAGCTTACAAATCTTATTATTAACTTCTGGATTCAATGATTGTTATTTTAGGTCTATAAAAAGCAGGAAATATGTGAGACAATTAGCAGCGGACTGTAAAATCAAAGCAGAAACATTTGTCATTGCAAATTGTTGTTTTTTTTAGTAATCAACTCTTAGTGAATTTAAACTAATTAGCCCCACCCTGTCCGTTGTAAGGCTTCACCAACACTACAGTGACCATTAGAATGAGACAGTAACCTCAAATCATTTTCCCAATATCACTGAATATCAGGTGACATTATCCTGTCTGTGTTGCCCACCATGACTGACTTTTTCAAGAACATTTGATTGTATTTCTTGGCTCAGGCCGCTCTATGTCAACACAGGAAGCCAAACCCACCAGGTTTTTATGATTAAGTGGACAAAGTCAGGAGGGTTTTATTCCAGACTTCTTGCCAAGCCATTTTATATCACTTCAACAAGCCAAAAACCGTACTTATGAAATTACATTAATAGCTGTCAATGTAAGAGAAACAAAAGTCCATAATAGCTGAGCGATGTTTTACAAGCAAATCTGGCATTCCTCAGGCACCGTGTTTTTCACCGGCGCTCAGAGGCGTTTTATGTAATAGCTCGAGCCCTAAAAGTGAGATGTCATGCAGCTAAAAACATTACAGCAGCCCCACATGCTGGCAGCGGTCCAAGATGCACCTGCACTTTCAATTACTCAGCGAGTGCACTTCTCTCTGCTAGTCTAGACACCCAACACCTGCTGCACATTAATCTGTAATGGGCTCCGCTGCCGGATATTCCCGCTTAACAAGACAACATCTGATTGCCACACCTTCCCCTCGTTCCCAGCAGGGCCACGCTGCTCGGCCTGCTCTGTGCTGCAGAGGCCGGCGTGCTCCACCTCGTTTGTAGCCAACTGATACCTGTCGCCGAGTGTGTGTGGTTTGGGGCTCGGCGAGGACAGCCAGGAAGGTGACAGGCCCGCTTCACATGAATTTGCCATTTTTGGCAGGGGCATCGTCAACTTGGATGAAATTGAACACCTCCAATACCGCTCTGCTGGAAGGTTACAGTTTTTCTGGATGCGGTTCATGGGCTCGGTCCTCGCCAGCCACCTTCTTCACCAGCAGCACAGCGACGTCATTATTCCAGCTTAGTCTCAGCTCAGAGCTCGCTACAAATTAAAAGTAATCACAATTTGAACTGCATGCTCACATTTTAATGACCTCCAATTTTTAAATACCACTAAACTCAGCGTGCATCCTGCTTTTGCACATGTACCGCATATTAGCCACCCAAATGTTCTGGTAAATCAACTGGAACTGAATACTCAGTCTTAAAAGGAGCTTTAATAAGGAAAAAACAGTGACGTGATGCTTTTTCAATGAAATGCTACTCGCTTTCTTTTTGTCTGAGCTTTATTTTAAAGCCCTGCAGGAATACAGTGGAAGAAATTTACTGTTTTTTAGAACAACAAACCTGGAACAAGAAAAAGAAAGCTCAGCAAAGAGCCAGTAGACAGCTGTGCACTCTCACAGGAGTCAACACATTACTAATGCTGGTGAATTAGTGGCTAGTGTGTGTGTTTAAGTCAAATGTCAGAGGTCATTTTACAGAAACCACACCTGTTTTATAATTATTTGTATTTTTTGGCCGGACCAACAGGTGGTAGAGTAATAGCTTGCAGCATCAGCACAATGTTTAACAAGTTTTCAAAACTGGCAGACACCGTAGACCAAATTATTCAGTTAAACATGAGCATGTTTCACTCCCCAGATTCTCAGTCAGATAGATGAACCAAGAGCCTCCTGGGCATGCAACTAATGTGATTTTGGAAATGCTAAAATCTATGGCCAAGATGCTTAATTCCTCCCGTGTCCAACAAAAGTATTGATAACTGCTGAATAGATTCATCTAGCAAGCAAAAATGCTAAACATTTGCTAATTGCTACTTCTCAGATGTCAATATTCCCTCCTTCTCTCTGTATTCTATCACTGCAAAATGAATATTTGCATCTGAAGATGTCACATTAGCTTTTTTTTATCACTTTTTTCTAACATACTGTTAACTTAATGATAAATGGATTCAATCATAATGAAAATACTGATTAATTGCTGGTAAAGTGTGTGTGACTCATTATGGTGAACCAGCAGAGCAGAATACTTGTTAAATTGAGGACTCAGTTCAGAAACATGTGAATTTGGGACTTCTTTCAACAGACAAGTATATCAATACTCTACTTCTTGACAGACTGGAAAAGTGGATGGGACTTACTGGCACTGTACTACACTGGTTCAAATCTTATTTACAAGGTAGAGACAACTTTGTGTCAATTGGTGAGCATGTGTCTGAACGAAAAAATATAATGTGTGGGGTGCCACAAGGGTCCATTCTCAGACCACTTCTTTTCAACATGTTTCCCCTAGCTTAGATTATGGAGCATCATAGTATTTCTTATCATACTTACGCAGATGATACACAACTTTATATTTCTGTATCATCACATGACTACAGTCCTTTACTTTCACTGGGTGAGTGTATTCATCGAATCAATGAGCGGATGTGCCAGAATTTTCTTCAGCTTAATGTAGGAAAGACAGAAGTGATTGTATTTGGCCTCAAAAATAATAGATTAAAGATCAGCGCTCACCTTAACTCCATGTCAATGACAACAACAGATAAAGCTGGAAATCTTGGTGTGATTATTGATTCTGATCTGAACAATTAACAACCATTTAAAGCTCATTACCAAATCAGCCTACTACCACCTGAAAAATATAACCAGAATTAAGGGATGTCTGTCCAAAGAAGACATGGAAAAACTTGTTCATGCATTCATTTTCAGTAGGTTGGACTATTGTAATGGAGTCTTTACTGGCCTAAACAAAAAGTCAATTCGACAACTACAGCTGATGCTGCTGCAAGAGTCCTTACAAACACCAGAAGAATTATCATATAACATATCACACCGTCCTCAGATTACTACACTGGCTTCCTGTGAGTCAAAGGACAGACTTTAAATTTCACTGTTGGTCTACAAAGCATTAAATGGTCAAGGACCAAAATATATTCTAGATTTATGAACTCCATATGAAGCATCCAGACCCCTCAGGTCATCGGGGACAGGCCTCTTGTGTTTCCACAGAATCAGAACCAAACAAAGTGAAGCAGCTTTCAGTTATTATGCTCCTCACCTGTGGAACCTGGTGACCTGCATACCTGAGGTCTGCACCGACAGTTCATTTAATTCACAGTTGAAAACGTTATTATTTGCTACAGCTTCTACTTAAAGTAAATATATCTGCTAAATTATTTTAATCACTCTAAATGCTAAATTGCTGTATTTACTGGCTTGTTTTTAATTTTCCTTTAAATGTATTTTCCTCTTTGTAATTCTATAGTATTTTATCTGTATTTTTATTTTTTATTCTCTTCTAATTTCTCTCTTTCTTTCTTTTACTCTTTCTTTGAAAAGTATTTCTATTTATGATTTTAATGTATTTTTATGTTTCTGTAAAGCACTTTGAATTGCTTATGTATGAATTGTGCTATACAAATAAATTTGCCTTGCCTTGCCTTGCCAATAATGGTCAATTCTGCAAAAAAAAAAAAAAAAAAAAAAAAAAAGCGGTTCTGCTCACTGACAGCATTTATGGAAATTCTCTCTTATATCCGGCAGCTATTGTTAAGTTTAGAAAAGATGGTGGCCACGGTCACCCAGCCATCCGACATGGACCTGATTCCCAGGATTACTTGGCTGAAACCTGCTGTTGCCGGGCGAGTTTCTCGTGTCATTTGACTGGTGTTTTGAGGAGTGGGATGAATGATAACGACCTGAGGTCACTGTGATCCGAGCCTGCAAGGTGCACTCATCTACCCTGGCTGGCTGCAGCCAAGGAATGGAGCGCACACTGACAGCTGCAGCGCCGTGTTGAGAATAGTGAATGTAAGGAAACACAGAGAGAAGGAGACAGTTGCTCAACCTGTCGACAGCTTCTCCATAATTCAATAAGTCAAGGTGGAGGACCATTCCTGCGAGGCTACAGCAGCTCCGTAAATAGCTGTCTAGCATGATGGGTTTTTTTTTTTTTTCCACGGCAATCTTGCTTGTCTCTCTCAACAAGCCTGCTAACATAATTGAAAACACGGACGTGAAAAAACACAAGTTTTACTGACACGAGGAATGTTTCTTTGTCCTGGACGGTTACGCTTTCACTGTCCTGTTTTAACATGTTCCAAGAATCTCTGGATCTGTCTACAGGTCAACGTGTTCAACAATGCGCCCCTTGTTCCATTATCTTTAAAATGAAATTATTCATCACTGAATGATGACAATGTTTCTCATGTTTACATTGCCAAGGAAATACTGTTCTGTCAGCGTGCTACAAAGGAAAACATTTATTTAAGATCTTTGGGCTTGATTGCGGTGTTTGTGAAATTTGTCTTCTCAGTAAGTCAGCTTATACTGCCAACTGTTTTTTTTTTCTGCATGCCAAAAGTCCCTCTGTACTTTTTACATTTTACAATCTCAAAATATCAGCAAAAGCAGATCACCAAGAGTGGCATGGACGGTACTTAAGGACTTTTCGACAAACCTACCGCAGACTGTTGCTTCAATTTCCTCTTTAAATTCCCCTTTTTGTCAATGAAAAGCAGCATTTCAACTTTCCCACCATCTCCCCTCAATATATCTGCCCACTCCAATTGTGACTTAAGTCTCTGTTGGACCCTGGCCAGCATGTTAACTCCAGCTAAATTAATGGATTAACAATTTAGCCCAACCCCACCACACACACACACACACACACACACACACACGCACACACACCACCACCACCACCAACACTAATCTTAAGGAGCTGACCTCGGCCAATAAATGACCAAATTCACACAAAATGGAGACCCGCCCCCGCCGACAATGTGGTCTTTCCTGTCTTCTGTCCTCATGAGAAGCTGCTATTGAAGCAGCCAGCCACACTTGTTGAGATTGTGGTGACAGATCCTCAAGTACCTCTCCGTTAAACGAAACCCCCGTATCCTTTGGGATTCGATTTGGTTGGCAAATGCTTGTCACAAAAACAGCAAGGGTGGGAATCCAGCTAAAGCAAACTATCTTGCATTTATAGACGGGATTACTATCTCTTTCACTCATATTCCCACACCAAATTAGTTGTTGGTGTTGTAGCAGTAGAAGTGGTGAGTGAATGAATGAGTTGCCTTTCCGTGTGCCTCACGACTTTAGCCTATTTGTATTACACTGTCCTAATTTATGGGCAATAGCACTGGTTTCACCGCCTCCAGTTAGCAGGCAGCGCTGGTTGTGACCCATGAGGTCAGCGTTACTGTTGAATCCGTGCCACAGCGTCTGGTACAGCCGAGCGGGCAATGTGCAGCTGTGCGGGGCTCGGGGCTGGAGGGCCGCTCACACACACCATGTTGTCACGCTGTTTGTCATTCCACGTGTCAGTCATCCTGAGCGCTCCCAGGCCAACATGAACACATTTTAGTAAGAGGATGCAGGAGGAAAAGTTCGGCCTCTTCCTGTGTTAGCATCAGTGTTTCCCATATTTTAAAGCTTTCCCATGCTGTCCACTGGGGATATGTTCCAAGAGCTACCACTCATGACAGTTAGCACACGTATGAGCCTTTATTTAGCTCGGGGATTTTTTTTTGCGATCAGCATAGATCATGCCACACCATGAATGCATGATTTGATAAATGTCTGAAGCAATTGGAGTCAAAGAATGTGTTTTAGACAGATTTTATAATTGTTCTTTAAGAGTTACAGAGCAGCTATAGAGGCTACATCTGTAGGTTCAACGAAGCCAACATGCATCCTCTCAAAAATCTCGCCGCATCGGGGCTACAGTGTGTACAGAGAAACCACCAACTCCATGTATCTGTAATTCCCTGATCGTTTCCCAGAAAGAAGTATGTAATTGGGTCATAATTGCAGGGAAAACTGACTGAAGTCTGATTCATTATTGGAAACTAAACACTCCATACAGTCTATGTTGAATTGTTAACAAATGTCTCATTTTTGCATGAGTTAAGGACTCCTTAAAGACTCGAAGAAGAATTCATTGCAGTCTCATAGATGAATACAACGTTCACAAATTGAACACTGTCTCGATTTACTCAGTAATTTTCCAATCCCAAATTACATAGTTCTTTCCAAACTTCCTTTAGAAATGATTAGGAAATTACAGACCCGTAAAGTTAAAGCGGTCTCATTTTCTTCCTGCATGTTTCTGATGATGGTGGAGATTCTTAATGAAGAAGAAAACATCAAGCGTATTGAAAAGAGCTTTTCTACATCTGCCATTTCCATTAAGAGTGACAGTCGTTCTCCACCACAAAGCGAATGAAATAATACGAGCACGATCGCATTGGCTATCAATGAATGCAACAGTCTCCTGTTTAGTAACATCCGCAAGGCAAAACTGTGCACTGTGCATCACAAAGTGGCTGAATGAAGAAGAACACAGTACCTTTGAGGTATATGCAGTCAGCTTGACCTGATTATGTATGACAGATTCATTTCATGTTGCAGCGGCGGACACACAAGTGCAGCTTGAGCAATAAATATTGGTAACAGTCAGAGCTTGTTTTTAATGTCCCTCATCTCGCAGAGCAGTCTGCTGCGTTTCCTACCGTCAGCAACAGGCTTATTTTCTCTCTCAGGTCTTCTGTTGGCTGCTCAGGGTTTGTGGCCTGTTTGTCAGCGGTTTGTTGCAGCATCACTTTTCTCATCTCATTCTACATTCTCCGGGTCAGAGGCGCCTGGTCTCGCCACGGTGCCATGTATCCTAATCACATAAGCACACGGGCTAATCCGCAGGACAGCTGGGGAATCTTTACTGCACAATTGAAGCATGAGCTGGACAGCAGCTTCATGGCCCATCTCTGTAAACCCCCTCGCTTTCATCAGCCTGCCATTGTAACCCCGCTCCCACACACACACACACACACACACACACACACACACACACAGAGTCACTACAGCTACAACTGATTTCCTCACCATCACCCCACACGCGGACACAAATGAGCGGTCGTAGGTCAGCGCAGCTGCTGATAGAAACTTCCAGGTCCTCCTCGATTCACAGTTGTACAACTTTCCCTCATGTGCTTATATAACATCAACATTTTGGGAGAAAACACAACCCAGAATTCGTCCCAATAGTTAATATTTCATACATCCCTGATGCACAAAACAGGTGGTGACCTGGTTGAAGCAAATTTCTCCTTTGCGATTGTAAATGGCTGTTCTACTCTGACATTTAGTGCTTTGTAGTGGTGGTATTGAATGTCCAGTCAGTGATCTCCGAAGTACTTACTGTCCTGGTAAATTGATGGACTGAGGAGTATATGTCCATCGCATACATCCTACTGGTGATACATCAGAACACTCTCTTGTCTGGGATATCTACCATGATGAACTGTTTTCCTCCAAACAGCCTCTGCTAGAGCAGTTAGAGCATCCACCTCCTCAGAGATTCTGATGAATAATGGAGTAATAGGAGGAATTTCCTCAAGAATAAAATGTTTCTAACCCTGCACCTCTCCTGGCCAGCGCTCCAATTCTCCTGGTGCAAATGCAAGTGCAGCAGCTTGCCAAAAAAGCCAGGCGTCTACACAGATCTATGTTTATCCCATCCCCCTAGAAACCCCGCTATGGGGTCTCTGGGGCTTTCCCCCCTCTCTCCAAGTATGGTTGTCAATGAAAGAAACACATGCTCCATTATTATTTATAGAATAATTTGTTTGTTTATTATTCTATTTTTCCAGAAGGAGAATGTCGACTCAGGTCCTCTCAGATTCGGTGCAATTTATGGGCTGTATTAAATTCTTCATTTGGACGTTGGGCAGGAGTGCAGCGTATCAGAACAGAAGGAGGGGTATTTGAAAAATGAGCTTTGTCATGCGAAGCTGACATTTTTATGACTGCGAGCAAGTGTTGAAAACCTCCTGAGCCGGTTATCATCATTATCCATCGCATCTTGTGAGGAGGCCTCGGACGTGGTCGATGAGCTGACTCCCCAGTCGAGGGGGTGGGGGGAGCTGCGGACCTCCTGTATGGAGCAGTTCCCTTCCAGCAAAAAAAAAAAAAAAAAAAAACACTGATAGTTTTTACAGCGCATGTATCACAAGACATATTGAAGATTTATTACACTTGAATGCTCTTCCTGGTGTTTAATCATTTGAGCAGCCTGTCCTGTAATCTTAACCGGAGTGATTATTGAGTTAATATCGCTGTTACCCGAGGAGTATATAAATGAGAAGCGCCTCTGCGTCACTAGCAGCGCTAAACCTTTTTCACTCAACTTGACTGACAGTCTGCGTGCTGATTCAGACACAGTCATCCTCGTTTGAGCAGCAGATTCTCACCACCAGATACATACAGCACACTAAGTATTTTTCCTTAATGCGCTGCATTTTCTTAATTCGCTCCTGTTTAGAGAGATGCTGAGCTCACATGTTTTTCCAGGCACAAGGGACAAGCGGGAGCTCTGACAGGTACTTAACAACAATCAAAAACAGTTATAAACAGGGTAAGCTATTGGGCAGGGCGCAGGAAGGAGGCGAGGAAGGCACATATACCCTTCAGACCCCTATCACACTTTCCAGAGAGGAACTCGCTTTTTCCCAGCGCGCTGAAAAAAAAAAAAATCATAAATCTGTGAGTTCCACAGACCTGCGGCATGAGCTAAGGTGTTTTCATAGTGCACGGCACATATGTTTCACCCTACGAGTCTGTCTTTGAGCAGCTAACGCTTGGATTTGCATTAATTACCCTCAAGTCTTACATTTCTGTTGAAACCTTTGTCAAATTGCATTCTTGTTTTCAAGAAAATGAGAGGTTTGAACTCACAACCAATAAAATGCACCTTTGCATTGTATACTCAGGAGTTTTAGTGCTACAGCCTTAGTTTAGTAGTAGTAGTTTAGCATTCCCTGTATCTTATGATGGGATGGCTAAGACATTGCTGTGAGTCACTTTGTTAACTTCTCAGTAGCTTCTTTTCTCGTGCTACCATTTAAATCCATCTTGCTACGGTTTCTATATGAAACCGCAGCAAGATTGGAGCTGCTCTCAGTGACTTAAAATTGGAGAGGATCAGTCATGAAGTGGCAACATCTCATATATGTGCACCAATCAGAGTTTTGGTGCGTTTAGTGAGGTTAATTAGTGCCTGGCTATTTCTTGGCCGGGCAAAGTAACTTCCTGGAGGATTGTTGTCACTGTGAGGTAACCAGGCTAGCCGTTTCCTCCCCTTCCCAGGCTTTGTGCTAAGCTAAGCTAACCACCTGCTTTTGGCTGCTCAACATTTATCATCCAGACATGTGTCGATCTTCTCATCTTGGCATGAAAGCAGCTAAGCCTATTTCCCAAATACGTGGAACTATTCCTTCAATGTATTTAATGCAGTGAAGTCTGCATCCACTGACATGACCCAACACAACCAGACCACAATCAACACTCCTCAGCACATCCTCCCCAAGGCACCACACATACATCCTGTGCAGCGGGGTGATGCTGGAATAACAAATCCTCCGCCACCTCCAGCAGTTCAGGAATTATCTGACTATCCACTCTGCCCGACAGCCCTGCATGTGTGTCCGAGCAGACCGGGAGGATGAGAGTGGGAATGGAAGGTAGTCAGGAGGAGGTGGGGGGCAAAGCTTGCTTGATTTTTTTCTACCTTTTTTTCAGTATGTGCTTTAGTTGCACCCACTTCCTTCATGGTAGCAGCTGTCAAAACATCGTCGGATTACAGCGCACCGCAAAGTTACAGCTCATATTAGAGCCTGGTACAGGGCAGGAAGTTAGGAGGAGTCTAGCGAGCGGG
This sequence comes from Chelmon rostratus, assembly GCF_017976325.1. Taxonomy (NCBI): domain Eukaryota; kingdom Metazoa; phylum Chordata; class Actinopteri; order Chaetodontiformes; family Chaetodontidae; genus Chelmon; species Chelmon rostratus. Next base: position 16,729,846 of record NC_055669.1, on the reverse strand, counting down.
TACATTAAAGCCTCTCAGTTTCTCAGAGCGAAGCAGCTAGGACCCAGGGGAGGAACAGCTAACACCGAGAGGGTGCCGCTCCCGCACTGCTAATTTAGGTACACGTGTCAGGGATATCATGGGCTTTTCCACTGATGTTTTAGGTATTAGAAGAGATACACTCCGTAATTGTGTATTGTTTTCGCAACCGGACGTGAAGTTCCCTCTCACAGCCCGGGATCACAAAGCTCCTTTTCTCTTGGATTAGTCGAGCTTCGGGGCTTGTGTGATGAGGCCGCGAGATATTTGCGAGGTTGTTGAGAGAGAAAACTCCCCGAAATCTCCACTCATCTGCTGAGGGAGTAGTGCTTGTTGAAATAATATCAGTTCAGCGGGGTGATTCTTCTGCACATACGTATGTCCGAATGCTGTAAACCCAAAACATAAATGTTTATGTCTTTCACTAATGAGTTTCACAGTAACTTTGTTTGACATGGAAGTGAAAACATCGTTGCTATGGTACTGTGCAGTGTAATATGACAGAGGCCTTGATAATCAGTTTACACTAAATCAATATAAAATGTCATAGCAAAGTGAGGGTGATCCGCCGTGAAACTGTGAAAATCCAACAAGGTCCGTATCAGATTCCCATAAACACTTTAACCTCAACAATGACGTCTGATCACATAGGAGGAAGGCTTTCTTGCTCCAGTCACTGTTCTTCTATCAAGAGGCGGGCCTCAGCCAGAACGGGGATTTGAACAGGAGACTTTCTGCTCATGTCCCATCCCTTCTGCTGCTGCAGCAGTGGGGAAAACCCCAAAACCACTGTGTTCTTTGGAGGTGTTTTTATCTGTTGCTGATTTCTTTTGAGCTGGAAACAGAAATATGAATGATAATACATATTCTGTACAATTCATTGTAAGTTTGTGACAAAACAATCTCACCTCAAGCTCCACTTGCTTACTTTTTATGCAGATTTTGGCTGTACCACTTTTAAGTTGACACGAATGAGAAGTTCCAGAAGTACTCAGAATAACATGTCTGTTTCGACAGCATCTGGTCAGACTAAATCTGCTATTCATGACCACATGATAAATTCAAAAACTCCAAAACAAGTCAGTAATTGGAGCTTGAGTTGGGACATGTCAGCTGTCAGGAGCAACATTTTAGCTTGCATGAAATGTAGCTGTTGTCCCGAAATGAAGTGACTATGATCAACTGCATATTATTTGTTTTAGCATTTAGTCCAGTGTGATGCTGTAAACATGTATTTGTTACAGACTAAGAGTTGTTGCTTGTGCTGCGCATTTTTGCAGAAAATTGCATGATTTGAAAAGCATCATTAGGGCTGCAAATGGAGAATTATTGAGCATTTATTCTATAACTGAAAATACACATAAATTCTCAACATCTGCAATAAAAGAAAATGATATAAAATTGCAGATGAACACATCGTTCTGGGTGGTCCCTTCCGGCAGTTTGCCTGTCTGGGCCACAGTCAGGGTGAATGCATCACCCACGTAGCGGTTACATGACATGATGACATGCATCATGGCTGTAACTGTCGAGGAAACAAAGGTAGATGCGTTTTCCAGGAGAAGTGGACGAGCGATCATTTTTTTCGTTTAAGTAGAAGGAAAGTCAGTTAAGACAGTTCCTTTTAAAGCCGACTCTTGCACAGACTCGACTCTGCTCGAGGCTGACGGACCCAAACCTGTTAAACCAGCTGCGAGCAGCATCATCATCATCAGATCGCCTCGCCAAAGGGAAGCAGTTCCAGCCATCGCATTAGAGCTCAGTGTGATATATGTGTTCAATAATTTAAGACGGCCCTCGAAGGATGATATAAAAATTTACATGGCCCTTGGTAGGAAAAAGGCTCCCCACCCCTGCTCTGTAAACTGTCAGAGAGTTCTGCTCCTCATGTTTCCTGAAGCCAAAGAGAACATTCAGACTCGTATTTGTATTGTTTAATTTCTCTGATTAACAATCCAAACCTCAGCGTTATTGCATTCATAAAGACATAAACAATTTCTACATTTTTAAAATGTTTGTGAGTGAATTATTGTTGATCGACTCAACACATTCAATGTCAGAGCGCCATTCCAAGCCATTTAAAAATCACTATAAAGACGATTACTTCAAGGTTATCATAGCATATTGAATTACTTCAGGGTGACGGACTGATTAGACGAAAAGCTGAACGCTCCACTGAGGGATGAAACCACACAAGAAATAATTTAAAAATTCATTTATTATTTCAGATTTTTTTCGCCTTTGTTATACAAAGATGTTAAATAACTTAAATACATTCTTACCAGTCATTTGTGATCTGTTTATACCTACAAGCTATACACATGAGGTAGAGGAAAATAATTTAGGGTTCCCATAAGACATGAATAAGTGAACATGGACAAAGCTTTGTTGGTGTAGTATCATCACAAAGGGCAATACATGGTTGGTGTGTTTTATCTTTGTTTTACAAGCACAGCACAAATCCTAACAAAAAGTACATGTACATGTAAAGTGATCCAAAGGTGAGTATTAACCAGGCCACGCTGATGCAATCATGAGTTCATACCGCATCATATGGTGATAACCAACATTACAAAGTCTTTTCACGAAAGTCGATTATACAAACAGATCAAATCCTATAAAAAAAAAGTAAAAATAATGATGACTGTGATTTTGTTTGAACGCTCTCAAAAATGCGATGATGGATCGTGCGCATGAGTAAAAGACAGCTACAGGTGAGTTGATTCTAAATTTGTTAGGATTTGTTAGTGCTTAGATGACAGCGAACGATGAGATATGAAATGAAATGTGTTTATACGCTGCTTCTCGACGCCTCCACCCCAAAAAGGAACAAACACCCCCAAAAGAAAAACAGAGTAAAAAATACAGGATATAAAATCAATTTAGACTTTGACGTTATTTACACTAAACACATGCTCATAATATATTTAAAAATAATTTATCTTTTATTTTTTTTTCTACAAAACAGAATTTTGTACATGATCCACTGACGACTAAACAGTGCAGAGTTTTGGATTTGAGAATGTGGACGACTGTGACATCTAAAAACCGACCGGCTGCTGCATCATGCTCCTTTAAGGCCTATGTACAATCTATAAACAAACAAAAATGCACCCGGTGTGCATTTGGTGTTCCTGTCATGCCTGTTTTGAATTTGTTCAATAGTCGAGAACCTCAGCGTGTTTGGGCCAAGGAGTGTGTGTGTGTGTGTGTGTGTGTGTGTGTGTGTGTGTGTGTGTGGAGAGCGCACACACACCGAAAGCTGTGGGAAGCAGGCATTTATGCTTCAAGTCTCAGCATAGCTATTATGGTTTCCATGTAGCGTGCAAAGTTCTATGTATATGTTTTGACCAGTCTTTATTTGGCATGCTGTCTCATATCAAAATGCTTGGAATTCATCTCCTCGGGACAAATAACCCGCGCTAGGCTCGCTTTCCTAGAGCCAGATAGCGCTGTCGAGGACGGTGGCTTAATATCAAATACACTGTGATGCTCATCTTCAAAGACTGGCCCGTCCCTCAAAGGTAAAAGCCACTTTTAAGGATGCTTGGCGTGGGGCCGTGTCGCTGATTACAATCTGTAACCGTCTCGTTCCAGCAGCTGTGCGCCGTTTCCACAGACGTTTCTTATTGCCACCAGTTTCTGTTTCAGTTGCTCGTGAGAGTTGAACATGTGCCTCACTTTTGTCACTATACCACAGGAGAAGAAACCTTTGCTATTTACAAATTAAAAAAAAAAAAAAAAAGATTCTGCACTGCGCTGTATCCATAAATACAGATCTTAAAATACTTTAAAAGGGCTTTTGGGCTTCAGTGCGTGAATGGCGCTATAATACAAAGCTGGGTCCCTCACTCAGTAGTTAATTCACACCCATCGAAACAAGGCATATCTTATAGTATATAACATAATGTTCTGAGAGTGCTGAGAATACATGAAATAATGTTGTCTGCATTGTTTGTGTGTTGAGGCATTTCTGACTTCATGGTTGTGTCTCAAAGCAACACTTTGACGTTTTGAGAGATGTTCGCTCTGTTGCCGGGAGTGAGATGAGGACATTGTTACTGCTCTGAATCTACAGCTGTTAGCTTAGCTTAGCTAGCTAGCCTTGCTCTGCTCTACCAACACCTCCAAAGCTCACTTATTAACACGTTATGTCTTGTTTGTTTAATCCACACAAAAACAAAAAGTGTAAAACAACATGAGACAACACTACCATGCTAAGTAGGGAGCTTTAAGGGTGCTGATAGGCTGATTTTGTTGCTCTTGGAAAGAGCCAGGATAGCTGTTTCCCTCTGTCCTTAGCTAGACTAAGCTAACTAGCTGCTAGCTGTAGCCTTATGTTCACCAGACAAACACGAAAGAGGCATCAGCCATCTCACTCTGGGCAAGAAACACTGTAGTTGCATGGTGGGGTTCAGTATGCTGCATTGTGTTAACTGTGTCACTTTGTGCAAAGCAACAATATTTTAAAAAAAGCAAATTAACTCATGTATCATAACGACTTCGCTGACTTCTGGATAAAGACAGCAGAGCTGCAAACCCCCCATGTATGCATTCAGGCATCAATTAGCCCAACATTAGCAAATATTAGTCTAATAAAACACATTTATATTAGCTAGGAGACTTTCGCTTTCATCTTCACTCCAGCGACTCTGCAGACACGTCAGGTTAGATTACCGTCTCCGTTGCCCCACACTGCTTGGACTGACTGACGCAGCTCCCGCTGCACATGCTGCATGTCTACATGTGTTGAATATGGCTCAATCAAATCGTGGCAGCTGAAGAGGAAAGAAGGATGTGAAAATGGCAGGGGGCTACATTCCTCCAGCTCTCCACAGTTTTCTTTACAACTTCAAAGTATTAAAAGTTGAACAAAAAGAAGGAGAAAAAAAACCCTAATAAGTGGATTTTAGCTCCGCAGAACTCCACAATTTCTGATCTGAGTCACACGTGGACCGTTTGCTGGTCAAGTGATCACCAGTGCAATGATGTTGGCAGTAATAACAAGGCCACTGTCATCTCCAACTTGGATATCATTTGCATTTGCACAATTTCTCTCCTATTTTGTCCAAATAGTTATAGTGGTTTAAGTTATTCCCTGAACACTGGTTCGCTCAAGGCCGAGAATAGCCTAAACTGACTGGTTTACTTATTTTCTGTCAATGCATTTACTAACAGCTTCATATTATATTATTACCAAAAACGAAGAAAAAAATTAGATCTTTTTGTTGTTTTTTTCTCCCTGTGAAGGAGTAGTCCCAAAGGATCTATAAATTATCCACAGCAAGACGACGGACACAAGTGTGCTGCTATCCAAAGGGCCTTGTCGACATTAATCAAGAAGAAAAACGAGCGAGAGCACACAAACAGCAAAACATTTGTGTGGTTAGTGGTTTGTTTTAACATAGTTAGATAAGTGGCTTGTATAATATCATTACAATATAACTGAATTTATGTACATACATATGCAAACACACAACGTGTGTGTGTGTGTGTGTAAATATGTGCGTGTAGAGTAAATCTTACACCCTGTCTTTTTTTTTCTTTGTAGCAGTCTCTGAATATGGATTTCATTGCCATAGAAGTCGTCATTCGAACCCCCCTGCCCCCTCACGATCCCCTCGTCACGTTCTCACATACAGACACACACATGTAAAAGATTGACTCACACACACGCGCACACAGACACATCACTCTTCTTTGGGCAAGGCCCCAGAAACCAGTCCGCTGGTGTTACCGTCCTTGTGTTGGATCCTCGTTGACTGGGCTAATCTCTGTTTTCTTGTGAAAAGATGCAATTGGGGGGTTTTTTTGTCTGTTTTTAATAGGAAAATAAAAGCTTCTCTCTTCAAGGCAAAACCGTGACTTAAAAAAAAAAGCTTGAGATGTTGACCCAGTTGTCTTGGAAGATTTTTTTTCTCTCTCTCTCTCATCTGCGAACCCCCGACACGGGGGCCGCAGGAGCTCTGAAACCAAACCCACAGAAATCCCTCAAAGTGCTTATTGCTTCTCCATCGGCTCGCTCCTCTTTTGTTTGCAGAGCACTGTTCCGACAGCGGACGCGAAACCTTCTTTGAGAACGGAACAACCACTCCTTCAACACAACCATCTTTCTCTTGCTCCACTTATCATAGGGGCTGACAGGTGACTGGTCTACCCTTTGCAGGTATAGACCTCTTCTCTCTGTGTGCACTGCTTGCATTCGACGTAGCAGCACCAGCGCACCTGGCACTGGCAGGGCCGGGTCACCTCCCTACTTTGAGTGTTGTGGCCTCGCCCGCAGCAGATAGCGTCGCAGTTCTTGTCCTTGTAGCACTTGCGGGCCGACGTGCCCGATGAGTACTTGCTGGGTCTACAGAAACTGGGCGAGTCCTCAATGTGGAGCAGGTCCATAGTGCGAGGGATCTGATCGTTCAGGCCAGGCAGGGGCGGCTGCTGCGGCGGCTGCGGCTGGCTCCGACCTGTGGAGATCTCTCCCTCCCCCGTGGCCTCATTGGTGGAGCTTCCCACCTTGATGGAGGTCTCATAGCGCTGCTTCAGCTGCTTGCCGATCTCATGGAAGGGCAGGAGCTGCCTCCAGCAGGTCTGGACGGTGCAGGAGCCGGAGACGCCGTGGCATTTGCAAGTGGTCTCCACTCCGGCTTTGATTACCTGGTTCAGAGACAATGAAATACTGTTAACCGCCATGAAACGTTAAAGGAATGCAATGAACGCTATGTGATTTAATGAGCCTTTGTTTAGTAAGCAGCGTTTCAAAGAGCCAAATTGCACAAACATGCTCACAACGAGACGATTAGGGTGGAGCGCAGTGGTTTGCAGAGGAATGCAAAGGCACTATGAAAATTATTACATTCACGACTCTTTTTGATATCATGATAAAAGGGGAAAAAAACAGAGGCTGCACTTATCGACACACTTCTGAAGGTGAACAATATAACACTTTGTCTACGTATAAAAGAGCAAAAGAATATTAGCTGGTGGGAGGATGGATTTGTTATGACCACGGTTGACATTTTGATTAAACTCAATAACTGTTATTATGATAAGTGAGGGGAGGTTTTTGCAAAGAGATGTACTCTCAAATAGACAATCCCCTCAGACAGCCATGGGAAAGAGGAGACTTTAATATTTAGACGGTGGGCACTGTTATGTCATAACACAGAGAATATGTCATACGAACAGTTGGAAAGAGGGAGAATGGTAAAGAAAGTCTTCTCTTAAATAAAATGAGACATAATTGCTTGTAAAACATGGAGCAAAAAGTCAACGCAAGACGTTATTCTAACGCTGCTCGACCTCTTCGCGGTCAGCCAAAGTTCACTGCAGCATCAACCACAATCTCAAAAGCTGTGTGTGTGCGAAAATCAATGACAATAACACATTGTCTTCGACAGGGTTTGGATAGCATCTACGGTTCTTTTCTCAGACTGTGAAAGAGATCGGGGAACAGGAAGTGCATATTCATCACACCAGCGGGTCAAGAAAATTTAATAGGTCAGCTTTTAAATGTCGGGGGGATGCAGAGGCTAGCACATTCCAGTTCCGTCCTCCGTGTGGGAATTCATCCTGAACGAATGCGGTATACCTCACTACATGTGCAAATCACAAAAAAGAGCAAAAACAATGTCATAAATCTTTTATCGCAAATAAAGCCTCCCGAGAGATTGGATTTTGGAGGGCCTAGCAGAAAAGGAAGAGCCTGCATTGGTCTTTTGGGAGAGTTTTGTGTCTGCTAACATTTGGGAAGTGTGCCTCTGCTATAATTCATTCTGAAACCCAAATGAAAACGGCTACAATATGAGAAAAGCCGAGTAAAAGCAGCAGATTCCAGACCTTCAGTTTGCTTTGGCTTGACACGTTAAGACCATTCCCTCTTTTTTATTTTACTATTAAAAACACTTCCAAGATGAAAAACCCATATTTGCTCACCACAAACAATGGCTGAATGGTGCCAGAGCACAAATGAAAGTGGTTGCCTATCTAATCTGGGAGAGAAAACCAAATATTGACTAATGAGCACTTTCAGATTTCACCAAATTTGCAGTAGCAATTACTTTAATCAGGTTAGGTTTCTTTTTTTCCAGGTTTCTTGCAGATGCTTGAAACTTAACACTATGTTTCAGTAATTTCACTCTCCCTCGATGCCCCGTGTATACCTCTATCAATGTCGTTCTCTTGAGGTCATATTAAATTCCTCTTTGGTCATTTTAACCATATATTTGGACAGTGTGTTTTGTCTTAGACAGCATTCATTTACCAGCACTGTAATGTTTAAACTCCTGCATTACAAAAGCAAAACCATAGATATGGTCATAGAGTGTATCCGGGAGCAGGCGCGCCATTAATTGGCACTTCTCACTGCTGTTTGTCTACATAATTGCACAGAACTCAGACTGTATTATATTATCACAGTTTTCCCACCGTTTAACTGATTCATGTGAGCAATTAGCCAACATTTGTGTTTAAATACTGTCTGTGACTCCAAATGAACTCTGACCCCATTCAAACTGCTTTCTTGATGAGTGTTCAGCATTTCGCTTTCAAACTGTTGGAATTATTACTTTAATAAAAGGCAAATCAGACCGTTGAGTAAATATACTGCGATGCACTTATTGTGGAGTTTTTCCTTTTTTTCTGTCCTTTGAAAGTAAATCCGTAAAATTTATCTTGCATCACTGAGATGTAATAAATAAGTCTGCCGCAATTTCAATTTAGTTACAGTTTAATGTTTTAGACAAATTATTAGCTAATAAAATACTTTTGCTGTCAAAGTCACAGACAAGCTATGGTAACTGATGATGGAATAAGTACAATAAGATAAGTGGGAATAAGTTTTGTCCCTAGTAAGGTCCAAGCTCCAAAAACACTGGATCGTACACTTCCCATAATGCAGTTCAAAAGCATCTTGTGCTTTCTGCCTGGTAAACAATTACCACAACTCAGTTTATAACACAGGCTGTCTGTTAAAAGGTGATATGGCACCATGTCAGCAGACAAATGCTGATTTATACATCCAGCAGACTTGGAGCAACATTAGCATTTTGATTCCTGTTTCTGATGAGTGTAAATTCAGCTCTGTGTTTGTCTCCAGTAACTACTGAGCTAAATATCTGGCTCTCTAGAAGGTAAATGCTCCACTGTGTTCACCAGCCAGTCGCTAACTTTGTCTCTCTGCCATTTGGTGCTGGGCAGGTGGCATGCAGGGGAGACTATGTGTTTTTTCATTGAAAATAGCTGCTTGTCATGGCCAAAAAAATCAAAAACAATGACCTAAATGACACTAAAACGCTCCTTAGAGCTGAGGGAGACAGATAATTCTTTGTGGTTTTGTGATTAAGAAACCATCGTCGTCGTCTGATGCTGCACACTAACCTTCATGCCCACATTTGTGTTGTGCATGTCCACGCGTGCGCGCAGGTCCTTGTTGGAGCGTTTGCCCAGGAAGTCCTTGACAAACTTGTTGGCATACTTGAGGTTGTCTCCGCAGCCGCCCCACTGCCAGGCCTTGCGGTTCTCCAGATCGGGGGCCTCGTCACACGTGCAGCGCTCCATGCGTCCCGCGCTGCAAGCTTTGGCCATCGCGTGGGTCAGGCCCGCTGAGGAGATGGCGTACAAGAAGGCTGTCTCTTTAAATCCTGGAAAAGCACAATGGAGAGTGACAAATGAGAGGGAGGAAAGTAGAGTTTTGAGCATCAGTGCGCTTTTAATTTTATTTTTCCTTTTTCTATTTTAACCACAAGGGAGTACAATGCGCAGATGTTTCAGTTTCCTCATTGTGCAATGCTGGAGAGATACCAGGTTTATTCAAGAAGAAGAGGAATGCCCATACCTCTTTTTAGTATGCTGGCTCGGTGTCGCCCCTCCAAGGTACAGTTCCACCTCTCAAAGCGGAATTGATACTGGCACTCTAGGGCGCTCATGGTGATGGCCTCTCTCAGGGTCTCCGCCACGCCCGGGTCTCGTCTGCACATCCTGCGCTGCTTCTTTTCCAGTTTGAGCCGGTCGCACAGCTTGTAGTGGGCCCTGCCCACGTTCTCCTCCGGTAGAGAGTTCAGTGGCAGGATAGACAACGGTTCATTACCTGTCAACCTGGAGGGAAAGATCACAGGCACACTCAGGTCAGTTAAAAGAGCGCACAGAGAGGGAGTGGACACATCTTGATAAAGCTTCCAAGAAAGCGCAGGATGCCGACCTTCCTGGATAAACAATAAGAGTTGCAATGATATACTACATAAACAGCACAGGAAGCACAGCTGGGGCATATAATGCTCAAAAGTTTGGTTAATGTTCAAATGAATTCAGCTGTTCAGTGGTTAATGTTCAGGGGAATTCAACATTTGCTGGAGATTGAGAGCAACCTCCAGCACAGGCGTGTCTGTGCTGAGAGCGAATTCTCTGCAGAGGAGGACGATCTTTTTCTTTTCATAAGAAGTTCCTGACACCGTTTTGTCCACGTTTTAGACCTCACACACCAACCAAGTGACAGCACCAGCAGCTCACTGCCTGCTGAAGAGCTGAAAAATTCAGCCTGAGGTTATGATTTGTGGAAGTAATAAAGCATTCAGATGGTACGGGGACATATTTTAAACAATGGCATGCAGTGAATGTGACACTCGTCCCACATGCATGTGAAACAGTAGCCAGCAGATACTTGGTTTAATATTTATAACATATCCTGAGGGGTGAATGTCACCCACAGCAGCGTTGTATAGATTCAAACATGATCACACAGCAGGATTTACACTCTCATTATAGAATCCCTGTAACAAAAGTCCAGTATTCAGGATCTTAAAGCTGCAAGCCATTTCAAATATAACAAGCAGAAGTATCAGTTCTAAACATGGTATGGAGAACATGTGGTAGACTTGCACTCCTTTCGTCAGTTTATTTAAGGGAAGCGTATATAAAACACACAAAGCGGGGACTGCCACATAGCTGGCAAAACCGACGACCAGCGTTCTGAGGTTGTGATGGGGAAAGCAGAGCATTACTTTCATAAACACACACAGGGGACATGACTGTCAGCCTGTGACCATTTTGGTCACACCAACTGACAGGATTGGCACTGTAGTTGTTCATTACGTGGAATTTCTGGCCTCCTTTACACCCTTAAAGTGAAACTGAAGAATAAATGGATTTACAGAACTCACAAAAGCACAAGACTTGGGGCCAGCGTGCCTCTGCAGACGGACTCGGGACCTTTAAAGGACACTTTTGTGTGTGGGATGGATGCCTCGCCTAATGCTGCATTGATGAAATGCAGGCAGCCTCCTTTTAATTTTTATTTTTTTGTAATTGAAAAAATGAGCAACAATGAGGATTAAAGCATCCAGTTGTGCAAGTGAATGTCTCAACAGATACAGAGAGTTATTAGTGGATTATTTTGGTTTAAAAGGAGGGTTGGGTAATGCACTTGAAGTCAGTGTCGCCAATGATTATAAGATTTATTACTGGCAATGACATATACAGTAGACTATCACTGTTAGTTTGTTAAACTGAAGTTTTGATTATTTCATTGTACAACATTTCAAATCTTTCTTCTCAGTTTTTTTTTACAACCAATCTGCCTTTTATTATTGAATTTAGACAAACAAATTGTGCATTAAGATGCACAGCACTACTAAATCCACAATCATGAACTGCATGTCCCTTCTTGGTTGTAAAAAGTGTGCATTGAGCCAAACAAATTAAAAGAGATCCAACTATAAGGCTATGAAGAGTAACCACAGCGAATGGGAATCCTGCCACATACTTGGATTTCGCCAAGCAGTGCAACAGAAATGATTCCACAATATTTTTGTAAAGGTGCAGAGCACCTGCTGGATGTCCACACCAGTTTGGTTAATGTACCAGACGTGTTGATCGCTGATCTCCATTACTTACATTTTTGACTTCATTACTGTTTTTCAGAGAAGATTCTGTCACCACTCGCATTCAGTCCGGCCTCTAGCAAAAGGTCACAGTAGTTCTTCAACAAGAGATTTGTTTTATTAAGTCCAATAACTGACTGAAATGTTTCCCCTCGAGTCCTCACTTTCATACCAACGGAGTTAATAGCTCACATATGCTACATGATATTGTCTTTGCAACGCGCTCGCGGCCTGGTTGACAATCAGAGCAGTCAAATCAGAAAGGAGGCATCAGGACTTGCTCTCAGATTGGGTCAAATGGTTTCCTTTTTACAAAGCGTGTTTGCCTTTCCTTAACTTGTCTGACAGCTATGAATTTTCAAATGGAAACCTGGCAAGCTGTGTCTTGACAGAGATTGCTCTCCCAACACACTTAGAGAGTAAAAAAATGTATGGTTCGAGGCGTACAGAGCGAGGCGTACACAAAGCACCAGGACCGTGTCTCTCTGTGAATAACTAACATTTTCCTCCTATTTGTTTCACGCTTTGTTAAAATATACTGTGCTAACAATGCCAAGGAAACATACTCAAAGTGCCAAAACAAGCAACTCCAGCAGACCCACTATGTTACATGTGACTGACGACCGTTCCACAACATTTCTATGGCAAGCAAGCAGTCAGGGATTGAATGATGGCGCCATGTGGAGTACCTGCAGCCCCTTTGGAACAACAATGGCCAGTTCAAAATCATGTAAATTCAACATGCATTTCAAATTCACACTGTTCACATTCCTCAGGAGGACCTGCACAGGAACACGTATCAGCGTCAAAAAAGCCCACATGCCTGCCAAAGCGAGAGGCCATTAGAGTGACAGGCCTCAACTGTCTGTGTGACGTCTGCCTGTCTGAGACAAAAAGATGGTCTGAGCGGAGCTGGAGGGAGGCCAAAGATGACACGACACTGATCTCAGCGCTACTGTCTCTGCGGCTTTTTTACACAAAGGCATATTTCTAGCTCGTCACAAAGACGGCCCGGGGGGCAAAGTGCGGAGGGGAGAGATTTGAGAGCGAAGAAACACTTCACGTCTCCGGAGGAGAAACTACTGGCTCGCGCTCGTGCATATTTCCACTCTGTGACAGACCAGAAAATAGTCAAAGAGGATCACAGATGTACACTGATTTGTGTCTTGTCTTTGTAAAATAATAAATAAAAACGACCTCTCGGCGAATTCACTTTTTTGATAGCTACAAGATTAAAAGCAGAGCCGATGTCGATCATTCCTCTTTGATTCAAGTTTGCTGGATATTAAAGATAATGTTTTCCCTGGATGCAGGACCGTGACCCCTGCTGTCACACAAAAGGGTCACACATTCCAATACCGTGATCTGCGAAAAAAAAAAAAAATTATCACTCTGCTGTTTGCTGAGGAGTGAACTCATTCAACTCACTTAGAGGAAAGGAGAATTGGACAACAGCGCAGCGGCTGAATCACGAAAATCATTACAGATCTGAACTTGAAATCTTCGGTCAAACGGAAATCATTATTGTGTTTTCCCATAACGACGACAATTTTTATGAGGAAGAGTGGAAAAGCACGGCCGCACGTCATCTGACACCTCTGTGAATTTCAGTTATTCTACATACAACCCTTTGCAAAGTGTTTATACATTGTAACTAATGGTTTTATTCATGGTGGATAAATAATTTACTTAAGCTTCATAAGTCATTAATAAAAGCAACTTTTTCAGTTGCCAAACTGTGAAAAATCCCTTTGACTGATTGACCCGTATGACCACTCTCCTTCCACAGAAGGGCTGCATTGGATCTGCACCAAAATCCATTTACAGCTTACTCATGGACGTGCAAAAGGCCGGCTGAAGTTGCCTGAGCAACAGCCCATTTTCCCTCTTTGGCTGAGCTGCTCCTCCGAAAGGAGAAAAGTAATAACTGTTTTATTTTTGCTGTTGTGGCTGCATAGATACAAGTAGCTCATAATGGCTAAAGTTACACAAAATTAGACTTCGATCTCATCCAAACTTTTATTACTTCTGGACAGACTTGCCTCATATCTCTACATATGGTTCCGAATGATATTCAGTTCATCGTTGCATCGTGTTGCGCAATATTGCCTTACACAATGCTATCACAGGAGTCAATCTTAGCTGGCTAACATATAGGCAGCAGGCTAGGGTTAAGATTAGCCCCTCAAAATGTCTTTGCATGTCCCTGAACTTATTAGCCATTATTAACAATGCTTATCAGCATTGTGGGGCTGCATCAAATGATCATTTTCATTCATATTCATAAATGTGAAGATCATTGTTTGGTTTATGAAACATCAGAAAACAGTAAAAAAATAAAAAATTAAAATTTTGTCCAAAGATAAGAAAGTTACTGATGTATTTTTTTAAAAAAGGACAAATTTTCACTTTTTTGGGGCCTTGTTGCTTGAAAAATGGAACCTTGGAATTTGTTGCTCATTAATCAACTAATCAACATTTCAACACGATGAGTAGCAAACAGAAAGGATTATTTTTCACAACCTGGCAACCCAAATGTAATCTAATAACTGGTCTATAAGCATTAATTAATCCTTTATTACTAATTAATAAAGCAATTGGTTACAGTCATTAGCTAAAGGGTAAGTGAAGCTCAGGTACCTTCACACTGAATTAAAATAAGAACATGTAACTGTGTTTTCACATCATGGAGCATTTTCTGTCGGTGTTTTTGTTTGAGGTGTTGTTTGAGGTGTTGGCACAGCACATAACACCAACATATAAAACTCATTATTATCCTACGTGAGGCGGAATTCTTGCTGATGTTTGCTCAGCTTTGCCTTTTCCATTCACACACTTGCCTCCACACACTCCTCGCAGACATCGCTGACCCCACTCTCGTGCTGCGCCTCCTCCACTGTCTTTCACTCGGGAGCGCGGCGGTTTGTTTAGGCCTTTCTCTCCGACTGTCAGCGCCTCCCATTGCCCGTGACATTTACTTTATATACATTTTCCGATGCGGCCGCTTCAGTGAGAACGGTTCGTTTCACGCCGCGGAGCCTCGGCGTTGATCCCTCGAGGAAATCATTGACTAGCACTAAACTTCGCCATCATCACTCCCTCTCTGGCTTTACATTACAGTCTCTGGAAGTGACCCTCAGCTGGTAATTCTGCTCATTCTTCACTGGTTTGGTATGTATATAGTTAAGGGAGTATAATAATACCTAAACTCTTAGATAGTGAAAAACATATTATCTCTGTCACTTTAACTTTCTTGGCCTAATTGAAATGCCTGCTGTTTGTATAGAGCACAGACACCTATAGCTTCGTAACCGCTGGTGTTATTCATATACTCACACAACCATATGTAAACAAAGGCGACTTAGTGCATGTGGTATAGATTAATCTCAGGAGGCTAAAGCAGTGAAACTTTACAAATATCACGGTGGAACAGTAAACTTTACAAATATCTGGTTCCAGCTTTTAAAATGTGAGCGTTTGCTGCTGCTCATGCCACCTCCGGCTCTGGGGGAGAGCGAGGGTCATTTTTCACTCTTTTCTGACATTTTATAAACTTCTCCTGACCTGAAAAGTAATCGACAGATTAATTGGTAATAAAAATAATCATTAGTCACAGCTGGAGCATCGAAGGGGAACATTTGAGGTAATTTAGAAACAGTGTCATCCATCACATGGTTTATCCAACAGAGAGCACTGAGTTTATTTTTCAATGGTAAAATGTGCCCCTTCTGGTCCTAATACTTAAAAAAACAAATTAATGGAACGCTTTTTAAAAAATGTGTCTTTATGTCTTACAAATATACCATTGTTTTTTTAACTTGCTGCCATATTTAGATATTTTTCCCACATCACAGAGGTTTTTGCAACTTCTGCAGGTGACATTCGCTTGTACCTACAATATATCAAAACTAATACGTCCATTTTTCAAGAGAAAGACTCTCTTTGGTCTCTCAGCTGTTCATCTCATCTGCTCATCTGTTGCAAAATTCTGAAACTGCTGCAACAAGTCACCAAAGTTTAGTTTTCAAACATGCAGATAAGAATGAAAACAGCAGAGCAGCAAAGTGTTCTGGCGTTTTTCAGCCGGTCACAAGACGAACAGGTGCTGGCTACGTTTGTGTGTGTGGTTACCATATACATACGTGTGTCTGTGTGCGTGTGTGCACACAGGCTCTTACTACCTTTAGTCAACACCTACAATAGTGTGTCGTGGCTGAACGCGCCCGGGCAGAAAAAGCACAAAAGCCAACGTCTCTCCATCAGTCTGAACTTGCAGGTTGTGTGGTCTGCTGTCTCCTCGATCACAACTGAACCCCCCCCCTCCTCGTGCTTCTCCTCCTTTCTCCCTCTTCTCCGAACTTCCCCTATTCCCACTGGTCAATTACTCTAAACGAATGCCAATCATTCCACCCAGCTGTCGGCTCAAAACAAAGCCCCCTCTAGACAAAACCGCTGCTGTCTGCGAACGCAACTTACACAAGACAACGACAGACGTGAGCGTTTGTCCTTGTACAGTTCAGCTGTCATGAAGACAAACTACCGTGCTCACCTGAGGTTAGTCTGTGCATATTTGAAAACAGTTAACGTTGACTTTTTGTAGGAGATTAAACTCGCCGGTGCTGATCTCCTTTTCTCTCTTTCACTTTTTCCTCCTGCCTTCACACTGTTTAAAATGCTCCTTTTGTGGAGGGGGGGCGGTGGTGGTGGGGGGTGGGTTAGTGTGTGCTTTTCTCAGAAATGTTGGATGAACTTCAGACCACCCTGCCCAAGTCCCATCTGGTGTATCACGACCATGCCAGAGGTTGTAGGAATGCGAGTGTGCGTGGTGTTTTCCCTCTGGCCCACTCTAACTATGGCTGACAATGTGCTCCGCAGCTTAAACGTGAATAATTGAAGAAACCGTGAATCAGTGTCGAATGACTCTCTGGTACAGGGAGTCTCCAGGCTTTAGTCCACCTCCAAGTAGTTTACACGAGAAGAAATCCTGCACTGAACTCGGACTTTTTCTCTCCCGACAGCCATAGTGATGCCGTTCATTCCCCAAGTCATTAAAACCAGAAATAGGGGAAAGAGTAAACGATTATGTATGAGGCTAAGATAAGATTAGTCAGTGGTTGAAAGCACTGGGTGTTGTGACTACTCCTAACAAGCTGTGACTGACACAGTACAGTAACATGACAAAACGACTTTGAAAACAAAGCAGTGCTGGCCTGAGACTTAGAGAGTCATTATTAGTTGAGTAATGAGCCTTTCTGCATAGTGGGGATGTAATGCAACGTCTAGAGGCGCTGCTACTCACAATGTGAGGGGGGGGTTCGCTATCTTGCATGACTTAACAGGATATGACCCAATGTTATATCATCTGCTGTCCCTTCTGGTCATTTACAACCCACACAGGCCGCGTCAGGCTACTCCCACTGATTCTACCGATCGGGTCGAGTTCCCGTACATGTGCTCTCCTGACATTTTAAAAATGAACAGTGGCCCGCTGCATCAGACATATTTCCTTTAAAGTCAGTGTGTTCTCACTCCAGGCCGTGCACTTGAAAAATATCTTTCTTTTTCAATTCATAAAAAAAGTTGGGAAAGTTACTGCTCAGCCTAATTTTTTCTAATCCACGGCCGTGAATGCGAGCGCTGGTAGCTGAGCAGCAGGACTACAGGACCTGGGTTTGGGAATGGGAGTGTGGGGCATGGTAAGAGGTTTAACTGCTATGTGAGAACTCAAGGCTTCTAAGGTCAGCAGCTCAGTTATAGTCACTGTGTGACTGGCACAGATTGGGCGCGCAGCAGTGTCCACATGACTCCCCTGTTCTAGCCTACACCATGGCACAGAGCAGCCCTGTACCAGCGCACCGACGCACCAAACACGTTCAGGCACACATACTGTACTCGGATCTCACCGATTCGCACATGCTGACACA